>NC_083763.1:15702645-16308270 GCF_963514075.1 Conger conger | reverse complement strand
AATGCCACAATGTTACACGAGGGGGCAGTATATTGAGAAAGCGGCTCATGCAGGCTTTCAAAAATGGTACAAGGGTGACATCTAGCGGTATTTTCAAAAGATTGCACTGGTGGCAATTTAGCTGAGAAAGAATGCCGAGAATTCGTTCTGGAGGCACGTGACATGAGCCAAAGCTCGTCTTTCTCACGCAGAGCTCCAAATTAGGATGGGGAATTCGTTATGAAGTCACAAGACATGAAATTTGAGCCAAAGCTAGTCTTCCTCACACGGGGCACCAAAATATGTAGGGGTCCTCGCACGGGACTCCAAATTATGTAGGGTCCTCGCACGGGCCGCCAAATAACGCAGGGATTTTACTCTCTACGAAACCGGGGCGCCAGTTAAACGTTGTGTAGCAGTATAACTGCAAAAAGTAATCAGTCTCATAAAATTACTATTATCAGGAATATCTAACCACAAATTTAGTATTTTAATTAATAATTAAAATAACCAATACTAATGATTAAACATACCGATAACCTGAAGGTTGGAAGTTCTTCGAAAGACTGCTTTAACTCGGCTCTCATGTCTATGCGATTCCAAAACGGACACCGGGGTTTAATAAAATATATTTATTAAACAAACATACAAACACATAACAGATAAACTAACGGGAAGTTAGTAAGGAAATTTAGTTTGGTATGTGTGTGTGCGTGTGTGTGCCGCGCGCAAGCGCGCGTGTCGCTAGAGTTCTGGGTGTGGTAATGAGTTAGAGTTAGCTGTGAGAAGGGACTACTTGCGTAGTTTTACTCTATATATGCGCAAAAGACGGCGAATCAATTCACGTACATATATATGTAGCTAACCAAACACATTACAATGGTTGGATGGTAAATATTGAAACACAGATTCACAAAAACAGTTAAGACTAAACTAAACACTGGCTATGCCTGAATGTTTGTTTTCTTACTGAGTCCATACGCATTGCTGGATCCAAAAGACATGCTGTCCTTGTAGAAGCGGCGATGGTGCTGTGAATGGTGTCCGAGCGCGTTGTCGTCTGATCCGCTGGTCCTTTTCCAGGTGTAAAAGTTCGTTGCTGTTTCGTTGTTGGGCTTTATTGGGGTAAACTGATGTAGCGTTCCGCGTACAACAATTTCCACTCACTATAGGCCACGTAGTTACCGCGAGGTAACTGGGTGTGTCCGTAGGCCTGGTAGTGCGCTGTGCAGCATTCAGCCTCTGTCCGAGTCTCGGAGCAGATGAGCTGAAGCGACTGGCCAAAAGGGGTGCGTCGAAGAGAAGAAGCAGAAGAACAGAAGAAGCAGAAGAGCCAGAAGAGAGATCCCAAGAACGTGTCTTGCTCTTATACGGGACCGTTTATTGCTCCCGCCATTACGGGATTGGCTGAACCAAGTTAGACGTCATTCGTGGTGGACGTCGCAGAATTCTCCTGTGGGAATGTGGAAGTTGTAGTCCCTACACCATGAATATGAATACATTTGTTCATATACAAAGGGAATTATTTACTACAAAAATATTTGGGGGAGATATGGTATGCAAATGAATGGTATTTTTGGCATGAGCAAAGATCGTGCCTTGGTTCACAACAGTCTTCTTGTCACCAACCCAAAAACTCCAGCATGCACCCCTCCCTACCCCGGGCCCCAGTGCGATTCTGCCTCATACCAGCCTCTTATAACCCTTCTTCCTGCCACTTTTGTGGAAATTAATTTCATTTTACATGTATTTTGGATTTTCAGAACAATATGGATTGTACAAGAAGAGAATCTACAAAATACAGTAGTTAAAGTGGAGATTAACTCGTATACAATTTTATAGTATGGTTGACTGTTCAGCCCTGTTGTAGTCCGAATGCAGTGGTAGTATTTCATTTTCTGCAGAGAAATGGCAATGTAAAAATGCATTTTTCTCCATAACTTTCTGTTCAGATGACAGCAACAATCTCCCATTATGTATTTCTTTCTGTCCTGCCTGCGAAACCACACACCGCCCAGTAAAATGAGGCAGTAAGTAAAAGAGAATAATCGATCACTGTCAATCTTGTGTAAAATGTAATGAAATATTGATGTTGTCATTGCGATGTAAATCACATCAGCCTGTTAGAAAAAAATATCCTCTCAATGGGATAGGACTGACCATATTTGGGAAGGGGAATTGCTGATCCAAGAAATAATACGCAGATGGATTAATAATGGGGTAACCTTAAGGTGGGTCTTGGAGATTAGGCAGCATTGCAAATGGGAGAATAAGCCCAGTGCTCCTCTAAACTGGGACACATCTTCTCCATGTATTTTTCCTTTCTGAGGTCACGTTATTTGTCCCAGAATTTGCATATTTTTTTATTCTGCACAAATAAAACCACCAAACCCCTCATGAAACTGAAAACATTCCAGCTTAATTTATGCCCCCTTTTATTTAGCTCATTTTTGTAATCATTGTCAGGGTTACAAGGCTAATATTTAGTAAAGCTTTGTAAAGAACCATAGATACCACACAGAAACATGAAGCATTTGCAAAATACAAAAGGTAATTGGACTTTCATATGGAAAATTAGTTGAGTCCAATGATCACGTTTATCCACCTTTTTTAGCCAGAATACCAAGGCTGTCAGGATTTATAAATTACTTTATACATTCTTTTTTTCAAAGCCAGTCAATAGACTGCATTTCAAAATAAATCTGATGTATGACTTTCAATGCCAGAATTTAATATACTCTAAATTATTATATAACTTGATACATTATGGCAAAGTTGTTGTATTGTTGTGTGTGAACAATCCCACACAAAGGGATTGGAAAATGCACACTCATATTTCTTTTTTTGTTCCGCTGAATATTACAGTGTGCCATACCCAAGCAAGCCATATGTACTTCACAGATATTGCACTGTAGAGCCTGTAACAGAGATTATATTGCATAATGTTTTGTTTTCCCTCACATATGTGAATGGTTCTCATGCCAACTTATGCCCTGGCATACTTTTTGTATTGGCACTTTTCAGGGTCTCCCACAAATGACCAGACTGTTTTTCTTAACACATTCCTTTATGACCTCATGCTAATGCAGATACAATTTCACATATGCGCACAATAAGCTCCAAACTTGCAGTATTTTGTGTTTTATATTATTCTTTGGGATTTTCCTGCCTCCAGTGCTGCTATTTCTAATTCTCCTCAATGTTCAATATCTCTTTGAAACAAAACACACTTTTTTCACAGTCACTACATCTGTTCATCATTCATAGTAGCCAATTACAGGACACATGCAAACAAAATATGGGCATATACTGTATGTTGGTATTTCAGCCAAAATAACATACTGGTGAAAGGGTGGTAATAACATAGCATTGTTTTGATATCAGTAATCGGTACACAGATGCACAATATATATTCCTGTTCATGAATATTAATCTCCAATGATATGTGTCATTTCAGGCACCAAACCAACCCATCCAGTTTTTCTGACAGTTGAATATCATTATGTAGTCAAAACAGCATTACATTACTATCACAAAACAGTATAGGTAATGTATCCTGTTTTGATTACATTCACTGAGGCTTTTATATTGATTTGCCTTTTCCAGTGAGAAACTTTTGTCAACTGCCCCTTCTCCCATTTGCAACTAAAGTGCTCTCTCAGAAACAGCAGTCCCCTTCAATTTTCACCTTAACTTTTTACTAGGTGTCAGTCACAGGGGACAAGAGTGTTTTTAAGTGCTAATGGTTGCAGTGGTAATACCCATATAACCCTTTCCAGCATGCAGCTGATTCATCAACAGATATTCATTGTAGTTATATTTCAACTCAACTGTACACAAAGTCACTCCAGTACATGCATTAATTCACTTTACAATGTTAAAACTATTGTTGCATTGAATTACTTACTTATTTTACTGCTGTTTTAACAATGCCGATGGGCTTCAGATACTGCTGCTTAGCCTAGAAAAAGTCCATACCAATTAAGAGATTTATTCCAGTTCTAAAACCTATGCAGAACATAAAATACAAGTTTATTGTGCTATTGGGTTGCACGTTTTTTCTATGTGCCACTGTATTGACACCTCAGGCTATTACCTGTCTCATTTCCAAAATGTTTTAAGGATACTTTTACCCATAATCAATTTTATAGGATGTTATGCTCAATGTACATTGCCAGGGTATACTACTCATTTTGATTTTGCAGATGTAGTAATTGTACAGGCCAAACTGAATGAACCTCATTCACAAAACTTTCTTAAATTGAAAATAGGTTCCTATGAGAAACCAACGTGAGATTCATAACATGTGCAGACCATTTTTGTGCATAACCCAGCTGTATCAGAAGATGAAACCCAATTGTTTGTAAATTTGATGCGCTTTCCTGTTCATATGATTTGCATAAGGAAACACTCAAACAATGGCTCAAACAAACACTCAACATGGCTCAGGCAGTATGAGCAGTCGTCTGGCAGTCAGAGGGTTGCCAGTTCGATCCCCCACCTGGGCTGTGTCGAAGTGTCCCTGAGCAAGACACCTAACCCCCAAATGCTCCTGACGAGCTGGTCGGCGCCTTGCATGGCAGCCAATCGCCGTTGGTGTGTGAGTGTGTGTATGAATGGGTGAATGAGAAGCATCAATTGTACAGCGCTTTGGATGAAGGCGCTATATAAATGCCAACAATTTACCATTTACCATACCAATCCCATAAAAGGCATGCTGGATTCAGGGTCATGTGCAAATATAAGCCATTGATTGCTCACTGCGAACATACCTGCATGGGCTCTAAAGAAGCCCCAAGGCATGTTCAACCATGTTATCCAAAAGCATATAACAGGTATGCCATTAGGTTTTACTTCATGCTTGCGCTTCTTTATGTATCCTATCGTAACTATCATCAATAGTAAATTTAAATTTAAATTATCGCAAATTAAGGCTAAGATTAAAACTAGTTGTAAAATAACATTGTAAACTGAAAAGAATTTAAACACGCTAACTAGACTAAATATGAACTAAGTCTAGCAAAACTGCTCTTAAAATGAACTAAAACTAAACTGAAATTTAAATCTAAATTAAAAATGAAATATAAATATAAACTAGAGAAAGATTTTGTCTTATTCAAATAGGTCAGTTAATGCAGTTAATATCAATAGCTCCTATGTATGTATATACAGTAATTCATAAACGTTTTATTGTTAATATGACGTCTCAAACTACTTAAATTGACTTTGCTGGAATAATAAAGCAACCTTAATGGAAATTTTGTCTGCATATACTGTAGCTTTATTAATGTTTCCAAACACAGAAAATGAAAAAAGGTGAATGGCAAAATGATTGTGGAAATGTTTTTATGCACAGTTTACAATCAAATCTAATCATACACATTTCGCGAATTAGGACCAATGAAAACACATTTTCACGTCTGCAACTAATGTTTCAGCTTACTGGAACCATACTAAGAAATACATAATACATATCTTTCTTCCTCTCCTGCCAACAACAATGCACAATCCATGTATTGCAGTCTGGGAAAACTATAAACCTGCATTATTTATATAGAGTTGTTTACATTTTTAAAACCAACTTATTCTTTAACCTAATTTAACATTGAAATGAATTAACTTGAATAATAAATTATAATAAAAAGTAAGTAGGAAGTATTAATAAAACATGAAAATTGTCAGTACAGAAACATATTCCACATTTATGAATAAAGAAGTGTTGCTGTATGTGTCTAATAAGACTTCACAGATCATCTTTCAGAAATGTGAGATACAGTATGTCTCAAATGAGTACTTTTGCACTTATTGGGGTGCTGGGAAACCCCCAATGGCGATGTAGAAGGAAGAGGTGAGGCTTCAAATGGGAAAAGAAGGTACTGAATGGCTTTTCTAACAGGGGTCGGCAGCTCGTTAGACCACTCACTCAGGTCATAGATGAAATGAAAATTTAGGGGGAAATGGATGGAGGAGGAACATGTAAATCTATGAGTGCTTTTGCCATGTTTGATCAATGGACATCAGAGGGAGAGTAATTACAGGAACATACATGGATAAAAAAAGACTATTCGAACAAAGGTATTCCAAAATATGTGGAAGGATCAGGCTGTAAAGATAGATAGTGGCAGAAAGACCAATAAAGTCATGAAGACAAATACTACTTGCAGACATGTCAAAACAGAAGGCTGAATTCATTCTGTTATGACATGGCTGGGGATGAATTGAAGCAAGTGGTGAAAATATTGTCAAATCAGAAGCTATGGCTCAATGCACAAAGAAAGCTTGTCTTACTGTAATGATCAAAAAGGACCAGTAAGATACGATATTTAGCTAGAGATTAATCATTTTGGTGATGAATGGCCCTCATGCTGGATATTGTTTAAGGATCCTGTACAGTATATCAGGCAGGGGAAATAGAAAAATCAGCTCCGATGACATGAAAACTCATGAGAAGCAGCGGGGGACCCAGGGGAACTGTTTATGGAAGGACTGCACAGGGCCAGGCAGTGACCCTTGTGGTACGCCCATTGAGAGAGATTGGGGGACAGAGATCAAAGCTCTCCAGGAGACCCTGTCAGAATGATTAGTGTGCTGGTTGTATGCCAGCTCCGGGTGGGACTGCAGCTTTTCTCAGGATCCAGAATAAGACGTCCACATCTGTACTATTAAATTGCAATTACATTGCATCATTACAATTTGTGCAAATGCCATGATAAACTCACACGAGAATAAAATATCAAGGCCGGTTTATAGTCCAGCGACATGCAACGGATGTTGCTGTCACAGTCTACGTCAGGCGAAAATAGAACTATAGTTCGGAAATTTCAGTCAATATACAACCTGTAGCTGGACTATATACTGGCCTTAACAGTGTGTAGAGCCACCATGCATTGAATGTGGGAGGAGGCGTAGATAGAAAAGCCTAGAATAGACCCTGAGAATAATTCTGAATATTTATGGGTGTACGTGTGTGTTGTTACATATCTGACTGTGTCTGTGTGTGTGCGTGCATGTTTGTACAGTAGATGTGTAGGTGTGTGCCTGAATGTATGCATTTATGCACATGTCTATGTGTGCAGGTGTGTGTACATATGTATATGGTTGGCTGTGCACACACATTTGTGTAGACTGGTTTGAGTGTGTGTGTGTGTGTGTGTGTGTGTGTATGTGTGCGGCGTGTGTGCCTGCGTGTAGATGTGTAGGTGTTTGGCAATGCACACACATGTTCTAGACAGGTTAGAGTGGGTGTATGCGCGCCTGCGTGTGGATGTATAGGCGTTTGGCTGTTCACACACTCGTGTGTAGACAGGTTTGAGTGTGTGTGTTAGAATGTGCTCCTCTGTGTGAATGTGCAGGTTCCTCGGGCCTGTAGAGGGCAGTAAATACAGCCCCGTCACTGCTTCAGTGCTCCTCGGGCCTGTGAGAGGAATACCAATGGTGCTGAGTGCAGGGGGAGAGCACGTGGCCGGGCGGCTGGCTGACAGCAGGAAAGATGGATGGCTGGCTGTGGATGGCTGGAATATAACCCCCCTCCCATGAAGCACTGTCAGGGCTACGCGCCGCAAACATGCAGTTAACATGCTCATAAATGCTCGGAGGAATAACACACTTCTCTGTGATAGCAGCCAAATAGTGGGGTTTCATGAAGCACTGTATGTTGCTGTGATATGACAGATAGGAAGGTGAAGGGATGAGTGAACTCTGTTTTTATTTAAACGGTAGTGGTACAGACAGACTTTTCCCAGAAAAACTGTAGAAATATAAAATGAAATGCAGATATGACAAGAAGTCCGTCCCTCTATTGGTGCCTGGGAAAACATGATTACAATCATTTGATGATATTGAAGAACCGTTTCTTCCTTCCATACTATAATGTATGCTATAGAATGTTGTTGTAGCCCTGTATATTTTTTTTCCTGAACAATTTTTTACTGTATAATTTATTTGTGCCATTTTATTTGGAATGAAAAAGAGTCTCAAACCACCGAGAAATATACTCATACAGTATGTATAAAACACTCACAGCATCTATGCAGGAAATAAATATTACCACAGATATATTACTGTGTACCATCATATCTCCCCATCTCTATGATAAAGAATAGGATCAGTTACATGGTCTGTCTTTCCTTGCCAGACATAGGTCCTGAATTAGGTAGACCTCTCCATTTCCTTTTGTTAGACCTCACCAATATTACCGTGCCCTGCCCCAGATTTACTAATCATTTGTTGGGGGGGTTATTCTTGCAAATCCTGTGCAGAATGTATTATAGCATAGGAGAATATCTACAAATACACAATAGTATGTACATGCATTATGCAAGAGAGAATTTTTTTATATAGCCTTCATGCATATTTAATTGTGGGTGTTCTGACTGAGACCACAAAATATGGGTTTAGATTAATGCAAATCATAACCTGGTGGGGCCAAATGAGATTCATCATAATTTATGGAACCTACACTATTTTAGTTATGCGTATCTTATTTAAGATATCTGAATACCAGAAATAAACTGCATCAAACAAAAGATTTATGCCAACATTTCTTTTAGCATACAGGAAATTAACATTCTGTAACTGTAACATTCACTCCCGCATCATGAAACAATTCAGGATCTGGCTGGCCAAAATACTTGGCGGCTAACAGTATTGAAGTGGAAGTTTACAGCAGTCTTTATTTATCTAATGGCTTTTATTAAATGTCCTGCTGACCTGAGAACAAGAGGTCACAGTTTTTCACAAGATGCACTGTAATTTGTGGCTTCTATTGCCTCTCTCTTAGTAAATTCCCTGCTGTGTAATTTAATAAGCTTGCAATGTAAGTAAACAGAATGTTTTCTCTGGTGAGAAATTGTACACCAAGAGTAAACGAGCAAAACAATGCTGCAAAGTGGATGTTCACACTCTTCAGGTAGCGCTCTCAGTTTGTCCAATCGGTTGGTCAGTGAACATGTTTGTGTGACCAACTAGCTGGGTAAGTGGAACATACTTGTGCTAGGTTACATTTTATAATTGAGGGGATATTCCAACTAATGTTAGATAAGTGAGGGATAATCCAGGAGAAGGCGGTCAGCTATTGCGGAATAATGAGGAAGCGGAGTTACAGTACTTCAAAATCACTGCCACATTATTGATATCCCTACTTAAAGTAATGTTGTAGTTAGTGGTCACACAGACATTTTGTCACACTTGGATTCGCACAGCTGTCCAAATTTAGCAACTTGGCTACCTTTCTGCTGGCCCATTTTTTCTTCTGATATCCACTTTTGTATGTTTAGGGCATTTTCATTTGCTTCTGTGTTGCTAGGACTCCTCATTGTTATATCTTACACACTAGCTAACTAGTTTTTTGACAGAAAATAGCTACAGTAGTCTTAGTTAAATTTCACCTGTAACATTATGGGAGATGACCTAATACAAAAACACAAATGTCTCAGTGTGTCATTTTGCACTTGAATTGAGAGGAAGTGATTGCTGTTTTGGAATTCCGATCTTGGGTTGACTCAAAGGCCGGTTCGCTATAAATACTCGGCCAATTTTTATTTATGTATCAGAAATTACGGAAATTCTTAGTCTCACCAAGTCTATTACATACGGCGTCTATGAATATAACATTGCAGCGGACATGGGCTATATAATGTTGATTTGGACGTACAGGAGAAACCCACCGGATGTTCCACTGTGCTTGCTAAAGTTCCCGGTCTGTTTGGACATGTGGCTCGGAGTGTAAGAGCAGCTCATTACTGAATGCCACAGAGACTGAGAGGCTGTCCCTTTCAGTTTCTGCTCCATTGCAACCAGTAGTGCTGGAGACTGACTGTGGGCCACACTGCAACTATGTATGTGCAGAGTGTGTTGGTGTCCAGGCTTCCCAGAGTTCAGAGCACTTCTCCTCTGCACCGCGTCTGGGGGATCAGTGCAGTACTGAAGGCTCCAGAACCAAATGACCGGGCCTGCGGCAGTGTTGCGGGTCACTGGAGCCGGGCCTGCCTCGCTCTGATCTGACAGGCTCAAGAGTCCTCTCACATCTCATCAAACAGTCAACAGCCTCTTTGGCTGCCACCTGAGACGGGCTAGCACACAACAGGTGAGAGCTGGAGGAGATAAACATGCCTGAACCCTTCCGACATACAGCAGTGTATTGGCTTAGACTGGATGAGCCTTTCTGATTTCAGGAAAAAAGGGTATATTTTTGAAACAAATGAAACAGGTTTTCTTTAACAAAGGAAACCCTGTGTTACTTCCATTTTAAGTGAACTAAGAAACATGATGAAAGACACACAGTTGACATATAGCGAAAAGATCTGAAATAGTTAAATTGTCAAATTAAAGGCTGTTAGTCCAAAGGCTGTTAACAACCTGCTTTCTGCGCACAATGAAATGGGGATATTATACAGTAGTGTACTTGTGTATAGTTTAGTGGTGTATCCTACTGCCCTGATTGTATTTGAATTATGCCTATGCAGGCCTATGGCTGGGTGTTAACTACAGTATCACCCAGGGAGGGAGGTTATCAGGTGGAAAATTAATTAACCTCTGCCTTATGTAGAGGCTCATTGGTCAATTGGTTAGGTGCCTATTACCTGCATGGCGGAGCTGGAGATGTGCAGTCCTTCTGCACAGTATTGGTGATATCTTTAGAGGGGAAAAGAAGCAGGCTGCAGACTGCATGGGTTCAGATGTTTGCTAGAGTAAACCCTCCCAGATTAATTGTAGCTGGGCAGCCCAAATTGGAGAGAACAAGGGAGAGAAAAAACCCCACAAAAACCTGAGATTTGTTTTTGAAAGAAGAGCTGTGATTGGGTATGGAAACTAGCCAAAAAATAGAGTGGAGAATCAGTTTTATTTTATTTTATGCAAAGCATCTTCCTTTTCTTCAAGAATAATCTTTTGTATTCATGTGTGTTGGTGTTTTTCACCAAGCATAAGCATAAACACCAGCATCGAATCAGCTAAAACTCTTCTCTAGGTTTTTGTATTTTAAATTCTGCCTTTGAGAATGGAAGTCACAATTCCATTATTAATATTAATAACACCTAACTTATATTATGTCAGAACTGTACCCATATTTTGTTTGTACTAATAGATATGGTATTTACTGTAGTATGACGTCTCTGAAAAATACTGTTCAAAGCGTAGTGGTTTGTATTTTTCTGCTTTTGCTTGCCTGTTTATTCACTACGTGTGCAGTATGCATTTTAGTGTGCAAGTGCTTTAAATGGTGATTGTCTCAGTGGGTGTGATTGCCTTGAAGTATCTGTATGATTTGTGTTTGATTGAAAGTATGCGGGCAATCAAGGACCACATTTGTTTGGAAATGCTTGTTTGTGGAGACATGCTTCTCATGATAGACACGGGAGATTTCCACTTCTGCACTGAAATATGCTGAAGGGGAGCTCGCATAAGAGAACACAGAAACCAAAGACTTTGAGTCTCAGACGCATTGCTCCTGCACTCTAGCCCAAGTACGATGCAACTACATGATTAACACAGTGCAGAGGGAGGGTAGGTCCAGCCGGATTACCAACAAGCACGCAGACCCCGCCAGCAAAGAGTGCCACGAGAGGTTAAATTTCCATCTGTCAGAATCACGGGATCACATGACCAGGAGGAAAGCGCAGGGTAAACGCAGGGAAACCATTCCGGCAGACTGGGAATACATGCGGGAGGGTTTCCTTCTGCTGGTGTTCCAGTGTAATCAAGGATTTATATTTAGCCCCTGCTCTTATCCTCCTGCTTTCGCGGTGGTTACGGCAGCGCAGGCTACACGCTGCTTTAAAAGAACATTCGCCTTCATTTCATCCTGTTTTAACACGGTGGGCGGTGCTGCTACGGTGTGGCCCGCTGATCTGCACAAAACCGATTCTAATGAGCCATGTGCAAATGTTTGAGTGGACAAAACACATCCATCACCATGTTTCCCAGCCTTCGAGAGCACTCCAGCAGTATCGATCCGCCCGGCGTCCCCAGTGACTCTGCATGTTTAAACTGGACTTACAGGGTTAATGCGCTAAGGTACACATCGCTGTTGGGAGCAAGGCAGTCAGCAGGGGTTATTAGGTGGAGCTTTCACACAGTATGTTGGATGTTTGGGATTCATTTGTGTGGGTTACTCAAATACGCTTCAAAATGTTATGCTGTATTTATACTGGAGTCACATTGGATGACCAGTATGAAAGGTATTCCTAAGTATCTGGAATCCAGTATTGGTTTAATTTCATAGTTCCATGGTTCAACATTTTCCACAACCGCCTAACACTGAAGATTATAGTTGTATAAGACTGCTACTGATCATGTCATCATCGTAGAAAAGAATCTTACAGGGCTGCCAGTGAGTTTCTTGCAGTAGTTTGCTGTGTGAAATGTCCTTTGGTTCATGCATGTGTTGAGGGGACCTTTGTGTCCGTTATGCAGAGTTCTTTACCTTTGTTAGTTTCTCCTGAGGTATGCTAAAGTCTAAATCCCTTTTCATTCACACCAGGCTACTCTGAGGTACAGAGCTCTGGCATAGCTCGTCCCTGCAGACTGGCTTTTGTGCCGTCTAATCCTGCAGCAGTCAAGTGTCACATCTCTATAAAAGGAGGCAGATCCATCAAGATTATAGCACCTTAGGGTAATTGTTACATTTCTATTGAAAGGAAAAATCGATCTCCTCCCTGACTGATTCCACAAACAAGGGCATTGTCAGCTTATACAGTGTTTTTAAACTTTAGATCTACGACTCAGATTGCTTAAAGATTTGCTTTTTTTTCCTCCAACCGCAAAATCATAGAGAGCTTACAATTTCTTTCCAGAACCAAATATAATTTTGAGATATCCACCTGATGCATTTTCAAAAAGCACCAAATAAAGATACATTTTTGCACAGTGCTCGACTCAGAGGTAAACCAGATGGCTGAGTTCCCCACATGCATACAGTAATCACCCAGGGCACTATGCTGTGGATATCACATGGTCCTTTTGTGGTTGTAAGTGCTGGAAAGAATAGCTTTGGATTACGACTATGGCCTAGCTTATGTCTGTGAGTATTTGCAGTGAGCGGATGTGAGAAGCTTGAGTACAGTTTGTGAGCAATGCAGTTTGTGCTATGTGCATTCTAAACAGGAGAGTAGCATCACAAATTCTTATGGACATTCTGCAGAACTATGTATCACACACGCACACCCACACACACATACATATAGATGCACACACTCACACACAGATAAACACATTTGGTTTGTAATATACAGTAATAGTTAATGAACTGGACAGGTAACTCATAGATTGTGGGTTTGATTCCCAGCTGCAGTGTGCTGTGTACCATTGAGCAAGGTTCTTAACTTGCATTGCTTCATTAAACATAATCAACTGTATAAAATGGATTCTATGTACAGTAAATCAATTTATATAGTACACACACACATCACATTGTATGTATGTATGTATATACAGTAAACTATATACTATATATGATATGTATAGATAAATATATACAGTATATTAGTTTTTCCCAATATTATCAGATGTTCCCTACATCCTGACTTCACCATTATCCAATATCAATGTCATTAGATGCCTTTAAGTCATTTAAGAGATTGCAGCTGAACTCAAATCCAATCCCCCTAAGAATGTGTGACAGCCATTTCCAATACACTATATCTGATCATCTCATACATTATTTACGACACGATGCTGCTCTTGAAAAAACAACGCATAAATGAATATGTGGTGATGATGTGCGTCGGTCCACATTTCTCGGGACTGAAAAGGCGTTCGAAGAAGGGGCAGGGGAAAGGGTGAGCGGGGGAGGGGGTGATTGCGCTCTGCTATCTGGGAATTGATTTTGCTTTTGGACCCGTGAGGGAATCAGCTGTCCCTGTGAGCAGCAGCGTTGGCCGATATCCTTTTTATCACCCCGCAGGCCGAGATGTTAACAGCCCAGACTAATTGTCAGTACCTGCAGTTACGGTGACTGATAACTTATCACTCCGCATGATGAGTAATGTTAATTAAAATTGATTATGCCGCCACGCTCTTATGTGGCCAGTGGTAAGCTTGTCTCTTTGAGCAAGCTGATTGGTATTCCAGCGCATTAATACGCCTGGCCTGCCACTCTGCGCAACAGCTGTCAATGCGTCGCTTAGATAATGATGGCAGGGATATTCTGTCATTTATAACCGATATAATATAGGGAAAAAAATCTTTCCAGTGACCTTATTAAAAAGTCATCGCAGTTGCAGAAAGTTAAGTAGTTCTAAAAGAAATGACATCACTGTTAAAGGACGTATGTGTTCAGACGCTGCAGGGTACCAAGAAGGGATGTGAGAGGGATGTGCATTGGTCAACAGTTGTTGAACCTGAAAATCCAGCCAAGGAGGGCGAATGAAAAGGAATCATATAGCTGATCACATGCCACTTCAGAAGAGGAAGGCTGTATAGGAAACGGCTGAAATGTGTCTTGTTTTCGCGCAGGCTGAAGTGACTGACTACAGGGAAACCAACAAAAAAGCGTTTTTAAAAACTGTTTCCCCTTCTTCCCAGTTCCGTGATTTGACACCCCCCTGAAATGGCATGAAAGGTGAGGAAATGATCAGTAGAGATTCATGAAGCAAGTCAAATGTCCGAAGAGACGCACACACACCAGAAACAGCACATGGTGCGTAGTGAAAAGGACTGGCCTTGAAACTCTGAAACCAAAAGACTTGCACACTTGTTGTAATGCACAAAAATCTACATTTTGATCTCACAGTAGTGTTGAGGTTTCGGTCATATCAAGCCTTCATCAGAACGATCATTTCCCTTATTCATAAAGCAACCAGGTGGTCAAAATTAAACTCTTTCAAATAATGCTAGAAAATTCCCTTTCATCTATATTGTAGATGGTCCTCACTTGGGTCAATTAAATTATCAGCTTCCTCTATTAGGTGGCTTCAGTTAAACAGTTAGCACAATAAAACTTGCCTTAAATGAGAAGAAAACAAATCCTAAATAAATTGGAGACAAAGAAGTAAGATCACAACCTTCAGTACAGGTGGTGCACGGTGGAACAGACAGCACCAGATGCCACCAAGAGGAGGAAGAGGTTGTTACACATGCTCCTGAAAATGAATGCATTTTTAACTGCCACAGCACGACGAGGATCATCTGAGGGACTGAGCACCCCGGCAGGGGCTCTCATTTGCTCTTTCAGCCTAGCATTAACTTTAAATTAAGAGTCGGGGACGGTGTGTGATTTGGTTAAAACGATAAAAGCAAGGGAGGAAAAACAACATGTATTTATTCATTATTTTTTTACTTTGATTTCCCTTTTTTTGTTCTCTTTTGATCTTTTTAGATGGATTTTTTATTGTTATGCCCTGTTTGACAGCTAACCCGTCATGCTCAGGCCATGGGCAGGTTTTTTCCAACCAGGACTGTATTATGTAAATTACAAAACAGCTAAATTATCTAGCTCCTTGAGATGAGTGATTAAAGGGTGTCTGGGTGATTAAATAGAAAAAATGTATCTGTCAAACAAAAAATTGTGCATCAATGTACACAAAAAAGCATTGCAAAAGCTATTTTAAAATGAATTAAACTGCTGTTAAATAACGACTGCCTAATCACCCCCATCAAATAAAAATAAAAAATAGAACATAAATCACCCTGTCTTCATATACATCAAGATGGATGGGGTGACAGAGGAAGCAGGGTAAAATGGCATTGTTAAGATATGTATCTCATTTGTGAATATTCAGTGGTAATGTCTGTCTGCCACAGACAATATAGCTAGACAGCAACTGAGAGTAATCCACCCCCCCCTTTTTTTTTAAACAACTTTATTTTTATTTATTTATTTATTTATTTTTAATTCATACAAAAAATTACATGCACATATAATATCTCCTCATGGCTTTAATCAATCTTCCTGTTTCACCGGCCTTGTTCAGAACCATTGTGTTCAGACCCAATGAGCATGGTAGTGATGGGAGCCGGCCCCTTGCTCCTAATTGGCTGAATAAAAATACAGATGAGGGAATTCATGCAGAGATCAGAGGGGGGAGAGAGAGAGACATCTCTCACTGGCATTACAGTGGCTTGGCTCTTGGGGGTGTGGAATGGCACTGCGGTCTCTGTTCCATGACTTTAATCTCTGTTGCGCAGGCCACCATTTTCCACTCATGGGTAATGCTGTTCTATGAGTGCGTGTGTGTGTGTGAATGAGTGAGAGAGGTAGAGCGGGAGAGAGGGAGAGAGAGGGAGAGAGTGGCGGGGGGGGGGGTATGTGTGGATCAGGGTGCAAATAAGCTATAGATCCAGCTGCTTACCTGTTTCCCTTTTCTCAAATTGCTCGCCCCTTTATATAAAAGTAGCCCTACTTCCATTCTAGTCTCTCCAGACATGTACACATTATGACACAGTGTAGTGTGGGTGTGGTGCTCAGAACCTTCCTCCTGAATTTATTAGATAACTGATTGGGTGTTGACGTACAGGAAAGGCTTTTTCTTTAACTAGATGTATCTCTAAATTATTTTACTAATTAAAAAAATATACATCCACAAAGTGATCTTATCGTAGCCTATTAATTGATTTTAGTGTCTAAGAATAAACATTCTTTTTTGTACTGTATGAAAATAATGCATATCTGTCAGTTTAGTCACTGTCACATATGATGCCACTATATACTAATCTTCTATAATCTTTAATAACACGGTACGGAACACGCCTGCACTCAGGTAGTTACTGTATACTGTATCTGGTATCTGGTCCAGACCATAACAACTGATGTCCCAGATATCCTGGGGAACTCTTCAGTGAGCTTCCTGCCATCCAAGGATTACCCCTCTTGTGCAAAACACTCTAAATCCCTGGCTTAAAAACATGACTTCTAATGCTGCTTTGTCTCAGTATAATACGATACCCTACTCTCCTTTGTGTTGAAACAAGACAATAATCCGCCAGCCCACTGTCTTTCCTGGCAAGTATCATTAGTCTTTCTCCAGTCAGAAGGACTGGAACTTTCTTTTGCCTGAGCTTTGTCTCTTTCAGTATGTGTCAGTACAGTAAAGGATGAAGAGAATTTCAAATACTGTTGGTTTTTTGTGTCTGTTCTTTCTTGCTTATACATTTTAACCTGACCCCTACTAGACAGCCATATGGACGATTTGTGGTGGGTCACTGTGATTCTAGTAGCAATATTTAAGGTTCCTCTGCGGTACTACTCCCATTCGCCTTGTTCACTGGCACCTGGAATTAAACGTCAGTCATGGAGATTGATGTCTTTTCTGATAGCAGATGAAAAAAAAGGAATGAATCCATTGGAGGTTAGAGAGAAGAAAATCTCTGCATTGGAATTCTGTGCGGAAAGAAATAAATGGCTGGTACAAAGCTCTGTGTTGAATTTGTCTTTGACACAAACATACAAAACAAGGGACAGGAAATTCCAAAGAGAATAATCCAGACATTTGTGGTTGTAAATGTTCCAGAGCGGCCGGTTTAGTTTATTGTAATTGTATCCAGAAACCTAAAGATTGCCATCATTGCCTGCCTTTTGTCACGATGTAATAAGTCACCTTGTATTATGGTGTCATGTAAAAGAATGACATCTTGTATGTTGTGTCAGTTTGATATCCCTTTATTTGAAAGGGCTTTACATTTACAGTATGTCATTCTGACATTGCTGTGGATTAATGTCATGTGGCAAGAAATGGGTCAAAATGTCCATAAAAGAATGCTAATCAATAAAAACAAACAAAAAAATTTCAGTATGGATGTCTCTTTAATCCTCATGAAGATTTCATTAATTGAATTGAATTGAATTGAATTGTAGTTAGGGGGGCACGGATGGTGCAGTGGGTAGCACTGCCGCCTCACAGCAAGGAGGTCCAGGGTTCTAATCCCCGTCGGCCGGGGCCTCTCTGTGCGGAGTTTGCATGTTCTCCCCGTGTCTGCGTGGGTTTCCTCCGGGTACTCTGGTTTCCTCCCACAGTCCAAAGACATGCAGGTTAGGCTGATTGGAGAGTCTAAATTGCCCATAGGTATGAGTGTGTGAGTGAATGGTGTGTGTGCCCTGCAATGGACCTGCGACCTGTCCAGGGTGTATTCCTGCCTTTCACCCAATGTAGGCTGGGATGGGCTCCAGCCCCCCTGCGACCCTGTTCAGGATAAGCGGGTTAGGATAATGAATGAATTGAAATTAGTTTTTCTGAAGGCTTTGAGCAATGATACACAGTATGCAGCATTGGGCTCGGTCATTACAATGTAGCAATGAAATGAGGACAGTTTAGAATAACAACCTTGAAGGCCTGCTTTGAGTTGTTTGAAGTTGTTTGAGCTGCCAACTCAAATATTGGAGAAATGGTGAATAAAAACATGTTAAAAAGATGGAATACGGTGTTTCCCATGGTCTGGAATTAAGCGAGTCTTGACTGTGGTGTGCATGATCGGCCATAGCATTACCCAGAGAGGTACATGACATATCATACTGTATATAAACCTACGTAACACTAGCATTACTTATACTTAATGATATAAATACTCCCTACATCTGAAAAATATAGAAAATTAAGAATGCAGTGAGTTTTTAGATTACTTTGTACATTTATAATGAAACAGATGCAAGTGCTTTAGTGTAAACATGATTTACTCCGGCTGCATTAACACTCATCCGTAAAATATTGTGGTATGCCTTTTGCTTAGAGGTCAGGACCTCATTACTGTACCTGTTCGCAGACTGTAAATAGAGGTACAAAACAACTTCACTCCCACTGGTTAAAGTTTCATGGCAAAATATATATAATCACTGTCTCATCCAGCAAAAACATAATTAGGTACATTTAGAGAATTATGTTACTATTTCTTGCTTGGTTTTGACAGAATTTGAATGGGTTAGGCTTTCCCTCCCGAACGGAATCTGTTTTTCAGCCCTCAAAGAAGTAGGGTCACTGGAGCAACTGAAAGAGATTATCATACTGTGTTATTGCAACATATTAAATTTGCACAGGCAAAATTCTCCAGTACTTGACCGGAGTACTGTATTTCAAAGAACCAATTATTTTCATAGCTTCACAAATGAAATCAAGGCTCATACAGAAATCAACCTTTAACAGTTTTTCTGTTTATAAATGGACTGTTTGTAAATGTACTGCATCTATATAGTGCTTTTATCCAAAGCGCTTTACAATTAATGCCTCTCATTCACCCATTCACACACACTCACACACCAACGGCGACATGCTGCCATGCAAGGTACCAGTCCTCATCAGAAGCAATTAGGGGTTAGGTGTCTTGTTCAGGGACACTTTAACACACCCAGGGTGGGGGATTGAACCAGCAACCGGCAACCCACTGACTGCCAGACAACCGTTCTTACCTGCTGAGCTAATGTCGCATGTATGTGTGGTTATTTGCGTTACAGTCACAGTTACTGTCAGCTTCGACCAGTCTGGCCCTTCTCTGAACGCGTTTTAGCCTGCAGAACAAAAAAATGATGCTGCGTGCAGAAAATTTGTTTTATCATTAGTGAGTGATTGTGTGATTACACCTGCTGAGTGAAGGTGTAGGCCACAGGAATATGTTGTGTCACCGCTCTTATGTTAGTAATGCATAAATCAAGAGTACTAGCATGCAGAGGGTGGCTCCAGCAGTGAAGTCCCCCCCCCCTTAGATCTTTGTTTTTTTCAGGTCAACCATCCAGCCTTTATATCCATCCATCCATTATCTGAACCCGCTTATCCTGATCAGGGTCGCAGGGGGGCTGGAGCCTATCCCAGCATACATTGGGCGAAAGGCAGGAATACACCCTGGACAGGTCGCCAGTCCATCGCAGGGCACACGCACCATTCACTCACACACTCATGCCTACGGGCAATTTAGACTCTCCAATCGGCCTAACCTGCATGTCTTTGGACTGTGGGAGGAAACCGGAGTACCCGGAGGAAACCCACGCAGACACGGGGAGAACATGCAAACTCCACACAGAGAGGCCCCGGCCGACGGGGATTCGAACCCAGGACCTCCTTGCTGTGAGGCGGCAGTGCTACCCACTGCACCATCCGTGCCGCCCAGCCTTTATATGAAAACTGATATTGACCAGGCACCATCATAATATTTTATTATAATATTTGTCCTCCAACACGTCGTCGTCAAGTAAATTGTCACGTGATAAAGAACGATCCATTCTGACATTTGGACTAAAAAACTGCTGAACCTCTTGACCATGTGTGCATGCTTTTATGCATTTAGTTGCTGCCACATGATTGGCTGATTAAATATCTACCTAATGAAGCGGTCACTGAGTGTATATTGCCTGGAGGAACATTGTACATTGTCACATTAAAATCACGCATTATTCACAGAGCTGCTTGTTCTTTTTGCCTAAATTGAAATAAGATACCTGCCCTAGCATTACCTTTTGTGATGTTTTGCAAGACACATCTCACTCCAGTGAATACATTTAATGTATTTTTCATTAATTCCATGGCTGGGAACGGGCACAGAGAAGTCGTTAGCGCAGGAGGGGCAGTAGCACCAGGGCTCTGTAGTTGCATGAAAGCCCTGTTCACAGGAGCAAATTCCTTTCCTGGAAGCTTGTCATAGGCTATGCACAATTTCATTATTTAAAAGGAAGAAACGTGCTTATTACTGCTCAATATATAACATTCATTATGCTTAGCTCATTTTCATAATCGCATAAACATAATAATTGTGATCTCATAATTGTGATCTCAGCATGAGAATTTAGAACAGGAACTATGCTTATGGAAACAGTAAATGAAAATGGCTTTATTCGGCAAGGAATATTCATGCAGTTGTTGAAATATTAAATGCTATTATGTTTGTGCTTTTTATGCAAATAGCTCCTACTGTGAATGAATCAGAATGTCTTGTATATGTATGTGTGTATGATCCAAAAAACAAACAAACAAACAACATAAATAAAACATCAGTCACAAGTGAAGCTATGAAGAGAAGCATTGTGTGACTATCCAGATAATTACTAACTGTGGATGAGCTATAGGAAGTGGGCAGACAATGAGTGATTAGGAAATTAATTCAAATGGAAATTTTCTCAACTTTCCCTGGATAGTTGTTTTTATCTAGGTAGTGCTAGAAAATTGAGAAATTGACTCCCACATTTAAATGAACCAAAACATGTTTAATTGAGAAAACCTAGAAAATATATCAGTGTAACAAACTGAAATAAGAATTTTTGGTTTATCCAATGAAACAGAAATATAGTAATTAAGCTATGAAAAAGTTTATAGGAGACATATTCCAATTATGGCAATAGCTGCTTCAAGTGACAACGTACTGTACAATAGTTGTTTTCTGATATCAGTTGAAAATGATACAGACCTGCCTTTGGCGTTCAATGCGATAAGCTAAATGTCATCTATTGAATTCCCAGATGTCAGAGGTATGTCAAATGTGTGAAGCACAAGTGTGTTGTTCACATTGACACTGTACCGTATGTGTACATGTAACATGTGACTTTGAAAGCCATGGGAATGTTTTGTGAATAAAATGCTTCATAATTATTAGTACTGATAACAGTAATGAAAAAGGGGGGTTCAGAAAACTGGGATCCAAGCCATTCCTTCTGGTGAAGTAACTCTCCGCTCTCTGCCAAAATGCAACTCTGGCTTTAAAGGCTCTACTGACAGTGCTGCTTTGGCATTGCCTGTTGTGAACAGCAACACAGACCAGACACTTCCATAATGTGATTCAAGTGATGTGAAACCACAACTAGTCTTATGCAGGTGGTGTGTGGGGGACAAGTAACCAAGTAGTGGATAAATGTGACTCACATATCACTGATATATTTGCACAGATAAACTATTTGCAGTAGCACTACATGAAAAATACTATAAATAAGAGAGACATTGATCCTGCCATTCTGTATTCTTGGCATAATTTCTAGCATTGCTGCGCTCTACAGAAATAATAACTGGTTGCTTCTGGTGTTACCTCACTTACTGTCATTTGAACACTCGCTTTCGTGGGATAGATCACTAAGACCAGGTTTGCCCCTTCATGCTAAAAGTAATATAAAAGCCTGGTTTCATATGAAACAGATTAAAAATATGAATTCAGACTTAAATTATTACTTGAAATATTGTATTCAATTAATTTTTCTAACAAAACATAATTTCTCTTTTCCCTATGAATGCTATACCTGTGCTGTGCCGTGGAACCAACTGAAGTAGGTAAGTGATTTTATAAACTTCTCACAATTCCTCTGGTTTTCACTGCCTAACTGTGAGGTCGGCCTCCATGCATGTTAGCCTCTGTGCGCATTAGCAGTTTAGCCGATTTTCCACCGGCCACATCAAGTACACTGCAATGCTAAACAGTGACTTCCCCACACACCTCACTGCTTGATGGAGCCCAAGCCTTTTTTGGAGGCCATTTCCCAAGGTTTTTCGGTGCTCACATGAGATCATAGTGCACAGTCAGAGCCTGCCTGTCTCCCTGAGTGAATCAATTCTCTGCGGAGCACAAATACTATTGCCCATCAACCTTGAAACTTGAGGAGTCAGGTCCTTGTAACAGCTGTGTGCCTTTGGGAACAAGCTGTTGGTTTCTTGGCTTGGCAAAACTAACTACACTCATAAGGTATTTTATTATTTGTGTGCAGTGTCTTGCCAAACTCTGCTGTGACTTTGAATCCCATTCTGAATGCCAATTGCACTTCACAGAAGCAAGAAGAGAAAACTGTCACAAAATGAATAGTATTTTAATTATTCAAACATTACTATTGTTATTTTTACCAAACGATTTTCACACTGAGCAATGTTACTTCTTTTAGTGTTTTAGTATTCGGGGTATTCCAGCTGCTAACTGTGGCACGCTACGTGGAAAGTTGATTTATACTTCAAGGGTTCAAGTTTTATATATGTGATCACTCGAGGATTTGGAACTGTACTTTTCTCTAGGGTCTTCAATGCACTTGTCCCTGGTTCTGATTTGCTGAATAAGAGCGTCTGCTAAATGACTGTAATGTAATGTACTTCGATAGGTATTTAAATTGTGAGTTTTTGGTTAAGTGGTTAAGTGGACCTAATAAGTGTGTGACTGGCCACTGTGGAGCCACTCGTATATGTGAGAACTGGGGTCCTTGGGACTTTTAACTCATTAAGGTGTCATTGGCCTGGTGAAACAGAGCTTTCTCATGCACAGCATCCTGTGCTGTGACGTTGGGAGTGTTTATCAGAAAGGTTCAGTGCTAATAGGGAATTATATGACTGCCCCAAGCCAAAAGTACAGTGCGGCCCACAGATACACTGCTGGAGTCAGCTGGTGCCAAGCTAAAGCAGGTTATCAGGCTGAGGCCAGAGAAGAACTGCAGTGTCCTTTCTTCCATTGTCACCCAGCGACGGTATTTCCTCTCGCTCACGATAAGATCTCAGAGACGCGGTGTTGTACCAATCAGAGCGTGTCCCTCTCAGGAAATGTACCTGCACGACTTTTTTGACTCCTGGGTGATCTTTTTACTTGTCGGCAGTGTTGGTGCTCTGTGACTTCCCCTGTTTTTTTCGTTTTTATTGTTACATGACAAAGCAGTCCCCTGTCTGTGGGACTGTAGGGCTGTGTTCATCGGCGAATGTGCTTCCATCGGCAAGCTCATTATGCAGCTTTCTCTGAGGACGTACACCCCCGCCACCCCCCCTAAAATAAATTAAAATAAAAAATTGGTACATGGGTTGGGTTATTATCTCTGACACTGATCTGCATCACATGAATTTTGTGGCAGAGCTACATGGACAGCAACTGTGCTCAGTGCCTGGCCTCTAGCTACTTTCCCCAAACTGCTTGACAAACCGTTTTTCCTGTGCCATATAATCCTTAGTTCTTATTCTGTCTTTGCAGATATGCAAACATAAAGCAGTTTCAAGTGACCCATTTATTTCCGTTACCTAATTTCACAGTTGCCCAATAGCAGTTTTGCGAATATACACAGGGATTTATACACAGTGAATAAGAGCAGTCACCCCTTGTTAGGGAAATATAGCTAATGTTCTGGATATACTTGTGTACACAAAACTCAATATTTCACTCAGTAATAACTCAAACAATTTCCTATTTTGTTAACGGTAAAAAGACAAGTTCTTTCATTTGCTGATTATTGCAGAAGAGGGACTTAACAACTCATGCATATTTAAATCTAATTGAAAACAGATTAAGTTAAAAAAGACCCTCTGAATATGAAAAGATATATCATACATTGCATAAGTGAGACACTGTAATATAACCTGCATAGTTTCAAATATTGAAGACCATCTTAGCAGAATATTTGAAAATATTTTTTTGAATTGCATATATCTACATCTTCTCTGGCACTTACGCTGAAGCACCTTTGCAGAAGCCCAGCTACAGTATGCATGTGGCAGTGCAGGTGTTTTCTCAGTAAAACCTCATACTGTATGATTATAGGTCAGTCCGAGCTCAGCTCGTCACACAGCACATTTTACAGGCCACTGGATACAAGAACAATTATTAATACATTTTTAGTGCGAACTTTGCAGGCGAAAAATATTTTTTTGATGGAGTAATAATAATAATAAATGGTTGATTGGTTCATTCATTTTCGAGTGGCTGGTTCAAATGTCAATCTTATTTTTTTACTCTAAATGGAATAACACATTCAAGAGCATCATGATTTCACACTATCATGCACATTCAAGCCATCTGGAGAGTGACTGCCCCCATTTATTTACAAAAACACAGGCAAAGAGGGCTTGGGTGCCAGAAAAGGTGTCATGGGGTTAGCAGCATTTGAAACTCACGATAACAACAATTCTGAAAAAAACATTATTGGAGAAATTCTCTCAACTTTTGTAGTCTCATTTTAGTTTCCCTCGGCATGCATCAGTAATAGGTTCCCAATTTATTACCTATGGATAGTCCACAACGTCAGTAATGTCAGATTTTTCATGAGCTCATTGGTTTGAATTATTTTAAGCTCAATTTATGCTTAGTGTCTTTTCTCAACAACAGTCATCTCATACTGGAATGTAGCCTATAATAGCTTGCAATGTAACCTAGAATAGTCTAGTCAAATTGGCTGAAAGTTTGTAAATGGCACACTGCCTGCAGTTTGCAGTGTAGAAATGTATCAGATGCAAATTGCATCACATTGGTTTGTAGCCTCTCAAATTATGGTCAATTTAAAAGATAGCCCATAATGCATAACACTGTATTTCAGTGCAGGTGTATACTCATTGCAATTGGAAGCAAGTTGATTGTGATACATGGTAAGAAATATCCTTGATAAAAAGAGCATTATATTCACAGAGCAACCTATCTTTTAGTACATTATCAAAGATGCTGCAAGATTACAGGGCTAATCTTGGAAGAATAAATAGGCTACCTTTGATAGCCAGTATTAACTGTGTATCTTTGTGCCAGCTGATCTGCCGTGTGAACACATTTCTTTGAACCATAAAATTCCAATGAAATATCTGAGTGGATACATTAAAGGAACACAGAAAAGGCATATCTCTCCTCTGTGTACACACAGTCTACTCCTATTTCAGTCCATGGTGACCTTTTTTCCCTTATTGTATGGTGACGAATTCTGGTCCCAGCCCAATTTGGAAATAAAGGTAACCCGAAGCATTTGGCTTCCACACAATTAACTGTAAATGTATTTTAATTTGTATTTGCCATACATTAGAGATACCTACAAGTAATGAACAGAAACACTGAAACATTACATTACATTATTGGCATTCGGCAGACGCTCTTATCCAGAGCGAAGTACAGTTGATTAGACTAAGCAGGAGACAATCCTCCCCCCGGAGCAATGCAGGGTTAAGGGCCTTGCTCAAGGGCCCAACGGCTGTGCAGATCTTATTGTGGCTAGACCGGGATTAGAACCACCAACCTTGCGTGTCCCAGTCATTTACCTTAACCGCTACGCTACAGGCCACTGCACTTCCACCCTATCTTGCACATTGAAGACTACTCTACGTCAGAGTTCTATGCTTATATCCCTTTACCCCTGAAAAAGGGGAGAAGGATCACAATTGCAATACTAGCAGTGTTTCCCCATCAGTAGATTTATTTGGAATATTAAACATTTACACTTTATATGATGCCAAAAGTGCCAATAAGCAATGACAGAACGCAAATAATACACAGATACCTTTTAAAGTACACCACCACTGTTAAATAGCATCATTAGAGTCTAAATAATTCCCAACTTAAATTTCCATTTAGCTTTTTAAATGCTTGAGTTATTCGACAGTGCTTGCTATTTAACATTCCATTTCTGTTTGATTCCACTAATTGAAAATACATTAATATGCCCCAACAATAATCTCTTCCAAAATCACAGATGTCTCCTCTTGCAACCATGGGAGTTGTAATTCTGCAACCATGATTTTTATACATAAGAAGATGCGTCTATTCATGCTAAGCTGTTACTTGCATAATTAACAAATGAGCTGCACTGGTGTAGTTGCCCGGCCTCGTATGGATGCGCAGATCGGACAGTATACACATATCTGTTGTCCTGCATTTACTTTTGCCTTTGTTCACAATTGTCCACAAATGGATCCTGTGCAGTGGATCTTGCAGCCTACCTCCATACTGTATTTTCCTGGCAGCTGCTCCCAGTAATGACAATTCAATGTAGAATGTTCTATGTGTGTTTATGCCCTCTACTATGCCACCCCACTTGCTGTATGCCTCAGAATACCTGTGAGCACACTGCTTTATGTTTTCTTCCATCCCTTTCAGAAATTGGAAGGTTATATGTTGGTGGCAGCTCCAGCCATGGATCTTCAGAACCATTCTGTTATTTCTGCTGTGTTTTCTGGCATTGATCTGTAGTCAGGCCCCATCTCTTCCATCTTTCCCTTTTTCAGCGGTTTTGGACATTATTCTTGTTGAATGGCCAGAAAGTAGTGCTGGAATGTTTACGATTCATGACAAATCTCATCCAGACAAAAATAATCGTAAAACATATATTTTTGCCATCATCAATAATCGCAGATCAGCTGAACTTTTTAACTGAACTTTTTTTCCCAAAAGAACTGAGAGGGAAGCAATATATCCGACACATTATTAATGAATCTGCTGAATTTGCCACAGTGGGGAAAAATCCATAGCCTCTGGTGTCACTTTATAAGATTCAGAAATCAAATCCATGCTCTCCATAATGAGCCTGGTTGTGCTGTTGCCCAGAGGATAGATGTCCCGGGTCTGTAAACTTTAGAGGTTAGGGCCATCAAGATGCCCAAGGGCAGTGTTAAGCATAGTATACATTTTTTTAAACTTTACACAGGGATTTTTTTTGTGTGTTAGTGCATTTCCATTGGATTCAATAGAAATGTTTTACTTTGCAACCCCCAGGGCCATGACATTGGGGGAAAGCTCCCGCATGTGTTCCTCTGATCAATGATCAGCTATCGGATGCAGGCTGTGCCAGTGTAATCTGTGGACTGCAGTCCTACAGGGAGAGTGCTGGCACAGTTGGCAGGGATGAGAACATCTCATTGTGCCCCAGCAACCCCTGTTGGTCGACTAGCCACCCGCAACATTTAAACACTTTAAATGTTAATACAATATTCAATCTTTTGTATTCAGCATTTATTACATGTGTATAACATGTTGACACAGCAGAAATAACTCACTCCTCATTATAGAGCTCTTCTGGTAGAGTCAAGGAGCTGAGAGCCTTATGAGAGATTATAACAGCTCATTAGAATGACTGAACGGTGGCAGGAGCTCCAGCTGTCTCCTCTCCAGACAGAGTGCATGTCATCGCAAACTCTGTGCTGCTCATCCTCTCCTCACTCCGCGATCCCTAATGAAATGTGTGGAACACCAAAAGACAAAACATTGTATAAGCGGAGAGCATCTGTCATTATTAGACCTCCTTTTTGCCTTCTTTAATATAAACTTACTCTGTAGAATGCAGCCCAAAGGCAACCTTTTCCAAGGCAATGCATATTTCATTTTCCCCTCGCAGTATTCCCTTCCTTGTAATGCCAGCTGGCAGAATAAAAGATGATGGCCGTGTGACTGCCTGAGAAAAAAAAGAGAAGCCTTGGAATTTGCCGTGCACACTGTTTTGGCGCTGAATTGTCAACTGTGAAGTAGTGGATGTTGAGGTAATGAGGTAGGACAGCGCTCATAAGTTAGATAGTGCCGTGCGGGCAACCTTGCAGACCTGTTTAAGGTTTTCGCCCTCTGCCTCAGTTTGTCTCCATAATAGCCTCATTCCTCTCTCATTCCCCAATAGTGCATTCATTTTTGAAAGAATTACATGTTGCCTTTGACTTATACCTCCTCCAAGAAGAATGTCCCCTCCCCATACTGGAATACTGAATTGAATATAGACTAATTAGGTATAGATTAAAAAGTAAACTCATTAAAAGACTAATTAAAAGTGGAATAATACTCTGCTCCAGCTGTGGCTTTTTGAACAAGAGGGTTCAAGCTTGGTGTGATGTTCAACAGGTTGATTTTTTTCCACTTCCTGGTAGTAAAGTAGAGGGACACTTATCCGGGAATTGTGCAAAGCCCCAAAGTGAATTGAGCTGTGGATTGTAGTGGCTTAAGTAGACTTAAGTGTTCGACAGTCAATTTATATTTCCTTTACTGGTGGGGTGGGCAATGATACATTTTCTGCATTTGTGAAAATTTATTTGACAGTCACATAAAATGAAGTCTGCGACAATTTGATACATTGCATTTTGCAATTTATTGACAATCTGAAAACCGTATTTCACAAGAAGACTAATATTTGAGTTCTTGTATGCTGTTTGATAGTAGAAGAAGGCTTTCTCTTTCTGGTGTCTGTGGGATGGAACAGTCAGAGTGGGCAGTCATTGGTGCTGGAAGGCAATGAGCCAACTCTCTGTCAGCAGAGGAACAGAGGTGCCTGCTCATTGTGTGGCATGAATTATGTGCCCTGCAGAAATAGTGTCAAGTGACGGGATGCTGCAGTGGTTGAGCTCCTAATACCCACAATGCCATGCAGCAACAGTGGCATTTCCCATTACACCCATAAATTGTTATCTAAATTAGGCCACTCTATAATATCGTGGCAAGACAGCTCACATGGGAATGAAATAGCTTTCTCCATTTTCTCCTATTCAATACATGAATTGTTATATACATTTGAATATGCAAATAAGTAAGAATGAATGTTTAATGAATGCTTTTATAATGCAACAGGATTTATTAACTCAACAGCAACATGAGTAGGTGAGGAATTTTCCTCACTGGATTAATGTAAAATAATAAATTGGAATGACATTCATCAGGAGATAATTCAGAAGTTACATTTTGAAGTGTCTAAGCATTATTTTGAAGTGTTTGACTTCATAATGTACATGCATAGAAAGCCCCTGTTTCTTTTCTCTTTGATATCACAAAATGTGGACTTTCAATGTGAAAATTATACTTGAGATAATTCTCTGCAAATTTGGCAGTATAATATTTTGGTCATTTATTATTGGGAGTCATTACAAGCACATTTGGAAACTCCTCGGCACATCTGCCCCAACTATGGTAGCCCACCACTTTTTTTTTACATCATGATTGTGTTTGATTTGACAGAAAATGCAGTGAGAATGAGCATCGTGCTCATTAATGTGTTCACAGCCTTCACTGTGAACACCTTCTCCACCACAATCTGCCTATCCATGCTATTAATGCATGGAGTCTGTTGCAAATTCCTAACATCAGAGATAGCAAAGAAAAGCACACCGCATTGTTATATTAACATCGACAGATTTTACAGTGTCACACACATAGGCATCGGAAAGCCTCATGACATGTCTGTGTGCATTCTTGCATGCATGGATGGTAATGACTATACACTAATATCAAACAGCATTGCATTTGTACTTGAAATGGGTTTTTTCTCCTGGTGAAGGGTGTCTGTTTTTAGGTGTTTTCATCTTTTGCCTATGTTTTACATGTCTGGCTCCGTGTCTCAGAGAATCTGCTGTGTGATTAAAATTCTAGGTCAAATTCACAATGTACACACTTTTTATTATTTCTTATTCTGCACAGTGTGCAAACAAAACGCTTTTAATTCATGGAGTGTTCATTTGAGGCATAAAAAGACAGTATAGAACAGCATTCTGTCTAATACCATCAACTGCTTTGTCATTAGACATGGCAGCAGGCCTGATAATTACATTCTGCAGCAACAATGCAGTAAAAATACTTACTAATACTTATATTAGTCTAAATGTTTAATACATTTTGTATGTTTAAAGTGCCAAAATAAACTGTACAGTTTAGGTTTACTGTACAAATATGGGTTACAATAGCTGTATTTTACCAAATGTTTAAATATGTACATACCCTTACATATAGGTATATTTTATATACAATATATAGAAAAACATTATTAGAATATTTTATATTCATATGTTTAAATATTCTATTAAAATTAATGCAGGCTTGCTAAGTTAATGTGGTGGTACTCTGTATTTGCATACGCTAGAATACCAGAGGCCACTATGAATGTAGAAACTAGTTAACCTGTTATTCAAAATATTTTTGGATCCCCATTTTAATGTATGTTTACCAATTTAATGTATTCTATTTTTTGTAAAAGGCATTTTGAGTTTGTAATAGATCCAGTATATGCTGAAACTATGTCATGCAGGGTTTATTGCTGTGGTTTGCTGAAGAACCTAATACCCTAATGTTAATGCCTTTATGGATAATTATTGTATGCCATATATTTTTTCCCACAGTTCCTTCCTGGCATCATAGTATCATCACATAGCTCATCTTCAGTGCAGAGACTCACTAGTGCAAATGGCAGCAACATTCACATTGCCTATTTCAATGTCTCTCACCTACTCTATTCTCACTGCATGGATGAGCTCTATGTCAGTATGTTTGCTTTTGTTTGTATCTGTTGATATCATTTGTTTACCTTTTTTAAATCAGAAAGTAACATGGTGGAGACACAAGAGTATTAATTTTATGCAAATGTATGAAAATTGCTGTGACACAGAATTCTATCCGTATTAGTTATATGCAAATGATGTTTGCTAAACAGGCATCTTGGCAAGGGGTTGCACAAGCCCCCCTTGCCACCCCCTTTGCTTATTAGTGCTGTATGCAGGATAAATGGTGCTTAGAAAAAATGTTGTCAAACCGCCTGGAAAGCAGAAAGAAGGAACTGGGCAGCATACTAAAATAACCACCATTTGAATTGCTAATTAAAGGTTTCCAAATAAAAAGAATGAAATAAAGCAGGGGGACTGATTAACCCTTGGACGTAACATGCCAGCTCTGAGAGCAGGAAGTGGAGTGACTTTCCAAGGGGGTTATGCGCCAGCTCCTCTGCATGTGTGGAGCTGTTTCCTCGGTCCTTTCCCGGATTCCCTTTTCCGGGTTTCTGCCTGACACACTGCAGCGTCGTGGCTGCTGCAGCTTCTCGGATGATGCAGACGCACGGTGTAGATGTGCGTGTTGGGCAGAAACAGGGGGGAGGGGGTCTGCAAGGCACTGCCGCATGTTCCGGTCTCCTTTAGTCAGATCGGACAGTAGTCTTTAGCTTTGGTAGAAGCACCAACTCAAGGACATTAAGGCAGAATCTACGCAGAATGAGCCTCTACTGGCATGTGTGTCGTTAACTGTATCCAACACTCCTGCTGCAATGGGAGGAGCTTCAATATGACTCATTTGGCTTTAAATTATTTTTTGAGTCAGTGAAAGAGCTGAGAAACCCCTGTAGCTATATATTTATTTATATATATATATATATATATATATATATATATATATATATATATATATATATATATATATATAACATACTCCCCATGTGTTCGTGAGAATGCACATTTACTCTTGGGGTAATATGTACATTTTGAGAGTTGCAATATACTATATTTGAAAAAAGGACTGAACTATAATTCCATAAAATATTATTAACTTATAATACAATGCACACAGAGAATATAAGCAGAACATGTCTAATAGCAGCACTGAGCACTTTATCAGGTATTTATTACAATTATTTTTTAGACTGATGTAGCCTATCACCTTAGAGTTATGATGTGTTGTGTGTTCAGAGACGCTCTTCTGCATACCTTCTGCTCTTCTGCATTCCTGTCAGCTTTGACCAGTCTGGCCATTCTCCTCTGGCGTCTCTCATTGACAGGGCATTTCTGTCCGCCAAACTGCTGCTCACTGGATTTTCTTTTGGCTTTTGCCCCATTCTTTGCTCTAACTCCAGAGACTAGCGAGCATTAAAATCCAAGGAGATCAGCCGTTTCTGAGATACTCAAACCACCCTGTCTGCCACCAACAATCATTCCACGGTCAAAGTCACGTAGATCACATTTTTTCCCCATTCTGATGGCTGATGTGAACACTAACTGAAGCTCCTGACCCGTATCTACATGATTTTGTGCATTGCACTGCTGCCACACAATTGGCTGATTATATAATCGCATTTATAAGTAGGTGTAATAAAGTAAAAATGTTCCTAATAAAGTGCTCAGTGAGTGTATATCTGCAATATGTTAGGTCAATTTAAATTTCACAATAACAATGTAATTTTCTGCCCATTTCTGGCTAAGCATTTCAGAAATGTTTTCATTAATGGTAAATGTGTCCAGACCCCCAGCATGTGAAGAACCTCTCAGTCTCAACCTTGTAAAATGGTGCACACACATTCATGATTGACTGATTTATTAACGCGGCTGCTGTGAGCCTGTGAGGGCCCTATTACTGTTGTGACCAGTCATTAGCAGTAGAGGTTTTTTTTATCAACCTAAGATGGAGGGTATGCGGGGAGGGCACATGGAAGTGATGCCCTATCACTGCAGGGAGGCCTCGTGTTTGACAGGCAGGCCTTTTGTGTTCGCCTCCACACTCAGAGGGAGACAGAGACTTTGCCTGCAGCGTTCCCTCCAGCTACACAGCCACTGCTGCTCCCGCCTCAACGCAGCGCCCACGGCGCACAGACGCACCAGCACAAAGCAGCACTCTCCTTCCTGCTGGTCATTTGCCAGTTTTTGTGTTCAGCAGCCTGACGCTTCCAGGTCCCTTCACGCCCGGCCTCAGCCACGTCAGGCTATCATAGCGTAAGGACAGCACACTCTTCATTTCTTGAAATTGAACCTTTCGTTTGTTTGCTTAAGTCAGTATTGTGTAGTAATAAATGACGTTACCACAGCAAGGTCAGAGTTCTTGTGCCACCATACGACATTACTGGAATAAAAATGATGAATCGTAAAAAAAAAAAACAACAGGACCTACAACAACTGTGAGCTTTTTACTGTTTGTCGGAGATAAAATTGAATTATTGATGTTGTGAGATTTCAGCAGCATCAAGAACGGCCCAGTCAGTCACACCTGCCAGCACTGAGGAATTAAAGGGATGTGTGTGACATCCACTGGCAGAGCTGCACACACACAGACCACACTGACAGAACAGTGACAAGCTCCTTTCTTTGAAGGCCCCAGACATGGAATCAGTGCTCTCCTAACTGTTTGTCTTTAAGTTATGAGTTGTGCTTTAATCCACCTTTAAGACAGGGGAAAGAAGCTTACTGGTGTTCTTCCAATGTTACAAATCCACTTACTTCAGCCCATGAAAGCTGTAATGTACTTCTCAAGAGATTAGCCTAGCTCACCCCTGAGCAGGCCGCGCTGGGCGGGAAATAGTGCCAAGGCTCCTGATGCTTCTCTGCGCTGGGGTTCTATTACATTGGTTCATGGCGCAGAAGTTATTCTAGGAAAAACTGAAAAATCTATGAGTTAAATCTTAATGTCTACAGCAAGTCTCACAGTCTTCAGGTCATTGTTTTGTATTTTAGCTCTGAGCTCTGATTGGTAACATGCCAATATTCCGTCAGTCTGATCCCTGAGATGGAAATAACCCTCCGGTATGAAGTATTATCATCTTTATCAGGATTTATGAGCATGACTCTGACATGTATTGGAATAATTAAGCAACACTAGGTAATGTGCTAGCCACAGAAAGCATTTTTTTTTTTTTGTGGCATTACTACCATTAATTACACATTTTCACAAGAGTCAGATGTTTAAACTGAAATATAATTTCAGACTCATGAAGAAGCTTGAGTTGTATGATGAGACATACAAATTTAATTGTAAAGATGTTTAAAAATCTGTTAGAAAGAATATACAGTATATTTAACATACATATTCCAGAGCATTTATTTGATTTTCTGATCACGAGCCGGATGGTTTTAAACAAAGTTTGCAATGGAACCTCTCACTGAGGCCTCTTCATTGTGAGACATGTGTAACTACTTGCTCAGCAACACTTCATATAGCTCCGCAGCACAAAAGGCATTATGTTGAGTCATGTCGGACAAGTTACACTTCAGCTGGTATTATGTGCATTGATCCTGGATTAGAGTGAAGAGCATGTCACACCGTTTCCCCAGAGGCAGGAAATAGACATGTAGAAGAAACCCCACTAGACCCACCTGCGTTCTCTCTCATCACCAATACAAACACTTTAATAAGCAGCATTCCAGCGGGGGAATCAATCACTTAAAACTTGTGATTGTATTTTCGCCCATTGTGGTGTGATGCGACTTGTAATTTGAAAGGAAATATGATTTCAATACTCAAGTGGGAGTATTTTGCTGGTGAGAATTGCAAGCAATGTGAAAGAATAATTGTACATTATCAGTAAACAATGCAAAAATTACGCAAAATTTCAATGTCTAATCAACATCCAATTCTTCATGATTTCTACCCATTAATCAATGCAAAGAACTGGAACATTAAAATGGTTTACAATTGGCATGCAGGCATGACTAGAATAACTGCAATCAAGACAAAAAAGACAACTATGCAAATATCATTCATTATCTATTTCTTCGTTTCAATTGACTTATTATTTATAATGAACAATAAAATTCACATGGACCTTTTCTGTATCTTTTCCAACCTCCGAACATTTGGTATCTGCAGGAAAAAGGAGATTAAAGTAAGAATTTAGACTCTGAATGTGTCCTTTGAGTAGGGTTTTTCAAAGCATTCAGCTGTGCAGCACTTGTATGCTCCAGTGCCAACAGACAGTAATTGGCAGTGCTGTGGCAACAGCAGAGGAGTCCCTCTGTAAAAGTGTTCACCATACATTAACCTTTGACCCTTTCACTTTCATCTGGTTGCTAAGTTACAGCTAACTGCTCTGTGTTTGTCATCTCAGAGGATAAAGCTCATCCTGAAAGATTCCAACGTGTTCAGATACTTCTTCAAGCTGTTTTCGTCCCTTGACAGGACCCATCACAATCTACTGAATTCATCTCATCAAGTTCCCCTCAAAGGACAAAAGCAGGAATCTCAGCTTCAGCAAACGCCACTACCCTATTTATTTGTGGGCAGAATTGAAGTCAACTATCAATACAATTGGCACCTTTCTGCTCTCTATATTAAGTGAAAAAATTAAGCAATAACAAAATCAATCACTGCTCCCAGCAGGTGCCCTTACAGATTGATAATTACCCTTGACACAATAAAGAGACCCCCAGTGCCATGGGAGTGGTGCTGTCAGGAAGAGTGATCTCCTGTGAAAGCCTGATGCCTGCCTTCAGCTTGTTACTATGCACTGTCATATGAAAATCAGAATGAATTCATTAGGCTGCCCTGGCAAACAGGCTCTGAAAAGATCAGGTCTGCCGTTCCATGTAACCCCCTCCCCCCTCCGTCTCTCCGATTGGCAAAGGAAATCAATGGGCTGTGAGCAAATCTGCAGGCCTCTCTGGCTCTCTCCTCCATACGATGTAATGGCAAGTGACAGAAGTTAAGTGTTTCTCAAACCTACACTTATAAAAAAACAGGAAGAGCAGAGCAGCTATTTTGAGGCATATGTGTGAGTACAGGCATATCTCTGGGCTGGAAGACAGTTGCTCCATCCGGCAGATACCTTGTGGCATATTGTTGTACTTACAGATTTCCCCTGAGCTTGCTGTAGCCTTTCGTCTCAGCTTGTCACTAGTCAAGCCAAATAAAGAAAATGAGAAATGAGACAAAAACTCAGCACAAAATCACAAAATGCAAACAGACAACCTCTGTATCTGATGCAGTGAAGGCAGTGCACAATCGAGAAAACTGGGCAGCATGATTAGCTTAGAATATATTGCTTTTCAAAGATTTCTTTGGAGGAAAAAGCCTTCAATCAATGCAGAATGTGTATTTTTCAACCGAATCTGCTGTAAAAGGTCTAGTATAGCTGACTCCAATTTTTTAATGCCTGACAGTTCTGGCAAAGAACAATCTTAACAGAATAGCTTTGATTGACATCAGCTTGTTCCAGTCAATACTGTGCACTTCATTAAAGAGTTTGCACTGCACAAACCCCTACTGAGATCACTTGTTCTTACTGCAGTGGAGGTGCTGGTGTCAAACAGCAATGCTTGCTTTGAAAAGAGAAAGAGGATGTACAATACTTGTCAGAACTGGATGATTGTTGTAAGATTCGGCCAGAAAAATGTACATCATACAAGATCAGCTTAAAGGCTTTAGAATGATGGTGTAGATATAGCTGTTATTGGCTAAAAGGCATACTTTGACTTTCACTCCTTGTGTGGAGTAGTGTAAGTCTCAGAGGAGTGGGCATTTTAGTAAAAAATCTGAATGTGTATGCTTTGGATAAGTTTTATTGATTTCATTTACTTTCTGGGGAACAGTAGCATTCTGTAAATAATTCAAATCAGACATCTTCTCTGCTCTCCATTTGTGAATGTTCAGCATCTCCACTGAAACATACTGCAAAGTGCCACTTTAAACTAACAGCTTTTTCTCATAAAATTAGCTCTCATTGTAGATAGCTACAGTGTGTACATCATTATACTGTGCAGTCCTTGTATACTACATAACAGCCAGGCATTAATGCGACCCCTGTCTAATGACCTAAGAAAATGTGGAGAAAGAAAATGTGGATCCTTTTCATTTAAGCTGAGCATTGATGGAACTCTCAGCACTCCACAGAATTCCACACTTGTATTGGAATACTTTATCGTGGTAACTACTCAGAGGTCTGCTAGCGTTGTAGGCTAATAATTACAGCTGATACATGCAGTGTTACCCGGTTGACGTATTACCCAAGTGGAAGGTAGTTATTTATTTTGCCAGAATTGTCCAGGGGGCAAGATCTGACATAATCTACAATGTAAGAATGTACACTGTGACCACTTTATTAGGTAGACCTGTACACCAGCTTGTTAATGCAAATATTTAATCAGCCAATCATGTGGCAGCTACTAAATGCATAAAAGCATGCAGACATGGTCAAGAGGTTCAGCTGTTTTTCAGACCAAATGTCAGAATGGGGAATAAATTTGATCTTGACTGTGGAATGAGTATCGGTGCCAGACAGGGTGGTTTGAGTCTCAGAAACTGATCTCCTAGGATTTTCACAGTTTGCAGAGAAAGGTGCGCAAAACAAAAAAATATCCAGTGAGCAACATTTCTGCAGGCAAAAACGTGTTGTTAATCAGAGAGGTCAGAAGAGAAGGGCCAGACTGGTCAAAGACAGGACGGTGACAGTAACACAAATAACCACACATTACAAGAGTGGGATGCAGAAGAGCATCTCTGAACACACAATGCGTCAAACCTCTCAAGTGAATAGGTTATAGCAGCAGAAGACCAATAAGTAATAGATACCTAATAAAGTGCTCCATGAATGTATATATCTACCTGTAAGCACATCAGACATTTATAATGTTGGGGCTGATAGAGGCAGGATGTGTATGTGTGACATGAGATGGGGCAGGGCAGGGTGTCAGTGGGGACAGAAGAGCTGTCCCACTGAAGGAAAAACATTCTGTTTTTGCTTTTTTCTGACCTGGAATACTGAAAGCGGGCCTACTATGCTACATTTTACATTTCTGTACAAACCAGATAACCTACTGTTGAATATGTTATTGTATTAACGTAACATTTGTTAGACACTTTAGCTAATAAACATTACAAGAAGTATCCTAGCATTATAGGTCACCACTTTAAATATACAATTTCAGACTTCAGCAATCAAAAATATTTTCTTCTGGAACACAATGTAACATGAACTTAATTATTGATTACTGCCAAGCTATCTATGATGGCTAGCTAGCTAGTTAGCTAACCAAATATACTCTCAGTGACCATTAGGTAGACCTATACACCACGTAGTTGGTGCAAATCTGACAGCCAATCATGTAGTTGTAACTCAATGCATAAAAGCATGCAGACATGGTCAATACAGTTGTTGTTCAGACCAAACATCAGAATGGAGAAGAAATGTGATCTAATTGACTTGGACCGTGGATTGATTGTTGGTGCCAGACACACCCCGTTTGCCCAAGAGATGTTACACTCCATATGAGGAACAAATTTGCCTCAAGTGCCTTCTACAGTTTTTTCTGCATATTTTTGAAAAAGTCTCATTCTCTCACAAACATTTGCCTATATCCACAAACATTGGTATGGTGCATCCATGGGTACTTTCCTTGGAGCTATATTTTACTGCTTTAGTTTGGAAAAACAAATCAAATGTAGAAAAAAATAACAGTTTTCAACAAAAATGTACCATTTTCAGGGCAAAGAACAAAAAGAGCCCAGAGTGCTGGGGATCAGGGGCACACAGTGGTTAGCTTCCCAGCAGGTCTTTCCCTCAGGCCTATGGAGTGTAGCCCATCAATTTTGGTAATGGGTAGCAGCTGCCTCGATTTGCAATGAGCCCCAGCTGCTGCCCTGCCTGTGGGGTTGACACTGTCCATTGGCCTGCAGACATCTCAGGTATCACCTGAGGACCTGGGAGCAGCCATTGGGGCTCCTGCAGCACCCTCCCTGGCATCACATATCACATAGAGGCTACATATACATTCTTCACAATTTAATTTAGTTATCGTCAAATTATAGTGCTTTCTAATTATAGCGACTTACCAAACTGTGTTAATGATGAAAAAATAATTATGCCTTTTAATTGTTTGCCAAAGTAAATGATATATGTAGATTGAATTTAAACAAAGAATGTGTTTAATGACTTTAAATTCTTGACTTTTTTTCTTGAATAATATGCAATGGGGCTATAATTTCTTACAAAGCATCTGGAGTGGGCCTTTTCAGGAAAGGTGACTAAATGTACAAACAATACAATATTTATTTATACACATCTGGCCAGATATGCGGTGGAATTTTATTCACAGTCCAATAAGGAAACTAGTTTATGTCTAGGAGTGTTCCTCTTAGGATGAGCAATGTCTAAGCTCAGCTACAGTAATGGGCTCCAATCTACAAGCAGGGGTCACTGCGGGAAGCACTCACTATTTGAGAGCTTTCAAAACATCCTGCTGTTCCTCAAAACAAGCTGAACAGGTGCCATTTTAGATGCACATGTCTGCTCTGTTAATTTAGGCTTCTAGTACAGCAGTCCTCACACCGATTGGGCAGAATCACAGTGCAGGAAGCGTGTGATCAGTTCACTCACTACTATGGAAACTGCTTGAAGTAGCCTCACTCCAGTCAGGGTCTAGCACAGCGTGCGACTCCACCAGCCAGATGGCAAACGACAGAAAAGGAAATAAACCAGACCATTGCACTTGGCTAATAGACACAATTTGGCATAGCCACACTTTGTTTCAGTTTGGGATATAAGCCAGTGATGCATGCATGCATGCTCTTGCTCTTCCTTTCCTATCACCATGCAACTTCCAAATGTACATAAGCTTCTGCTAATTCTATACTTCACATGCTTCCTTGCAGTAGACAGTCAGACTGAAACAATGTCAACATGCTGGTACACTCTTCTGATATAAGAGCCCTTACCTGCATAGAGTCACATGGAAATTACAATTACCTGTACCAATTGTAAGAAGAGGGCTTAATCTTGCAGTGCCCAAACAATAAAGGCTACAAAATATAATGTGCATATTATGTGTAGTTAGTACTGCCAATGGCTGACTGTAACTGTTCTGGTTTGTGTTTGTGTAGTCTTGTTATTTGGGACATTTCTGGACCATATCACATGTTACTACCATATCTCTGTGTTCCCTAGCTATTACAAGTGTCTATGTATGGTGCAATTTCAGCTCATTAGTCAAGATTTCACACACTGACCATAATCATTAAAATGTTGTTTCCTAATAAATAAAGACCAAATCAATTAGTCACAGAGTGTGGGTCATGAGCACTGGAAAGTGCTTTTCTGTCAAGGCAATAAAAGGAGTGACCTTCTCAGTTTCCCACTTTAGAAAAGAGCAAATAAACATACATTCAGATGAGGGTTTTCTGTTTGTCTAAGTAGTATTTCTGGGTCAGCACCCCTTAATATGTATAGTATATTTTGTACTAGAGCAATAATTCACATTTGTAGTGTTACATAAATAAAGTATTTAAAGATTTTTGTGATGATTAAAGTTAGTTTTTTTTGTAATGCTGACCTCACACATTAAGAAATAAATTGCTACTGTATAGTTCAGGGGTTCCCAAATGAATGTTCTCAAACTTACACGACCCCAACACCCCACCCACACACATCCTGTGCCTAACAACACCCTTTAACCATGACCTCCAACCTCTCCTACCTCATTGCTTAATGATAGTTGGGTTGTTGTAATGTTAAACATGTAGTGCCTGACATTCAAATATTTTAAAGAGACAAACATTTTATTTTATCTTTTTAAAGATAAATCGAGCGACCCAACATGGGGTCCCGACCCACAGTTTGGGAACTCCTGGTATAGTTAATAATATAATAACGAGACTACTCCATAGTGTGTATTGAATCAGGTTTTTTTTTTCTCCTTTTGTTAGCATATGTATCACTTGTACGTGAAGATAAATATTTATAATATTAAGGTCTATGCTTTATTTCCTTTTTTTTTATTTGATTGTTGTACTATTTGTTCTGGATAATTTTTAGATTTTACCAGGACCAAGGCTCTTTGAGGGGCAAGAGAGAAAAGGGCACACCAACCTAGAAAAAATGTTTTACAACACCCAGTTATTGTACAGAATATATTTCACCAAAATTAATGAAAGACAATTAATGGCCTCAGCAATAATGATGCAAATATAATATTTTTTTCACCAAATCAAAGGGGCACTTGGGACAAAGGGGGTGTCTGGAGATCCCCCCTCCCCCGCATGTGCCTGGAATTTACTGCAATGCAGGAATTCTTACAGTGCATTGCAAACCATATTTTACCCCTTGGTTTGAATGCAATATAATGGTACAATGTTTAGCAATTTTTTATTCTGCTCTCTTTTTATCACTTTTTCGCTTCTGCTCTTTTGCTCATTCCTTGTGTATTGTGTATATACAGCCTGTAAGTTGATATACATCCATAGTAGCTGTTGCTATAAATAGTTGAAGCCGCATACTTGTTGATATGTTTTTGAAACATTGACTAATTTGAAATAGATCAATAGAATTCTGCCTGCTATGGCCATTGATTCTGCACAGTTACAGCCTATTACAGAAATATTAAAGACAAACTGCATGCTCTTTTACTTCCCGAACACGGCGCGAGAACATAGCAATTTCAACATCTAAACCTGAATAAGAAAGCAATCTACAAGCTATTACATACCATCAATGTGTAAAACCTTTTGGCTTCACTGTTAGGCCAACTGATATTTTTTAAAATTAGAATAACCTTCGAACATGCCAAACATATTCATAGAATGTACCCTAAATGCAAACACTATTCATTAATCTATTTGTGGTAAGCTACTTTCTTTGAAATCCAGAACCCTCTTTTCTGATATGCAAAGATTTCTGGATAACATGCCTGTTAATGTCCAATGTCATGTCCATTTTGAATAATGTGATGATGCAGAATTATGTAATTAGCTCATTTTGGCGGTGAAATTTGAACGTCAGTTTGTAAGGAAGCAGGCTAACACGCAAAAATGGAACTCTGGAGAAAAGGACGAGCAGAAAACGTAACCAAGTTATCACTGGGATGATATGAGTTTTTATGACAAACCCGACTCAACCATGACCAAACTGACTGTGGCCACTAACTACTGTTGTACCTGGCTACAGCTATAACCTAAGCTTTAGCTAGAGATGTACCATCAATTACATTACCTGCTCAACTGCCATTATTCCCGACCTCTTTTAAACACACCTCAGATGATACCATCAAATGAGTGAGTAATGCCCTTGCTTATCACTATGTTAAATCTATAGGCAAAAAAAAAGTTAATCGCCCGATATGCTTACTGGGCTTGCACGCAATATTATTAAGTTGGATATGATGAACTGATTAATTTGAAGACGTCATATACAGATTAATTAATTGTGTGCAACCACTGTCCATATTTTTCTTGACATTTTTTTTCTTCAATAAATACCCTTAAATCAGAGCTAACCGGGGTTGCTTGTGATCATTACTGAAATGGGACTTGGAAGTTGATTTGTCCAACCGACAGGTTCAAGGGGGGAGGCATCAGATTCAGTGCCAGAACAGAGCTGAGTCGCAGCATATTCAGGGCATTTTTCACTCTGTGTCCTAGGATTGCTCTTCAGGGTGTTATTTATTACAATGATTTCTGAGACTGCCAGCCCCACAAGGAGACTTCTGATACGTGGCAGTTAGTAACAGACACTGATGTCACACTGCCACTTTACTAACTTTATTCAAATGTGTACTCTTTACTCATCTGTCATATGAGACTGCATTGTTTTCTTTGGATATATATTGTTATCAATGGGGAGCATCAAGGTCTAGAACACTACAGAGAAAGAGACATCATTTATGCTGCATACCATTACCATGTCTGTAACAAGAGATTATTTGGGAACATTAGTGCACATCCATTCAGACATTATTTAATGTACAGACTTTATACAAAGGACATACCTGTATATTTCTTTCCAGGACACATGCTTCATTGTACGTCGCTCTAGTTAAGAGCGTCTGCTAAATGCTTTGTAATGTAATGTTATGTAACATACACATAATCACAAGTTAGTATAATAAAGTGTGATTTGTCTGATTAATGTGCTTTCTAAATAACTGATTATCCAATGTCATATCCATGCATTTTCCCTACTACAGATTGACAGCTGAGATGGTAATGCCAATACAATGAAGCATTTCTTAAAACAAACAAAACAAACAAAATAAGTTTCAAATTACAGTTTGGACTTTCAGAGTGCCTTAACCCACATTTACGTATATATAGCTGAAGTAATCAGGCAAGTTTACAATAAAATCAAAAAGAAACACAATAATGTTTATTAACATGATAATTAGCAATCCTAACAAAATGGCGTGTGACAGAAAATCTGAAAATTGGAATGATCATGGATTCCCCCCCCCTACTTCAACAATGCTTTGAACGCTGAAGGGGAGGCTAAACTGCAAAGTGCGCACTCCAGTAATACCGTCTTCTTGTCATTAGCCAAATTAAATTGGGAAAGTTAAATGCCGTGTGACACCCCTGGAAGGAACAAAATAGATAGACAGGGAGATGCTGTTTGGACTGGTATATTTATTGGCTGTAGAAAATAAACAAAAAACTTTGCCATTCCCCCTCATGGGATCCTGGGCGAAAATAATGAACTAAAACAAACAAGTAAAATAAAACCAACAAAAACCCACAAATGGTTTTCAGCAGGATAAACTGGGCTTTTGGCTTCTCTCTCCCTCTGGCTGTCTGGCGCACAGTCTCTGGTCTCAGACGGCTACTGCAAAAAGAAACGCGTTTAAACCCTTGGGCTGATTAGGCAGTGCAACCTAGGTGCCTGTACCATTTTAACCGCTAGGCTTGGTCACAGATGGCCACCATTCTCTCTTAGTGTGGCAAGTAAAATATCCTTTATCCTTTAGACTGGATACGCAGGAATGAGCTTCATCTTTTAATTTTCACCAAGAGGACATTTGCCTTTGACATGTGCAATAATCCCTGCTCCCCTGCTCAGTGCAAGAAAGAAATGACACTGATGTTTTGTGACGACTCACTTGTTGAACAGGTGAAAATGAATGCACACGCAGTACAGATGCAGTCACCCCTTTATCAGGACAGTTTAATATATGCTTATATGAAGACATGGTAGCCCTTGAAGTGGAGAGCGATGGTGCAAATATGCTGTCTGCGTTCCCGCTGAGAGTGTGAGCAGAGTGTGAGTTGCACCAGCTGCTCTTTTCATCTACTGGGGAGCTGGGTCCATCTGCCTGGCTGTTAAGATGAGAGAGCATGGGTGCGTCCCGATACTCGAAAAATGTATCCTCCTTTTCCTCCACTCGTCTCCTCCCCCCATACTTCTCAATAGGAGGATGAGACGAGTGAAGGAAAGGAGGGAGCATCAGCTTCAGCACAGGAAATTAGGTCACAGTGTAGGCCTAGTATCGTGGTAAATTCCATGACAAAAACAATGCAAATTTGTGGTTCGTCTTTACCATCCCCACTATAAAGGTTTTATTACAATATTGAAACAATATGATAGTGAATTTACATCGGTGAAGTATAATGGTTATGGAACTCGACCTGTAGGTTTCAGTCCCTGCTAGGGCTCTGCTGTTGTACCAAGGCATTTAACCTGAATTGCTTCAGTGTATATATCCAGCTACATAAATGGATGTGGCCTAAGATATGTAAGTCATGTGTAATGCTGAATGCCAGTAATGTAATGTCACAGTTGCCCCCCTGCTGCTTCCTTCAATGTTTTAAAAGACGACGAACATATTATTTGTGCATTTTATAGTATTTGCACATTTGCCTTTGAAGAAATCCTCTTCATCAAGGCCTTCACAGTGATATTCATGACAGCTTCATTCAGGAGTCTTAATGTGGAGCAGACTCAAAGAGAAAGATCATTTTTAAATAAATTGTTAAATTCTTGTTATCAGAGCTGAGCTGACAACCTCCTTGGTCTCCAGACATCACACAGCCTCATTGTAAGACACGTCAAGAAATGGCAACATGACAGTAATCTGTCTATTAACCTAAAGGAAGGTTCTAGATTGCCTCACCTACGGTTTTTCCCATTAAGTGCCAGGTCTGGGATCAGCTTTGTTCAGTTTATTTCATTGACGTTACCAGAAATCCCCAATCTTCAGTATAAAGGAATTGGGACTGTTGTGATAAGTCTTGTCAGTATCATTTATTATTAGTTTGATCTCTTGAAGGGACAATGAGAGACTCTCTCGCTCTATTTCTCTCTCGCCCCTCTCTCATTCTTTCTGTTTCACTGACAGTAATTATCAATCTTTCAGCAATGCATACTGTTAGTATAATAAATAAGTACATCATTGAACTATAATTTTACATTTGTGTGCACTTTTACAATTGTATACAGTTACTCAATTGAGACTTGGATATACCTAGCATGCTTCAGAATTGTCCATGTATTTGCAGCAATATTAATCTTTTCCCATTGTTAAAAGACCAATTGTTATATTGCTATATTGTTATCATTGACCGATTACCTTCACAAGAGACAAAAGTATGATAACAATCATTTTTGTGTTGAATGCCCACATAAGAATTTTTTGGGTGTAACCAGGTTGGCAGAATGGCCAATACATATACAGTGTACATATTGATCATGTAGCCTTCAGGAATGTTCTTATTTTCGCAGGACTTGAAAGGTCATTGTTTTAAGGGAGAAAATGCCACAACGGTTCACAGTGTCTGTGCATTGTGAAAATGTGATACATCACCTCATTTTCTGCACTAGACATCAATGTGTGTTATTCATGTCAAGAAATTAAAGCCAGGAAAATACCCAAGGAAAGAAATCATGTCAGTTGATAAATATAATTATCTATGGGAATACATTGACATACAAATCTAATTTACCTCCACGTATCTGCATGAGAATGTTATTTGGGTCTGATTCTAGTAGATTGTTGGTCATTAAGAGGGAATGGAAGGTTGGTTTTGGTATTTGTTGTAGAATGTAGAATGTTCTATATTATTAATCTGTGATGTGCTTGCAAGTGTGAATCTGGCTTAATGGGAGTAACTAGTACTCAAATTCTTAAGTGTGTTTCTCATTGTTATATGCAGGTTCTCAATTCACAGCACATTTTATGGATTATTTAAATTAATGCTGATAGGAGGGTGATGGTTGAGAATTTGTTCAGAGTGAAAGTTATATTCATTACAATTAATAAGGGCTATGCTGATGCTTGCTGCATTTTCTATAAAATCAAACACAATCAGGAAGGCAAAATGCATTACAGAAGCAGAGGTCCCAGTGAGTTTTTTTTTTTTTTTTCAGTATTATAATCATAATAATGGAACCAAGTATCCGTTATCTGGGAATTCACAAATAGGCATATGAGCACAGAACAAGCATGGTTTTCATAGTCAAAACCCTTGCAATCCAGATAATTAGATTCTGCTATTGTATGCATGAACACGTATACGTGTGCAGAAACACTTTTCTGTGTTCGCCCACATCAATCCTCTCTCTATATCGCTCTCTCTCTAATTCTGCCCATTTCATTCTCAGAAATACATACAGCACAATTCACCAGCAGTCTCCCAGATCACTGTGAGAGACAAGAGGAACACCTCTGACCTTTAAAGGTACCGAAAAGCTGTGTAGCTGTAGGATGCAGATCCATGAGCACCAGGCCGCTACCTTGGGTTGATAAAGGATGTGGTCTGTAGAAGCCTGCTGCCATTGCCTCTTATAGCAATGTTGAACTTTATGACAGGAAGCTTTTGCACTCTGTAGGCCTGATCGGTTATAGATGCCAGACTCCAGCTCTCCATGAGTCCCAAAGGTTCAGCTCCCACAAAATGGGTCAAGTTTCATTTATTTACTTAATGGTCTGGCAACATGAACCAGACCTTGAGCTTGATGTTTGGGCATTCTGCAATCTCCAAAGCTAGGTAAGGTAGTGCTTTGCTGTACTTTTTCGTTCACACCTCAACTCATCTATTACTATTGCATGGAGGTTCCCAATATGAATGGACCTCTGAAACTAATTTCTCATTTTGTTCACAAGTATGTATGTGCCAGTATGTATCAATTCTGCAAGTCTATTTGCGGAAAATTGAACTTCAAAGCATCATGAATATCCGTGACCTTGGCAATATGAAACAGCAGCATTTTCAGACATTAATTAGATACAAAAGCTAAGCTGTTGTTTTGCTTCTTTTCGGATAAAAAACCCACAACTCAACCCCTCCCATGATGTGACCTCTCTCTGTCCACCTCAACCAACAGCGCGAGGAAACAAATAATTCTCAATTATATTCCTTGTTTAAGGAGCCGAGGCTTCAAAAATAATATCTCCCACAGACGAGTGGGTTCCGAGCAGTTTTGCATAGATCTTCATCCACGGCACGATTTAAACTCACCACCCATGACTGCTCCTCACCCACCATCATTGCGCCATGAAAAATGAAGGGGCCTCTGATAATTATGAGGCTTCATCACGAAAGAAAATATATCTCCCATAAAAATGTAAAGCAGGCCGGAGGGAGGGGTCCTCTGCCCCGGGAGAGGCAGGAGCGAGCGCCGCGGACACAGACCAGCCCCGGTCCGGCAGGGAGGGCGGTGGGCCATCGCTGGCTGAATCCCACCCCCCGGCGTCCAGCCACCGCAGTCACTTCATTAAGCACCTACGGCACGTCCGGCACGTCTGAGGAAATCACTTCCGCCGCTTACACAGGGACAGGCTCCTTCACTTTCCTTATTGTGCCTTTTCCTGTTCCAGTTCTCCACAATGCGCCATTGTGCATTCGAATGTGGGAATAATAACAATCGTAAATAGATTAGATCCATCCAGTGATCAAAGTGATCTTATCTTCGGAGAGGTTTTATCTAGACGCAGTTGCAGTTTACTGCTCGCCGTCTGATCACGTGCTGGAATTTCAGAGTAGGCTCTGTGGAAATTGGGCTATATATATGCTTTGGATTAATGCCATATTAATTGTGCTTCTTGGTTTTTATCTCTAGGAGGTGATTTAAATCCTTCAACCTTCTTTATAACGGGATTTTATAGTCTCTCTCATTCTCTAAGATGTCAGATTTTGAAGTCATATTTTGGTGGAGAGGAGCAGAGGACGTAAACTATATTTTACCTCCATGTCCAAGCTCTGTGAAAAGGTCAGTAGGGCTTTGTTGCCGACTGAAGACATAAAGCAGCTCAGAAGGAGGAAAATGCTTCATTCCTGTGTTGAGCGTATGCAGATAATGTGCCAAAGAACCCACAGGAGACTCAAAAATGCTACTAGCATTAGTGCATTTAAACATACACTGCCAGAATCATCATACAGAAAAAGAGGGAAAAGAATGGCGCACACGAGGACTGCAGCCCTTTTCATTTAATCACTATAATCCTGTCAAATGTGAAATAGGATCTGCAACCAACAGTTCTGTGGCTGTGCAGTAGCATATACACCCAATGAGCACTTTATTAGGTATTTATTTGACTTATTTTTTTGACTTCTACTGCTGTAGCCTATCCACTTAGAGGTTTGATGCGTTGTGTGTTCAGAGATGCTTTTCTACATACCACGGTTGTAGTGTGTGGTTATTTGCATTTGTCACCTTTCGGTCAGCTCTGGCCATTCTTCTCAGACCTATCTCATTAACAAAAGCGTTTCTACCTGCAGAACTGCTGCTCACTGGATGTTTTTTGTTTTTATATATATTTATTTATATACATATATTTATAGGGCATACAGCAGATATTATCACAGCATTCTCAATTCATAAGTGGGAGGAGAAATGATGTGCTTGCTAAGAGTGGCTAGAGGAGATGCATGTGTTTGGTAATAGAATATGAATAAATAAATTAGGTAATGAAACTACTCAGTGCATCAAATGGTAACTTCACACATTTCCAAGATGGAAGTTATCATTAGCTGAGTAGCATCAAGGCTACACATGACCTTTTCAATATACCACATGATTCATTCTCAAATGTTATGGAAGATATCCTTTGACAGCATAGAATTTCTCTGAAAGTTCTGCAAATCCTGATGATCTGTCATACAGAAGATGTACGCTCCCTGTGGAAAAGAGCAGAATACAGAAAAGAGCAACATGCTTTATCCATGGCCATGGATGCAGAGAACACAGGCTCAAGTCAATAGTATGTTATACAAGAAATCTGATGTTTGATGTTGAGTGAGAGAAAGATACTCTCTGAATGCATGTGTGTCAGATAAAGAATCGGTGCAGAATGTTGAAAGCACCATGCAAAATAGACTTCAAGGATATATTTTTACAAAAACGATAATGGATGACAGGAGATGAATTGATGGTAAAAAATAGAATAGCGATCAATTCCAGGTAGAACTAACATTCCTGCAACGGAGCAAGTTATCAGACCAGAACAAGCTGCCAAACAGCAGAGAATGCCCGAAGGTCATTCACTGGACTGAACAAAGAGCCCACAGCTACCACTTGGACACACACAGCCTTGTGGGCATTGTCATTGTGAGATCATAATATTAGCCTTGACATCGAACACATCATTTGGTGGCTAGCTAGCTAACTAGTTTAACTAGCCACTGCTACAAAAGTGGTTACATTTGTATTATTTGGTTTCAGGTACGTCTTCCTCAGAGTTATTTCAAGTTATTTTTCATACTCCAAATACCAGAGTACTATTCAAAACTGAGCTGTAGGACCACATCACCAAGTGCTTATTTTTCTTAGAAGATAATCTACCGGTAGTGCATTTTGGACAGTAGACTGCCTAGAGACATCCAACGATACTGTATGACATTTTGAGCAACATATGAAACTCAACAGCAACTAAATGCACAAAACCATGCAGATGTGGTCAAGAGGTCCACCTGTTTTTCGGACCAGATGTCAGAATAGGGAAGAAATGTAATCTAAGTGACTTTGTCACGAATGTTGGCGCCAAATGAGTATCTCAGAAACCGCTGATCTTCCGGGATTTTCACACACAACAGTCTATTGGGTTTGCTGTGATTGGTGCGAAAAACAAAAACATCCAGTAAGCAGCAGTTCTGCAGGCAGAAACACATTGTTATTGAGAGAGATCTGAGGAGAAGGGCCAGACTGGTTGAAGCCTACAGGAAGCTGACAGTAACGCAAATAACTACACATTACAACAGTGGTATGCAGAAGAGCATACAACGCATCAAACCTGTAAGTGACAAAAATAAGTCTAATAAATACCTAATAAAGTGCTCACTGAGTGTAAGTTCCTTTGCGTGTGTCATCACATCCGAATACTTGGCAGGACGCACCGAACAGAATGCAAACATTGAATTGATATTATAATTATACAAAAATTCAATTTTGAAATGGTATTAAAAACTAAGGATTTATGCTGTGAAGGATAGGTTGATTTTGGAGAACAATCCTCTATAGTGACCTCTGTCTGGGTATCCAGATCACAAATGACATAATGAGCTTATTGAGAGAGTGTATGGGCCCAAAAATATCAATATGAAACTGTTATATGAACATCCAGCTTATTCTTGGCCCAGTGTTTTGCTACAGTGCAGCACATGTTCCTTGCACACTCTGTAAGGTCCCTGGAGTGTTAATCAGGCTGGATAGTTCACACCAAGCTTTCCAGATGAGACTGCACAGGCCTGAGTCTGGTTGTTTCCAAGGAGGCATGATCATACAGAGTAGTACAGTGAAATACAGAATCTTTGCTTCACTAACAAGGAGAGGCTGGCACTTGTCAGTATAAGACTTGAGAATGTGGGTTAGGACTGACAACATGAGTTTAGGGACCAATGTACTGTAGTAGTTCATCATAAGCAGTCATTCGATGCTTTATTCCTAACTTTGCTCCTGCTTTTCTCCTAACTTTCAGCAATGGCTTTCATAAATGACTATATTCTTCTACACTTCTTGAGTTCTGCAGTTGTGTGTGTGTATATAGACTGTATATACATTACAGTCGCTTATGAAAGTATACAGACCCCTTCTTTTTTGCGCACTTTATTGTGTTGTAGATTTAGTTTTGAATGCATAACATTGCCATTTTTGCCAATCAATCTGCACTCAATAACCCATAATGACAAATTGAAAACATGTTTTTAGAAATTTCTGCAAGTGTATTAAAAATCAAAAACTGAAATATCTCATTTGAGTTACTAACACCTTCCTCTCAGCTTGTACCAGTCTGGCCATTCTCCTCTTACCTCTCTCATTAACAACCCATTTTCACCCACAGATCCCTAGATGTTTTTTGTTTTTCACACCACTCTCTGTAAACTGAAGAAACTGTTGTGCATGAAAATCCCAGGAGTTCAGCAGTTTCTAACTCAATCCACCCTGTCTGGCATCAACAATTATTCCACAGTCATAGTCACTTAGATCACATTCCTTCCCCATTCTGATGTTTGTTCTGAACATCAAATGAACCTCTTGATCATGTCAGCATCCTTTTATGCATTGAGTTCCTGCCACCTGACTGGCTGATGAGATATTTGCATTAATGAGCTGGTGTACAGATACAAGTGGTAGACCAGAGCGTGTGTGTAGGTGCTGAGAGATATTCTATTCATACTCTGGATGAAAATGCTCAATGAAAGAGCAGAGATATGCATACCTGGCTGAAGAACAGTTGGGTCCTGTGCCCCATCTTCTGGACTGAATCCTGTCCATGCCAGTGCAGACTGTGACCAGGAGTCCTGTGGAGCCATCAGTAATTGTCCATGCTGTTGCTCTGGAAAAGAAGGTTCAAGCTGCCATGCTATCCTCAGGGTCATTGCTCCATAGAAACTGCAATGTGTCGGCATTGGTTTTCAAGTTTGTAATCTGTAATACAGCATGATTTAAACATCTCTATATTTTGATGTTCACATTTGTATTTAATTAAAATCTTTCATTTTTGGGTTGTTTTTGATACAAGCTTTTAATTTAGATTTTACACGGAATGGGCTCAATCTTATGTTTCCAAGTATTAACATTTGTAATCAGATTTAAAAATAAAAAAATACACTTATCATGAGGTATGGACTTGAAAAGATAAATTCCAACAAAATATGTAAACTAGCTAAATTGCATAATTCAAGATGCTGGAAATTACAAATTCAAACATTTTTGTAGCAGTCTATAATCTGAACCAAGTAATATATCGTTATAATTCTTTCAGATTCTAAATAAGATATGGTTGAAGATGGTTTTGAGCCATTTTTTTTCTATCACGTGGTATTATCATGAAAGTTCAATAGTTCAGGGATGATTTGTAGCAGTAAACAGAAAATGGTAAATTTGACTGAATATTAGATTTTTTTCAGTGGAAAAGAACCTTAAATCAGTTACTTCTTTAATTAAACAGAGTAATCTTTAGTGCAGTGTGAAAATAATTGAAAATATTGTCTGCAATATTGAATTTCTTTCCGTAATTTCTTCATTCAAAAATCTGAAAGCTGTTTGGTAATTTGCATATTTTTAATTAAATGTCTTGAATTTCTAAATAATCTAAAACAATTTGCCAGTTCCTATATTTATGCATTAATGTTTGTCCTTGACTTGTCAGTACAGAGTTACTTGTTTATTCATTATATTGTAACTTTCTTTTTGTTCAAAAAGCCATATCAGTACATTTGAGGACACAGGACCCAAAATATTGGAAACCGTGGTAATAATAATAAAAACATTTCAACAAAAACTCAGATTTGAATATAATGTTGTCTGTTGGGATTTCCATTTACTTCCTACAAATATACTGCCTGTTGTGCTACCCTATCAGATTTACTTCGACCAATCAAACATGAGTGAAGTGGTTGTCATGGCAGCAAACCGCCAGGCTGCTGCAGAGTTGCTGACTGAGCAAAGTGAACATACTGCCTAACTGTTGAGTGGCTCAGTATAGTCATAACGGACCTCTATGAGGGAGAACCATTGACGTGTGTAGAAAGAATCCTGTCATACGTGGGACTGTATGACTGCAGGATGGGTGGCCATGCCATTTGAAGAAACTCTGGAAAGGCTGGAAGCAAATTTATGCCTGTTGCAGATGTGTGTGCGTGTATGCGTGTGTGTGTGTGTGTGATGTGCATGTCCTGTGTGTTGGGGGAAGGAAGGTATTTACACGCTTGCATAAATGTCAAACAGGCGTGAGTGGCGACAGCACTGGCTAAGATTATTTCGATTATTCAAGCGTTTGTTCAGAATGACTGTGAGTTTTTATATTTAAATGGCTGCACAAATAGATTTCGGAAAGAATGGTTTGGATTCCACCAGGCATCTGGATGAGATCTGAGAGGAATACTCAATCATGCACAGGGTCTTGCAGTACAAAGATAAGGGAGAAGGGGGTAATGAGAAGGATATGTGGGTCAATTACAATTAATAAATTACAATTGCAACCGTGACTTAAGAATGAATGCAAATGACACTGATTTAATCGATTTCAATTACAGCACACTGTATATGTAACTGAATACAAAATAGCCACACAATTACAAATACTGCGACTGTCATTCAACAGTTAGAGTTTTAATGAATGATAATGTGTTTTTCAAGTTGTGAAATTACATCAATCACTATGCTTTGTATTACGAATCCTGTGCTTATTTATCTCATTGAGCAGGTTTAATTATATGGATTTGAAATAAAACACTATCCCAGTTCCAGGAGCTAATACATGTTATCCTCACCATGCTAGCCACCCCCCCCCCCCCCAAAACACTGTTAGATTAGCATTGTGTATGAGCACCATTGATCTGCCACTGGAGTCCCAGGGGATGGGTCAGACCCACCATGCTACGGAGGGAGGGAGGCAGGGGTCAGGATTCAGGAGGGACTGCTCCTGTGATTTGTATTCCTCCCATGGAGAACACTGGGAGCAGGAGTGCCTAGGGACAGGCCTTCATGAAAGCAACCAAGGAAATACGCAGGCCATTTAGATGCTAGCCTCTCATTAGCACACAGCGAACATGTGGAGGTCCTGAGGGCTAGGTTGGGTATGAGGAGACAAATGTCAGTTTAATGTCTGTGTCGTTAGTATCCAGTATTAACTGGCCTCTGCACAGAGGGCTGAGGTCCGCTGTAGTGCTTCTATTCTCAAATGATTTTTGGGATCTTTCATGAACTTCTGAAGTAGTCTGTGTGTTCTGATTATGTGTGTGAGACATTTATGCTTTTACCTGGCAAGACACAGGCAAGGATGAATACAATCTATTCCGATGTTAGTATATCTTTATTGTACTCAACTATATTGTGTGCGACAAAAATACTGGCTGTCCCATCCCATCAGCACCTTGTTATTAGTTCCGTGTCACAGTGAAAGGGTTTTCAGCTCTGCATCTGTGGAAGGCAATCTACTACATTTGTATTTGTGAAATGCTCCTGGTACTTCAAAGACTTATGGTACTTACAGTATGCAAACTCAAGAATCCTCCAATTTGTTTCATGTTTTATGTTTTGAGTATCAGCTGGAGTGTTCTATTATATACTGTAAATGTGAAATTCTGGTTGAGGAAATAATACCTATTGCAGGATTAGAAGGGACTTTAATATTAAAGGAAAACAATCATGTTGTATATTTGCACTGTATTGCATTGACATGCATACAGGTTTGTTTAAAGCCTTCTCACACAGACCAGACACTTCATTAGCTAATTTGCAGCCTTCCACTGTCCACTTTGCAAGTACAAAGTGAAAATAGTACACAGGCAAAATGGACTACAAAGGTAGCCACATGTTTTAGCATCCCAGAACCCATCTGAACACTGTAATTGTGCATTAAAGCTACCTTATGCCAGTTCCTGTTTTATTAGTTGCATGGTATATTTGAAGTGGAACAGCAAGAAGACTGGAGCTGCGCTCTCGCTATATGAAGGCTGGTGCAGGCTGAGAAATTCAGACCTCATTCAGTGTCAGACTCCTCTGCCCATCAGGGGAGGGGGGAAGTGTGGGTACAGATGATGAATTGTATAAGCCATACTCTCCATGAAAATGCAACCATGATATTGCAAATAAAATGTTCCAATTCCAATTTAAAAATGTCTCTCTGAGAAAGTTGAATATTTTGCATTATGTACATTTACAATGGCTCACTGTAGGTTAATAGTTAGATGTTTGTGACTGTGATCTAATGCTTTTGATATGGAATAGGCCTTTTATTAAATGACTATTGTATGATGATCATCATCATTATGAATCATCATCATTATCATGTACATGTTTTATCAATAATGTTGTCAAAAATAATAGAATGATAATTATCTAGTGATAATAATAATAAAATAAACAATGATCTTTATTTTATAATAATTATAATATTTTATGTTAGTACAACTACTGAAACAATAATAATAATAATGATTTGTCTTTATACCCCTGTGTTAATCTCATAAACAATGTCATTTTCATCATCTCACTAACTGGGTTTTTTTTAAAAAACAAAGAAGAAGCTGTATTTTGACATGATTATTCCTTTCACCTATTTAACACTCCCACTGAGCTGCTTTTACCTTTTGCTGCGCAATCCCCAAGCTAATGCCTAGCCGATAAAGTAATCTGCATTATCGCGCTCATGCGCTCGGCAAATGTGATGATGACTGGGTCTAATGACTTCCTGAGATTGTGTTCACCTGCCCACACCAACGGAGCTGCAGGGTTTACTGTGGTGCACAAAGGACTGCTTATTTTATGTAGCACCAGGGCGCTCTCGCATACTCTCCCGGCGGTTGTAAAACACTCCTTTATCAGGCTCTGTCTGTCTGGGCCCTCCGTAGGCAGTGCTTAGCCCAGCCGGAGAGGGAGGGGGAGGGGGGGGGGGGCGGGCGGTGCAGTGTTTGGATATCAATTGTGTAATTGAGTGGCCTGAATAGCCCTGAGGCCCCCTCCCCCCTTTCACTATCTCAGTGCGGAGGTATTTACTGAGTGTGGGAGAGCCGTGGGCAGCTAATCTCACACAAAGGAATTTGCACATCTTTCATAGGAAATTTGCGACAATTTCTGAGAAATAGCCAGTGCCATTCATGTCAGCACAATGAAAACCAGCCAATCCTCACAGTTTTTTATCACGCTTTAAAATTGCGCCGTAGCAGAACATCGCAGTCCGTATCATGTACATTGGCAGGGAGGCCTGTGGCCGCTCTAAAAGGATGTGAAAAAACGTGGGCAGTCTTTATCATTAAAGAATTGAATTGATAAATATGCAGGCTTGTTAACCTTAGCCAAAGGATTTCTTTTCTGAAAATCTGAAAATTATTTAAGCATGAGTATGTCTCGGCATAACTAAAGACTGATCCTACGGAAAGGCTATTATCGTATCGAGCGTGCAAGCTGTTTGGTTGACAACACAGTGCATTTTAATGGCGAGGCTAACCCAATCCTGTATGCTACATGTTCACTCAGCCCCTAGCCCAAACAATCTCTCCACCTCCTTCCTCATCTATCATCTGGTTGGCCCTGAGGATGGGAACCTCCCCAGCAGGCTGTTTGGTAACCCACATTTCATAAGCTCACCCCCCATACCACATCCCGCTCCATCCCCTGCAGTTAAATTGTAGTAATGAATTGTTCACAGGTGCTTTTAATGAGGTTCAGAGCATCTCTGGGTGCTGGGCTTGCCAGCACAGGCCGAGTGGAATGGAACAGATGCATTCGTCAGTCCCTCTCCATAGCGCCCTGCACACAAAGCCCCGGTTTAATGATAGTCATTACACTTGCTTGGCCTTAATAGCCAAAACACATGGGACCCCAGCAGGGGTGGGAGGGGTGTTGGGACAGATGGGTGTGGGGGGGCGGGGGGCATCGTCGCCTGCAGTCCTGGGATGAATCATGTAGCATCTGAGGCTGTTTGCTGCGCCATATTGATAGAGGTAAATGTGAGTGCAGATACCCAGCAGGAGAGGAATTTCGTCAGTAAGCAAGGAGGGGAGTGGGGAATGAGGGCCGATTCACTGCCAGGACCTTCGGCGGCACCTGGAGCGGTTTCAGAGCAGGGCGATTGAGCATCTCTGATACAATATTTCCCAACCCTTTCTCACCTCTGTAATTTCATTCGTCCTCTGCCCACTCCCTGCTTCGGAAGGCCAGTTAACCAGCGGAGATTGACGGCTGGTTAAGCGTCCAGTGTGAGGGATTGTGATGGAGTTAAGGACTGTCATTTTCCAGATCTGCCAGGCTGTTTCACTCCCCGTAGGCCCAATGTTATTCCCTGACAAACTACTCAAAATCATTCATGTGTTGTGTAATTTACACGTAATCTTGCAATTATTTTGCCATGCAAACTCTCATAAATGGCACTATTTCCTGCCAGTATATTATGTTTGAAAAAGCGCATTGGACTAATACGCATTTAACATTATCAGAGGAAATCAAGCCTGGACATCTTTGCCTCTTACTCAGAATTATGTGTGAAAAGTTTGTAAAAGGGAAAACCTATTCATGGACTATAAAAGAGGAAAGATGGTTTTAAACACATTGCAAGAGTTGTATGTTTGCACAGACAGTAAGTAACATTTTGGAATACATCTTTCCTAAACATGCTACTAAACTACTAAACATGCATGCACATTAGCTACAGGGCCCTTTCCATGCATAACCTTTTCTTTCATCCTGATGTGGTCTGATGAGGTTATATTACCAGTATTTATATAATAGTTTATATAATAGTTCAGTCTACAATACTTCTCATACCAACAAGTCTCCAATTATTCAGTCATTTTTACATTGCAAACTGCTCAAGAATGGAAGTTTATTTTATATTTGTACAGTAGGTTAATGAATTCAGTGTTCATGTTTTTAAAAAATGGTTTTGTTTGAGTTACACATGCATTTTAAAGTTTCCCTTGTTCTATTTTACAAAGACTGGTGGTGCAGGAATGGAGTTATGTCTTATTGCTATCATTCCCAGAAGGTGTGCCCTATTTCTCTAAATCAGTTCAGTTTATCCAATTGCAGATAGCATAGAGAGGGCATATAGTAGATACAAAGAAAGTAAGTGTCCTTGCAGGCAACAGCATATCTTCAGCGGATTGGATTGACTAACATTCATCTAGCAAAGTTTCAAGATCCATTGAAGAAGTTTTACATTCCAGTTTAAATAATGTTCTCTTTTCACTGTCTCTATTAGTTGTTAGAGCAATAATGACCTATATTCACAGGAAACAATATAATGATACATTTATAATCACAGAAGGGATCCAAAAAGAGTGAGAATTGGATGTTTAAATAATGCAAAATAGACCTGTAGTATTTCTTCTGAACATATTTTTCGATATGCATCTTAAGCCATGCAAAAGCTAGGGATAGATTCAAGCTGCATATTTAAACGGGTTTTCCCTGAAGATTTCATACATGCTTTATATTTGTAATGGACATACATTGCGGTCACTGATGTTAAGTACATTATAAATAAATAATTTATATAAATAATTGTATAAATAATTAAAGAATATTGAATAATGTACACGTTTATGCTCTTTACTGAACTATTGTTGCACTGCGCACTGCTTGTAAAACCGGCATGTTTCAAATCATTTTATTCTTACGAGCACTATTTTACCAGTCGAGTGTATTCAAGAGAATACAATAAACAAGAAAACTGGGGGGGGGGGGGGGGGTAATTTCATGAATTACAGGCATTATTTTAGTAACATAGCATTAGTGAATAAAGCCATGCTATTTTTTTATGAATTACATTTACAGTAGTTATAGTACTTTATTCTATTTATTTTTTAGGAATAAAAATATATGACGCAAGCTCAATATGAATCATAATATGAATGCATCTTGTTTTAGTTTTGAGTAGGTTTTAATAATGTTCTGCTGCTGGATTTACAACCAAACACGCAACTAACAAGTCACAAATGCTAAGCAAACATTTAAAGCACAAATGAACTGTTCTGTGATTTGCAAACATACAGTAGGCCTATATCAGCTCTTTTCTAAAGTCCAATGCTACAGGGATACTTTATTTTCTGTTCTTCCGGTTTTCAGGTTTAATCGTTTAGTTTAGTGTACTTTAGTTAGCACACTGTAGTTTAGTGTTTTGTTATTGGCCCGGAGAGGTTTTGTAAAATGAAGTATGTGTTAGATACAGAAATTCATGACAAACAGTCAGCTTTACGATGGCCAGCATGTGGGCATTTAGAGGTTTGTGGTCTGAAACAAGAAAATACACTTCAAGTCACTCCGAAGCAGCTTATACAGTGAGGTCATGTTGGTTTATATCCCAAGGACCAGAAAGGTGTGGTTTAGAGGCAGCTGGCCTATTCACATGGCAGCCTACCACACTGCTTATCATCAGTGGTTATTTATCTTTAATTAGCCAAGCTACTTACACATTGAAATGGAAGCTACAATTATGACCAGCTACACTGACAAACCATGTTTATTTGAGCCCAAATGTAGGGTTCTGGTGTTTCAACACATAGAGACTGGGAGGTTATCTAAAGGTAGTGAAAGTGACATGGAGACTATTCTACTTAAGGCATCCTATTCCGGCAAGTGTACATAATCACCTAAAATATATTTTCCCACATCAGGTTTATGTTACAATGTTAATGTAATTATTTTCATAAATCTCTCATATTCCCAACTAAAACAGAAATAAGGAGATGGGTGCTTATCTCATTCATTTTTATAAATTTCTTGCAAACCTTGGTAAGTTAGACTGTGACAGCTTGTTAGTAAGGTTCATACTCAGATTTGAATCTAGCTAATAAGGCAGTTTAGTGAATGTTTAGTGTCATGCACTATAATAGTGTGAATGCACATTAGAGCTAAATAAAACCTGTAGTTAGCTGGCTAGCCACCATTACCTTTGCCATTTGCCTTAATTGTTTTACCATTGTTGAGCAATAATGGGGTTAAATCTCTTGTGGAAAGAAATATCAAGAAATCTTCAAGTGTGTTTGAGTGTTACAATGAATAAGCTGATAAGCAATCTGTTCAATTTCATAACAATTAATAATATCAGTCTGTTTTCTAATGAATTTGGCTTTTTGTGACCTGTATTTTAAAAAATGAGATTTCTGTAAAATAGTCTCTGAAGTCCGTCAGTTTGTTAACCATAGAAAATATTTCCAATCAAACATATCATTATTTGTATTTTTTGAAGAATAATTCAGTAAATAATCACATAACCTTTGGAGGTATAACAGCGCTGTACATCTGCCTTGGTGTTACTTAAAATGATATTTTCTTGATTTAGACTATGAACTTCCAAGTGTCCCTATACAAGTCTATGGAAAGCCGGCAGTCTTCAGAAGCTTTTGCAAAAATATCCTTCTTCCATACGTATGTACAAAGCATTAATCAAAACTTTTTTTTTTAAGTCCAGTAAGTGTACTATCCCTTTAAAGGCAGTTCCTTCTTTTCTATAATGTGCTCAATCTAACTTTGTAGTTTCCCTTTGCATGATTTTGAGTCTTTAGGTATTTTTGAGATTACATATAGACTCGCTTTTATTTAGCTAATTGAAATAAAAGTAACCAGCCAACGAAGTGAAATACCACAAATGGTCTAACCTCAAAAGCTATACAGCATCAAAACTATATTTGATATCTGTATGTAGCTCCTTCTATGTTTTATTCTGCTGAAAATTAATCCGATACTTCATGCCTCGCTCAGTTAGTTTCCCCATCAGTCAGACTTTGAGGTAGATGCTGACGTCTTTCTACTAGCACAGACTCCTCCAGGTACCAGCTGACACAATGTTGCTACAGGAAAGTGCTTCTTTTCATTTCATGTCATTTAACGGCCTCAGCTCATTTGCAGTCTAATGCCGTGGTGGCACAGTCTAGTGAGCCTGGCTGGCATTGGTCAGGAGGGCACTCTGGCTGCACTGGCACAGATCAGCTCAATTAGCCTGCTGGGAGAGGGGGCGGAGCTGTGAGGAGGCACGGGACACACGACAGCTGCCAAAGATCTCTCTCCGAGAGGGGCCAGCGTCACTTCATTGAGTTTGTTTTATTTTCTGACTCTTCGGGTCCTTTGTTTGTAAATAAGCCATCTGGAAAATGAGTTAGGAATGATAAACGCTCGTTGATCTTTTTTTTTTTTGGATCTCAGGCCTTATTCTTTTAAGGAGAAACATCAGAGCAGGGCTTGGTTCAATCACGGCTCACGTTGTGGAGAGTGAATATACGGAAAATTCCACAGTAGACCACAGATTTTTGTAGTAATGCTTGTATAATTATTATATCACTCTGTATATTATTTGCCGCCTGGCTTAATTTGGCCTTCGATTTTCAATGTCAGCACATTCACTAACGTTGATATGCAGCTGTACAGTATTCAGTAGTACTGGAGTTAGCTGTATTCCACATAGAAGCCAAGACCATTTCAGTATGATGGTGTATCCTTTGGCTGATTTGTTCAACACTACATTGCCTACTATGCTGCTCATCAGTGAGTGAAATGTAGCCTTGCCGCAATGAGGTTACATTTTCCAAACGAATATGCTCCAGTTAGCCCAGTGCTACTGAACTGCACATGGGCTGCAGTGTCTGCAGGCATTTGCTTCAACTGTACAAAACACCACCTGATAATTATCTTAACCAAGCAGGTAAAATAATTAGTGAAATCGGGTGGTGTAGTACACGGTAGGAGCAAATACATACCTGTAGACACTGTGGCCCACAGGACGTGGAGTTGAGTAGCCCTGAATTAGCCTATCCTCGGTCTGTCATTTTTCTATGAAAAAAAAAAAGATTGCTGTTGAATATTGGTCTTGTCAAAAACTACATTTAAAAGTTTCTAATATTTCTCAAATGACTAATGAATATAACTATGCACTATCTTGTTTATGGCTCCTGAGGGTAATTTATTGTTATCTAGTGAGTCACACACATCTGTAAAGTCACAAACATTACTTTAAAATGCTGCCTAGTTCATTTTCCATCTCTTGACAGTATTTAAATGAATTAAGTATTATTATTTAAATTAGATATCAAAGACAGAGACACATAATCATTACAATGGAACAGCTTTCATAACAATTTTTCTAATGGTTCAGCTCATTTGGTGTCATTTTAATATCCTGACCACTATTTTTTCGCTACCCAGTGCATATCTGCATATCCGACACAAATTAGAGACAAATTGTTTGAAATGGGAAAGAGTTATTCTGGAAAATGAAGCATGGTGTACTCCTCCGAACCCCTTGCGGGGCATTTAAAAAAGAAAAGCTGCACTGAAGCAAAACCATCTCCCCGGAGATTTTCGGACATCTCAGTTTTGACTGAAACGATGTAGATGTGAGCGAGGAAGACAGTTATGGATGCGACCGCGTTCATTTGGAGTGTCACTGTAGACGTATTAGCGGCGGGATCTCAGCTCGGTTTTAGACAGATGAGCCCACAGTATGCCGCTCACTCACCGCTTCCTCAAGGTTGTGCGCCAGACAGCGGGGGAAAACTTCGCCGCACGGGCGGAATCCTAAACAAGTCTGGAGAATCCCAAAGACTGGCGTCTAATGTGAATCTGCCATAAGACTGCGCTCGTGCGTCGCAGTATTTTAGCAAGTCATTTATATTCAGGATCACCCCCACTACCTGGAGAAGCTGTATTAGCATGTAAATATAATATCATTTCATGTCTCCATGAGTCTGCCGTGCTAAGGTACGAGGCGCAGGACTACGGTGTCTAAGCACTGCCTGTGAAGATACATACACTTTTTTCTTTTGCCATACGTTTTATTTTTTTCAGCATGGCCCCAATGTGACAAATCCCCCTCAGGAGATGTTCTCAGGTTAGCTGGACTTTCCTTTTGTGTAGAGGAAACACAAAACCTGCATTTTTTACCCATGGTGGAATTGACAGTCTCTATTTTGGTGGGACATCCTTATGATGTGTGTCACTATGGATGTTTAGGGACTTTAAGCACAGTTAACTGAGACATTACATAGGCCTATTTGTGTACATACAGTATTCATGACTGTGGCCTATAGAGGAGGAACCAATGATAATATCTCATAGAGGGAAAACTTAGGACACTGTAATAAGTTGAGTGGAATGATGTGGCATTTCTCCTTTACACACTAGTTGTCAGTGGTAGTGTAGGGAACATGCTGACATAGGAATTTTTCCACTTTAGGATGAATGCATCACAATTTCACACCAAAGGACACATGCATTAAAGATATGTGGCATAGTCAAGAATCTTAACAATCTTTGGAAGTTGTACTCAATGATTTATTAATTTCATATGCTGCTAGTCTGGAAAGAATGCCTGATTAATGTTTCATATGAAGCCAGTTTGCACAATTGGCTTTTACTAGCTGTATATGGGAGTATTCAAGCTAAATATTATGACAAGGAATTATGAAAATGATTATTATCTTATATTGTACAATTACACTGAATTGATTCAATTAGCATATTCTTCTAGGTAAAAAAAGATTTAATTATCTTATTTAATAAAATCCTTTTTTAGAAATCGGTGACTAACTTTGCTATTTTATCGCATCTCCCTGAGGGAAACTGCTGACGTAGAAAGAAAACTGCACATACAAAATTTTAATTGTGCTTCAGATAATGAGGCAATAAATTAAATAAAACTAGTATTAAATTAATTTAAAGAAATATTTTGTTAGGAAGATATAATCATTTTCTGTTGCAAAATATGATCACAGGGAAATCTCATTTTCAAATTCAATTCAAATTCTAATGTTTACAGTCCACAAAGCTTTTGGAATGTCCACAGTGGTCATGAGTCTCACCCATATGATGGTTTACCATGCCAGATTAACCTATATCTTCAAGCATTGCACTCAGAACATTTCATTATGGCTGTTGTATTTACTCATTTGGCAGTGAATTGTTCAGAGTGCTTTGAAAAGTTAATTAGGGGCAAACAGATTGCTTGCTGGCTGCTTTGACCCAGTTCTGCTGCATTCCCTTCCTAACAGTATATTTAATGAGCATGCTCTAAGGTCCAGAACTGTGAGTCTAACACTATCAGGAAATCATTGTTTTCTCTTCTCCTTCGCTTTGGTCATGTGTTTGCCAGTATAGCTGATCTGACTTCTTCGAAACTGTGAAGCAACACATCAAAATGTATTACCTTTGATGTTAATTATATTGTGTTATTAAACTAAAACCAACTTGACTCACATTGTTTTAAGAACAGATAGTAATGTGCAAGATAACATTCAAATAATTCATTTGGGAGCTGATCCCTAAATACCTGTGTCGGAAATTAACAGGATTTAATGAGCAGTTGTCATACCTTGACTGCCTTCAGATGACTAACAGCAATTTATCCATGGCTTTACAGAACATTCAATTTGCATGGATTTAACATGACGATCATATCTCTTTGCGCATGACTAATGAAACAGACAAATTCTAAACAGTGGTGATTTGTGAGTTAATGAGAAACTCACAGGTTTGAAATGGGATGCTACAAGCTGCTTTTTTTCAATGCACTTCTTTCTATTTCCCTAGGTGATTTCCCGCAGCTAAAGAAGCATTGATATGGAAACCAGCCGTGGTGAAGCTACGGTAAGTTTGATATTTAGTATTTGACGTATTTCTAGGTGCTTACAAGGTGTCAGAGCTTTCCTTTAAAAAAACAAACAACAGCAAAATACATACCCACTACTTGTTACCCCGTTGTTGGAACATATTTATTTATTAAATGGCATCGATGTCTGCGTGATGTAATCAAATTCATCAGGACAATATTGTATTTACAGTGTTTGTCCACTGGCCCTACATCTGTGTGACATCGAGCACCAACATCCTGGTAGTGAAAAGCCAGTGAGCAAACACTAAGCACTACACATTCATATAGCCATGCTGAAGTCATGTAGGGCCAGTGAGCAAACACTAAACACTACATATTCATAAAGCGACTTTGAAGTCATGTAGGGCCAGTGAGTGAAAATGAAATACTACACATTCAAATAGCCACATTGAAGTCATACGTTGCAAGGAGAAATACAGTATAATAGATGTAAAATATGAACATATATATAAAATCATAGATGTATTTACACATAATTGTAAATACACAAAGAAATGTAGCAACAGAGGTTACGGTTAGGTTTAGGGTTACGATGTAACATAAAATATATTAATTGAGCATAGCGACACAAAAATATTTTGTACGCACGTGTTGGAGTGCCTCAGTTTTGGTTAACGTACTGTTAACTTCAAATGCTGGGGGCAAATTTTCTGATTTCGGAACACAGAGGCCAATTTCAGTGGTCAGAACATTCGGTCACCTGTCGTCGAATTAGTGTGAAAAATGAATGTAGTGTTATAGTATTGGAGGACAATCCTCCTCCTTGCCAACCGATATCGGTGGAATTACAGGCATCAGGCCAGGCTGTGATGTACCAGTGGCTGTGTTGCAGGTATGGGAATAATACTCTGGCTAATGGTTACCTTAACCTCTTCCAAGCTTCTGTTATCCTGTGACTATGCTTTAAAAAATATAGAAAGTGAAGACATGTTTTGAAGATTGGCTGCCTCCCTCACGTCTTTTTTTAATTTACTTTGCATTCAGCTGCTCCACTTGATCGATCCATAGCAAAACTAGATGAGCAGCTAATTTTTTAGTAGCAGTCCCTTGCACTCATTAGCTACTTGCCATTAACACATTCATTGATTTGGCACTTCAAATCCCTCACCACAAACCAAAGCAAATTTTTTATTAGATTGAAAATCATTATTGTGTGCAGTCATTGGCATATATATATTTTTAAGTTTTCATCTTTCTGCTGTTTTTCGTTGGGTGATGCGCAAAGTGATGAGAGCCTTACTTGCATTATTTCCGAAAGATGGTTCCTTTTTGTTTTTCTGAGAAAGTGGTGTCCTGCTATTCATGTCCTTGTCTCCGTATCAGAGGTAGTGTTAGCTGGGATGCCCTGAGGTCAAGTACATTTCAAAGTGTGCAATCCTATTATAGAAAACACAGTTTTCAGCAGTGAAGTGAAGTAGTGAAGTAGAATATTATCATCATCGTACAAAAATGAATGAGACCAGCGTGCATAAAAATGCTTTTCCTGAATAATTCATCCAAACTGAAATTGTGTTGTGAAGCTATACATTAAGTTTTCACTAATACATGTTCTGGAGAGAGGTAAGCCAGAGACTATTATGACAATATGTGGATTAAAAGGTCAGGTGAAGGCGCATAATAAAAAATTAATTTTGATTAATGCAATTTCCATTGGTGCAGATCTTATAGGTTACTCACTTGGGTGGAGTTTCATTATTCTCCCAGGTTTCCTGTGCAAAGCTAGAGTGGTTTCTCTGCAGTACAGAAGGTACATGCATTGAAAATTCAGGCCTCAGCTTCAGCCTGGCCTGTGTGGGTGTACACATTGTTTTAATGGAACTAGATGGATTATCTCTAGGGCATTACTCACATGACTATATCTTGATAAAAGGATAAACATGTATGACATTTTAGTGCGCGGTGTTTTCATTTGCATGGAGCTTTCTTTCATCTACATGCACAAACCTGCCATGTTATATTCAAGTCATGACCTTCCAAAATGCTTTTTTTCCCTCTGTATGCCACAGCAAAGGTCCATTTTTAAGTATTTTGTATATCATAAAAGGAATATAAGATGCAATATCGTATAGCCAAAATTGTATTTTTCAAGTGGATCATCAGTGTCTGGATTCATTGAAAGGTTGCCTTCTCTATATGCCTTTTGAAGTACCAAGATTAGTTATGTTTTTCTTAAACAGATTAAAGGACATGCATTGACACAATTTGTAAAAATATATAGATATTATTTCTTAAAGTTTTCTAAGTTGATGAGGCTGTTAATTCCAACTTTTCATGTTTTTGAATAAATCTAGAGAAACGCATTCACAGGAAATATAAAAGATGGCCCTCTAATGAGAAAACCAGATAAAACGAGAAATATGTCAATGAGATTACTGTATTTGTTGAGAAAACCCTCAAGCCTGGATTCTCACACTCCCCTGCGCCCCATTACACCTTGTACCAGGAGGTTTTCTGAACAGCATGAATCACTTGCCTCAATGAAATGTATGTACATAAATGTTTTCTTCATCTACTGTTGTGATACAGGATGTATTAATTGCTGAATACAAACCAATTCATTAAACTTGACCATTATGTTTTGTGTAAGGGTAAATGGGTCAAAATATTTCCTTCTGCGCAGGAAGACGAGGAAGGGCATAAGGAGAATCAGAGAGGAGAACATTGGTTGCTTATGTGACACTTGTCCTAATTAAAAACACTTTTCCAGACATGTAACCTTTTCCAGGGATATGCATTTTGTTGGATGCATGACATAACCGTCAATCAGAGCGTAGACAGAATGGTAAAATTGGCATTCCTGTCTCTTTGCCGACCATCATAATCGGCGCTATCAACTTTTATATGAGTCAAAACATGAAAACATTACTACATATACTGTAGTAAGAGACACCAAGATTGATAATATGACTGATTTGTCAGCTTGATTACCAATATTATTTATACAAAAACTGACCGCACATACAAAATTTAGATAATATTAATATTAATATTAATATTAATATTAATATTAATAATAATAATAATAATAATAATAATAATAATAATAGTAGATGTAACCATACCCTATTCACTGTATATCACTTTCTTCCCCTCAAAATTTCACTGCAGGTTTCACTTTCACATTAGTCATAATATAATTAGTCAGACAAATGAGCTTCTCATGGGAAGACTACAGCCACCTCTCATTTCAACTAGTCATTAAACTGTGTAGGGGTCAAGGTTAAAAAACATTGCTAGTGAAATACTTCACCTGAGACAGATTTTTTGATTGATTGGTAATAACACGTGCAGACATAACCAGATATGATATTTCTCTGCTAGAAACTAGAGGCAATTCAATTGTGTATAGTATAAGATAAATACCTGGGACTAGTTTGGTCCAATTACTGTACATGTACATTCTAAATGGAACTTAAACTATGAGACAATCACCTCTCTCTAGACATATGGCTTTCTAGTCAAACCCTCATACCTGCTTTGTACATCATACCATACATGGTCGGCACCCTGCATGGCAGCCAATCGCCGTCAGTGTGTGAGTGTGTGTATGAATGGGTGAATGAGAAGCATCAATTGTACAGCGCTTTGGATAAAGGCGTTATATAAATGCCAACCATTTACCATTTACATCACCCCAACTTTCACTAAGATCCATTTTTCCATCTCTGTAACAGTGCATGACTCTGCCCATCCCTCACCCTCAAATATGCTGAAACCCTGGTCCACACATTCATAACCTCCCATCTCGACTACTACAATGTTCTTTTCTGTGGTATCCTTGGCAAGACACTCCAAAAACTGCAATATATCTCAGTCCTTACATACAGCAAGACTCACATCACCCCCATCCTCAGTCAGCTGCATTGGCTACCCATTTCCTCATGCAACTACAAAATCCTTATTACTGTACCAGTTACAAAACATTTAATGCTCTGGCCCCTACCTACCTCTCTGAGCTGCTCCTCCTCTACATCCCTGCATAAGCCCTCTGGTCCTCTGGCACTGGATCCTCTAACCAATTGATCCCCTCATCCCTCTATGGGGGGACAGGTCGTTCAGTACCTTGGTCCCCAAACTCTGACATACACTAGCACAACATTTATGTGACTGTAACAATATCTCCACATTCAAATCCCACTGAAACCTACCTCTCACCCTAGGCTTACTTCTCTCTTCTCCTATCATTGGTTTTGCTTGTTCATTTTATCATATTGTATTCTTGTATTCTCCTTGTATGTTTTCTTGTTGTTTTTAATCGTAGCTCTATAAAGTGTCCCTGGGTTTTGAGAAAGCCATATAATAATAATAATAATAATAATAATAATAATAATAATACTCATTATATTAACAACCATCATCACCATCATCATAATAATCATAATAATCATAATAATTGTCATTATTATTGTTGTTATTATTATATGAAATATATTGTGTAGTAATTTGCACTGGGCAGTGAGACCAGAAAAGGTTTGTGGAAGAAAACACATTCAAGTTCAAGTTCACCTGGGGAAAAAAAAAAACACTCAAAGTAGAACCAAAGGTGACATCAACTATTTGCTTTTGAACAGCTGGACAATAGGTTGAGTCGGCACAAAATTTTAATTATATTTTTCAATGGTAATACCTTTGGGCAGCATTTCCGACTTTACTTTCATGCCAATAAAACAGATTTCATTTTGGGTTAGGACAACACAAACCCTCCAAAACAACTGTGATGCAGGCATGGGTGAAGACTCTTGGGCATATTGGACTGAGTGATATGTTATCAGCTGAGAAGGGCTGTCTATGACTTCAGGCTTTTTGGACATAAGCATAGGGAACGACATAAGCCCCTCCTGTATCTTTTCTGCATCCTGTCTGTATGTGTTTTTGAGGCTGTGTAATCTCACATTACAGGCAATCTTGCTGCAAATCAGAGGGCACACTTGATCCTTTTAACGGGACTGACCTGTTTTTTATATTGCTGTATTTCAGAGAGGTACAGTGGGGAGGGAGCTTATGCTTGTGCGGAGGGGGAGGGACTTAGGGGGATTAAAATCTAGGGGAAAAACATCTCTGCATAAACAAAGTGTGGGAGCGAAACATGATGTTTCCTCTGGAAACAGCAGAGATGGAGAGCACGTCCATCTGTGGAGTCATCGGGATTACTGTACTGCAAGGCAGGGCCACATGGCAGTGAGCGCATCTGCATGTTATCTGTGCCACCAAGCTTAAAGAAGCCAGATTTGGACACACAAAGGCAGGGTCGTGGGAGGGACAGCCATATGTGCTCTATGCCAAAAATCTCTCAAATGTTATAGCACAACACAATGGAAATTGAGAAAAACAGGAATGCGCTAATTTTTACATCTTCTGAGCATGTTTGTTATTTCTGAGAGGGGGTCTTCTCTGAGATGCTACATGTTCCTTTTACCAAAGACCTGCCTGGTCAACTTCCCATTGCGCTCAGGTGCTTCCCGGTCACAAAATGGCTCAATCTTCTGTCCCCCCCATTCAGGCAGGTCAGACATGTCCCTTTGATCCAGTCCCCTTGCTTCCTGACATTTAAAACAGCATGAACACCCTTTGAGGCAAAGAAAGAGTTGATTTTATTTTCTGCTGAAATCCCCGAGCTCTATCGCTTCAGATTGGAAATGGAGCAATCGATAGCGTACAGTATTTAACCCCTGACATGGCACGAGTACAGAAGCACAGGGAACTCGCGGCTGTCAGGTGCCTGATGTGGCTGGTCAGTCAGGCTAGAACCCCTTTCCTGCTGGGGTGGGTAGGCTAGCATTGGAGGAGAAGGTCACCCCCTTCCATTTCCCCTTTTCAGGACCGAACAATGGGGAAGGTGGTGTGGGGGTCATTACTCACCCCACCACAATGATTGAAACTGACAAGGGCTTTCTAGGTGTTGCAGGTGTAATTGAAATCAATATGCTGTATGATGGGGTGACTCACAGGGTTAAAATAAAACGTCAGCCTGTGATAGAGGGTTAAGGAGCTGAGGCTCCTTTAGTTAATTGTTTCAAATATTTAAGAAATTACTCTCTGAAATTTGCTATCAAAAGTTAACCAGTTTACAAACCATGTAACCATGTTCCAAATGTATTTATCTGACTCACCAATACCATGGCTTGCTCTCTGTAGTGATATTCATATTTGCATAAGGCTTAGGTCTATTTTTCTCACACATTTTTTAAGCTCCCCCATCTTTTACTCCTCCTTAGTCCTTATAGACCCCCTCCCTCACTCGATCTGTCCCTGCGTATCTGGTTTTTGGCGTTGGGACTCTCACTTTCCACGCCCACTCCTCTCGCTCTCCCCCGAAACCGAGAAACCAGGACAAGGGGGCCTGGAAAGAGTTAATCCATAGCAGGTCCTGTGATTGGCTGGCGAATCGGTGGTTTGAGCTACCCTAAGAGAGAGGTAACTAGGCAACTTCAGCGAGCAGCGAAAAAGAGAGAAGGGAAAAAGAAGCGCTCAAATCCCGACACAGTTCAGCGATGATGGGAAGGATGTAGTCCAGTTTTTACTGAATGTTCCTGGGATGGAAAACAGGATTACCTTTCTTTTAGAAACAGTATGGGCATCTGTAGACATCGCCAACGGGAGATAATTGGGTTTTAACAATGAGAAGTATGGGAACAGAAAAATCGCACTTCAGTAAAAAGGTAAGAAACGAAACAGGTGCAAAAACTGAGTTCCAGCTTTAGTAATGTTAATGAAACGGGGGTATGCATATTTGCAACGTCGATGCATTTGAACGATTTCGGACATGTGACGGCTTCACCTTGCCTGTACATTAAGTTGACATAGGCTAACAGAAATGGCAAAGATGAATACTGCAATGTAAAAATTAAGGAGGTTCTTATGTTAAATACGAATCCCCTATACTGTTTTAACATACAAACTTGAAATAGATGTTACAGTGTATCAGTATGACATTCGAATCAGTAGTTGCTTGCTGCATTGACATTTTATGGCAGGTTTCATCCTTGCTTGAATATAGGCTACTGACATAAGCTGTCGTTCTAATCTACTAGCATTAAAATATTTGTACTTTAAATTTACTGTTTAACGGCATTGAAAATACGTTGACTGTGATCAGATGGCATTTTCCCGTGTTGGTTTCGGTGCTTCGTTATTTCGTTTCAAATGCTGTGCAGAATACCTTGTTTCAATTCCTGATACGCTCTGTCGCTGCACGGACGATATTTTGCATTTCCTCTGATATGGCTAAATAAATAGATTAAAATGAAATGAATTGAGGTATTGAGTCCTAATATGGTTATTTCATCTAGTGTTGATGTAAAAATACATGTCGCATATTTATAAATCACAATTCAGTGAGCAATGCTTAGCCTTCAAGAAAACGCCAACGGACTCTTCCGTGGATTCATCAGTTTGCTTTGAGCTCCGCTGCATTTTAGACCCGCATAAATCATTAAGCAGCGCTGCGCGGTTGAATCGCTGTGAGGAGGGCTGTTGTAAAATCAGGGAAGAAAATAATAAAAGTGTACTCTGATGACGACGTGTTTGTTTGTTTGACGTAGAGTTTTAAGGACAGTTGTACCCAATGCCTCATTTGTCGAAGATAAGAGTATAAAATAATGATTTGATGTGACATCAGGCATACATTTTTTTTCTCTCTGAGATCTGGGTTATGATCGCTCTGCCGGGGGGTCTTGGGAGTTGAGAATGGTAAGGACCGTCCTCTAATTGGGATGAAAATAAACCCTGGCGCTGAAAGAGCGGGCAGAACGGAGGTCTTGGTGTGTGACTGCCAAGTGGCTGTAGTTGGCGTTTGAACTTCATGAGAATCGGTCGAGCGCGCGCAAGGGAAGACAATGAGATCACAGCATCATGGGAATCGCCGGGTGCAGAAAGTACCAGGCAATTCAGCCATTTGTTGATTGCCCTTTGGTTTTTTTTGTATATTATTTTTTATTTGGACGACACAAGACAATCAAACTTTACAGACTTAAGCCACCCCAATTAAAAATGTCAAGTAAGCACAAGTAAAAAATGAAATTGCATAATTAGGCAAGTAAACACATTATTGCCTTACTTTGGTTTTCTTTTGTTCAGATACATACATCTCAGATGCCAGTGTTTTTGGTTCATAATAATAGCAGGCTACTAGTAATGGCATATTTTGCTGTCGCTTTTATCCAAAGCGACTTACAGTTGATTAGACTGAGCAGAGGACAATCCCCAATGTATGATGAAGGGCATTGGTCAAGGGCCCAACAGCTGTGCGGATCTTATCGTGGCTTGATCCACCAACCTTCAGTCATGTGCCTTAGCCACTAGGCGACAGACAGATAATCATCATCATAATAATAAGTTTTAGATTCAAATGTGTGCTAAGAAGTAAAGTGCTTTTTAGTGAAGAAGGAGAATACAGTTCATAGCCAAAGTGATACTTGGATGACTTTTTCCAGTTTATAATCTTTCCCCTCTATCTCACAATTATTTACTTCTGAGTATGAAGACTCAGCCCATGCAGACCCTAAAATACCCATGTTCCATCTTGTGTTCTTTTCAGTGTATGATTATGTGCTCAACAGACACCTTATGGCTATTTTTTTCTTATGTTCTGTGGCTTTTTGTATGGCTTAAATACAGTATATTAGTAGTCATGGTAACAGTGAACAGTAAAACAATTATGCAAATAAGAGTGTAAAAATAACAAAAAATGAATGAAATATTAGTGTCTATGAATGAATCCATAGTCCACAAATCCAATATCTGGGATTCTAACTACAATGCCATACTTGTTGATTCTTAAGTTCCTGGGTCCTAATCTGCATGCTGACTAAATGGTGACACAGCTTACATCACATTTCCACATGAGTAACCCCCTTTTTTATTTATCTGCCTGCATCCGACTTCAGGGATCTGCACATTTTATCAATGTTGAGGCGTTTCAATCTTATAGGCAAAACTGAAAAAAAAAAAATTCTCTTAAAAAAGAGGAAAACCCATTGGTTTCTTTTATTAATTCTACCCAGCTTTTTGGCACTGGCACAGTCTGATTGGCACACCATCTAGGTTGAACAAGTGCCATGGGGTTGCCATATTGAGTCAATGTGTTGTCTCCCGAGTTTTCAGTTTTAATTGAGGAAAGGGCATTCACTTCATCTTGTAGGAGCCCAGCAGGCGAAAATGTGTCTCCATAGAAACCCCTTATATTGTGTGTAAACCCACAAAGGCAACAGTGTTTTGCTCTTTCACTCACTTATTCTTTTTTGTGTCTATATTTGGATTGAGTAGCAGTGTCTTATAGGGAAATTTGTCTCATAGTACATTGTATTAAAAATGGTAACTCCACCAGAGCATTTTTGCCTGACATCCTCTGCACTATATATTTCTAAAGAGGATGATACAGACCTGAAACATTTGCTTGTTATTATTTCTCTGTTAAATGCTAATTCTTTCCAAGGTTATTTCAAATCATAAAATTACTCTCACCAAATTATTATTATTCTGTTGTACTATAAACAAAGGTCTAGAAACTGTCTCTTTTAGACATTTTAAAGTAGCTACCATCTTCAGAATGCCAGATTCATAATTAAGTCAAGGTAGTTTGCTATCAAGGCATTTTGCATTAGAATAGGTAATAAAATATAGCATACACTATCAAAACAAATACAAATATATACTAAAATATCCAAGCATGTTTAGAAATAAACAATTTCCTACCAATAGCAGTGTGCACGTACTCCACAGTTGTATAGCAGCACACTTTATTTGGAATGGGTTTCTGCGTAAATTAACATTTTGGCATACCTAATAATATCAACAGCATGTGTGCACTTCATCACACTCAATGAATGTATATTTCAGCAGGGGGAAAAATATGCCTGTATTTCTATTGCACCCTTTACACAAAATAGCCTCCTGGCACAGGTGTTTCCACTGTGTGCTACCTGCTAGAGGTAGTGAGTCATCAGACTCATTACATCTGTGCTGTATCACATTGTAAGAGCCAGCAGCCGCTGGTTTCCCTCTGATTGCAGAGGGAGAGGTGAGCAGATTGCCGTAACTTATGGGAGCTGTTAGAATGATCACACCCTCTTTTCACTTGTCACTAAAGACCAAGAAAGGTGATTAATATGAGATGAGAAAAAGGTGAATTTATATGACAGATATTCTTATCCAGGGTGACTTACAAGGGCTTCAGAAGCAACACATGCAGAATAGGAATTTTATATGAATTAAAGATGGGTATTACACCATAACCACCCTTTATTAATGTTATACCCAAAAGATAATAATGCAGTGCAAATGGCAAACACATATTATGCTGGTCAAAATAATGTTGTCTTTATTTAGCTTATTTAAGCTGGAAGAGATGGCGGCCATTTTGAACATAGTCTTGTACATTTGTGAATGATTTAAACAGCCAGAGAAATGTATATACTTTTGGTCATCTGCATTGTTGGAAATATTTTAAAGTAAAAAAGTTTATTCTCTTGATTTTGGGTTCTGTATTTTATATAAATTATATTTCAGTGGGACTCTCATATAGAGCAGAACATTTACAGGCCAAATTCCCCAAATGGAGAGCAACAGAAGAGGAGCAGCATTTCAGCAAATGCATCTCACCAAGAGAGAAGCATTGACCGCGACTAACTGTCCTCCCTATTGATTTCCCAGCTTTGTGTGACATTATCAGGAACCTTAATTGGGTGTCAGGAATGCCTCTACTGAGAAATTAAAAGAAAAACCTGTGGAAGAGCTTGTGTGATGTTTTGCCCTTAGGCAGTGAGGCTCCCATGATAGCAAGGGTTGTACTGCATGTGTGTCACTCTGTGTAGGACCAGGTCAGGCAGACATTTAAATTTTTTGGGTCAGAATTTGAGTCTTGCTCATTTGTGATCGTGTGTTCAAGTAGATAAAAGCAAAAGACTATCAATCACATGCTAGCCCTCCATCAGATCATTTTTAGAATGAATGATTCTTCCTGTGTGATCTATAGGAGGCAGGTAACTGTAATTTGTCAGTAAATTTGTAGCATTAATTACAAACTTCACATTGCAAATAGATAGATGCAAAGTACATGGCAGTGTCATTACACATAGTGGGTTCGGGGCAGGAGGTGAGCAGTGGCACACGGATGAAAGCATGCTGGGATATGCTCTACTAATCTACCATCTAATCTTCTTAAAACACTGAGCGCCTGTCTGTGACGTCTGGGTCTGAGTCTGGAGCAGAGCAGCAGCAGACATGCCATCCAGGCTGGATAGAGTGGATCCCCTGCAGCTTAAAACATGCCAATACCACCACACAAGGGCTTAAAACCACTTGATTTGTGCATGGCCATTTCATCCCATACTGTTTATGCTCTTTACCACAATTAAATATTAAGTATAAGTGTTTCTCTTAAGTATATAAGTGCATCCCTGACAAGAGAGATGATCCCAATGGTACAAAAATGCAATTTGTTATTTATTTTTTGCACAATTATTTTGCCCCGAATCAAACTATTGTGAAGTTTACCTCCAGACATCCGAACAATGCATATGATGGTACTGCTACATTAGTAAAAAAATTTGGCACGGATACCCATGCTGAAATGAAGCATATGCAGGAGTCACAGCACATTAATGCTTCAATTAATTCATGTTGCCTTACATCCTTATTCCCAGAGCAGAGAAGCCTGCAAAGAGTACGCCCTGTCTTCTCTTGGGAGACCACTTTTTAGAAATCTAGTGCACGGCATTCCAATGCATTCATTTCTAAAGCACACAGCTGTTCGCTGGGCCCCAGTGGTACATCACGTTTCTTTTGACACTTGACGGCAATACCAGGGAAGTGAAAGAAAGCACAATAAATTACATTTTAATTTATGGTTTTCCCTCCTTAAAACTATTGCAAAAAGAGCTGCAGTTACCTTTTTTGTGTTACCACTTTATTCTGCCATCACAAAAGCAAATTAATGCGGCCTGGTGTTATACGCTTGGGTAGCGCGTTGTTGTTTTACATTTCCCAGTAGTGTACTTCTTTTGGCTGAGCCGAACACTTATCAGGCCCTTTGTTGACATCTTTTGTTCCTTCAGAATTACCAGAAACCTCAGAAGCCGACACTGAAGGAGGCAAGAGGATGCTTCCCATAAGATTTCAGCTCTTGTGCATCTTTTGTGCCTTTGCAAACCATATTTAGTTGTGCTTTTGGTGTTCATATTCTTAAATATTAGTTTCCATGAATTACATTCAAGTTTTCTTTATAAGACCAATACTACATATTTCAGCATACTCATTGGCCTTCTTGGACACATTTATTCCTAAACATTCATCTTAGTGGCTTAAAGAGTTCACATAAAAACCAATGAAGTGGACACATTAGAGCTGCATTGTGGAGAAACTGGGCACGGTTCAACGTGTTGCTCCACTCACACAACAAATGAAATCCGATGGACTGCCAGGTTGAAACAAACTTTTGGTGGTCAACTACTTTTTGGCCGGAAAAAAAAAGAACTGTTTTGTCGCCGTGGGAAACAGACCCATTGATGCGCTGTGTTACTGTGTCTTGAATGAAATTACTTCACAGTTCACTGCCGTCAGTGCTTCGTATGCTTTGCCATTATACTCTCCCTACACCGCAGAAGCAGTCTGACGGAGGCCATTGCAAAAGCTATTATGTCTGAATCCTGCCATCATGTTCTACTGAAAACAAGTGTCAAGGCCCCTGCTCTCTGGACTCCTTCTGCTAGGCTGTACCTGTTTGTAATCTTACTATCAGTTCTGTAGCGTGTATCTGACTGTGATGATTACAAGACAAATTAATAAAGACCAGATTAAACAGAGAAAATGGCCACCCCTAGATTGGTAACCCTCTGGAATTTCATTATAATTGTACCAGCTAACATTGTGAGAGTTTCTGTGGCTGTACAAATCCATGATTCATTTATTCATTTTTAATGGATAAAGAAGGGAGATTTTATTAATTTCAGGAAAGGATTTAAAAAGTGATTCAAGGATTATTTCATGGCTTTGTAAAATAGTGTTTAACTATGCTTAAAAATAATTTTTAGCTGGGGATCCCCAAATGCATGATCCTATGGACCATTCTTATAGGTACAATGCAGCATTTTGCACCCAACACCAAAAAAAGCGAACAAATAAATAGATAACAAACAGATGGAGGACAAAATGTTTAGGAAGTTTTCAATTTCTTCTCCAAATATTAAATGTTTGGGGCCTTCCTTTTTAAGCAAAGGGGTTTTGTCACCATAGTTAAGGTCACATCCGGGAAGTCTCTATAGCGGATAAAAATGTATGAATTATTCATGTTTTCTCTTTGTATTTTCTCTTTACATCTATTTATTCTTAGCAGAACAGAGGAATTGTGCAGCTGATGATTTTGAGGAAGTAAAAACGAACTATAGTTTAATGAGAAACATTTAAACCAAATGTGACGGACATGCTAGTATATTGAGGGGACATGCATAATTCGATTTTAGACTCTATTACATTAGTTTGTTGCTTTCTTGATGAATTTAGTGTTTAATGTATTTTATAGTTATTTCATAATAAAAGATATCCTTATAAATTATTTTGCAGCATTTATTTTACATTTTACAGTTTCACTGGTCATTTGGAATAATATTTAAAAAGTCATAATTTACTAATTCACAAATCATATTCTGTTAGTGGTATCAATGAATTATTAACACATAATTGCGAACACTGTTGAATAAAATAGATAGGCATTTATACTGTATGTGGTTTCGAGTTTCTAGTTTAGATATTCCAGGCACACCGACTGAATGATTTGTAATTGATTTCACCGCAGTTAGCTTTATGATGAGGCTACATCAGCATCTTGCTACTGGTGCACTAAATTACAAGCTAAAAAATAAGGTCCTAGTAATGTAACATCAGTACATGTCAATAATTCACATGATCATTATTTTCTTAGCCAGAATTTGCCAATTGATACATGTTATATTAGTAATGACTGAAGCAGTATGTGCATTAATTTGTTTAATCTTATGTTTGGCCATGAATAGCTAGGAAAAAATATTATGTTTAAATCACAATGGCTCCCCCTTTAGATATCTTTTCTTTTTTCTTTCATGCAAATATTTGTGGGGAGCAGATACTGAATATACTGTATGTATCATAACAATATTGAATATAATTTCATTGCAAGGTATAGTTAACCAAGCAAACTCAACTGACACATTTATCCAGATTTTACAGCTGTAACAATGTAACAGTTTTATATTTTTTATTTATTGTTCTGCAAGTGTGTAAATATAAACCACTATATACAGTATTACAGCAAAATATTATTGGAGAATTGTGTGCCTGCGTAGGCTGAGTTTGACCGAGCATTCACAGTTTTTCTAGTAAAATAAATGACCTGATAGTAGAAAACTGGGTTAGTTCTAGTGTTTTTGCTGTCTATTGCACATTTGATGTAGAAAAATATGGCAACTGGGATCCTATTCTGTACCTGAGTATTAATGGGTTCCTTGGATTTTTATGGATCATTGCTATGGAGCTCCTGCAATGCCATTATGGATGCCTAGGGGTTTGAGTATCCATATACTACAGAAAGTCACAGCTCTAGCTCAATATCAGACTACTTTCAGCTGAAAATTCCCTTCCATTGTTGCAAAAGTTCAACCTCCAGCACATAATATGTGCACATACTCTAACACATAACCCCCTGAGTGATTCATGCCATCTGCAGTGCCAGAGCAGAGACCTGATGGTAGTGTGGTCTTGGCGGTGGCCTTGCTGAATGTAATGCCAGGGGTTTCTCAGTGTCAGAAGCATCTGGTGAAGTGAGGCAGTCCATTGTTTTCCCCCTTGGCAATGCAGAGGTGGCTTCAGCCCATCCGTCCAATTCTGGGGAACATCTGGTGTCCAGGTTCACCGGGTGAACAAAAGGGGTGTCCGGCCAGATATGTTCACCCCGTTCACACCCATCATGCTTTGCAGCCTGTACAACTAGGAGATTAATCACAAATGGATGGGAATGAAAAGGGTTCCAAGATGGCATGTGATTAAGTGAATGACACTGACACTATAAAAAGACCTCAGCAGGAGGCACCATGGATTTCCTGACAGAAATTCACCAAATCTTTGGCCATCGATATGTTTTGTAAAATGGGATTTTTGCAGACTGTAGAATTTTTATACAAGTACATTATCTCAGCAGAAGCATCCATTAATTTTTCTGTTTCCTTTTGGTTAGTATAACACTGGAATAAGAGTCATTGTACAATATACCACCCTTGCTTTCTAATTTTCCACACTTCAGAAAGTGCCATTTTATGGCAGTATTTTTGAAGTGCTGTCAGGGTAAAAGTCTCCCAATAAAGATTGCTATTCCATTCCATTTTTCCCCAAAATGTTTTAGTATTTGATAGAAATGACTACCCTTTCTGGGTACCCTTTCCACAGTGGCCTTTTCCTGGGAAATCCATCCTTGATTTTTTTTGTCTTATTGATCTCTTGTGAGACATTAGCTGTTGCGATGGAAGACATAGCTGGTGTAGAGAAAAGGGGAGTGGTCCGTAATTGCTGAGCGATAGCTTCCATGAACTCCTCCACTTGAGCTGGCCAATGTCAGCTGTGCATTTGGACCAGGTGCAGTTCTGGAAAAAACATCTTCATCAGTCATTCAAAGACCCAGTGCATTAAACTGCCATCTTGAACACTGTGGCTCCCTGCATGCTTCCAGGATAAATAGGCCAGTCTGCCCCTGTCTAATGCGGTGAGCACATTGACCAACAGTGCTAGATGGTGCTGGACAGTCTGGTTTCAAAGCTAATCTGCAGGGTCTTTGCACTTGGGTTGAGGCTGATGACTAATGTGCTGTATTTCTGGCTTCAGCCACAGGTCGGAAAGGTTGTGGAAAGGTGGTGTTTCAAATCTTGGCTTTTTTTGTGCAGAAATAGAAATAGTATTTGTATGTGTTTACCTGTGGGTAAGAATGAGAGAGCATTATGTGTGTCATTGGTGGACCTATAGGGGCCTACTGTACCATCAACAGGACATTAAGACCAATCCCCTGGGGGTAGCGGGAGAGGGCGACACTGTTACAAGAGGAAGCATCATTCAAACAACACATTCACTGTTGCTAATACACATACCATGGTTTGCCATGTTGTCTTGGCTAAACACACTAATGCCTGCTAATCCTTAATTTTTAATAGACTGAGCATCCTTGCCAATACTCGGTGCTACATACTGTACAATGTTTGTCATGCATTGTTGTGTATATACTCACTGTAAAGTGCCTTGTGTTCCTGTGTTTACACATGTAATGTATGAAAACCAGCCTTTGCAATTATTATTGTTCTCTGTTCCTGATAGCAGAAGGAGTGGGTTGGGTCTGTCTCAGGGCTCTACGTGTGGGTGTCTCAGTGGGCTCCGGTCATTTTCTCTTCCTCGGTGTTTATTGTCCTCCACGGCTGTATCTCTACCTCGGGACAATCAGACACTGATTCTGAACACAAAAACAGATAAGTGATAGAGGTGTAGGGGAGGTGTGAGGGTGCTCTGTAATTAGGTCTGAAGATCACATAAGCTCAGAGAGACAGCTGCAGGGAATTACGGAGCTAAGGAATGAAGCAGCACCTTTCAGAAATAGGTTTCAATCATCACTGTGCTAGTAATTGTGCTTCTCGATCCAGTTTTACTTTGCATCCCAGAAGGCCACACTTGTGTGACCCACTTAGTGTCCCCTTTTTTCTGTTCTCGCAGGTATGTTCCAGTAGAAAAATGGTGTATTTTATATACTGCATGTATCATGTGCAGCCTTTCTGCATAAGTTTTCCAGACTTCCCAGCTGCAAGGGCATGAGAAGTCGTCCCCTTCTATTGTGATTGTAATATAGATAATGCCTTCAATTAGCCCTGTCAGCTAATGCTATTAGTCGACTTCAGATAATTTTGTTTCAGTAACATAATATATTGATATGCCTTGATAGCTACATTTAATAAAATTGCAATATTAAATTCTGTATTTTCTGATGAAGATTGGGACATATGCTGCTGTCGTACAAAAGGGAGAGACATGCTGATGTCTCTGATGGTTTTAACCTCAGTATGCGTGGGCATTACTGGAGTTCTAAAGTGGGATTATTGAGAGGATTGAGTCAATCTGAAGACCATGAGGATTAATTGGGAGCGAAGAGCATTTTGCCCATCGTTCATAATGAAGAAGTGCGGATTGGGGTGTGCGTGTGGGGAGGTGCGAAGCGCTGCCTGAAAGGTGTCCCTGGAAGATAACCCACCGAACATGTGTTTGTGTCACTGGTGCGGCTGCAGGTGGTAAAATTGCTGCAATTATCTCTTGTGTGGAGAATTGAATTCCTCCAACTGCATGTATGATTCACAGGGGTTTGCTCTGTACTCTGTCCCAACCCCCAGGGCTTAGTAGAGTAACCCTCTCTGCAGCTAAATGGTAAATGGTCAGCATTCATATAGCGCCTTTATCCAAAGTGCTGCACAGTTGATGCTTCTCATTCTCCCTCACACACACTCCCACACCAGCGGCAATTGGCTGCCATAAAAGGCACAACCAGCTTGCCAGGCGCAATTAGGGGTTAGGTGTCTTGCTCATGGACACTTCAACACACTCAGGGCGGGATCGAATGGGCAACCCTCTGACCGCCAGACGACTGCTCTTACCTCCTAAGCCAATGACGCCCCCAGCAGCTAGCTGCCTGCTGTTACTACACACTCCTCTGATGGAGACTGTCTCCAGTCAGCTGAGGCTAAGGGACCTGTATCATTCCCTGGCCTGCACGAAAAGTGTTGGGAGTTGCTTCCTACGGCTATATGACCAATATATGGCTATATGGGCACTAGTGAGGAATTCTGCCAGAGCACCGTTGGCCTGAGAAAATCTGTTTGTTCTTAGTACCACATGTAGGAGGAGCTTTCCTGTTTTCTTCCCTATGGGCCAAAATAGCACCTGCAGGTTCATTGGGGTGAAGAAAATGTGGACATGGGTGTGTGGCTGAGCCTGCTCATCGACTGTTGACCTGGGAAGCTTAAAGTTAACTGCTTGGATTAATTCATAAATTTGAGGGTTCACTCTCAGCACATTTAGCTGTGAAAGCTCCTTAAGTTCCAATCACAAAAGGGTTTCCGACCCATAAAGCACAGCTATTTCACAGTGCCTGAGTCCTTCTGGAAGGTGCTGAGATGGAACAATGTGGCGATCATAATGCCAGTGAGCTGAAGTGAAAAATAGCTCTGATTGTCATTGACTGCCACTGTAAATTCTGCTGAATTATTAGTCAACCTTCTGACTGATCTATAGATTTATTTGTCCTTCTCCTCAGTGGTAAACACATGGAGAAATGCCATTTAGGCATGCGCTTGGTCAATTTCATTATTATTGAGTTTTTAAGGTTAGGTATTTCCCAGGATGTGAACATTATGAAAGTGGAGGAAATGAAAGGTGGTATTTGAGCTTTTTTAAAATATATATTTATTTATTTTCCATTATTTACCTCAACCCCAAGCTGAAGTGATGCTGCGTGTTTTAGTGTTGGGGGTTAATGTAAAACATGGCCTGTGAGGGCAATGGTCAGGACTGTTGATGGGTATGGCAGTGGTGCCCAGTGGGCAGCCGGGCCCCCTCAAGCTCCCACTCTCTGGAGCACTCTAAACTACACTGGCACAGTGAGGAGTCAAAGCAGTAACAACAGTAATAAAAAGGGCTCCGATAAGGGGCCTCAGCGCACAGGCGTCTGCGTAAATCAATAGCAGCACAACAGCCAGTGTGCTGGGGGAGAAAATTGGGTTTAGGTCACCAAGCCCCCTGGGTACAAGTGCTCTTTAAATAAATCTGATTTCGACACCTCTCGGTGTATACGAACAGGATGGTATGCTCTTCTCCCGCAGTGCTGTAGCTAGCTTCAGCAGTGTTTTTATACCTTTCTGCTGTCTTACCACCACCCTCTGACATGCACAGACACACACAGACACACACACACACACACACACACACACACACACGCACACATTCACCTCCCGCCCACTCTCTGTTGCTTGTTTTTATACCAACTGTAATGCAATTTAAAGCAATAATACAACAGACAGGTGCTGTGATGAATACTAATGGGGCTCTTGGCTGCCCCTGGTGAGGGTTGATTGGAATGTGTGTTGTGCAGACCTCTCACCATTGCAAAATGGGGCTGGGGTGGATTTATCCTGTTTCTTCACTACAAAAAAACAAAAAATAAGTTTACCGTAACAAGTCTTATATTTAGAAAAATATAAATATAAATTCTTTTTTTTTTTTTTTCTTTAAACAAAACTAAAAACTGCCAAAGAGACAGTCTGACTCATTTGAAGATTTGCCAATGTGGTAAGACAATTCCACAATTCGAGAAAAAAGAACTTGAAACAAGCTAATATTTTCTACTTGAGAGAAAATGGGTCTCGTTACAAAACTAAAATGCTTATTAAGCCAGGTTTTTTGCAGTGTTTTCATGGTGTCTGTCCTAGACTGCCTTGCATATAGTTTCATTCTTCCTCTTGCCAAAGATTCAGGGCTCGTCTCATGTTCTGTCTTCTGTGGCCCATTTAGAAAGTGAGGCAGGATATGAAGGTATACAATCTTTGTCCTGAGTCCCCACATAACATGTATTAGCAAATGACTATGAGCGGACTTATAATGCAGATAAATATCTCACAAGCTCAAGTGACTAATTATTTACAAGTGAAGTGGGCTGTTTTAATTATTTTAATTATTAATTGTATAATGAAATAACTCACATGCTGTCATTAGTACTAATTCACGGTCTTATATTTTGTATTTAGTTACTGAGCTTTGTGCATTGTGATACATTTTCCGTAAACTTAATGGACAATTGAATGCACGTTAGTTGTTCTCGTCCAGGCAGTTTGGTGAGTTCTGTGATCATCAAAACTGATGGAAATATTGTGTCTACACAAAAGTACATATACATCATTTGTCTGTAAAAGTTGAGGACACAAATTGAGGTGCATTGATCTAGGTGCAGTCTCTGTTTTTCAGCATGGAATTGAGAGATTTATATTTTGTATACAAAAAGGGGTAGAACTGAGGGAATTCTCATCAATATTTGGATGGTATTTTTTGTGTCTCTTGAGACGGCCTTGTTTTAGAACTGTCTTTCAACAGTGCATCATGAGCTCTGCTTTGCCCATATCAGTTGCTCATGAGCCAGGGCTACATTCTACAACCGACCAAACAGAACTACAAGACTAGGTGCTGATGGGAGGAGTTGCATAATTGTCAGTGAAAATGGCGAGTGGCCTCAGGGCACCTTGGATGCGGTTGGTAGGAATCAATACAGTGGAAACCTGAAGAGGCAAATTGTGTCCCGCCATTGCTTGAATGTGCTACAGTATGTCTAGCCTAAAGGGCCCAGCCTGCACCAGTACTGATTCTTTTAAATTAAGATTTTTAAATGAAATCTGGAAAATGGCTTTTCATCTTCATGTATTACAGGCATTGTCCTCATGTTGAACTTGGTTTTCACCTCTGGGTGAACTGTCTTAGAATTTAAGATGGTAACTTACACATCCAAGTGTTCAGAAAGACTGTCTGTCTGACTCTCTCTCTCTCTCTCCGCTTGTGTTCTGCTGAGCATTCATGGTGATATTCTCAGTTGGAATAGGACGTCCATTGCAGATTCAGAACTGATAGCATTGGTTTGAATTAGGTGTGCTAATGTCACATATGATTGATGATGCATCTCTCTTCTGCAGTAAGGAGAGGGAAGGGTTGCTCCCAAGACTTGTGGATCCTGGAAATATATTTGCAGAATCCACAAGTCTCAACCAAAGCATAGTCTGACTCACCCTCCCGCCTTTCAGATGGCCACCCTCTGGTGCTTATGAATGTTGCATGAATCTCATCCTCTAGTTTTTGTAGCATAACTTACTTTACATATCTGTGGATATTGTTTGGTGGAGCACTTCCTTTCAGGGGACGTGTGCCTACTATTATCAATACTGTTTAATATAGCAGAACAGTATTGACAATGACATTTAGAGAAACGCAAGTAAGAATTAAGAGCAGGGGTTTACATGGTCATACAGAATTTAACTATGGTTGAACGAGACAGGTCAATGAGTGCCAGTTCTCCTCTGAACAGCGCCTGCAATGAAGACAGTAAAATTTTAACTGTGGTTATATTTCTGAACCTCAGCAAGGCCTCTGTATTCAGAATTCATGGTTCATTAAATACCCCAGCAGTTGCTCAATCATTGGACAGACCTTGAGTAAAGCACTACTGCAATAGCTTGTCTCATGTTGATATGGCTTTGTACTATATTGTTAAGCAAAGTGATGCAGATCAATATTCAGTGCATTGGGTCTGAGGTCTAGACAGGAAGGTAATGGAAGTTGTATATCCTGATTGATTTGAATAGTCTTTTTTGGGTGTCTGTGTATGGTGGTTATGTCTGTGCCCTTGTCTTCCTGCTACTGCCAGCCTTTCAATCGCCCTTCAGTTTCTAAAATTGTCATTCTCAATTATAGGGGGTGATTTCTATTTTCTGTATGAGACTTTAAATGTGATTCATTCTATTTTGTGTAGCACCAGCTTGTTGGGAGGGAAAATGGCATGAAGAATATTAATGAACTAAATGAATAACAGGATGTTGAATTTGGAGACTTTAGTGCAAGTTGAATTTACGGCCAGGAGTATAGCAGGCAAAATTACCTAGAAACCTGGATCCTATGCCCTTTCCCAAGAGGATGCTTACTAAAAAGCTCATTATAAAGTACAGAGTGAAAGCTATCGAACGCAATGAGGATTAATAGCTTTCTGTTGTTTTTTAATCAAGAAAACAGATTGGCTTCAATTTCTGCTTCAGACTTACAAAAAGTAAACTGCAAAAACAAAGCATTCCACTGCTGAGCGGTGTGTTGGCATCCGTTCGGGGGGAGAATTAGGATAACTGTCTGAAGCATCTGAATGGCTGAAATGACAGGGGCCTCCTGGGAAGCCCAAACCAACCTAATCACAGATTAAATTCAACTCGGGTCCATTTGCTAGGCAATACTCTGGACAATAGGGAAAATAAATGGCTCTCACCTACAGTACTGTCTAAGGCAGAAAATGGAGTCAATCACTTCACAACTGATTCAACGCAGCTGTGCTACTGGGAGTGTATCACAGATATGAATAATTCCATCAAAGGAATTTGAAAAGCAAGAATCGATTTTTGAAGAGTTTTTCATGCTGCATAATGCATATGTATTAATTGTTGGTGGAAACTGTGATCAACACAATTAGTTTGCTGCGCGCAAACGCCACAACGTCATTTAGCAAAAAAAAAGTTCTCTGGGGTGCTGTACAAATTGAGATGACAGGAATCCGAACGGCAGTTCCTCATTGAGCGCGGTTCCAGGTGTAGCAGCGAGTTTAATTACTCACACGTGAGATTAACTAGACAAACTGCGCAGAGGAGACACTCAGGTGGGACTAATTACCTTCACAGCCGAGCCCTGGTGTGACTGGTGGAGCGGGCTCTCACAGCCTGCCTTCCACAACACGCCTGGCTCCCCAATTAATCACAAACAGTCATCTCGCTTCCTCACACCCCTGGATTCAGCCTTCACATTCATACACTATTTTTAAAGGCAGGGGATCACATAATGTACAAATAGGGAAGGTTTTTTGACGGAATAGCATTAGGGCTATTTTTGCATTTGTCTTTATGCCGAGGCATAATGCATTGCCTCAGATTTGATCCCTCTTCTTACAAGTGGCAGGAAAAGGAGGCTGTTCTGCTGTTGCGCATTCAGCAGCCATCCCCACACACTGGCTGCGGGCGACGCTACAGGTAACCTGCCAGTCGTTAGGCACAACTGTTGCTATCCAGATGGCAGGAGGACGGGGAGATGAAGAGAGATGAGCGACAAAAACGAGAGAGCACTGCAGATTCTGAGAGCGCCAGAGTCCTGCGGGGGAAACCGTCACCGCCAGTCATGAAACCGAGCCTCCCAGGTGACACCTGGAAGGTTTCCAGCCTTACCGAGGGCTACTCCATTCCTGCGCTAGTGTGCTAGCAGGGCTCATCAGTGGCTGCTGCCTCAGGCGCTTTCTCACATGCACTCTTCTGAGAACCGGGGGATCAGAGAATGCCAAACTGCAAGTGGACCCACAGAAAAATGCTGTTCTTGCTCCCTCTTCACCTCCAGTATGAACAGATTAAACAAGGTACTGTAGGAGGACTGATTTAGTGAATTAATGTACCATACTAAGTCAAACTGCATATGTGTTACTTAACAAGCCTACATAGAGTAAGTTCCTGTCACAGTGAAGGACCATGCCGTGTCAACTCAAATGAAGTGCATCCAGCATCTCTCCAATTTCAGAATGTTTTTGTGTGGTGGTAGGCAATGATGAGGAATAGAAATCCTGAAAATATTAGCTTCATACGCTGCTTCAATTTTGTGCTAGAGCCTTCTAAAATTTAGGGGGCCATCACTTAAAAAGTGCCAAGTTGCATGAAACCTGTTTTTTAAGTGCCATGATTCTACAAGCAAACTGCCACATCATTTCATATTTTATGTCTTGGGAGTACTTCAAATCTAGAGAATTCAAATCGGCTGTCACAAAACATTAATCTCTTTTCATTTTGAAAATATTGGGCCTTTCGCAAGAAGCAATTTCCAAGGCGTTAGATCTCAAAAGTTTTTTATTTTTTATTGTCCATTTTTTTGCCTGCTGAAGTCTTGTAAGAGACCTTTTCTCCTATATAGACCGGTCTGACAATATAGCTCATGAAAAATGCAATTCAGTTAATTTACACATTTTTACACCCCCAAAAAGGGGAATCAGAAATGTGCCACCATTCTTTCTTTGGCATGTTGAAGCTTAATCTTTCATGAAGAAAATTGTCACGGTGTCTTGATTTTGGTTTCAATGATAGCTTCAAAAGCCCTAACCTCATGCATTTGTATATGCCGTAACAAGAGAAAATGGAATAGTCCAAAATAACTTTTTTGCTTGTAGAATTATGGCCAACTTGATGGTATGAAATATTAGGCCTAGATGTATGCACTGAATTGGGATTTTGGCTGAAAAGACAGTCGTGTGTATTAATTTAATATGGAACATATTAATATGGAAAGTGAATCTGTTCAAACACCCAGTCACCCAGTGACAGTGGGTCCATGAAATGGCAAGGGGGAGGTAGAGGCCTGTCATGTGTGACACTGTGCACACTGCAGATGAATTACCAGTGAAACAGCAGTCATGTACTGAATTATTGAATGTTTGCACAATGGTCAATATTAACTGGTGCAAAGAGCAAGCTACTATTATGGCAGATTTAAAACAACAAGGGCAACCTGAGATTGTCGATTCGTTCTTTATGAAAAAATATCATAACTATGCCCGTGTGGTGGGGACAGACTGGAAAACCTGGCCTTAATAGCCAGCTAACTTAGCTGTATCTTATTCATTTTCTGAGCTGCTTTGTACCTATCTCACGACTATAGGACAGTGTATATTCTGATGTTTGACAAACTCCTCGGAATTAGTACATTCATTCATTCATTATCCTAACCCGCTTATCCTGAACAGGGTCGCAGGGGGCTGGAGCCTATCCCAGCATACATTGGGCGAAAAGCAGGAATACACCCTGGACAGGTCGCCAGTCCATCACAGGGCACACACACAATTCACTCACACACTCATAGCTACGGGCAATTTACACTCTCCAATCACCAATGTCTGTGGACTGTGGGAGGAAACCCATGCAGTCATGGGGAGAACTTGCAAACTCCGCACAGAGAGGCCCCAGCCGACTGGAATTCGAACCCAGGACCTACCCACTGCACCATCCATGCCGCCGGAATTAGTACAGACTAAAGCAAATTATGTGCCATAATTAGCCTCAGGCTGCAAAGACTGAAGCAGATAGACTGCTTGTGAGTTAATAGCAGTACCATTTAAATATTCTGTACCAAGCAATCTAATGGTTTACTGAGTGAAGTTTAATTACTTTAATTTTAGTTTATGTCAATGTACAGAAATTGGGGCTGCAATTCTGATTCTGTCAGGATGAGCAATATCTATTGAGATGTTGCTCATCTATGTATATGAAGATTGTACTTTTCAGGGTTTTGAATTTAACCCGGGGCTCATTCCAGTTGCTTATTTTTCTCCTCTTTTTTCTTTTCCTTGCTCCTTACCTGGAAATTGATCAAGGTTCGCCATCTTTAAAGACATTCTAACCCGAACTGACATTTGACAGAGCAAGGACATTCCATTTGCCTAGTTCACTTGATTTTCCAGTCTTCATTTCTTTTGCTTGCCTCTTTTTCTAGCCTCTCCGAATGGATGGCGCTAGAAGTAGAAAAAAGAAAAAGAAAAAGAGGACATGTTAGATGGTTAACTATTGCACTGCATTTCCCATGATGCAGCATAGCCTGCTGTCCTTCATAATACAAAAAATGCGTAGAACAGTTATGAAATGTGCAAGAGACCAGGTTTGACAGTAAACCCCTTAAAAGCTAATGTTTTTCTTCATGTAGAATAAAGATAATTCTCATCTAAACTTACCAGCAGGAGCAAGAATGAAATCATTTTCCCTGGGGTAAACTGAATTTCACTTTGAGCCACCTAAAGTTTTAAGAGGGGTGTGTAAATTTCTGTCTGCACATGGATGATGCTGTCCATCCCTGTCTATCCCTGTGGAGAGGGAGAGATGAGTCCTTGGCTTTAAAATGGATCAGACCCCCACTCTAGGAATGAGTCCAGGCTTTTTAGCAGTCTGTGGTAAATGGCCCCATTCAGATAACAGTCTGAGTGCAGAAATGACCAAACTGATGAGAATAGGAGTAGCCCTTGGAGGCTGGTTAGGGCTTTAAAGCACTGTGGAGATGTGGAAACTTGGCTTCTCTCTGGCTTGGTGACCTTGGCCCAGTCCCTGACTGCTTTCTCTGGCATATCCTCAAAATACAAGGCAAGGAGGGCTGGCAATTATTGCGTTGATTTTTTGCACTCTTAGAATTCTGCATTTTTCATTTGATTGGCAGTCTGTTGTGGATCAGTGGATGAATAGTTTTGCCAGACTCCTTGCCATCCAGCCAAATCCTGTTATCTACAGTGGAATCTATGAAGGCAAACCAAGCAGCATAGTGAGCCCAACTCAGCCCACTTGGAACTCATTCGAGGGCAAAGTGTGCCCTTGTTGGATTTCTGCAAACCAATGGGGCCCAGATGTTTTCCAAACAAACCACTGAGCCATGAGGATGTTGTTTCGGATTTGCTACAGCTTTTCACAGGGGAGGAGATGGGGGGAAATGGGTGGTGGGTTGGGGGAGGGGTGGATGGTACCGTGTTATGATGGTGAAAATACGTGGCTGCCTGATCTGCCAGTGTGCGCTGAGGATTATGGGAGCGTGTGCATTGGGGGTGATGAGTCTCAGCATGTGGAGGCCAGAGTTGTACTGCGGTATGGAAGTAGAGACGTGGTTAAGGCCCACCTGGGGGCACGGATAAAGCTAACCCCAGGATCATGCTCAAAGTTCCTGTTCTCTTTCATGTTCTCTGACGTGGAGGGCAGAAGAGAATTCAGAGATTAGGGTTTATTTAACTCTTTAATTAGTCCTAACGTACAGAAAGCCTGCCCTTATCTGTTTTGCCTGGAAGGCATATATCTTAATCCTGCTTTGCTTGATTATCATATCGTAGCAATATTTTAACTCTGATATTGGCATGTTTTGTACAAAATGTTGGGGGGAGGCTGAGTTCTCCTCTGTCAGCAGGCTGTCCAAATGCTTTGATCCCTTCACTGGTGTATGGGATGTACACTTCTCGGTCAGGATTCTGGTAGGGCAGGATCAGGTAGTGAACCATTCTCTGTGTGGATGGAGACAGTGGGTCATGGTTGCTCTGGCTCTACCCCCTATTATCATATGACAGGGCCCATGAAAGAGGCAGCCAGCATGAGTAAGAGTTATCAGAAGAAGATAATACATTTGAAAGACAATCATACCTCTCTTGTTGTTGGTCCCAGATTCTTTAATTTTGACAATATTAGCCAATTTAATTGAGTATATTCATTTTAATATAACACATTCTACATATATGTTGACTGTTTGTCAGTTATGTTTATTCTTTGAATGAAGTCTTGGTCAATATGAATTAAATGACCTGGTTTTTGAGTAATAATACTTGTGCTGAGATAATCTTCATGATCTCCTGTAAGGTACAAAAAGTCACAATAATGTTAAATATTTTGTTCTGAATCCATTTTAAAGTAAGAAAGTTATATTACCACAATGCTGTTACTGCTTCCTACTGATATATTTATTAAAGTGAGCAAGGTGGACAAGGTTTCGACCAGTTTGGTCTTTGCGAAGACCAAACTCGTCGAAACCTTGTCTGATTTGATTGGAATTACCTTGCTTTGTAATTCACCTTATGGACAAGCCGGTACTTTTCTGTTATCTGATTTAAACCAGTGTGCCATGGGCCTCAAGGTATTTGTGCTTGTTTACCCAACACCTGTAAATACTTTGGATATGCTCTTGCCTCTACTATACTAGCTGAATCCTTTTTAAGTCATAATGTGAATTCTCACATTGAAGAAAATTACTTTAGCAATAATAAATGTATTAGCCTCTATTATATCTCTCTTTTAAAAAACAGATATTGAGCAGATATTGTATTAGACAAGCTTTTCAATTCATACAGTTATACAATTTTTGAGATTTGACATTTTTTTAACTTTCTCTTCAGGTTATGAAGCGCATGTTCAATTGAATTCAGATCAGGTGACTGACTTGGCCAGTCAAGAATTGGCCAGTTTTTGGCTTAGAAAATATCCTTTGTTCCTTTTGTAGTATGTTTAAGATCGTTGTCAATGTAAGATCGTTGATTCCCAAACTCGGTCCTGGGGGGCCGTTGTACAGTATGCTGGTTTTCATTCCAACCAGAACTTTAACAAGCTGTTACTTATTCTTAATTATGTGCTTTTCACATGTTCAGAGGGATTATGTACCCTCTTAAGCCACATTCTGTCAGACATAACTATGCATACCGTGAGGAATAATGTCATGTTTGTATTGTGCTATATTGCAAACAATCACATTACAAGAGGTAACATTTTTATCAAATGAAAGCCTGAGGTTAATCAATAGGCTTGAATTGGGCTGCTGAGCACATCTGTTTAATTTCTTTCATAATTTGTTCAATGCACAATGCAGGTTTGGCTTGTTGTGCATTTGAATTCTGTATTATCTTCCAGGTGGTTAGTTGTAGTGGCCAGGTGTCCACAATTTCACCAATTAGGAGCCTATTTCTGTCATGGCTTAAGATGGTAAATATTCCCTGGAAACTTCAATGGCACATAATTAAGAAAAATGAACTGCTTGTTAAGGTTCTGGGATTCCAATTGTGGTTGGAATGAAAACCGGCATACACAGTGGGGCCCCAGGACTGAGTTTGGGAACCACTGCTGGAGGATGAAGCGCCATCCAATGAGTTTGGAGGATTTTGCTTGAACTTAAGAGATAAGATGTTTTGGTACACTTCAGAATTAATCATCAATGAACATAAGTGAGCCAGTACCTATGGCAACCATACTTGCCCAAACCACTACTGAAGCCCACCACTGCTTGCTTTCTTCTGAATGCTCGTAAACATTGATTTTGGGAAGCCTAAGGTCCTTTGTTTGACTGTTTTTTCTTATTTCCCAGCCGCATGATGTCGTCCTTGTTGTTCATTAACAGAAAATAGTACTTTCTCCAGCTTCAGTATGCCTGACAGATATAAGAAACTTCTTTATTTTAAATGAATGTTTTTGCTCCAGTTGCAACATGTTTGTGCTTTGCAAAAGTGTATATTAGCTTATGTAGTTACATACTTTAAAAATTACCATTTACTTGGACATCACTTAATATATTTGACCAGTACAGTTCTCTCAGACAGAAGTCACTTTATTTAAATGTCTTTTTTTACGTTCAAAGTGGGTGGGAAGCAAAGGCCATGTGTTAGCAAACAATGCTAATCCTGGTGGTGGAGTAGGAGAAATCCTTAATTACTAGTGAGCACTTAGCATTCCTTCCTGTCCCTGCTGCTGTTGTGGCTGTGCCATAAAGACTTCTGGCTCTGGCTGCTGATTACTGCTAAACTCATGCATATTCAAAAGGAGGCAGCCTTAGAACGAATTTCATTATAAATGGCTGGTAGTGGCAAAAACTCTATGCATATAGATAGTGATTTGAGTGAGAACCCAACAAGAAATAGTCTTATTGATAATGAATATTCATAAACATCTGCCTTTGCCAGAACTGTTTAGGTTCAACAACGTAATGGCAGAAATTTCAGTATTTAAGTACTGAAAATCGAATATGTTTTACTGCTGATAAATTACTTGTGGCATTGCCATAATGCCATAACCCATTTCATGATGTATGATGAAGTACATTCTAGGATAAATCAACTTGTATTACTGAAAGATTGTGAATCTAAAATACTCAGTGAGCACTTTATTAGGTATTTATTAGACTTATTTTTTAGGCTTATTCAATTTCTGCTGCTGTAGCCTATCCATTTAGAGGTTTGACGTGTTGTGTGTTCAGAGATGCTCTTCTGCATACAACTGTTATAATATGTGGTTATTTGTGTTACTGTCACCTTCCTGTCAGCTTTGGCCAGTCTGGCCCTTCTCTGGCCACTCTTATTAACAAGGTGTTTTTACCCACAGAACTGCTGCTCACTGGTTGTTTTTTGTTTTTCGCACCATTATCTGCAAAGTCTAGAGACTGTTGTGCGTGAAAATCCCAGGAGATCAGCAATTTCTGAGATACTCAAAGCACCAACAATCATTCCACGGTCAAAGTCATTTCCCATTCTGATGGTTGATGTGAACATTAACTGAAGCTCCTGGCCCGTATTGGCATGATTTTATGCAGTGCACTGCAGCCACACGATTGGCCGATTAGGTAATTGCATGAATATGTACAGGTGTTCTAAATAAAGTGCTTAGTGAGTATGTTCAAGGATATTCAAGATGTAAAGTATTCAGTTCCATTAGTTTGTCCAATACATATAATCTGTATTCTTAGGGTTCTTTTTTTTTTCTTTTAACTGAATCCAATTAACTGTAATAAGTATATTTATAGAATATATTCACACATGAAAATTCAAATGTTGCAATGTTCTTTTTCATGATATGTTGATGTTTTGACAATGTGACCGTCGCATCTACTATTCATGTTAAAAATGCATATATTTTATCTGTGTTTGTAGATGAATACTATGCATAGAATAGGGTAAGTGGTTGATATGACATTGATCTTTGTTTAGTTGTTTTATGATTAGATGGGGGAACATTTTGTTCTCTGTATGACAGGAATTCATTCTTAGCTTATTTGCACATTTGAAAAATATATTTGAGCTAAAGTCAAAAATATTTTATGACTCTGGCATCCAGTGGAATATTTGGTTGTAAAATTAGTAAATAGAATCTGTATCAGTAGACACTTGGTCAAAGACAGCGCTCAAAGTCTTCAGTGCTAATGTGTGTGTGTGTGCGTGTGTGTGTTTGTGTGTGTGTGTGTGTGTGTGCATGTGTTGGCCCTGCAGTGTTCCAGTAGCCCCAGTGTGTGTATACATGGGTGCATGTGTGTGTGTGCAGGGGCTGCAATGTTAGTGTGCAGTGTTAGTGTGCAGGGGCTGCAGTGTTAGTGTGCAGTGTTAGGGTACAGGGGCTGCAGTATTAGGGTACAGGGGCTACAGTGTTTGTGTGCAGGGGCTGCAGTGTTAGTGTGCAGTGTTTGTGTGCAGGGGCTGCAGTGTTAGTGTGCAGCAGTGTTAGTGTGCAGGGGCTGCAGTGTTAGGGTACAGGGGCTGCAGTGTTTGTGTGCAGGGGCTGCAGTGTTAGTGTGCAGTGTTTGTGTGCAGGGGCTGCAGTGTTAGTGTGCAGTGTTTGTGTGCAGGGGCTGCAGTGTTAGTGTGCAGCAGTGTTAGTGTGCAGGGGCTGCAGTGTTAGTGTGCAGAGGCTGCAGTGTTAGTGTGCAGGGGCTGCAGTGTTAGGGTACAGGGGCTGCAGTGTTAGGGTATAGGGGCTGCAGTGTTAGGGTACAGGGGCTGCAGTGTATTGTTGGCAAGCTGGCTGCAGATCCTCCTCCTTGAGCAGAACCAGCAGCAGGGCAGACCGAGGGAAGGGCGATTGGCGATTCCAGTCACAGAGCCGCACTCCTTCACATCCCTGCTGCTGACAGTTGATTCACTCCTTTTCATGCTCGCTGCCTCTCATTGCTTACGCTGGCTCTTATGCATGAGTCCATCATTAGCACACAAAGCATGATTGATGGGTCGGGGTGGCCCTTTCCTCACAAGGTGGGAAATGCTGCTTTAGTGGAGGGCTGGGCTGGCATGCACACCATCATTACAGACCACGGCGGAATATTAATAGAACATCTGAGGCTGGTTTCTTTGCCGTGTTAGGGCTGGGGTGTAGTTTGGGGTGAGCCTTTTAAAGGTAAGGCGCTGTTGTGATTTGTCAGAGGTACTATAGTGCTTGGCAATTTAATGCATGTAATTTACCAACAATACTGCAATGGTAAGATGTCCAGTGTTTTTTAAATTTCAAGTAGGATGAGAAAGAAATATGTATTTGTTCTGCTCACACCTTATCTCGGGTAGTGGACAGTGGGTAGATTTTCCCATCTTAAATCCTGGAGCTCAGTCAATTTTGTGATTGAATCCTTTTGTGTGTGAAACTGTTACAAAGAGCCAACCAGACAGATGCCATGTTGCATGCTTCTATCAGCTTACAGAAGCATTGCTTTACAGTATAGCGATGAGCCATGCCATCTAAACCATCTGCCTTTTGAGGACATTGCAGATAACATTGGGTTCAGTTCAGCATTACAATGATAAATATTTTGTGTGATTATTTAAATGATTTGTTGTATATGTGGCATTTTTTGGCCGGTTGAAGAATATAATGTGTGAAAATATTTTGCTACAAATTTGAAACACTGCAGGAAGCTCTGATTATAATAATGAAATCACCCAGTATAACTCAATACAAACACTCCAATATATACCCCTGGACATCATCCCAATATAAACCACTGCAAAATACTTGCTTTTAAAGCTCCCAGTGCTCTACTTTTAAGAGTTTAATTTGAGCAATATTTTGCTTGCAGGCATGTGCATTATTATCGTATCAGTGACCTCTATAATTTTTTATCTTGTGAGTCCTCATGTTTTACATCAAGTGAAATGACTGTTTTGCATGCATACATGGATCTATTTGGCATTGTTTTAATTTTGTTTTAGTTTAATATGCTTTGTTTCCTTTGTGGTTTTCTAACGTAGAAACCTTGGTCTGATCAGATTTAGACAGATCGGATTTTGCCTCTGATGCAATTCCTAGTGCCAAGTGCAACTTTGCACTTGTGCTGGTAAAACCACTGACACTGAAATTATCTTAGAGGTTGGAAAGAAAAATATTGACATTTCCTTATTTGTTAATAGACTACCGGAATTAAGGTTGGAGATATTTAGATGCGTAAGGAATAATCCACTCCATTAAAGGGTTTTAGCACACAATGCAGGGATGAAGAACCACCCGGCGTGGAGCATTCCTTTGCATGTAAATATCTTCAACCGTAATTCCATGGTCTTTTATCAAAGATAAAAATATAGTCAAGGGTCGTTAATATTTTCGTCCAATTCATCCTGGCACTTTTGCTGGCACTAACTGCTTTAAGCTAAGGTGGCTACTGTTTCACAATGTTGCTTTGGCTACATATGCTGGTTAGGTTCTGCTCAAAATAGAGAAGCTAAGCAGATGGTTAAATTCAAGGTTTTAAACAAGGCTTACATTGGTTTCTTATTTGCTTCTTATTTGTTATTCCTGGTCCACCTTAAATTCTTTCCACTTGTGTTTCAACTGCCTATTCACAATTTCGTAGAAAAGTATATCACACAATTTGACCAACATAGCCAGCTTCTGTATTTTGTGGTGGTGATAGCTAATTGAGTGTTGTCCTTTTACAAACTACACGCATTCACAAATAGCTAAGATAGAGAACTATTAATATCTTGATGTAACGCTACTGTACTTCACAAAACCATTCACACTTATATGAGATACCATTTCACAATTTCTAAATGCAAATTGCTTTATTGGCGGCACGGATGGCGCAGTGGGTTGCGCTGCTGCCTCACAGCAAGGAGGTCCTGGGTTCGAATCCCCGTCGGCCGGGGCCTCTCTGTGCGGAGTTTGCATGTTCTCCCCGTGTCTGCGTGGGTTTCCTCCGGGTACTCCGGTTTCCTCCCACAGTCCAAAGACATGCAGGTTAGGCTGATTGGAGAGTCTAAATATCCATATAATTAGGCAGTATAGCTCTTACTCGTATCAAGGTTACGCAGATGACACGCAGCTGTATTTTAGGTTAAACCAAACTGTACAAATACTTTGTTTTAACTACTGTTTTGCATGATTGTTTTGCAGCTACTAAAAATTGGATGTCTAGTAACTTCCTCCAGTTTAACGCTGATAAAACAGACTTTGATTATAGGCCCTGACATCCTCACCAGTGAAATCCATAAATGTATGGACCCACTGGCAGCCAATATAAAGCCATCTACGAGAAACCTGGGCGTTATATTTCATCCCGACCTGAAGTTTGATCAACATGTCAAAAACACAGTGAAAGGCTTTTTTTCCAACTCAGGAATATTGCCAAAATGAAATTATTTCTCTCTAGGAAAGACACTGAGCAGATTATCCATGCTTTAATTTCCTCACACCTGGATTATTGCAATTCGCTTTTTACCTGCCTTAGTGCTTCTGCTCTGTCACGACTCCAACTAATCCAAAAAGCCTTGTTTTTTATTTGGTTTTATTGTTGTTTTTCTTATAATTTATTATTCTTGTTGGTGGTATTATTATTATTATTATTATTATTATTATTTTCTTTTTCTTTTTGTACCACTTCTGCAACTTTTATTTAGAGCATTTTATTGCTATTTTAAATTGATCTTAAAAATTTAATATTTTGGTGCTTTATTGTATCCTGATTTTATGCTTGTTTCTGTAAAGCACTGTAACTTCTGTTTGGAAAAGTGCTTTATAAAGATCTATCTATCTATAGCTGATAGATACACAATCATCCGCAGATCTGTGTTGACATGGACACACATAGAGGCCATCGTGTTATACAGGCAGTATGCCCTGTTACTGAGAAAAGGGCTAGTTCAAGAAAAACTAAGTTATGTAGCTGCATTGTCTCCACTTATAAGTCCAATCTATTGTGAGAATGGGATTCAACTTCACAGGCAATGCTGCCCCAATGTGTGTGTGTATGTATGTGCAAGCATGCACATGTGTGTGTGTGGCTGTGGGCGTATGTACATGCAAGCGTGCATGTACGTGTGTGTGTGTGTGTGTGTGTGAGTGTGTGTGTGTGTGTGTGTGTACACTACTGGCAACACAAAGCAGGCTTCACTGTCTCACAACAGGACTGGGCTTAATCATTATCTGAGACCATGGATTTTCATACTCCAGGCTCGCCAGCTTTGTCATGGCCCAATTATACAGGATTCATTATCATTTAATCAGACAGGTGAAGTTCCTGCTCCCACCCTTCAAATCTTGAACCATAGTGGATTAGTAGGGCTGTTCAGTGCAGCTCTGTCCTTTTGATTGTGCCACACTCAGAGTGTCATTGTAAAGGTTAATAAAACAATTGGTGTCAGCTGGGTGACTTTTATGACCCTCTTCAGAAACAGAGCTAATTTTAAATGTTCTTGTATAAGAAAGAGAATTTCCATCCAGGAACAGAAAGTTATATTCAATAACACTTTCCACTAAACACAGTGCAGAATCTGGTCATTATTTTTCAACATGAAATAGTGAAAGCACTATTCGCATTACAGGGGACACTGTGAAAGAAGAGACGTTATGCTTCAAGTAATTCCGCCTTCTGCCTACATTTAATTTAACGGCACTGCGGAAAGCCCAACCCACAGGGAGATGACAGCGGTGCTGAACCTCCAGTGGCATTACTGTGGGATTCATTGCCTGACAGATACTTAGCTACCATGTTTTGCAATGTGATGTATGGGGGTAAAGTGAAGTGCACGGGCCTTTTGATCAGTGTAGGTGTCTGTGTTTGAAGAAGCGCGGAGCTGCTAAATCTGCACATTTAGTCGGTGACAATTAAGGGTCAGAGAAACAGCGGGAACAGCAGGATGCCTTTTCTTCAGTCAGACGCGCTGTCTGTAATGGATGTGGAAACATTGCTGTAATGGTGCAGTTTATGATAATACGGGACCAGGGGATTGTAATGTTTTGTCTGGATAGCACAGCAATCATAATATTTGTGTAGCATTTTCACAACCAAAGACAATTGTGCCTGAGATCGGGATAGATAAGGAGGTGGGTTTTCATATACGTGTAACAATCAGTGAGAAGGCTGCGGAATGTCAGCGCGTTTTGTGAAAGCGGGTCTACAGAATGTTCTTGAATTATTGTCACCACTGTCACCGGGTCTCTCTGGGGAAATGGATTGCGGCTGTAAGCGGATAAGACAGGACATGTGGCAGAGTTGGCGAGACTCCCGCTAGACTTGGTGAGGAAAAGCAGAGTTGGCTAAGGCACAAATATGGAGGATGACCACTTCTGGCTTGCCTAAATTTAGGAGATGAGGAAGATGAGTTCTGTCTCAGCCTGGCATGGCTCCCACAGAAGCACGGCATGCACATGCACGCACATATGTACACGCATGTATACACATGAAAACACGTACAGGCTCCCATACACAAACACATACAGATACACATGCACTCCAAGTATGTGTGTATACATGCTTCTATGCTCATACATGTAACATGCACTGGCCCCTTCCAAAATACCCACTCACAGTCACAATTCACAGAGATCCATATAGGTACACACAATTACCGATATTTGTGCATAGGCATGTAAATGCACACAATCACACACACATATGCTCACACACACAGCTACTCACACATGTACATGCTCACCCATGCACAGAATGTTGGATATTCTCTCTAATCCTGATTTATTACTATACTTATAAGGGCCAAGACTGTTTCATCAGGCTGCAATTATTGCTCTGAGTGCAGCCTTTGCTGACTCCATTTCTAATTAGTGCTGTTATTACTTTTATTAGGTTTCATATACATGCATTTATAATTAATAATTATAATATATATTAATTTTAGTAATTTTAATTTCACATTACTCTTATGACATACTGTGGCTTGCATGTGAGCTCCATAATGTTTTTTCATGATCGATTGTAATCAAACACTTCACATATGGTTAAAGTGTCGATTCTCAGCTTTTATAAAAGGGTATTTCTATACTTTTTGGTTTCACCATTTCAGGGTACCATAATATTTGGGACAAATGGCTTCACAGGTTTCTGATTTGTGGGGGGTGTTCAGTTGCTTCCTTAGTGCAGGTATAACAGAGCTTTCTGTATCTAGTCTTAATTATAGGATTGCCTTTGTTTATTATTTATAAACCCCACAGACACCTGTCTGACAGATCAGAAACACTCAACACTCTTCTTCTATGTATTACAAAAAAAAATCTGTAATTTTTACTTGGTGTCAAAAAGGCCATTAAATGATAGCTGAGAATATCATTGTATTGTTCAATTACAAATGTAAAATTGTGGAGTACAAAGCCAAATCAGGGAAATAAATATATATGTGTCCCAATCCTTATGGAACTCACAGCATACACTGTTACAGTATGGCAAATATTTATTTTAACCTGAGCTTGAAAGATTCTTATGTACGTATGTAAAACAATGTGCTTTTATCACTGCATTTCCACCACATTAACGACAAGGGACAACATTCTTTTTTGAAAATTAATACTGATCAAATTTCCCTTTGTCAGCACCACATGACATGGACAGAACTTTGAGGTCATGTTTAAATGTTATTGTGAGCGATGAACAATAATTAACCTAATAAACAATAATAAACCAGCAGGTTTATCTCATTGAAGCTTACAATAAATGTCACATTATCAGCAGGAAACCAACTATTTCCAAATGAACCCTCAGGGCAAGTTTAACTTGGATGTATGAAGCAATCCACGGGCCTGAGTTATAATACATGTCTTCTGCTTGTAAGTAAAAAGCTTTCGATTGCTGTAGCAAAGTAGTGGGGGCGATTGGTATTTAAACATTTCTTCTCACATATAAATTCAGAGCTGGTCTTTGTCACTAGAACCATGAAAATTGAAAATGAATCTTTAAGTCCTGAAGGAACCGGTTGATTGATCCCAGTCAAAGCTTGCCTTCTATTTAATGATTAGTCGCATGCTCTGAGCCAAAGGTTAAACATTTCACAACTAGAAGTAATAAAAGGTTCTTTAAGCTAACCAATTAGCCTTGCTTAGGGCTTCATAAAACATTTAACCATCTGGAATCGACTTTAGATCAGAGGTTTTTCAGACTCGTGGAATTACAATCTATTTATTACTCTTATAAAGGATTGCAAACTAAAACTGCTTGTTAGTCTTCACAGTGGTTCCAACTCTGGGTCCGACCCTATCATTGAATAACAATTCTACAGGTTACTTTTGAAATCATACGGTTTCACATTCGTCTTTATGATCAAATGTTGAAACGGTAAAGACACACCAAATGGTATCTGTCATGGTTGTGCTTTTTGCTGGCCAAAGTCACATTACACAGTAATATACCTCCAAAAAACAGGAAACTTTGGGTGAGGCCCTATCAGCTGATTAGCACAATTCAAAGCCGATTGAGAAAGTTCAAAATGCCCTTTCTCTTATGTTTCCATAAGATCCAGATCCCGTAGCACTGCTGCAGAGTTTCATTATTTATCAAATGTGAGCATTCAGCAGGATTAGTCAGAGATTGGCAGTTGTTGCAGCAAGCTATTGCAGTATGTAACATTATAAAATGGATAAATCTGTAGAATCCAATGGTTCCATTTCGCTCCCAGAACAACCCCCAGGGAGATGTTTTCAGGAGTGTTGTCAACAGGGGCATATGACAAGATGATTAATTGTTTGGAATAATTAGAGGGGGATTCTGCCATTAAATCTGGATTTTCTGCTCTGATGATTTGTTTTTCTGTAGTTAGTAATTGGATTTGAGGTGTTTTATTAAGTTTATGTATTTCATTTTTTTTATTTGCAGTCTTTTTCATGAGTTTTTGAAAAATATTATTATTATTATTATTATTATTATTATTTTATTTTTTTCTTCATATCCAAATCTCTATGAAATGACATTCTTGTAAGATGAATTGAAAATCAGAGCCAACTGACTTTTATGCCTGGACAGAAGAGCATGGCAGCACATTGCGAATGACAGTATTTACAGCAGTGCAGGATATAATACTAATTAAGGTATCTGTTGGTACCCTGACAAAAAGGTTGATCCTATTTCTGCACAAAGACGATGGGAAGATCTGGGGCTGAGCAAAGTCCCATTTACATTTTAGCAGGAGTAATAAGACACAAGGGGAAAGGCACAAGAGAGCGCAATGCATTTTCATGACTTCTCCTCCTAAAACATGAGGATATGCTATCCCCCAAGGTTAAAGGCAATGTCTTTCATCTCTTGGTGTATTTTTTTCCCCACATGTGGATGGATTTGGGGGGGTATTGGGTTACTGTCATGTCATCTTCTGAAAATGTAAAATAATTATTTTAATATGTTATAATATGAACCTTTTTTATAAGCAAGCAACAACTTGCCAGTCATAATGATGCTACAGTTAAAGTGACATCATTATCAGAGGGCTTTCTGGGTAAGCTGTAAGGAGGTGACTGTGATCCTTACTTTGCGAGTCACTCTGGATAAGAGCGTTTGCTAAGCACATGTGCTGTAATCCCCTGTTCCTTACGCCGTGTTCATTGCTCGGTATTGATTCACACGGTAGTCTGGCAGTACCTTGCACTATTGATCTTAGTAAAAGGATGAGAAATTTTGGGCAGAATTATACCCACAATATATTTTTCTCCCGTGTTCTAAATACCCTTTATCCTGGCTACAGAAGATTTCTTCATACAGAAATGAAACGAAAAACCTAAATCCTTTCACTAAAATGGTCATTTGTGTTATGATGAAATGCTTGCGGGGCCTTAATCCTGCAGAGAAATGTGTAATGATTTGTCTTAAATGTCTAAATTTATGTCTCTGTTCTGCATGCACATTGCGCTGAACGCTTTATGAAGGGAGCAATGGAGCCGAGTTATGTGTCATGGAGGAAGCAGAATCCTTTGGCATGGCAGTGTGTCGCGTGACCTTGCTACAAAGGGAGCAGAGATCTGTGCAGTTATTCAAATGAGATGCACTAGTTACTCAGGCAGTGTTGCACTCTTCCTGCCCCGCAGTCACTGAGCCCCATCTGTGGACTCATTTGGAGGCCGTGCCTTGAACTTTGCACTGTTTCTCTTTACCGGAGATTTCAAGTTTGTCCTCCAACTCTGTGAGGAAGTGAGGTGGTAATTCTTAAGGATATATTTCCATATTCACCCACAGACACAGACTGACGCTGGCAGGTAATGTAAAGAGGGAATGAGAAAGTGCTGGTGATGCAGTGTTGATGTTTGTTTTCAAATGAATTTGAGCTGAAAAGTAACTGCGCCATGGTGCCAATGTGAATTACCTTCGGTGCACTTTGCATCTTAAACAGCGTAGTTTTATCAGCCGGCAGACAAGTTGCTATTTTCCACAGCGTTAAAATGCATTCCATTTTCTGACTACAGCTAATGCTACTGTCACAGTTGTGCTATTTCCGCAATTAACAATAGTCCACTGCTGTGTCTCTGTCATCAGTTCAAAATCATTACAACATTATGTACAGTATAATGTGTGCTCTGCAAAGGAGTATTCCTCCTGTTAATTTTCATAATGTAGTTAAAAAGGGTCTATGTACGGGCAGTGTTCTTATTGGCATTTCTTTGGGAACTAATTTGCTGGGGTAGTCTGTTTAATGATTTGCCTGTTGTTATAGGTTAAAACTTTTTGGATTCTGAAAGCCATACTCTTGTTTAACCCTTGTGTGGTATTCTGAAAACCCCTGAAATTGAATATGTTTTGCATAAACATGCTTACCAGTGTACCTGACCATTTGAATATTTTTTTATCTTATATGTCATACCCCATCAGGGTACAAAGATTCAGTCTTTTTATAACCCTGCAGTTATGTCATAATTCATAATGAAATGTAAGCGCCACACATCTATTACCAAAAAAATAATATTGTTTTTTATAGTCAACATGAGTGTAGAGTGAATAAATACAGCCTCTCTTGATGGTGATGTAGGGGAACACGATGTGGACACACGGTGTGTGAATTAAATGGAAGACAATGTGAGGGTTAAGTCAACAGCAATCATTCCCACTGGAGTCTCTAGCGAGATCCGTCAGCCTATTGCAGAAGTGTTGTTTTCTCTGAAGTGGGGAGGAAGGTGCATTCTTCAGACTGAAGTAAAGGCTTAGTTTGGGTACACTGCTCCAATTAAGGCTAATACTCAAAAAGCTACTTTGCAATGAAGTGAAGTGGGAAAGCGACACTCCAGAAGAATCTTGATTAAACGACAGGCCTCTTCCTGCCAATTACTTTGTGCTATTTTCATTCCAAAATAGTGATTAAAAGTTATGCTCATTAATGCAATAGCTATCCCTCTACATCCTCATCAGAACATGCCATTAAAGCTAGACCAATACAGGTGCATTAATATTCAGATTCATTAAGGCAGATCAATTAGCTAAGTGCTACTGTAGCAAATATAATTTTCAGCCCTGTGCTTACAGTGTGATGCTAGACAGAGGCAGAACACTGAAATTTATTGGCAGAACACATCAACTTGAGGAATCGTTGTTTTCTCTATCTTTCGTATTAGCTCCAGTTGATTGTTGGGGTTCAGGTTCTCGTTCCAAGAGAAAGACATCAATACTTCTCCATTAAATAAACGTGTCAGAGGGAAATCTCACGTTAAAGTCATTTACTCCTGTTCCCAAAGCTAATGAAAACACAATTCTAATGAACACACTTGGAATAAATCCTAGTTCAGTCAACTGGAATAGGTTTAGCTGGGTACAAATCGATACTAACTATGAGTAGGATGGCCCACACACAAGAGAATGGTAAGTAAAAAGCCTCTGAAGAAAATGTCTGCTTGGATCAGCACAATTGAATGATGTCCTTGCAAAGCTTCATACCCAGCTGGGAGTAGTTGATAGGTTATCAAGTGTTTCCATGACAGCCTTTGGTGGTGCAGCTATGATTTGGCGCCTGGAACAGTTCACCGTTTGTCTCAGATCTAAAGGGCAAATGGATTTCATATTGGGCTGAATGGAGTTATAAATGAATATGGCAGATTTAAGTAGAATGTCACTCAGTTTGGTTTAATGAGTACCGTCTGTCAGTCACCTGTGGGCAGCCTGATCAAACTACAGGGAACGTAGTACTCAGATCAGGGATATTCCTGAATTATTCATCAGGAGGCCTGCATTTTTGTCTCCAAAACAGAAATGAATTCAATTCATTTATAAGTCAGCTCATACAAGTAAAACTCAGAGGGTAAATTCTCCATCAGGAGGCAAAGCTTCAACAGCCTCAGGTCACTGCTTAATGTGTCATACTATTTTAAGCACTACAACACAATACATTTCTTTACAGCTCCAAAACAAATAATGGTTATTATTTTTTATTTTGAAGCCTCTGAACTATCCCTTTCCATGGTTCTTCTGTTCTCTTAATGGGGGTTCTGTGCAAACTGACATTTATCCGTCACGGATGATACATAGCAGCTAAAGTTGTTGGGCATCAAGGTGACTTATGCTGCGACAGTATCTGTGTCATGGACCTGGGAGGGCTTTCATAACCAGAGGGTCAGGTCCGGATGCCAACATGGATCTATCCTGCTCTCACCTTTGTCATGGCTGGGCACTATAGCCAGGGGCTAGGAGCTAGTGTCAGGGCTCATTATACCGTCCTACCAGAGACAAGCGGGAACAGTGCTGGTGTTTAAGTGTACGGTGGCTGAGATCATGCTTCCCCCAGGTTTTTGTTAGGATCTTTAGTCCCTCAGAACGCCCTGAGCCTCTATAAAGCCTTAAACTGCTGGACATCTACAATAACCTCTACACAACTGCTGAACATCTACAATAACCTCTACACAACTGTTGAGCCTCTACAATAACCTGGACTCAACTGCTGAACCTCTACAATAACCTCTACACAACTGTTGAACCTCTACAATAACCTGGACTCAACTGCTGAACCTCTACAATAACCTCTACACAACAGCTGAACTGGTAAAATTAGAGACTAGAGCTGCTCGTTGAATAAATATTCACTCCAATATGAGAACTTTGAAAACATAGAATGTAGGTGCCCAACAAACTACATTAGTCCCCCCCCCCAAAAAAAAAAGAAAAAAGAAAAGAAAAGAAAGGAACTAAATTGAAAAATAGGATGTATTTGATTTCATAGTTCAGTTCATATTTTTATCAATCATTTTTTGCTTTCACAGTCATTCTAAAGCATGGGTCATTTTGAGTAATTAGCAATTCTTTAGTGAAATTACTCATATGGGAATTATTTTTCAAAAGAAAAGAACATATAGTGCTTTGAATTATGGAGACTTATATATCCATTCTGTTCTCATTCACCAATTATGGTGACAGTCACTTGTGAAATGGAGCAGAAGTATACACTCTGTAAGCACTATTAGGTATTTATTATTTATTATGAGTCCTTATCATGGCACGGCAACCTCACAGCAAGGAGGTCCTGGGTTCGAATCCCCGTCAGCCGGGGCCTCTCTGCGGAGTTTGCATGTTCTCCCCGTGTTTGCGTGGGTTTCCTCCGGGTACTCCGGTTTCCTCCCACAGTCCAAAGACATGCAGGTTAGGCTGATTGGAGAGTCTAAATTGCCCATAGGTATGAGTGTGTGAGTGAATGGTGTGTGTGCCCTGCGATGGACTGGCGACCTGTCCAGGGTGTATTCCTGCCTTTCGCCCAATGTATGCTGGGATAGGCTCCAGCCCGCCTGCGACCCTGTTCAGGATAAGCGGGTTAGGATAATGAATGAATGAATTAATGAATGAGTCCTTATCGTTCAGTATAGTTTCTGTGTGTTACACTGTGAAAGCTGGAATGGTTTTGTATCAAAGCACACTGGAGGGAGTAGTTTGCTACTGTATGGAGGAGAGGCACACTGATAGAGAGGCCCATTGTAGAGCTGCCAGGGCTGGTAATGTGCAGGCTTAGCTGTGCCGTGCTGACGGTCCCGTCCTGGATCTGTTCAAGGCTCTGCACTGTCTGTCACAGCTGTGCTCCTGGTCCTTCCCTGTCACTCTGTCTGCCCAGGCCCACCCCTCTGCCTAATCCCGGCTGCGCGGCGCACAGACGCGCCTTCTGAAACCGCAAACTGCCAGTCAGGAGGAGGAAAAAAAACAGCAGATTGGCATGTATGCATCAGACAGCTGAGGAGATTAGTGAGGAATAGTGTATTACAGTGATGTTTTTGATCAGCGTGATCTCTGTGATTGATGGGCAGCGTGGGGAAATGCGTCAGTAGTTTGTGGATTATTAGAGGTGCGCCTGTTACCTGGGATTTATGCATTCATTGGCTTTCCAATGAAAGAATGGTGATGGTGTCATTTTTCACAGATACATACACACTCCACATATTGAGCTGCTGTGTATAGATTTGCCTTGGAAAACCTTGACCTCAGGGAGTACCGCAGATGGCATATCATGTGATATAATCTTTTGATAAAAGAAATGAATGGCATAGCATGTGCTACAATAGGGAGGTGCATTCCTTATCCATACAATGGCTCCTTTTCACAACTGTGTTTCTCATGTGTTTCACACAGACTGAAGGAAACTGTTTTTTCTCGACTTGGTCCAGTTCAAACTGATAGTAAATTGTGCTGACCAATTTGTTGTGGGTAACCAAATCTTCTCAGAACTGTCTGACTTCTCCTTTTCATTGATACACTTGCAAAACTGGTTAGCTAACTCATGAGCTGTTATTAGTTTTAATATCTCATCATTTGTGATGCAACAGACTTCAGCTTCACTTAGGTTTCAACCATTGAGTATCCCAATATTAACATGGGTAAATGAACATCAATTCAGTTAATTTGTTTTTAGATAGATAGATAGATCATTACATTTATTTAGCGCTCAAAGCGCTTGCAGTGATGAAGGAGAAACTCGCTTCAGCCACCACCAATGTGTAGCACCCACCTGGGTGATGCACAGCTGCCATTTCTGTGCCAGAACCCTCACCACACACCAGCTGAGGTAGAGAGGGAGAGAACAATGTTTTTGCCAATTGAATCAGGGGATGATTAGGTGGCAGTTTGAAACTTGGAAATTTAGCCAGGACACCGGGGGACCCCCTACTCTTTTCGAAGACATGTCATGGGATCTTTAATGACCACAGTGACCACAGTGTACTGCACAGTGTCCCATCACTGCGCTGGGGCATTGGGGATATTTTGACCAGAGAGAAGATCGCCCCCTACTGGCCCACCCACTCCACTTCCAGCAGCAACTTAGTTTTCCCAGGAGGTCTTCCCATCCAAGTACTAACTAAGCCCACACCTGCTTAGTGCCAGCCATTTGGCAGGGGCTGGATGCATGATGGTGTGGCTGCTGGCTTTGCTACATTTTCCTAGTTTCTTGTGTTATATGAACACATCTTTGCCATGTAATACAGTATATAGTACAGTGAAAACTAAGTATACCTTACAGTGTCATAGATAAAAATACAAATAGCCTGTAGTGCATATCCATCAATTTAGTAAAAAATAATGTCATCTATTTAAGGAGTGATATATCAACACCGTTAAATACTTCAGAAGTGTTTTGTTTAGGTAACTGACTCATCAATGATGAGTTTGACAAGCACAGTAATATATTAGAAAATTAATGTCATGTACAGTAAGCAGATATAACAAGCTATATACAGCAAAATGCCTAATCGTAGTACTAGTATCCAAACCCTTATTTAGAACCATTTTCATAGGCATACATGTAGCTATGCCTTTCAATGCAGCTTTAGTAAAATCACTATTAAGTTTAATATGAAAGCAAAGACACAAGTTCAAAACCAAAATGAATCATAGACATTTTTTCATGATTAAATGATTAGCACTGATACATCAGCATTGACTGCTGGTCTTTTTATTAATTCATTTATTAACAAGGAGCATACATGGGACATCATTTATTAAAAAGAAGCTTTGCACCTGGTGTAACACTGACACATTGTTTTTTCACAATTTGTACAATTTAACTACTGTACTGTTTAGTCAAGCCACAACATCACATTGTTCCTTCATGTCCTGTCACCCACTGCACTGCAACAGCCATCACTGAGCAGATGTTTATATCAAACATTAAACATGAACTGGGGCTCTTTGTATCTTCCTCAGTTCTTTCTATACAATTGTGATCTTGCGTCAGAAATAGGACACCCTGGTTATTAGATCATACACCAATGTATTGATGTAGAGCGATTAAAATATTAGGGATTCTGTCAACGTAAGAACAGAAAAAATATAAATATAAAATAACATAACTGAAACAGTCTACTGGAGAAACATGTTCTTTGGGCTTTGCAGTGGGTGTAGATAGCTGCTATGGGGAGGGGTTGGGCAGACAGATAAAAATGAGGAAACTTCAAGAGGGAGATTATTGGGCTCAAATGCAAAGCCTTTATGGACTGAATTCCGCTGTTCTTGGGAATCGGCAGAATGAGTGGCGTTTATTAGCTTTGACCTAAATTAGATGAGACAATCAAAGCTGTTAAAGCAAAGAACAGATTGAGAGCAATAGTGACCTAGATACCAGTGATTTGAAGTGCAGGCGTACTGTACAACACATTTGCTTGCTGGGCTGTCTAATATAATGAAGTACCGTCATAGCCATCTCCACTCTAATGAAAATTAAATTACAATGGCTCTCAGAGGCAAAAATGCCTTTGCTGTTGCAATTCTTTCAGCCTTTGTTTGAGATGTTTATAGGGCATGTACCTCAGGACTATGCTTCAGTTGTGATTCACTCTTTGATTTTGCACAGTCCTTTCTAAATGTGCAGTCCACTTAAATCCTCAAGCTTATTTTTTTTAATCAAGCATGCAAATGAAGCAGGTGTCTGATCTATTCAGATGCGTGCAGCTTGATGCTATCGGCACTATGTTTACCTCCATATCAGCCTTTTCCGTATTCCAACAGTGTCGTCTACCTTTGCTCCTATTAATATGCGCAGTATATTCACAGCATAGGAATAGCCGGGGAAAGGGAGCCGCGTCTCGGTGCAGATGGTGAGGACGGACAGACAGGGGGACGTGCTCGTCCTGCAGAAGCGTCTCGGTGACTCCAGAAGGGTGATTTGCGTAGCCCTCAGCCGATAGCGACTTCAGTGTTGCGTTAGGGCAGCGGGCACGGGCCCACAGTCACCGGTCGCTTTTGTTGCGGAGGACATTCAGAAGAAGCTGAACCGACAATGAATATCGCGCGCTCACTTTCTAAGCCTTCCCTGGCACTGTTGTCCAGTTAGCAGCAGATGATTTATGGGGATTAAGCTCGCTTTTTGGCAGGAAGCTACTTATGGGCATCCAATTTACCCCCCTCCCCCACCCCCAGCCCCCAAAACTATACAGTATTTTCTTACCATTGTAAATAATCTTAAAAATGTAATGCATATGTTGATGTCATATTAATATGTGTAGTCTAAACCGCAGTACCAGGTCCTTGTGTAAAAATGTATATATGAATAAGGCTTTTGCAGCATCTGCTATTGCAAATAGGTCCTCTTGCCAATTTTGTATTGCATGCCTGGAACCACCTGAATTTTATATTCTGCTAAGTTGCCTGGTAGTCACACTTTAATGCCAAAACAGTAATGACACTTTGGTGCCAAGATGTCACCCCTTCCAAATTAAATTTTGGGCATTTTCCATCAATTTCTACATGAAATGTATTGCATATTAATTATATCCAGCTAATGTATAAAGCCAGGTGTAGCTTTTTTTATATTTTGTGAATTTCTACTTGGATTTGCACCTTATGAATGTTAGATAGAGCTCTACTTTATTCTTGCATTTATGTAGCAATCTCAGGCTGAATGGCCCCAGGAGATGCAGGTGCTAAATACTAATATGTGCTTAGCAGGTTCCCTTATCAGAGGGGGTTCTGTGATCTTTTGTGGGTCTCAAAGTTTAGAAATATACCTCTCTCTGGTAGATTTCCAGTTGCTTATATAGGATAACATATAAATCAGCCACCTCCCCCTGCTATCGTTTGGATGAGAGACATAGTCTTGCGTCAGTTATCACTCCACATGAATGATAAAATACTGTAACATATACATCTCCTAAGGTTATACAGACACATATAAAGCACACTGTTTTATTTTTTTATCAGTAACGTATAAAAAATGTCAAAGTAAAATAGTCATAACAGATCATTGTTTTCTACTGTCACTGACAAAGTTACAGTTTCACGCAGAAGTATTTTCTGATATTGCGCAAACTTGCCTGCTACACTTTGACCTATAATAATTTAAAAATTGAGTGCTAGAGCATGAACAAAAATGAGTCTGAATTAGTCATTTTTAAAGGAATGTATCACATACTGTATTTTAGCTTCAAATGGTGCCCCAAAGCACAAAGAATATCCATTTAAGTATGTCAGACTGACCTGACTGATATGTGCTTTTATGTCTTATGTCATCTTTCATGTCGCAAGCTTTCTCAATTTCAATATGCCATAAATATGTCATATCTTGAGTTGAATTTTCAATTCTTTCCTTTTCCTCCATGGTTACACAGAGACGTCTCCATCATTGCACAGCTGAAATGGCTGCTCTGTATAACATTCAATTAGCCTTTGTAGGAAAGATCTGTACCATGGTAGCCTTCAGCACAGTCATAAATTGAGGTGATATTGGTCGCTAATGGTATCTAGAGAAAAATCAGTTTAATTGTATGCAATTTTTATTTGCAGCTGTAGGCTGAATTTGCTGGTAATATTAGGCATAATATTGGGTAGCTAGCCAGGCAGCTAGCTACACGACAGTCGAGAGTAGGTCAATGCGCATACACTGATTGAGCTTCAGTAAAACACAGTAACAGACATCTTAGATAAACATTTAAGATCATGAAATCCTGTATATTATTTTTTTATTCAAAGGGAAGCAGGGCCATCAAATTATACATGGAAGCTGTTGCTTGCCTGACCTTGATGCACATGGATGCAGCTGATTAAGCCAATGCTTTTTGTGCACAACTACTGCTGAGTTAGGTATTGCACTTATTACTGTCCATGAGGAAAATGCCTGACTTTTGATCTAACACGTTACCTGGCCTCTAGGTGCCTTGTGAAATATACCAGATGAAATAGTTTACAATGCCTGCAAAATTCCTGTGCTTCACCTCGGTTGATTCCATGACTAGTGTTCAACTGAAGTCATTACCTGGCTATTGAAGTGAATGAACATTTCATATTAAAGATTTCCGAATGGTCTATGTATATTCTTTGTGGGTGTTTTTACCTTATGATTGATGTTGAATAAACTGTAGAAATGTAATATGATTGAAATAACCAATAAAAATGTTCAAAACAAGTAAACATTTTTAATGAAATGCCCTGTTTCCTTTTTTTTTTACATTTTTATTTCCAGTAATTAAATGGTTCATGCTACCTATTTGTACATGCAAATCAGATTAGTGTTACTATTTAGGAAGGAAATACATATGCATGTACATTTGTTTTCTAGCTGGCAGCGTAAGGAACACTACTTTAATGGTAAATGGCTAGCAGTGTCCGTAATGGCACTGTAATTTCCACCAATATTAATGAAAGAAATCTGCACATCAAAGAAAGACCACTTGGACAGGTTTGACAAGGGCCCATGGCACAAAAGCATTTTTAATCATAAATATATTAAGTATGCTCCAGTTATACCTCTGGGTTTAAGTGCAAATCTGTAGATTAATAGTGCAATTAGTGGAATGAATATATTATTACCACCTGAGATTCAAGGTACTGCATTGAATGACCTGAGGGGGCCCTTTCTTTGCCAGAGCAGCAGATTTCTGGCAAAAACCAAGCGGCCATAGTAGAAATCATCTGTAATCTTTAGTAATTTAGATTTTTCTGTAGCCTAATTTGGTTGTTTCGAAGTTCTGAAGTGATGCATTTGTTCTGAGAGTTTCAGTCTTTTAGTGATCAGCTATTAGTAATTATTTCTGAAATGTAGGGCTTGAGAAATTGGATCTAAACATAGACAGTCATTTCTGAATAATTTTATACACTTTGTGTTCAGAAAGTGTGGCTTCCCCCGAAGGGGACATTAGCCCAGATTTGAAAATATCTTCTTTGGCTTGGGGAGAAGCAGTGAATCAGTGTCTGGTCTCGGTAGTAGGATGGCAGAAGGGTTCATGTCAGGGTTTTGGAGGTTGCATCTGTTGTGTCTGCTACTGTGACTCGTGTAAAAACTAAACAAAATAAATCTTAACTAAATATGTTACAATGGGATAATAATAAGTTAGCAAAAACCCAAAAATCACACGTTTCTCTTTATGACTCATTTTCTTCTACGTGCCAGATCACTGCACATCAGTCGAGGAAGCAGAAGCGACGTGCAGCTGAATGTTTGGAGTGTTTCCATAAAAAGTGGTGCACTGCCTATCTGTCAGAAGAAAAACTCATTTCAGAAGCCTCTTTTAATTAGGGGGACATGAAGAAGTATGAGCAATATGAAGTCTGCTACTGAGAAGGCTGCTCACTGCAATCCTTTAAATTTGTTCTTCCGTATTTCTTTAATCTAGTGATAAGCTTTATATAGTACTCCTGTGCTTTGTGAAAGCACACCTGAGAACCCAGGCAAGGATTATGCTTGTGAGAAGCTGATTATATGTCTTTTTATTCATATCCATGTCTGTGCTTTTTTTTCTCTCACTCTTTATCTCAGGGAGTACTCCTAGAATTTACCTCTGTCTCCACCTAAACTTGACACCATTCACAGCCCCAATAATCTCTTTAAAATTGCCAGAGTCTGATTTATTAGTAAAAATGACAAATAAGAGAGCTGCTATAATAGTACATATCTAGCTTGAGGTAACTTTTTCTGTGAAATGATTTCACAAGCTGAAGCTAAACTAGCGCTGTCTATGCTAAATCACAGTGCTTTATCATGAAAGATGTGCTCCTGTGAAGTAATGACTTCATAAAAAGATAATTGTGTTACCTCCTTTATCTACTTACATTAAAAAGGTATTTGTTATGAAATTACAAATATGAATAAAATATATTATTGTTATTGCATTCCTGGGACACAAATATCCATTTAAACTAATCCAGTTGTTGCTTGTGTGATCCACAAATACCTTGAAGTCAAAAATGACCATTGATAAATGTGGTAGTTTTTAACTATTTTTGTGGCTATGTTTTTCATTTTACCACTAGGTTTCCTCTTTGAATTTCACGGTCTCTCATGCTATATATATATAGCACATCCTTATCTTGCAGAAAGTGGATTCTCTATCCTGGCAGCACTGTTTCCTGGGCTGGCAGGCTGCCATGCAAAGAGTGCCAGTGGAGGCACTGTCATTGACACAAGGGTGTCAATAGCACTGACAGTTACTAGGGTCGGATAATGCTGTTGTTAAGCGGCACAGTGTATCTGCTTTGACAGGCCAAACTCTTGCTGCTTACAAGGACGTTGTGAAGACCGCTCATCTTCTTCAGGGGAGTTTGATGTGGCCGGGCCCTCCTGCCTCGCCTGTCCCCCGATGTGTGCGCTCTGCTTGACAGAAAGGGGCCACATCATACAGCAGCTCGACTAGCTCCTCTCCCCCGACGGGTGAAAAGAAACGTTTAAGTGGGTGTTTGTTGGTGGGTGAAAGCTGTCATCGTGGCTTTGAGGGTTTGTGTGAGGCAGAACATACGGTAAGCTACTGTTGTGCTATTTTAGTGGTAGTGCCAGCGTCCTCTTGGTCTCCTCATTCAGTCACTGGAGCTGCTCGGATAATACAGTCGGTTGGAGCGCGTCGCGTTTTCTCGGCTTTTCCCCATATCGAGATTTTCAGTGAGGCCTCACTCATTTCTAATTCAGCCCAGTACATATTATGCACAGAAATAAAAAACACACATATGATCTGCTAAGTTGCCGTGCCCTTTGAGCAATTCAATGATCCAGAAATTTTCAGCCGGTGACCAAACCTAGATTCAGTGCGAGCAGGGCAAACCGTTTTCAGCTCTTGGATGGCTGCAAGTGCAGTGAATGACAGGAAAAAGGAGAACAACAGCCTCTCCAGTGAAGGAATGGAGATTATGCGGTGGGTTAACCTGGTCGACCGCTGGCTCTGTTTGTTGTCCAAGTGTCAGTGTAAATAATCAGCAATGCAAATAAGAAGACGTCTGAGCTGAGCAAACCTGCCCGTTGTTAATTATTCATGAGGCCGTTTTGGTTTGAACACATGAATTGCTTGCTGCTCCGAGTGATGCTGATTTCCAGGGAGGCCAATTAGCACATCAAAGGTGACAACACAAGCTCGAGTGGCTACTAGTGGGGCGGGTGGAGCACAGAGTAGGGGCACAAGGGGTTGTGGGATTGGAGACAGGCTGCGGTGTTTCAGAAGAGAGATTAGCCCAACACTCTGCGCCTGTGTCAAAAGCGGAACGCAGGGAATTCAGCTGAAGAGCTTGCAGCAGGGGACTCCGCTGATGCCTCATTAATTAGTTGGGAAATTACAGGAATGACAGGTGCAAAGAACAATGGCCACCACACTTCCTGTTCAAAAAAGGGAGGATTTACATTATCATTTGGTTTAGTAGAAGGCTAGTTTTAAAGATATATGACCTTGTAATGTACATTACGAAATATGAATTTATTAATTATTTGAATTTTTGTCTTCATTTTTCATTGCATAATAATAACATTGTATTGGAACTGTATATTATTAATTTGCAATTGTATTTTCATGCTCGCAAAATCACTTGAACATAACTTTAGAGTAAACTTTGACTGTTCTCTGTGTAGCTGCACTCTGCATAGTTATAACGACTGCTTTGACTTTTACTGATTTACTTAACATTCATATCCACTCTCAAGCATTACAAGGATTCATTGTAATACAGTACATGGGCAGTGCTGGGTACTGTCAGGACTGATAGCCACCTTAGCGGACATGTAAAATTGCAGTCATGTTCATACTTAGAATTACACAGAGGAATGGCACACTTATTCATTGAATTGGAGTATTTGAGCCAATTATATTTAGTGTCAAGGTTTTTTCATTGGACCTCTCAACTCAGCCATTCATTTGACTTTTTAATCACGCTCCCTTTTTTACTCTTTTACTTCCAATTTTTTTCTTTCTTCCCCAATTTGAAATGCTTAATCAGGGTTTTTACTGGCTGAAAATAGGGTTTAGGTGGTGACATTGTGTGTCAAAGACTGTGGTCGGTCCAACTTGACTGCCACTGTCAACTCAATGCATTGTTTCCCTATATTTAGCTACATTTAGAATGTAAAGTTCTGGGAAGTCTTCAAGAGACCAGCACATTGGACTGAGATGTAGGCTATTAAATTAAATAAAAAAGAATTAATATTTAAAAATTAATATTACCATTTTTTACACATAAGTGCTAGAATTGTGGGGTGGGGTGGGGGTGTCTCTGTCTACTCTGTCTCTTCTTTTTTCTTTTATGCAACTAAATGATTTTACTGTAGTTACTGTAATTTAGCACAGAGACCGAGCGGGGGGCCGTAACAGCGTGTCTACCATTGTCGGGGAAGTGAGATTGAGTGAAATATGTTTATGTTCTGAATCTAGCAGTTTTAATAACAGCTGACACCCTCGTTTAACGTTCGGTGCTCTCAATAGAAAAAAGTAATAAAAAAAGAAAGAAGGGACCCAGTTTTATGTAGTGAGGAAAGGGGCTGAACACCCTCTTTTCTGCAGGCCCATGCATACTTAATGAATGGCTGGGGAGGATGGTTGAACTGATTGAAAAGTGAAAGCAGTAGTGTTCTAGAACCATGACTGAATTTTGAAATAGAAAATGCCAAAAAAAGAACTATTCTTCAAAGGGTTATAGTTGCTTCATGTTGCTGGAAGCCTCTTTCTAATGAGACCAAACATGAATACATTAGGAGGTAATCCAGCTCAGCTATTGAATACCTCTACAAAAATGGACGTTTACTTCTGCTTCTAACAACAGCGGTGACAAATAATGGCTAAATCCAGCCAGTGGTAATCTCCACTTCAGGCAAAATATTTTCCATGTAACAAAGCCAAATCCCACTTGAAACTGGAACAGCTTCTATAAATCTAAAATTCGAACGGCCATGACTCACAACCATAACCAAGACTGCATTGAAACTTAAATTCAACAAGGAATCCTTGTGGCATTCTGTGGCCAGACTGTCTCTGACCCCCAATGGTTCTGCTGTGTGTTTTCAGAAAGTAATACAGCTTTATATGAGAGAAGGCTTCATTGATACTCCAGGTTTCTGTACAGACATACAACCTGCTGTGTGACTTTACTTTTAGTTGCCAAAGACATTCTGTTGTTTGCAATTGGGGTGGCGAGAGTTGCTATATCATATAATATTGTCTCTCTCTCTAAGGCGATAATCGAAAATCTAGATATCCAACACCAAGTTAACTGAAAATCTCCCTTCTTGGGTAATGCTATGGTAAAACGATGTGCTGTACAGTCAGTTGTGCAGTTGACACTGGCAAGAACTTGATTCTGGTCTGTGTGGTGCATCACTGCACTGAAGTAGTTCTTTGACTGGATATGCCATCTAAGAGCCCACGTATTAACCAATCGGCAGTCGATGAAGGTATGGGTAAAATCATGTCTGGTGACCTCACTACACTCTGTAATGCATGATGGTGTGATGTAACTGTACAAGGCTCATGTTCCAACAGATGGCGGTAACAGAAAATTGATTTGCCCTTATAGCAGTAGCAAACCTATGATTGAGTATTACCTGAGCATAACCGCCAGATCACCTTCAATGAAATCCAGATGGCAAATTGAGTGATGGAGGTCCCATCACCATTAATGTCACACCTGTATGAGGCCAGAATTCCTCCCAGTGGTTATTGATGAATTGCCCATGATAATGAATGTGTGCCCAAAATGACATGAAAGGAACTACAAATGGCCCGTCGGTTGCACATTTGTTACAGTGAATTCACAAAGCACTGTGCTTTCATGGGATACGTAAGCCACAGGGCTACTGCAGTAGTTATGGCTTGATAATCAGGGCCCAAAAAGCATGGTTATTGCAGCTCTGTTTTTCCATGTTTTTCCAACTTGTGTTTTCTCTGAATACTAAGCCATACGGTCCCAAATGGCTTGTGTGTGTCTGACTAGTGCAGTCATTAACAGCTCCTGTTTACAGAAGGCAGCCCTGCTAAGACTCAGCTGCCTCCTTAGAGAATGATGGGTTTGAGATACTGTCCTTGGGACCTGGAGGAACCACAATGGCTACAAGACAAGCTCGCGTACTTTGAACATTCCTGCATTTGTCTTTCATGCCTTGCCAAATTTAATTTTTTCTTCTCTCTCTCTTTCTTTCTCTGTGTTGCTTTGTTTTGCAGCACTCAAAGGGAGTGATTGGGATGCTGTGTCAGGGCTAGAGCAAGCAGTGGGACTGATTCACAGTCGGCAGGAGAGCCCTTCTAAATGAGCCTGTGTGCGCTACTGGACCTGCTTTGAAAAGGAATAAGGACTTAATAGGATGTCAACAGAGGCGGAACTCCAGCCGGCTGTGAGACCCAGCGTGAGAAAGGAATCCAAGAAGAAAGGTAGGAGCATGGGGTCTCTGATTACACTGTCTCTACGGCCACTAGCACACTCTCTCTCCGTCTCTTCCCCACACACACTCACTGCACACGCACACACACTCACATACACAGACAAAAATAGATATGTGTTAACACCGCAACCACAGAGATACAGGTAGGTCTTGTAGAACGGACCTTTGACACTAGCATATAAAGCCTATTTTTCTGCTGCATAAAGTTATCAGTGCTATGTGGCTGTGTGTTTAGTGGGATTACTGAAACTGCTGCAATTTCTTTCTGTGAAGTAATCAGTGTTAATTAATTGCCAGATATTTTCTGACCTCTACTGCTCCAGTCATCACTGGTATAGCTTGCAATTTCACAGTAATTCAGGAAGACTTGCATGAACCTGGCAGCATGAAATTTGAAAATGACATTTCACTCAGTTTTTGACTTCCTTCTTCATTGAATATTACACATGTTATCCAGCTCTACAGTAATTATATGTGGAGTTGCTTTGATAGAACAGTGGAAGTGAGCGCAGTGAAAAATCTCCCATCTTGTCGTACAGCTTCGCAGACAGGCTTCCAAGTAGCACATCATTTAAAATGTGGAGCAGTTCAGTCTGGAAGAAGTAGATGTCTAAATGAATGTGTCTTGAACCATAGGTATGAAGGATGTTGTCTTGTTGTACTGTAAAGTTTATTTGAACAACATCCTATAATAAAGTTGGGTAAATAAGAATAATAAGAGTAATTCACTGGCAGAAAGGCTAAGTTTGGCTGTTTCTGTCAGCTTGGCCTAGCTTCTCCCATCTTAGCACTAAACTGATGCTAATTGTCTTAGACGGTTTGACATCATTTGTATTTGTCTACTTCTTAATGCTCTGTTTTGATTCTGTCATATTTGACCTTATTTTTGAGAATTTTTCAGGCAAAGAGTTTTCCAGGTCATAGTTTCACCTGTACCAGTCCCAACATTGCTGCCAGCAGATTTATGAAGAGTTTTATTATGAAGAGTTCTCATGCGGTGTTTTTACAGAAGCAAAATTTGGTTTGACGGGAATATTTGCTTCCTGGAATTTTATTAAATGGAGTTCTCAATCACCTGACCAGTCAGCACTGCTTGTTCCTCTGCCTTCCTGAACACAGTTATAGAGAATCTTACATTCTAGAGAATCTGAATTGTATCCAGTTGATAAATTGTATGAATCTGAATCCCATTCTAGGGGGCAAATGGTACAGGGGTAAAATAGTACAAGGATGGACAGGAACAGACCCTATTTGTTTTTGTCGTCACCTGTTGCTGTTCTTGAAAGCACTCCACTTTGTAATACTCACCGGCTTCCCAGTCATTCGCACTTCACCATAACATGCCTTCATTGAGGCTTCAGCTCTATTGACTCTATAGTTCTATAGCCTACACTGCAGCTGACAAAAAAAACGAGTGCAAAAAGCACTTTACAGTGACGGAAAAAGGAAAAGGTGCCGTCCTTTTATCTTTGCCTCTGTCAGAACACTTCCATTAACTACATCGTGCTAGGTGCTGTAGAAGGACACATGAAACAAAGTAAGGAACAAACTGTTTACCTTTTCTCTGTTCTCTGAAAGAAATCTTTAGATATGTGAATATTACTGTCACCATCACTGTTGGCGGATTTGAAAGCATAATGAGGAACGGCGAGTGTGATGGAAAGTTCCAGGCTAATACAAAGCTGCTGGGCGGGTGACTCATGGGCGCCATTGTGTTCAGAAAGTGGAGTGTTTGCGTGGGAGTGGCGCGGCCGTGGCTAGGAGAGGGAGACGTTTCCCATCTGAGGGGGAGGTGTTAATCAATGGGCTCCTGATTGCGGTGTTTTTTTTTGTATCGCAGCGCCGTTGCTGTGCTGTTTGACAATGCGCAGTCACAACAGCTGTTCTCCTTCCTGAGTCACGATCCTTCCAGTTTAACACGTCGGCACACTGTCACTCCCGCATTGTGGCGCTGCCTAATTAGCAATGCCTCAGACCTAATCTTCAAGGTGTTTGCACAGAACGGCATCCGTCATTTACGGGACCTGTTACTAATGATGTCCCGGTGTCCCTGTGGATATCCTTACACGGCACCTGTTGTAAAGTCTCGGCCAGAGACTCCGGGGATGCTCGGTGCAACATTATCTACTTGCTTGGCAAACGTCCTCGTGGAGGGTAGCCCGTGCCGTGCTCATTACCCCCCTTAAACAGCTGGAAATTTGCCGAGGTAATTAAGGTTAAGTACCGCACTCAGGGGGTTCAGCAGAGACGGGGCCCCGCCCAGGTTCCAAACCCACAACCCTGCGGTCACATGTTTATCCTGCCTCCTCTCCGTGTGCGTCCTGCGCTGCCGATGGTGCCGTAACAGGGGTTTAAACATCACACCAAATCAATTGTAGTAATTAATAAACGCTTTATGGGTGAATTTCCCAATGGCCTGCTGAGGAGGAATAATGAGAGAGCTGTATTCAAACTGTATCTGTTCAGAGTGGGATGGACACACATGGGGCCGTTCGTAATGAAAATGAATGTCATTAAGGCGCATTAAAATGGAAAGGAGCCTAATGCAGCCGAGGCTCTTTGAGAAGCGTCCTGACTAATGACGCTGACGTTCGGTGAGAGCCGTCCAACCTGCCCTTTCTTAAAACCCGGCGTTAACGGCTCTGAATGTTTCTTCTTTAACTCAGGCCTTCATTACCGACGTTTTGCACTGACTGCAGGAAGCAGCCGGCCCTCTTCGATGGGGAGGGGCGGTTGCGCGTCGAGTGTTTTCGGCCTTCGCGGTCACGGAAGCACCAAACCTCTTGGTACCATAGAAACAGGCGTGGGAGGGCAGTGAGTCACGGCGCGACCCAGAAGTTAATTTGCAGGCTGAACCTTTCAGCAGGAGTCCTGGCACTCTGAAGCAGCGTGTGTGTGATTGGCCCATTCATTCCTCAGCAGATATGGAGCAGGGCAGTGTGCCAGCGGTGCGGGGAGGGACCCCAGCTGCATAGAGACGCGCCCAGCGCTTTATCACCGGCGCAACGACTATCGATGGTCAACGCCGCTCGTTTCTGAGCAACCAACTTCACAGCGTCATTTATACCGCAGTCTGGAACTGCAACACACCTTCTGCTGTTCTCTTTGATATATCTTACTTTGAAGATACAAGAAATATCTTACATCTAGTTCCTTTGCTTTTCTTTTTTTGTAGAATTGTTTCCTTCCACCGTGATGTTTCTTTTTTTTTTACACAATCCATTACGGCTAATTGAAACGCTTTCTTGTAGGCGGGTGGGTTTGCGGTGTCAAAACAAAGCGATTCTCCTTTTAGGTGAGGGAGAGAGAGGGAGGAAGAGGGGGAGGAGGAGTGGTAGAAGCGGAGCACTGCGTCCCCTCCGTCTGCACTAATGAACAGCAGTAACGTTGTAATGTGCCAGGTCAGGAGGCTTCACTACAGACCGCTCCACGTGAAATTGAAATGGGATTGAATCACAGCTGTAGGGGCTGGGGCTTGTCACTGACTCACCGGGCTCTCTACTTGGCTATGATTAACATCACTCCCATAGTAAATCTGGATTATTGGAGGAGGGGGGAAGTAAAGCTTTCAGTCCTTGATATTGCCTCTCCTGTTAGCCTCTGATTCTCAGACAAATTGCATGGCTTGAGGAAGTGACTATTAAATAGAGTCGGGTTTAATGAAAAAAAGTCTTCCCCATCAAATCATGTTGAATTACAATGCAGTTGCATATCTGGTCATGTCATTTAGCATAATTGGATGTGGATGTTACAGGGGCTTTTTGTTGTATTCCTATTTTTCCAAAGAGACTATTTAGATTAATGTGAATATGGAAATATTCTGGTCACAAGTATCACATGAAAGATGTTCACCATATTACTTTTGTAAATTAAGGATATTGTTATAGATATCAAAGGACATTGTGACTAGTACTATACAAATCTGTCTTGTAATTATCTATGTAAAAAATATGTGTTCAGAAATGCTTGAACTGATTTGCACTTTTAACACAGGAAACCTTTCAGCCAAATTGGCTCATGTACAGTATGGGATGGCAAATCAGATCTAAACTAAAACTTATAGAGTATGCAGAAAATAATATACATCTGAAACTGAGCCATGCTGAACAGAGTAGGTTCTGAAAGGCAGGGAACAGCAAATGTACCTCTACCAAGCAGTGAATGTCTGCCAGAAGCATTTGCTTTTATTTGTAGGCAAAACACCCTCAAAGACATATTTCTATTTTTTCCTGTCTGTTTTGCTTTTAAAGTTGCATTACATGATTTTAGTGCATAAAAAACATATTCTATAATGCATGTTTAGTGAAAATTACAGATAATGTTTAAAAGTTGGAGAAACATATTTTGGGTAGAACCTGAGCTACAGTATACTCCACGCCTCTTTTAAAGAACATTGACTGAAAAAGTCAAGGTCGATATTTTTAATCTATTAATCTATTGTTTGTTTCTATTTGGCAAGTCCCAAAATATTAGGAATCAATACTGTTCACATTATTCGATAAAGTTGCATCTGTTAATGCATAGGAGTAATGCAAACAAGTTCAAGTTTATTGTCATTCTTCTCATTACATTCAAGCAAAACTTACTTTATCAGGTCCTCTTTCTCAGACCGTTTTCTTGTGGAAAAACATTGATGAAATAAAATACTGCACAGGAAGTTGCTCATAACACGTACGTGTCTGTTAAGTATGTTATGGTTTTATACTTGTTTGCAAAATTCAAAAATATTTTTTACAAAAATAATTGCTAGCACAGGCAGCATTTACCTGCTGAAATCTTCTAGTTTTCCTCAAAATTGACAGGCTTGTGTAATGAATAGACTTAAGAACAATGGATTTTCAGTTATGAATTAGTATTCTTATGTCTCATGAATGAATCATGTTGTATTCACCGTGAGGACGTCTGCATTGCATCACATGATGAAGATAAAGTGAATCTGAATGAAGTAATCTTATTACAGAGTGGGGATTGATTACTTTTTTTCATTATATGGGCAAACCAAGCCGTCTGGAGGAGGGTGGATGGTTGCTGTTTTGTTTTATATCTTATTGACATCAAAGGGGGATTTCATGGAAACAAAATTGGAAAAAGGAGGGTCAATGTCAGTCGTTTCACTGCGGGGGAGAGACTATAATGACCAGATTGAAGACTTCATAAATTTTGCTTAAAATGGCAAATTGTTTTATTGTGACATTACAATGTTTTTTTGTTCTCAAAAGCAGATTGTCTTCTAAGCTTTAATGGTGCTTTGTACATTATTGAAGTGCTCTTTGAACTGTAAGACCAGTTTATCATCTTGTCACATATACAACATACACAGTGGGCTCCAGAATTATTGGCACCCTTGATAAATATGCAGAAATGCATGTATACAAAATATTGGCACACCTGGTTTAATGCTTTTTGCAAACAGCCATTCCCATAATTTGTGATAAGGTTAGAGAACACATTTGGAGGGATTTTGTAGAACTTTTCAGAATCATTCATATCTTTGGGATACTCTTCAGTTCAGACCACAGGTTTTTTCATGTGATTCATGTCTGGAGACTGAGATGGCCATCGCAGAACATGATTGTTGTTTTTATTTAACCAGTCATTGTCCTGCAGGATAATCTACCTACAACCAAGCTTACCAGCAGTCGCAACCTGATTTTCTGCCAAGATTTCCAAGTACTTTGTTGAATTAATTGTGCCCCTGGACCACTGGCAGCAAAATACCTCCAAAACATCAATTTTGGCTTTTCCCATGCTGATGGTTGACCAAGGTGTTTTTCATGCTTGTTACCTCATTTTCATACGCTAGTGAAAGTGTTGTAATGACACATTATTGTTCCTATAGACTGAGATTAACTAAATTAGGTAAAATTGTATTGCCAATTTCACTCACTTGTTTATTTTGTTTACAATAATGGTTAGGGGTGCTTGGAAATAATCTTGCCAGCGCAGACAGTGGCCAGCATTTCAGAAGGGATTTTGTGGAGGCGTGACATATTTGACAAATTTAGCAATCATGAGGGTACATTTTTAAAAATCACATTTATTTTCTCAAAATATTTTTTAAATTACTTAAAAAGATTAGGCCAATCTATTACTGACACTTAAGCATGTTCAGAAAAATGAAATCACACACACATGCACGCACACACACATACACATGGACAGTAAAATAAAATTAAAATACATTTTCATATGCTCTTGAAGACAGAATATGTTATTACTATCTGGTCCACTTCCCCCTCCTTCCACCCAAGCTCATTCTCCACTCATAATTAAGCTCTCCAAGATTAATTATTATTTTTTATTTTCCGTTTAACTAGATATACTCATAATTCATTTTTTAGCATTTATTTGCAATGATTATTTTCAGAAAGGTGTCACAGTCGAACCCTGATGAATAGCATTTGGACAACATCAGGGAACGCCTAACCCTGTGCTGCCTTGAACAATTTTAATTACAAGCTTTAATGAACTATGAATGTTCACTTGATGCAAAAAAATAAAGAAATTTGGGATGAACTATCAATCACTTTTTATTACAGGATAACACAGTAATTTCATGCTAATCATACACATTTAAATATATAACTCATGTCAATAGCCTTTTCTCACAGGCACTTTCAAATACTATACCATTTTAGTGGTGCATGCTTCAATTGAATGAGAAGTTATGCAGTTTTAAAACAACCCAAGAATTAATTGGCTGAAATTACAAATGTTAGCCCTTTCATTCCTACTTATGATTTACAGTATGGTGTCAAAAAATGCCTCAGTCTTTGTAATTTATGTTGTAATATTTGTATATTACATTATATGTACATTTCATACATAATTAACTTTATCTTCAGGGAGTCACCAATTAATGATAGAAGTACTAAACATTTAACACAATATTTTATGTATGTATATCTCTTTGTTATATGTACTTTTCTCAATTATAAATTATAGTTTAGGTTTTTGATTGATTTCATTTGTTGCAACAACTACAGCCTATCATATTGCATAACGTAAAATAAACCTTTGTGTTCCTTTTTGGAGGTCTGAGGGACATTTTATTATAATATAGGAAACAATGCTAGGGATGAGCCTTGTCCAAAGAGTTTAGCCTGCAGCATAAAAGTGAAATGTGCCCATTTCATGGTCTTAGTTGAGTGATACATTTAAAAAAAAAACATTATGATGAAAAGATTTAATTCTGTAATGATAGTAACATCAAACAGGAATTCCCACTGATATTTGAAAACAGTAAGAATTAATCCTATATGATGTGGTCAAGAAGCCATTACTCATAAGGTGAGTCTATTAATTGTACAGGGTTTTTACCTCAGAAGCTAATAACCAAAGAAGGTTTAAAAAGCTCATAAAATATTTTTTCCCCTTAAACCTAGTGAGGGGAAAGTAATTTAATGCATTGTGAGATTAGTCTATCTCATTTTTATGTCCTGTCTATAATACTAATAGCTGAGCTGTAAAATCTGAAATTCTGTACTTTGTGGAGTTCTTTGTTATTAACTGATTGCCAATTCTATTAATAGGGCCATGAAAGGCAGGCATAGAGGATCCTTCTCAATGCTCTTAGGCGCTGAATTCTCTGCTGCGTTTGCCTTCATCAGTTCCTCAGGCTCCTCCACGAGCCTCTTTCATGCTCTAACATGCATCCCCGGCCCCTCTGTAAAGTGTTTTAGCTCCAGCCCAACGACTTAAGGAGAGCCCATTTTTGAGCAGAACTTAAGCTTCTTAGTGCTGCGAGTCTGTCCAGAGGAGTTTATTTGTGGAAAAACACAGCGTTTCTGGGGAGATGTGCGGCGGAGTCGGAGGGAGATGGGACAGGAAGTAGGCCATGGGCATCACAGTACTGGGGTTCTGGGGCCTGGAAAGGGTACCGCAGTCTCCATGGTGGGCATCGTCCACAGTGGGGATGATGAGATTCAGATGCAGGAAGGAGTAATATTCTTCTATGTGGCACAGCAAAGATCTAATCATTGATTCTCCTTTCATTAATTTCTCCTGACACCCAAATCCCAATAAATGCAGCGGAAGATTTAGCTTGGCTGTGGGCTACTCTTTGAGGGGCCTTTCAGACAAGTGTGGGTGATGTAAGATTGTGCAATAAGAGTTGTCACACCAGAGATGCATTTTATTAGCATGTCCTTTCCCGTAAGATGATGTGGAACTTGTTTATGTATATTAGCTTGAATATTAATACATAAAAATGACGTATGAAATTATTGATAGAGTTCAGCCCCACATGTACACACGTACAGAGAAAGCCAACCAGTTTGAAATCGCACAGTATTCCACAAAGAAACCCAGAAAAATCAACTCAGTGGTCCAGGTTAAATTATCCCTCTTTCCCCTCAGCTGCAGGAGAATTGGGTAAAGTGTAGTCTTCAAGCTCAGCCAATCTGCCGTTCTACCATGTCTACAGGCAGAGTTCAGATTTGATGTCCTACAAATAATACAGCAAACCAACCTGCACACGGTACATGCATATTAACATGATTTTGGGAAACATTCCGGAAAGAGTACAAATGATAGGCTTCAGTTTGTTTCATTACATGTGAACTTCCAGACTTGTCGCCATTGTAGTGAGAGTGGTAAAGCAGTCTTTTTAGCGTCTAATATATTCTGACACATTATGTCTGATGCCTTAGAGGTGGACTGACACGGGAGAATAGACTGTTTTTGGTCGCTGGACTTAATGGGTAATCCTCCAGTTACAGTATATTGTAGAGGTTTTTCTTGTGGCCTGCATTTTGTATGCTCCTGCTTGAATCTGTATGAGCTGTTTTTGTCGATTGTAATGTGCTTTAAGAATATATTTTTCAAAGCCAGTCATGAGACGCACCACTAATGGTAAAGGAGCATAGACATACATTTTCTCTTTCCCTTTGTATGCTCTGTGGTTTATCCCACTTTGCGGAGTGAAGAGATCAGGGAGAAATGTGGTTGTTACCCATCTGAGACACCTGGACAGCACACAGGAGCTCACCCCAGAAATATTTACTGCACGTTTTAAAGAAGCATTAAAAGACTACTGCATTATGCAGAGTAATACCTTTTTGTGTGACTTGTTTACAGCCTGCATTCTGCTCATATGCAGTCTGCACTTCTATATCCGGACATATCAGGGAAAACAGCAGATTTCAGATTACGTGTAATCCAGATATTACATTTCCAACAAATAAACATTCATGCAGTAACATAAGAAGTAAGATTTCACTGAAATAAGTGACATCACTTAATCTCCTCATTGTACTGTTTGTAACCTGCAGTCCAGAGATAACCAAGCCAAACCCACGATAAGGCAAAACATTCAGAAAATCTGCGATACCACATGTGTAATGTATGGCAGATACTAAGGACATTGCATAACAATCCCACATTGTCATTTTTGAGAAATGGGAACTTCATTTTGTCTTACAAACCATCGAGCTGAGAAGTAGCCTCACATCGGAAAATGTTGCAGAGTGTATGTTGAGGGATTTTCAAATCTCTCGTGATTCAGTAATCTTGTGAGATTCAGTGATCGCAGACAGACAGTACACATAATTATGCAAACGCTGTGGCGATACATCTTGTTACTATTAACATAACTTGCCTAGCTGGGCTGCACAAGAGAGACGTCTACAGTATAGGCACAACCAGAGGTGTGAAGTCTCAGCCAGCTGATTTCTCTAACTAGTTCTACCTCCTGTCTGAAGAATTGTGCTATTTAGCAAATACAGCTGATTGGAACAAAATACTGAGGAGGACTTTTACCTTCTCAACTCTGATTTTCCACTGCTGGACATTACACTTAGCGGGCTGAAAACAAATTATCCTAACCCCCTTATCCTGGACAGAGTCGCAGGGGGGCTGGAGCCTATCCCAGCATACATTGGGCGAAAGGCAGGAATACACCCTGGACAGGTCGCCAGTCCATCGCAGGGCACACACACCATTCACTCACACCTACGGGCAATTTAGACTCTCCAATCAGCCTAACCTGCATGTCTTTGGACTGTGGGAGGAAACCGGAGTACCCGGAGGAAACCCACGCAGACACGGGGAGAACATGCAAACTCCGCACAGAGAGGCCCTGGCCGATGGGGATTCGAACCCAGGACCTCCTTGCTGTGAACCCAGGACCTCCACTGCACCATCTGTGCCGCCCTGAAAACAAATTAATAAATAAAAAAATAAAATAAAATAATGAATTTAAAAAATGTTAACTGGTCACCTAATGACAGTTGCCTCTTGAATAATGAGCAACATTTGCTGGGCATGAAAAGTGTGATGCGGGAAATGATGGAAGAGCACGTATACGATATCATCTGCCAGGCATCAGCAGCACTGGCAGCTCAAATATTTGAGAGAAAAAGTATCTATTCTATTCTAACTAACCACAACTGAATGGTCACCGGTTAAACAGACTTTACAAAATCACAACTGAGGCTTTGTCTACAGTACCCCACACCATTGACTGTACAGTGCTTAAAACATGTAGGCCCCCTCCTGTCCCAAATTGGCACACCCATATAAAATCCCATGCACAGTTTGAGGGTAATGGCAGCACAATAGACACAGATTTGATTTGTGCTATGCCAAAGAGAACATAGCAACATTTATGTTATTAAACAAAACTGGATCTGTGTTTTCACCATTTAATCCATTTATCAGAGGAACAGAAGGAGCAAGTGCATGCCAACATTAAAGAAGGAATTTTGGGGTGTCTCAGTGGCGCAGCCTGTAGAGCACTGACCGCATGCTCATTGCGAGCCGCGACGTCGGCGGTTCGAATCCGCCCGTCTGTCTGTCTGTCTGTCCTGTCTTTCCCTTTCTCTCGCCCCCATTCTTCCTGTCTCTCTATACTATACTGTCCAATAAATATCTATGGAGTTACCATCCGGTTCAGAAACTAGAAACTACAGGGGAAGGTGCGATAGGAGAGATAACCCTATGGTCCTACAAAAGCGAGGCCGCACTGCCAACTGACAGAAGTTCACTTGAATGGTGGAAGATGTTGGGTAGTACAGAAAACTTCACCTCACCCGGCTGCCAAGAAAGTACCTGAGTGTTCATCTTCGGAGCACGTCTTTTCGACAGCCGTGAATATAGTCAATGAAAGTCACTCAACTCTACATACTGAACACACCTTATATTCCTGGTGAATAATAATGCAGCAGGTTTAATTTACAAATGTGCATTGTACAATCGCTGAGCACTTTATTCGGTAGACCTGTACACAAAACAAATATTTAATCAGCCAATCATGTGGCGGCAACTAAATGCGTAAAAGCATGCAGACATGGTCAAGAGGTTCAGCTGTTTTTCAGACCAAGTGTCAGAATGGGGAAGAAATGTGATCTAAGTGACCATTGTTGGTGCCTGACAGGATGGTTTCAATATCTCAATAACTTTGTTGATCTCCTGGGATTTTCACGTACAGCAGTCTCTAGAGTTTGCAGAGAATGCAGCTTGAGTTCTGTGGGCAAAAATTCCTTGTTAATGAGAAAATTGAGTGGAGAAAGTTGAGAAAGTCAGGCGGCCTGTAGTGTAGTGGGCCCTTGAGCAAGGTCCTTAACCCTGCATCCAGGGGAGGATTGTCTCCTGCTTAGTCTAATCAATTGTACATTGCCAAATGCTTTAATGTAATGTAATGTAATGAGAAGGGCCAGACTGGTCAAAGCTGACAGGAAGGTGACAGTAATGCAAATAACTTAATGCATATTACAACAGTGGTATGCAGAAGAGCATCTCTGAACACACAGCGTGTGAAAACTCTGAATTGGATTGGGTACAGCAGTAGACCAATAAGTCTAAAAAAATCTAATAAATACCTAGTGCTCACTGAGTGTATATGACAGCACTAAGTTTAGTTTGGTTTTAGGCCTATGTTGTTTACTGTTATAAGTATCCTTCCTAAATGTTCTAGTCCAGTTGTTGTGAGGAATTATTATTAACATATCTTTTATCGTAAACATATTTTTGAGTAGCATACCATATTAATTGTTTTTGAAAATATAGCACTGTATTATGTTCTTCATATTTTGCATGAATGCGTCTGCTGTATTGCTTTGCATTCTTGTGGTTTCAAAAGGGAAAATGTGTAAGCCTACAAAGCCATGAAAAACTATTTTCCCCCTTCCTGATTTCTCCTATTATTGCATTTGTCACACTGAATGGTTTCAGATCTTTAGACAAAATGTGATATTAGACAAAGGGAATCTGAGTAAACACCAAAAACAAATTATTATTTCATTTATTTAATGAAAAAAATTATCAAACACCCATATCGCCCATGTGAAAATGTCACCAGGAAGGGGGCAAATGCACAAATACATGTTTTCACAGCGCTGTAAATACTGGCCAAGTATTTTTTGCCTTGGAATAAAAGTGTTGTGTGACTTTCCATTGTTTAAATGTTTACAGTACTGTATATGGGTGGAAGCCTATGGGTGAAACATTGTCTTTTTATGCCAAACCTCCTTGTCCCTTAACTCTTCAAGAACGAAAATTAGAAGAATTTAAGCTACGGTGCAGATTTCCAACCAAGGCATCACATAAGCTATTTTGTTGTATGGCTTTTTCATAGAGAACACAGAGTGTATATATAGAGTACTCAGTTTTGGAATTTGAAATACATGCCTTTTAGAATATAGTTCAAACAACAAATCTATATGTGTGCTCCAAATATCAAATAGGATATTTTTATATCGTGAGAGAACTTGTAAGTACAGTAGTTACCCGTCATTTCAGTGTGAAAACACGGTATATGTTCAGTAACACAATAACAGTGTAATCTTCCCTAAAAGAAGATTGCACTTCGCCTCGCATTAATTTCAACTCTAATGTTCATTGCGAATTAAAGTAATTTTCTGGCAATATCAAAGCTGTACAAGCTATTTTGAAGCAAATTCAGTATCAGAATGCAAAACGTGTTCCATGTCTAGTTACTAGTAACTGCACACAGTGTTTTTTCTGACGAATGCATCAATGTTAATCTCGGGTGAATCACATCTCCTTGGTAACAACCAGACTTCAGTAGGTCTTTTATATTGTGGGAGAGCACCATAGCTCGGGCTCACCGCAATCACTGCATTATTCAAAGTGTCTAATGGTTTGTACAGTGCAGTACAGGACTCATCAAGCCATTCATCATGACCAGGGTTGGCCAGTCTTGTCACCTTGTGATTATGGCAAAGACAAAATTTGCTTTTCCAGGAAAAGACTCTTAGAGCTTCCAGTGTGGTGGACGTAACGTACTCGTTCAGACACGAAGCTTTTAACAGCTATTATGCAAATACGGGCTTCTCCTGTCCCCTCTACCTCTGCTGAATGTCACACACCACTGAGCCTGGGCGACACGGCTGCCTCCGAACAGCAGAACGCTTAATGAAGGGGGATTTTATCTCCAGCTCCATGGCTGTGACTGGGTCTGATTCCACGTGTGCCGTGTACTTCCTGATGCTCAGGAATCGATCACTTTGCCGAGAAGGGAAATGCTTGGCCGCAGTGACCACACAGTGAACCTCATCAGTGTTTCTTTGCCCCAGAGACAGAGCTCTACTCCCACCACATTCCCTAGGAGCTGCCCGTGTATCTGACTCCACTAGTCTCTGCTGCAGTGTGGGGTCATCCATGTTGATGAACATATAAACCGCCTGGAATATCACATGTCGTGGGTTTGAAACAGTCTTACATCGCACAAGAAATTTCATATAGTGAAGTCTCTTGCCTTTAAACAGAAATCAGATTTTTTCCTGTTTGTTGATTTTGGAGCGCATTTCCACATATCTCCTGTGCCTGAGCGCAGCATTAGCCTGCTGTGTGTGAGACTTCACAATGGGAGCCATATTCCTGGCACTCAGTAAGCTCGGCAAAGCTTGGTGTCATGCTTCTGCAGCCAGGAGTCTGCCTCCCCTCCCCCCTCTCCAGGTCCTGTCTCCAAACTGTCTCTATTTCTGTTCTCGAGAAAATGCTGAAGGCATCTGGAGGCCCCTGAGGTGACAGTTCCTTCAGCACCCTGTCAGTCAGCGCTGGCTCATATCGAGCTGTGTCACCCAACAGCACACAGTAAATAAAAAGCATTGAGGTGTAAAACTCCTTTCTCGTCTTCATTAATATTACATGATATCGAAATGATCTCGCATTCAAGAACAGCGATCCCTTTATTTTACCAGTGGTTTCTGAATTGGGTTTGGTATTACATTGGTTTCTGAGCCAGATGAGCATGAAGATGAAATTGAGTTTGATTGTGTGTGTGCGTGTGTTCTTCAAAAGCCAGTGGACTGCATCCGTTGCTGTGTCCACATGCGATGTGGGAGCGGCATTGTGTCTTTGAATCAAAGATAACTAGGCAATCCATTCATTTCTGGTTCAGTAACACCAGTGTTCAACAGACCTGCTTCGCCTATAACTACTATGCCATCCTTATACTTAATCAACGCTTCATATAAAATTAAAATTCCAAACCAAAACTATTTCTGGAACTATCCATTTAAACCGAGCTATCGGTTTAAAACTACGCTCAGTACAGCAGCTTCACGCTATACATTGACCCAGTATTTGTCTTTTCACACTTTTTTAACCCCATCAAGTTATTAAGACCATTTTTGTTTAATCAGACTTGCATGTTGTTTTGCCCCAGCTGCAAGTAATAATGATGGTGTGATGATGTCTGTAAAAATAAATGTTTTTAAGGATACAGTAATTCTTGTTGTTTAATGTGTCAAGGCTAAGACCTTAAACATATATAAAGAGAAGTTGTTTAAGAATAATTAGATACTGTCGTTTAATGGAGATGAACCTAGACTAGGCTGCAAACGTGTTTTTAAATGCAATTAACGAAGTGTTTGTGATGAAGAATACAGCAAGAAAAGTAGTGAAACACATGTGTGGGCCTCTATGTGTGTGTGTTGGGAATAGCATACTGTATCATTAGCTTAGGCTAGGCTAGTATTGACTGGTTGGCTTAAGGGACAGTGTAGAATCTCTACTTTTCCCCCTTGGTTCTGGTGGTAATAAATGGGTCATTATCTGCCCCATGAACATTCCCCACTAGACCTTAGAATGCAACCCCTCTAAATGATATTAATTTGTATGGGTGCAAATTCCTTATGTAAGTTGTTTCATAAACATCCTGTGATGTAAGGCGAGGAGCCCCTGTACATGTAGGACAAATAAATGGTTGGGTATGTTTTCTTTCTTGATTGTATTAACCTCAGATGTCTATGGGGCCTCCTTGAATTCATTTTGAATGGGTATTTCTTATCTGTTTTCCTTTACAGTAGAGGTAAGGGCTCACTGAAGCGTACTGTAGTAGATGTAATCAATGTGACATCATGGTCTGAAATACAATGTGCAGTATCGTGATTTGGTGTTCATTCTTTTGCTCTTTTGTACAGTATGTTCTAGTGTCATGACAAGAGTCTTGTCCCCCCCAAAGTTATTCCACTCTTTGCAGCTCAGGCACCGAAAAGCAGAATTGGTTGTCTGAGGCTTAATGCTTTATCCATGAAAGCAGAAGAAAAGATCCAATAGTATTGTTTTAATCAGAATATTTTACAAGGCACATAAAATGAATTGGTGTTAACAGGAGCACTGAATGATGAATGCGTGATAGATGTATTCCATTGAGTGAGATCCTGTACAGAATGTACAGATTTTTTCCCAGAAATTGAGCTGTAAGGAGGCAGATCCGCAATCACAGAGCTTTTAAATTCTTGAAACAGTTAGCATGAAAGATGTATGCTACCATATGAGATGTGTGATGGTTTATGCAAGAAGGTGCTCTCTTGGCAGAGTACACCTCCACTTATATGCAGCCCATCCAGATACACTTACCGAAAAAAGCCGATCAAAGACAGGCAGGAGCTGACCATCTCTGACTCCGCGGGGAGAGGGGCGTAACACTGAACGCAGACTGGAGTCTGAGGTCCACACCTCACTGGTGTGGCTGGTGTGGGATTGTGTGCCCTCTGCCCTGCCCTATTCCATCTGAGAGTGGTTCACCTTTTATTTGATGTAAGGAGACAGTGAGGGATGAAATGGGGTGTCTATCTTTAGCAGGCATGTAACACCACACTGATAAGCCCTAGCCTGCGTCCACTGTTGTGCGTCTTCCCAGCTTTCAGAGCCGAGCAGATTTCTTCTCATCCACTGACAGCCAATCTATCAGACAGTGATGGTCAGCTTTTCACCTATCTGGGACTGGCTTCACATCGCAAATTGAATGAGTGGGGACAGATATTTTAATAGAACACTTTTCGTGTGCTGTTTTCAAAATGTAGTCTTAAAAAAATATTACTGTAAAGGGCTTCAGCCTGTTGATGTGTTTTTTGACCGCATCAGTAACTCCAGTCTCCATGGCAACTGTTGCTCTCCAGTAGTAATTTACGCAGAAAAAAACCCCACAGACCCCCACACATAAAACATTCATTTTAACAAGTCTTATAGTCATACCGTGGTAACACTGATTCTTCATTCTGAATGTATGTTCTTATTTTGATGTTGATTTGAAAGGCTGTGCTAAACATCTAAACATCATATAAACATAAATTAGCAGATCACATCAATGTATGCTTTGGTTTGCTTCTGTGTAAATGTGGTATGCAAACTATAGAAATGCCCCCTCCCCAAATGTTCTACAGAAGAATAGTCATTGTGTTGGGGGACTGGAACAAATTGTACACTCAAGATAAATGTTCTTCAGTCACTGTGACTAATGACATGATGGAACTGTTAGACTCCATGTTGTCAGCAACACAGAGAGAAATGAAGGTGAGATGCACAAATCTTCTGACTAGAATATTGGCTTCTACACTCTTATGGATATGTCTCAGACAAAAGAACTATAAATTGTATTTGATTCAGATTTTCGTAAATGGAGAAATTGGCTGTGTGTATCAGTTCACGCTTGTGTTGCTATGATCATTTTAAGGGCAATTTTTCTGCTGAAAAATGATCCAAGAAAATGTTTTGGATCATACATTGTTGTATAAATTTAGAATACAATGTGTAGCTAACTTCCTGGTGTGCTCCTGACAGTATATGTGCTTTCAGGAGGACAGCACACTAGTGATTTTTTTAATGAAAGCCCCTTGCTCTCTATCTCTCTTCAATAGCTGTGTAAAGCCTGCAGGTTCAAACCTGTGAAAATAGTGGTATCCCGGAGAACAGAGGGATCTCACACAGTGCGATTCAGCACCGAGGTACATTATCGTTAGCGCATGCTGTTCTGTGCCTCAAACTGTCGGCTAGTGATTTACCCATCATTGGTGCTCCACGGTTGTTTCGCGTTCTTGCATATGTTTGTTTGGGGGTTTGGACGCTCCCTCGACGCAATGCTAGTTTGTCGGTTTGCAGCGTATCACTCTGCTGTTTGTGGTGCCCCTGTCTTCTGGGGTCTATTTCCCCTCCAATTTACAACAGACACATCCAAGGTCTGCATGCTGAAAATGGACAGTAAAGCCTAAAAGCTTTTTACTGAAAAAAGTATTCGGTAATAGTGGTACTGTAATAAGAACTGAGCCAGTTCCACTTCATCCATGCTGCGCTCCCTCGACAGAAATATTTCTCTGTGCCTCTGTCCTTTGAATTTGTAAGTGTTTCTTATCCCTAATGTATTCACACCTTTGTATTTGTTGGTTTAATCAGATATCCCTAATTGTGTTTACCACTGCTTAGTATACACACACTCTGTAATTGGTAGCATGATTAGACCAGCCTTTATTTAGTTGGATGGTTCCAAGCATAGCTGTGGTGCGGTAATTAACAGCCTTGATTTAAAATGTGTGTAAATGCTATTAGCATACATGCAGAGAAGGAGGCAGATGGCTGCAACAGATTTGGCCTCTTTGTATCTTTCTCTCCAGCACTTCATTGCAACTTCCTCAGCATCCCAACTGAGAAGGCAGTGAAGGAGATGTGATGCATCTCTGCTTATGGTCCTAAATACAAGCAAGAAGCAAATGTGCAGAATATTACATTGATATTATAAGGAAGAGTGTGAATCTTGAAGTCGATTGTGGTGAAAGCAGTTTCCTCCAGTTGTATTAAAACAAACACATCCGTTATAGTGGCAAATATACGGTATATGGCGACCAATGCGGTTAGCCACCTCAGGCTCCCCTTTGAAAAGCAATTTTGCAGAATAAATACTACATGAGACATTTTTCTCATTGCTAAATTATTATTTTTTGATATACTGAAGAAACTGCAGATGATCTAAACAAAAGTAGTTAACCGTATACATACATTGAAGATCACTTATGGCAGGCAATGTAAAATAGAGAGAGAAAGAGAGAAAGAGAGAGAGAGAGAGAGAGATGAAAGAACTGCCATAGTGAAAATAGTCGTTGCATTACCACTTATTCCCAAAACAGGACAGGGATGTGAGTTACGGTACCACAGAACAACATCCTTGTTAATCGTACCATGTTATTGTTATTATATACAAAAACATCGTACTCCTTAATCAAGAGAACATGTGGTGTAAGGCCAGCCACTGTAATTGTTTGTCTGTGGGCTGTGGGCAGACAAATCCATGGAGGGAAATGTTTTCAGTTGTGTAGGAAAGGCTCCTGAGGGCCTGTTTATACACCGCAGTGTCTGATGTACTGTCAGAATTTAAATCAAACACATACCTTAGTACAGTGCTGGGGGATTTCAGGCTCAGACCAACGGGCCTCGCATTTCCATGCCGTCTCTGACACAAACCAGGAAATAAATAACAAACAAACGCAGGACCCATTGGTGGCAGATGTAAAGCCCAAGATGCCTTTCAATTCCGTCCTCACCACACAGGCTCGTTCCCCTTCGTTTGTGCGACTAATTACCTTGTAATTAAAGACAGGGTAAGATGTGGTGAAAAATGAGCTTTCGCTCTGTCTAATTTGGAAATCCGAGAGAGGGGATTGAGAGTATTCTTGTGCATGAAAAAGTAGGATGATCACACGGTATATAATTAAATGTGAATTCTGCAATGAAATAAATGAATTACAACCCTATTCATCTTTTGACAGTCAGGAAGCCCTGATTGTTTTCTTTGACAGAAAGGTGATGTTTCCAGTGCATTCATGCAACCTTTTTTTCATTGAGATGAGCCTTGGCCCATAGTTTTCACTGGTTTCACTACCAATGAGTCTGCTGCTGCTAAATTGGGACGGTACAAAAGACTGTCAAAGCCATTGTGGGAACATGCACTAGATTGTAGAAACACACACTACCTTGCGGGAACATGCACTAGATTGCACAAGCAAACTACATTATGGGCACATTCACTAGATTGTAGACACATACACTACATTGTGTGAACATACACAAGATTTTAGAAACATGCACTGGATTGTGGGAACATACACTAGACTGTAGAAAGATGCATACATTGTGGAAAAATACATACATGATTATATAAACATACACTGAATTGTGGGAATATTCACATACATTTATTGTAAAAACACACTACATTGTTGGAACATACACTAGACTGTAGAAGCACTACATTGTGGGTATATGCACTAAATTGTAGAAACATTGTGGGACCATACACTTGTGTCAACAGTGTTGTGTCAACATGCTCTAGATTGTGGATACACTCACTGGATTGTGAGAATATGGCGTTTTGGGGTTCACACCTCAGTGAAGCAGTGTCTTCAGCACAGTGGGACACATAGAGCCACACAAACACTCACTTGTGGTCTGCCCACAAACTCTCACAAGACAAAGAAGCAATGATGGTGATCCACTGGTATTACATCAAGTAGTCATGATTGTAGGGTTTAGACAACGTTTGTCTGTACATGTCCACATGCTGCATGGGGGACACAGAGTCCCGCCCCTTTCTCCATGGTGTGATGAATGGACAAATGATGCATAGCATTCAACATGCACACTAGACTAATTTCCCATTAGTGTTAACCTGGAACTGTGCAGTGTAATCATGATTAATCATCATGGCTTAATGAGAAACACCCCATCTGCATGTTGTGGTGAGATAACATGCCTCTACATATTAATAACCGCACGCTGACCGGCAGGCGGGCCCAGGCTCCCCGCGGACACCCTGGCACACGCCCGACCAGGCCTGCCAGACACGGAGCGCGGGAGGGTGCGCACAAGTGACATCAGCCTTTGGCGATGCAGGTCTGGTCACCCCGCGCGGGAATCTCGCACAAAGCATGCCGGTATGCCAGATTCATATCCGGAGGGCCACTTTTCACCCATCTGGTGCCATCTGTCTCTATTGATATGGCCAAGAGGGGGAATGGGGGGTGGTACCTCAGTGGTCACTTGAATGTTCCTCTCCTGAAAGATGGTATGGTCCTGGGTTGACCTACTTGTGATCGATTGGTGTTGGACACTGACATGGGTAATGGGTCCTTTTATGACATTCCAGAATGGTTCTCCTCACGATCCTACCCAAGATTCTCACTCTCAACAGTTCAGTAGGACTGATATCTTTAAGGTGCAAGATTCATGTAGACATACTGTCGGAAGTGTTGTTTTGTTTCAATTGGATGCTTAATTCTCCCCAGTGTCAGCTGATGTCCACAGTAAAACAGGCTAACCTGCTTTGTTATCTCAGAGCACCGCGATTGTGGCACAAGGATAAAGCTCGGGAATAATGCCAGATCATCTGCCGTTAATCTCTAAATCTATCATCAGAGGTAATGTATGGGGCAGCCATCACCTCATCCACTCTGTGTTCAGGGTGGGCACGTTGTGCGTGCTCTACAGTCGCATCTCAACAAGGTCACCCGGCTCGTTGGGGCTTGAGCCACGGCTTCACGAACGCCCGCCCTCCCCGGCACACTCCACCTGGCCGCCTGACCTCGGCGTCCTCCGCTGTTTGCGTAAACCGAAGTGACGGCATGAAAGGGAAATTTATTCCGGGCACAGAGGCCTGGCTGTCTGCTTGAGCGTGTAACGCCTCGGTTACCCTCCAGGAGAGGTTCAGGTGAATCGACTCGTATGGCTCCATCCCGGCGGAGTTCAGAGGGTGTTGAATAATGAGGGGAAACAAGGCTGACCTTCCTGATCCTGGCCAGATGGGACAAACACCGAGGCCAGCGACTGCAGTCCTCGTTTATCTACATCAAACCTGCGTTTGGGCCCTCGCCCCGTTTGAGCCGTGCGGCGCCGGGCCTTGTCTGCGTCGCACCCCGCCTGCTTCAGATGGATGGTCTGCCTTGTTTACATGGCCACAACCTCCCCGCTCTGCTCTCCGGCCCTGCTCCCCGGCCCTGCTCCTCTTGGTGCGGTCTGTCAGCGAAAGCTTGCACAGTCTTAATGTGCCTCTGATTTGGCACTGTGGGAAGTGTTGCGTCTCCCAGCTCGGGAACTGCAGCGGGTGGTGAGGGTTTTTCAGTGGGGCGGCTTCACATGGAGGCAGCGGTGCAGAACAGACGATAAGAGCGGGTGTGAGGAAGGCAGCCTTCCCTCAGCGCCTGCCCTCGCCCCTGCACAGCTCTGTTGTCCTGCCCTGGTTCTGAGCTCCTGGAATGGCCTGTGTATGGATTTGAGGCCCTCCTGGGTTTTTCCCGAGCAACAGCTCTGTTTGATCTGCATTAGCCTTCTCGCCCAGCCAAGGCTACCTGGGAGTAGGAAACAAGATTTGGATGGGGATCGTTATGTCACCCCCACTGCTGAACCACAGTCTGCAGTAAACCCTTACTCCTGCTGGACCGCCAGGAGCAGTAACCGCATCCAGATAATCGGACTGCATTATGGGAGCTGACCCCGTGTGACCTCCTATTGGCCAATCACAGGACTCTTACAAGCAGCCATTACAAGCACTTGTCGTCTGTGTTCTCCTCCTGGAGGTAGTGAACATAAACTACATTTGCTTTTGGAAACGGGCTGTGGTCTTTGTTTGCGAGGCAGACGGCTGTGCTGGGAGATTTATAAAATCACAGCCGGCAAATAGGCAGAAACAACAAATGTGAAATAGTGCTCGCGTTAAAGCAAGGAGCGGCTCGGAATGCTTAAATATCCTCACATTGATTCGGGGACAGAGCGGATGACACATGTCTGATTGAATTTGCTGTTAGATTTATAAGCGCTGGAGCGTGCGGGCCCTCGGGCCCCCGCGCATGCAGAAGGCAGGGAGAGGGGCCGGGTCCGTTACCCTCCTGCTCCCCGGGGTGCCACAGGCCCCCTCAAGTGAAACCTCATCTCTCTGGAGGTCTGCGTGCTGCGGCGGATGGAAGGAAAGTTATAACTCAGCAGGCTGATGGCGGCCGCCTGGCTTCCCAGTGAGTCACCGCTCGCCGCCCTCGTCCGTCTGATCTGTGGCAGCAGACGTGATGGTCCCGCGGAAAAGGAGAGGGGAAACTCGTGAGATTAATCGCAATCCTCCCCGGGCTGTGCAGGCAGAGGCCAGGCTGCAGACCTTTCTCATCTCCAGAGCAGGGTGCTGTTGAAGAATCAGCTTCTCTCTCCTCCGAGCCCACCTCATTTGTCCCCATTTTAGCCCACTATCCTTCGCCTCAAAGCTGAAATTGGGATGTGACAGTTTTCATATTGAAAGTGGTCCAGAGATACATACACTTGAGGTGCAGTGGTCTCTTTGGCCACAGTTACAGGACTAATTGCTAGGCTCAGAACTTGTTTGGCACAAAGTTTATAGAGCGAGATGCTGTTTCTGCAAACTTGTGGGAATGCAGGTATGCTTTAGCAGTGTGGTGCAGTAGACCAGGGATGTGTCCCACAGAGCTACAATAGAGTGGGACTTTAACCCCAGGTGAAGGCAAGCTTTTCTCATCGTCTCCCTCAGACAGCGTCTTCTCTGCAGGCCTCTGAGACCTCAGGCCTGCCTGCTGAGAGTGGAGGAGTAATATCTTACAATCTTACAAGCACTTTGATTCCACCAAATATAGTGTGTAGTATGATGTAATCTACTGTAGTAAATAAGAATATGCTTGATGCTTCCAAAAACATTTTATTATTCAGCAGGTGATTGTAGGGGAGAGATTAATACAGATTTTGGCTCTTTCTCACTTTCTCAAAAAACTTACAAATCCCTGCACAACAGGAAAGCACTCATTATGGATACACCATCATTTCATTCTTTTCAGCTTTGATTTGAGCAGGAAAATGGCTGTTTGCTCCCTGGTTCATTAGTTGAGTTAGTTAAATGATTTAAGTACTCCAACATCATAGATAAAAACATTTTAATTATATTTTACATTCACGATTTTCAGTTGCAACAGACCATTCACAGTCACTTTGTTAGATATTATATGGCCTTTGATATAACAAAAGGTGTGGGGTTTGATGTTCAGGCTTTTGTAATGGTAGCTGAATATTATATGCATGTGATTTTGAGCATGGGGCTGGAAGGAGTGTATAATGAATGGGACTCATTGTCTGTGATTTTACCCTTCATGTGTGTGCGTGTTGTCCGTGAGCTTTCTGAACTACAGTCAGACATAGTCTGGGTATGACAGAGGGGGCACTGTGATCTATATTGTTCTCACAACATGAAGGGTTTTTTTTTTCCTGAAAAACTGCAGGGCATCAAAACATATTGCTCTATTTCCATAGCTCCCCTATTAATTTCAGCAAAGGAAATTACAATAATGTGGTTATTTCATTCCCTGTGGAGTTTTATAAATCACCCTATTCTTCCTCAGGCAATTGTTAGAGGCAGCCTGAATTGGGTGTATGTCTATGGATGTTACCTATGGCCTCCTGGCTTCAGTGCCACTGCAGAAGGCTCACAGAGTGACTGTGAATGGAGGTATGGCCCTTACCCCCACCGTGCTTTCACTGTCACAAGTTCCCGTGACCTCACAGAGTCTAAATCCAACACGCCCACGGGTCAGACCCCATTACTCGCCAGGGAGGACAGGGGCCACTGTTTTGAAGGACAAACAAAAGACACGGGTTGCCACATCCACCTAAGCCCTAATGCAATGGCTACAGACTCTCTGCCCAGCACCCCTCTGTAAACTGACATTTACAGTCAAGGACAGCTTCAATAAGCGACAGCATGAAGATAAATAATCACTGTCACCTGCAACATTAATTAATCCAGCCGTGCTCCCGGCTTTGTATGCAATTACTTTTGCTGATTAATTTAAAGAAGTCATGTTGCTTTTTTTTAACTAACCGACCTATGTCAGATATGCGGAACGGAAGAACCTACTGCTGACTGGGAAACTCAGCGAAATGGCAGGCTTTAATAATTGACATTGACATTATTGCCATTTGGCAGACACTCTTATCCAGAGCGACGTACAGTTGATTAGACTAAGCAGGAGACAATCCTCCCCTGGAGCATTGCAGGGTTAAGGGCCTTGCTCAAGGGCCCAACGGCTGTGCGGATCTTATTGTGGCTGCCCCGGGATTAGAACCACCGACCTTGCGTGTCCCAGTCATTTACCTTAACCACTACGCTACAGGCCGCCCAATAATAACAGGTCGGTCAAGGCAGGCAGAGGTCAGATTCCAGGAAACGGATATAATAGGGAACATCAGTTGCGTAATAATATAACAGGCAGAGTCCAATGACGGGGAGGTAGTCCGGGAACAGAGCGACGGTACAAAAAACAACAATCCATGAATCAGTCAAAAAACAATCAGAGGTCGGTAAACAGGATGAACAGCCAAACGGCCAAACAGGTGAAGGATTGGGGAAGGAATATACAGGGACAGAATCAGACAGGCAGGCTTGAATACACTCACAAATGAACGAAAACAGGTGTGGGAGCTGGGGAACAGAAAACGAGGAACAGTTGAGAGGAATGAATGACAGGAAGGGAGTGAAGGGCAGAGGTGTGTAATAAGGAGAGAGGGGAAACAAGGACCAGAGTGAGAGCCCAGAGAACATAGAAAAACGAAGAGAGAATGGAAGAAGGTTACGGACGTGTCAATCTACTGAAGATTAAAGAGGCAAGAATATTCTAAGCAGCGGGAAATATGTCTGGCAAAGCAGTCATTTTCAGAAAAAATTGTTGGACGCCACCTTCCCTGTGTTAATGGATTTCAAGCAGACATTCGATTAATCAGACTGGACATTAGTTGTGTGTTTGGACTTCTAAAACAGAACACAAGAGCTGTCTGTTTCATTTCAGAGAATTCAAAAACTGTCTTTAAGGACCAAATTTGATTGCCACATTTCTTTTGCATTTCCGAGTCTCTAGCTGGTTGTTTGCCTTCATGAATAAGTCAGTAAATATTTACAATCCATCTTGAAATGCTTGAAGTTTAAACTACATTTTAAATGACAACAGGCTTTAGTTTTAGAGCACTGCAGTTTCAGGCACTATTTGTGTTTCAGAACTATTGAAATTTTAGCTAATTCCATCCCTTATCAAACCTGCCTATTCCAGGTAAGGGTCGCAGAGGGGCTGGAGCCTATCCCAGCGTGCATTGGGCAAGAGGCAGGAATATATCCTGGACAGGTCGCCAATCCAGGGAGCACACATCATTCACACTCCTATGTAAAGGCGATTTAGCATATCAGCCTAACCAATTAGCCTAACCTGCATGTTTTTAGACAATGAGAGGAAGCTGCAAACTCCACACAGAAAGGCCGGGATTCAAACCTGGGACCTTCTTGTTGTGAGGCGACAATACTATCCACCGTGCTGCCCTTAAGCAAATTTCAGCAGCAAAAAGAAGCTAAAATAACTCAAGGATGTGAAGTATTTAGTTGGAGGTATTTAAAATAGAAACAGTAATGCTGTGTTCAGGGGAACGCTTGGATACAAAGACATGGACATAGAAACTGCTGAGATGTACAAATTCTTTTGATCAGAATCTTGGAGAATTCAGTAAAGTGAGCCTGGAAATATGAAAAGGATTTATTCAGTACAGATTCTCACTGGTGTTTTACCAGCTAATCATTCCTGATTATGGCTCCTACCCCATGGTTTGTGAGATGCTGGGTAGAGGAAGTCAGAAACTCAACATGCAGATAACCCCTGCCAGGTGCATTATGGGTCTTGCCTCAAAACTCAGTGAGCTGGAAAGACACATCCAGACTTTGAACCACCCGTGCTTAAATATTAAACAACACTCATAATTATAACTCGGGCTTGAATATACATGAAGGCTGTGCTGAGGAAAGGAAGCTGCATGCTGTTTTGTGTTTAAAATGTGTGTGCTTGATTAGCACAGGCACGCTTAATAAAGCAGGACCCAGCTGTTTTTACTGATAACTGTTTGGCTGCCATCGATGAGTTAAAAGTTAGAGAGTGAAAAAAAGACAACCACTCCACATCCGGTAATTAAAAAAAGCAGCACTTCAATTTCATGGTTGCGAGAGATGTTTTATCATCCAATATTAAACCAAACATCATTTAGCAGCTCCAACAGCGATGGCATACTCGCTAGCAGGCTGCATTCTGTTAATAAACTGCAATCAACCTCAGTTAAAAGGTGACTATGGCATGAGCAAATATTAATTTGCTGCTATTACGGTAGGTGAGCATTAGCACAGGCCGCATTTTGTCTCACATTTAGGTAACTAAGTTGACTTGGCTTCTGCAGGGGACTGTGGTGGGTGGAGTATGTTTTGGTATGTGAAACATCGACATTCCAACCGCGAAGCAGTCCTTCTTCTCCTCTCGGGTGCCTCCCGCTCACCTCTGCGACCCTGCGCTGGGGCGTGAGTCGTCTCTCTCACCCACGGTCAGCCCACTCGCCGTCCCCACCTTTTATCTGTTTTTCTTTGTTATTCCCAGAAGCCTCTCTGATTTCAGGGCAGGAAGACGGATGTACAAGCGACCTGTTCTCAGATCAGACTGTAATATTCGCTCAATTGTTCAAGGACTGACCCCACAGGACTCTGCCTCAGTAGATGAGAATAAATGAGACAGTGAGCGTGCGTGGGAGCAGGGTAGAGGTGGCGGAGTTTACTTCCCTGGTTGTAATTTAGTCGCCTTTCTGATAGAAGGTTTTTTTTCTTCTTCTCTCTCCTCGTGTCACTGCTGGCAAAGTGCAAGCCTCGGGACCAGAGCAGAGCAGGTGAACTGAGGAGAGACGACCACGATAACTAACAGACAAAATGCACAGATGAATAATTCACACCGTGCCTGAATTTTCAAGGGCGGCTTACAAAATTGCTCTGAGAGTTGCAGCCAGAGGCATAGCAATTTTACTGAGAGGCTAACAAACACATTCTAATGAAAAGCCTTTTCCTGTATGGCGCACTTGAAAGGCAGTTTCTTCTAAAAAATCAGATGAGCGCCCTCCTCAGTGCACAGAGAGCCTCTCTCTCATCTGGAACCCAGTCCTCTGTCTCAGTGTTTTTCTATCACCTCTTTATATTGGATTGAGAATAATACATTATCCCCTGGCTGAGAGCTGTTACACTGCATTCCCCAACAGCCCACTGGCTGATTCAAAGGGACAATCAACTATTTATTAACACTGCTTAGTGTGGCCAATGAACAGGAGCGCTCATGTTCAGGCCTCCCCAGGCACCTCCATTTTGTGCCTGTTTTCCATGGGAGCAGTCTGATTTCTCTGGAGAAAAGTGAAATTAAGCGTTTCATATTACAGCGACGGCCCGCCTTCCCTTTCTTCCTGGTCTGTCATTATTTCAGCTAAAGGGGAATGAATAGGCGCTTCTGTCACAGGGAGGCCCTGGGGCTTGATTGGTGCTGAGACTCCGTGTTTGGGGAGCTGGCCTGAGGATGTCTCTATTCCGTAGAGACAGAGGTACTGGGCGTGTAGGACCTGTGCTGTCTCACCCATATGGAGATGCCCAGGAATGCTGATGTAGAGAAGTCTTTAGGTATGACTGGCTTATGTGCAGCACTGGTCTGGAAACCAATGCGATTCAGAACAACAAGCACAACAAGAGACATTCATTCATTCATTCATTCATTCATTATCCTAACCCGCTTATCCTGAACAGGGTCGCAGGGGGGCTGGAGCCTATCCCAGCATACATTGGGTGAAAGGCAGGAATACACCCTGGACAGGTCGCCAGTCCATTGCAGGGCACACACACCAATCACTCACACACTCATACCTATGGGCAATTTAGACTCTCCAAGTAGCCTAACCTGCATGTCTTTGGACTGTGGGAGGAAACCCACGCAGGGGAGAACATGCAAACTCCGCACAGAGAGGCCCCGGCCGACGGGGATTCGAACCCAGGACCTCCTTGCTGTGAGGCGGCAGTGCTACCCACTGCACCATCCGTGCCGCCAAAACAAGAGACAGCAGATGGATTATCACATCAGTGGGGTTTTTTTCTTCTTCCCCAAAGTGCTTAAAGAAATCTGCTTCATTCTGATACTCATTTTAACATATTTTGAAGGTGATCAATAGAATACGTGGGATTAATTTCCATAGAGGAGAATGCATTAGGCAGAGATTTAATAAAGGGCTTGCCCTCTCTTTAACGGAATGATTAAATTAACCGTCACATCTCTGTGAAAGCCGTTTCACTGTCGGGTCCCCAGGTTCCTCTCCGTCTCACTGTCGCTTTGTTGTGTATATCAACCGAGAGATTCATCAGCGAGATAACCAATATATAGTTACAGTCTCAAAATGCAATTACCCTGAAATTGCATGGGAAATAGTGTGCACAAATCAAAAGGTTTTTTTTTTCCCCTTTTCAAGCAGTATTTTTTTAATACATATTGGCAATCAAGTGCACACTGAACTAGTATTAGAGATGGAATAAAAATAAAAGGAAGAAGCGGAGTGATTTATGAACTGCTGTAATTGCTGTACTGCGTTGCGCGGTATTTACGGTCTTTATTCTCCCACAATAAAGCTGCTCTTTCAGGGTAGTTTTTCTCGTTTTTTGGGGGGAAGAGGGGGCTGCGGGCGAGAGCAGTAAGGTGTAAAAGCCACGCGCTGGAGGAATAACTCTTCCCTGCAGTTTCAGACTTTTAATTACACCCTGTGCACTGGCGGGATGCGGCCGTTTATTCTGAGCTGTTTTCGGCGGACGGTGACCGAGGTCTCCTCCGAGCTGGGAGCACAGACCCATCTGTGCCTGCCGAGGGGCTGGGGACAGCGGGGGGGGGGGGGGGGGGCGACGTGTCACAGGGGCGACAGACATACCTGTCACCTGTCACCTCTGGTACAGGGCCCGCGCTCCTCCCCGTCGCCCCCAAGGGAGGTGCACAGTAATATCTCCTCCGTCTGAATCAGCCAGCCCCTGCTCGTGTGCCATCACGAGCCCCTCCACCTACCAGATGGTTTACCACATGCGTTGCTGAAGAACAACAGCCCACAGACTGATGGACATGATTTATGAAGTGTGGCTGCCTTCGTGTGGTTTTTCTCACTGATGTGTGGCGAGATGCCTTCATCTTGGTGCAGGTGTGTGGTTATTCTCACCGATATGTGGACAAATACCTCAGTCATTATACAGCTGTGTGGTTTTACTGACCGATATGTGGATAGATACCTTAATCATGGTACAGCTGTGTGGTTTTATATGTGGACAGGTGCCTGTTTAGATGGTCACCAAGGAATCTCAGCCTCGGTGGATGAAAGATGAGTCTAGGAACGCATCATTTGAAGCACATGGCAAGGTTGCGGCAAAGCGCAGGATGTAATTGCTGGGGAATTAGTGTCTCCTCTAACACTGTTCTGTGGCAGAATGTAATTTTGAAGGGCTGCTTTTGATAAAGTGAGTGAAACACAAAGCATCACTCAGAGATACAGTAATATAAAGCGCTCGGCAGAAACCTGCCCTCTGTGTCGTGTGTCTCACTCTCCCCTGCTAAAAATAGCTGTCATCAAGGTGATGAATTCAAATTGAAATCTATGCCTTAAAATGTCACCCCCAAATGAAAAGCTCATTCCACAGAGGGGACACCAGCTGAGCTTGGCTGAACATTATTTAATGCTGTGGAGCTGGGAGCAGACATGTATGGCTCCCTGCTACTCCCTGCAATCCCCTTTTCACACAGTCTGTCTCACCGTCCGTGTAGACGCACGCTGCCACCTTCACTCCCATACACAGTGCACAGCATTCACACCTAGCAACAGAGCAGCCACACTGTGTGTGTGTGCTATGTACAGTACATACACAACATTATGTTCCAGTGATTTTACCTCTGAGAACCTTGAATGTAAGCATCAGAACATTGTCCCCAATGCATATGATATGGCAAATTCTATTATTGCCGTTTTAGCCATTTTGAAACATCAGTTCTCTAAATGCAGTATGCGTAAGGATTATTGTAAGAGAGCCTTAGATATGGATTAGCTAACAAAGACCAGGGGACACAAGGTTTCAGTATTCAGATGGGCTGCTCAATTCTTTTGTGTAACTTTGCCATTGTGCAAATAATCAACAGTGTATGATTACTTAAAATTGCATGTCATCGCAACCTCTTTGAACCTCACTGAATGAAAGAATCAACACAGGAGCATGTTTCTGTGTATAGAGGCTTTTATGTTGTGGGTCTTGATTGAATCCCTTCCATACATTCAAGTGAATTTGTATGGGCAACACGGCACGTAGCAGATTCAGACACACACCTAATTTGAACATTTAAGGTAAGGGGAACGAAACTCTTTAAAACTGTTGATTTGTATTGATTGAGAGGCATAACAAGCTCAGGCAAATCAGATTTTCCCCCTCCAAACAGACTGAACTAATACCTTATACCATGAGATTTTATACCACACCGATCAAATAACTCGAGCCGAGAAATATCACCCCTGGAGCACAGCATTTTTGTGAATGCGGCTCAAAAGACTATTTTTAACATTCAATTTGTCTTAATACTGACACATTTTCAGGAAGTGTCACAAGAGTGTTGTTTTGAGCTATGTAGCGGAGCAAATGAAAGCCTGCACACTTTTTTGTTGACAAATGACAAATGGGTGAACATGACCATTCTGTTTTTGTTTTTACATTTAAAAAATGCTGAACAACATTCATATTTTCATGAATTGCACATTACATTTTAAAATCCTTTTCTTCCAGTAGTTTGATAGCTTATGAAACGCAATCAACGATCAACATTTGAGCCTGAAAATTCTATGTAATCTAATGAAGTAAATGTTTTCAGTTTTGAACAGCAGCGCTTGTTACATATTTATCTTATCAATCTCGTACCTTTAATTGATATGTATCTCTGTTCTTAAAAATCTTTGTTGTAGAATACCAAAACAGTTCATACAATTTTAATGTAAGAGGTTACTACTAGTAGTGGGAAGAAAAAGTAAGTAGGGAGACATGAGATTCAATAAGCGCTATGTTTAATATAGAGCTTATACATGTAATAAAATGAAATTTGCTGTATCAAGCTATTAGGACGCCTGTGTAGAGGGAACATGGCTCCTGTTATACCACAATGGCTGCCAGTTTGTAATGGAATTATGTGGAAGGGCTGTGTAGGAGGGAGCTAAGAACATCTCTTTCCCATGTGCACGTAAATTGGCTTATTTGCTTTGCATCCCAAGGGCACGGTGAGGTGTCTGAGTGGCGTGTGAGTGGGCTGGATCAAGGCCTTCCTTTGGCACGCACAATCTTATTGATTGATGATCTGTCTCAGTTAGGTAAAGTACATTGGTTCTCAGCTGGGTATCAGACTATAGCTTTTGTATAGTGGTCAAAAGTACATACGGGTGAAACATTAATTTTTTATACAGCTTTAAGGCCTGTAATCCAGCCAAGAGTCCCATAGTAAAATGAATGATATTATCAATATATGAACCAATATGTATTTCAGTTTATTTGCGAAATTATATCGCATAAATATACTTAGTGAGCACTTTATTAGGTATTTATTAGACTTTTTTAGACTTACTGGTCTTATGCTGCTGTAGCCTATCCACATAAAGGTTTGATGCGCTGTGTGTTCGGAGATGCTCTTCTGCATACCGCTGTTGTAATGCGTGGGTATTTGTGTTACTGTCACCTTCCAGTCAGCTTTGACCAGCCTGGACCTTCTCCTGGTCCTTTTCCTCTCCTCCTCATTCTTGTTAACAATGCATTTTTGCCCACATGTGTGCGTGAAAATCACAGTTTCTGAGATATCGAAACCACCCTATCTGGCACCAACAATCATTTCAAAGTCAAAGTCACTGAGATCACATTTCTTCCCCATTCTGACATTTGGTCTACCTAATAAATTGCTCACTGAGTGTATATCCTTAAAGCATTATGGAATGTATTTTTATTTTATTTTGTTATTCATTTTATACAAATATACAGTATACACTATATTCACAGTATATACCTCCATTGGTGGAGGTAGTATATTCATATAGGTAATACATTTTAAAATGTATTATTTAGCTTTATTAATTTTTTACATGGCAGGGCCCAAAACCAAGCACAATTTGAACAATATTGCCCTCACAATTCATGCACTTGAGCCATATACAGTGGGCCCAACATGACCCAACCACCAAATATGGTGGCATGTGGCAACCTATTTATTTGTGAAATGTTGATATTGACTGTCTGATATACAATAGTTTACCCTTTGACAGAATTTTTTTGACAGCACACATGTTATCACCTTGATGTGTCATCACTACAAATTAATGAATGGCAAACATCATCTCACCTGTCTTATTTTCGTCGAGCGCAGTGCATTTGGAAAGCGCTGTTTGGATTTCGGGTCTCACACAGCCTCCTGGGCATCGCTGTGTGTGACAGCAGCAGTGGCATGCTTCAGTGTGCAGCTCCTGTTGTGATGTCTGGTCCTCAGGCCCGGTGCGTGTGTGTGTGTGTGTCTGTGTGTGTGTGTGTTTGTGTGTGTGTGTGTGAGAGAGAGAGAGAGAGCGATGGGAGGGAGTGACAGCCGTGTTTATCATCTCGTGAGGGAGAAACGAGGACCGGCTGAACAGCCATGCAGCTCATTAACGGGGAATATAATCAGGCACGGGGGCCCGCCGGCCCCGTCCCTCAGCCCTAAATCTCCAGCATCAGGGGCCGCAGCGCCTCGCAGACCGAAGCGCACACGGGGGGGGGGGGGGGGAGGGGGGGGGGACAGCTGCTCCCCCAGCAGAGCGCCCACCCAGGCTCTGTCACACTGCGTTTTACTTACTTTATTTAACACACTGAGTTATGCTACCGAGTGTCCTTCCTCGCTCCATCATCTCCGCCGCTGGTCGGGCGGCTGTGGCACACTGATCCGGCCCGACATGATTGAACGTCCCTCTCTCTCCATCTCACCGGCTCCGACTGCATACTCCCTGAACCCTGCAGTGATATTGCCACCGCCAGACGCTCTGTTGTCTGGGACACTGCTGGATGAAGCGCGTTGTTCGTCCTCCGTGTCCCTGCCCTTTAGAGCGGCCGTTTTCCGTGCTCGCCGAAATATCATCCATGCTCCTAAGTAGCTGTGGAAAAGGTGCCTGGTGTGCTAATTGTAGAAAAGCTGTAAACCAGCAGGACGCTTTCCTTGCATGAGGGATGGCTTCTTGCTGTTGGCTTGGCCTAGACCTTTGAACAGTAGTCAATACTGTCGCCGTGCGCATTTGCATGCTGTAAATCTAGGAACATATCTCTGAGGATAATGCTATAGATAAAGTGTGGGCAATTATAGCGGACAGAAACCTCTTCATCATGCTGACTCCGACCTTGGGAGTGTCATTCCCTCATTGCACAGGAAGTCCTTTGTCTTTGATTACAACTTCTTCATTTATTATCCTTCTCGATTTTTCTTGACCCTTCTGGCTGCAGAAGAAACATGGCCCACTTTTGTGTAAATCGAAATCTACACAGATCAAAAATATTCATGTTTCATCTATCTGTTCACTACCCTTAAATCATGTTTTTCAGAACTCAAGCTTCACATAGAAGGCTTAGAAGTCGGTCTTATTTGGGGCATATGCCAAAATTAGACTGTCTTGCTCTTAGGGACTAGTATCATGGTTAGCTTAGAAGTTGTGATCGTCATATGTGAGACACAAATTCACTGTGCTGTGTAACCTACTGAGAGATAAGGACCAATCAAAGAGGCTTTCCTCAAAGAAGCAGTCATTCATGGGAGATACCTGTGGTCTTTTCCTGTTTGTCTCAAAGACTGGTAAACAACAATCAGCATCTCATGATGCTTTGTGTTCTATCACCACCCTCCCTTACTGCCATGTTTAATTGGGCTCTAATCTGTATCTGTTTTGATACATTGTCTTTTACAGAACAGGTTCATGTTCCTTTAGTTTTTTTGATGTCTTCACCTGACCTTAAACTCCTCATGTGCGACTTCTCATCCTCTTCTTGAATGAACATAACCGTACAAACTGAAAAACAAAACATTTTGCAGCCTAATTATCAACAGTGGAGTTTCCCAGCATTGTGGCGTTGGTGCTGTCATGTTTGCACACATATCTGGCGTGTGATTAACGCGGTTGGGCTCTATGGTGGGCCCAGGTGAGGATCTGCATCGTGCTCCGGTTTTGAAGATCACAACTCATAGTCATAGAACTGTGCTTGATTTCCTCAAGTTTTTTATTTTCTGCTCCTGTTTTGAGCAAGGGCCTAAAAACGCATGCAGGATCAAGGGTGCTGTCACAGCAAAGCATGACACGCATTTCAACTGCCTTTTTCCTTTCTCCTTTCTCCCAGAACAAATGTCTCTGTGTTGGGGGTGTGGTTAGTGCAGATTTTCCAGACTTTTTCATGAAAGCGTATGAGTGTAGAATGTGTTGTTGGCACTGAAATGAAACAGGCCTTGTTGATCCATTGTTAGCTGTGTTTAGACTTCTATCTCACGCTCAGGATGGGGAGAGTTTAACTCTGACAGTTGACAGAGCTCTGCTTTGGAGGTTGGGGTGGATTCTACAGCATCGTAGAGAAACTGTCAGGTTTTTAATTACTGCACAGCATTCAAGCAGAACTGAGGACCCCAAACGCATAAGATGGGAAGTAGTGCATGTTATTAAGCTAAGTACCAAGACAGCAGGGTGCATTGTGTCAGGCATTACGACTCTGCTTCTAGAATAACAGCCCGTAATACGAAAAGGACAAAGCTACTGACTGGGGTCCATTTTCCTAAGGGTTGCGGGGCTGTGGAGAAGCCCTCTTGGGGGAGACCGTTTATGCTTGATTTGAGAATTCATAACCCTTAAGAGTGGGAAAGAGGAGTGTTTTAACCGCAACAATAGACACCATAGAAAAACGTGTAAGAGCAAGGTCAGCGCAGAGACTCCAGTGATACCTGAACAATGGAGGGCAGAGCTGAAGCAGGGGAACAGGAAAAGAGCAGCCAGATAAGACGAAAATGTCATGCTGTCATGGAGATGTGACAGAGAGGGCAGCGTGAGAGGGAGGCCACACAATAGACTGCGACTCCTCTCTCCCAGGGGGCCACCGGGACTGTAGGTGCGCGATCGACCGAAATGATGCTGCAATTATGAGCCGCTGTCGACTCTCAATAGCCGCCTTTCATACCGTGGTGTAAGCTCAGGACAAAAAGGTCCGCTGGAGCTCGCCGGATGAACCCTGCCTTCTCGTGTCACTGCTGTCAGGCCCCGTAAGATGCGCCTGCTGCCAGGCGCCCGGTGTGATGTCACCAATGCCATGTACCCTGTGTGATGTCATATCGCCTGGCACCCAGTGTGATGTTGCGGGGTGCCCTGTGCCCTTATGTTCTGGCCGAGTCCTGGCCGTCCTTGGCTGACTGTCTGAAGGAGCAGGTGCACGGGGATCACTTGTGATGCCTGCCGTCCTTGTGAATACACAAGACGTAAAAAACATAAACAGCACATTTAGTTCTTTTTCATTGTTTCTCATTCCAACAACAAAAAATGCATGGCTTTAGAGTATTTCTACCAAACTGAATTTTCCCTTTCATCACTGTAAGGTGCCCCCCATGTGTCCTGCTTTCCTGGCAGTAAAAAGCCAACCCCCCTCTCCCTGTTTATTCCTCACACTCACCATATGTCCGTGACCGTGTCCTTTCAAAAGGCCTCAGCTGCCTGCTCAAATATGAATCTGCTTACATCTCCTTATTAAGCAGCCAGACCTCTCGTGCCCCCTACCCATCAACTTTCTCCTCACCTGTAATTAGTGCTTCACTCAACGGCCTGTTTAACGTTTCCATCGCCGCCTCTCTCTCCCCCCCCGGCTCTGCTGCGTTCACTCAATTAGCCAGTCCGTCGGCCCGTACGTCCGCTGCCCGGCTACCTCTTACCCTGTGAAGCTAATGGCCGGGATTCGCTGGCAGACTTTCCCTCCCTACCATGCCAGTCACAACAAATTGGCGCTCTCCGCTCGGGTGTACCTGAACTGGCTTAATTGGGCCTTGTTGCGAGAAGAGGGCCCTGTAGCTCTCCCGTTTGGCCTGCCTGCCATCAGGAACAGGAAGAGATGTGGTAGGAGGCAACACGACAGGAAACAGCGATGGCTAAGCAGCGCCTGCTTTGATGTGCGCACTCTAAAACGTGGCCTGCTTTCATCCCACTATCACTTTGCCCCAGGTTGACGATGGGTGGAGCAGCGGACCATCTTGCGTTAGTTACCTCACCTGTCGAATCTGCTGGAAGAAAGAGCTCTGTAATGTGTCTTTGTGCGCACAAGCTCTTTATAGTACCTCTGCCTCTAACTACTGCCTGCCCAGTGTCTCACACCCATGGGAGGCTGCAAGTTTTCACTACTCTCCTGACATTATAGGAAAAACAAGCTTTTATTCCTTTGTACACCACTCCTTCAATCCATATAATCTTTCCTATTATGAGGCTAGCCTATCTCAATCTCTCTCTCTCTCTATCTCTCTCTCTCTCTCTCTCTCTCTCTCTCACATTTAACAATTTTAAGTATATGCAACAGTATATTCTTCTCTCTCTCACATCTGCTGTGCCTGAGTGTTTGGCCAAGGTCAAGGACAATTTTAGGACTGGTCATCTTATCCATGGATGTGGAACTGTACTACGGTCCATCTGCCTACACTGCCGAGTCAGCATGGGTGGGCTCTCCCTGCGACCTCTGGCCTCTGCCCTCTGCCCCACACCACACGATCGAGGACCGCATGAACCTGCCGCACCCCTAGAGATGGACACTGCAGGAAGGGGGGCATGACAGTCTGCATGCATTTTTCATATTAATTCAAAAGGAAAACCCATATCTGCTGTCAGTCACCATCAAGGGCCAGGGCACTGCGGCCCTCCCACAAAAAGCTCTGCCCATCAGTGCCCTGTCAATCACATGACTGACCTTTCCCTTGGCCCCTGCAAGAACTGTTTACCGGTTTTTCTTAACCGTGTAATGCCGCCATGCTATGAAATAGGGGGCAGAGGTCACTTGTGGTATGGGTCAAAGGCCATCAGCGGGCTGAGGAATCACAGAATCTGCAGACTGATTGCTTCAGCTGTGGAAGTAGTCAACAGATTCCTCATGAAAGCCACCTGGGCCATTCGGTGAATTGTGGTCAGATGGTGGAGAGGTCAATAGCAAAGTCATGCTGACCTGTAAACCCATTATCATGCTTCTTCTTTTCAGACAGGAGAATGGTAGTTTGTTCTACACTTCAAGAGTCATCTTTATTTCTTGTACTATGATCGTATGCATGTGGCTGAGATGTGTTGATGACAGATCACAGATGTTTTGGCCAGAGTTGATTGGAAACGCTCTGTGTTGTGTACATCTTCGGAGCGGTGTTTGTGGTTGGCGGGGGCTCAGGGAGCGCCGTGCCAGTGCTGACCGTGTCCTCTCTCTCTGCTCCACAGGTCAGGACCGCAGTGAGGCCGGGCTGATTAAACGCTTCAAGGGGGATGGGATCCGCTACAAGGCCAAGCTGATCGGGATTGATGAGGTCACGGCGGCGCGTGGGGACAAGCTGTGCCAGGACTCCATGATGAAGCTGAAGGTGAGTGAGCTTCGGAGGGTTTCCACGCCGGCTCCGACTCCGGGTCGGAATAAACGATCCTTCCCCGGGACGATCCATCAGCGGCTTTAATTAGCACCGTACGCATCAGGAGCGGCAGCAGGGCACAGCCTTGCCAGGTGAAGGCTGAGCTCGCTCGGGGCGAGCCCTGACACGTCGTATCGTCTCTCCTTGACGAGAAGGGGGAGGGGGGGAGGCCTCATTTGCATAGCGGCTAATTGGGATGGGAGCCCAGGCAGCGATTGATCAAACCTGTTTACATCCTCGCTCATCCTGACGGGAAATCCATACTCATATTCAAAGAAACCCCCACCTATAAGTAAACAAGTGTTCAAACATTATTATTTCTAATCTCTTCGTCTCCCCTGCAGCCCAGCCCCTCGGTCCGTCGAGGTGCCAGGGCTACGGTGACACGCTTAAACGACCCAACCAGCGTCTGCAGAAATAAAACGACTCGGCGAAATGCATAGCGGCGTCGTACACTCGTAAAGCTGGGATGTTCAAGCAGAGACTCAGAACACAGCTTCCGCCTCCCACCCACGAACACATCAAGAGAAATGATGCGATCGATACCCGCATACTATTGTCTGGGAGTCAGGGGTCGGCATTGATCGCCCTTTGAAGCCGGCAGAATGAATACCCTGAAGAAGAAGTGGATTGTCGATTGATAGGCGCAGATAACTTCTCCGCTTGGCGTCGTGCACATTAGTTCCCAGCCTGTCCAAATCTGGGCAAGTTTATGGGGCTTAAAAGCAGATCCACAGCTCGAAAATGGCTTGATTCAAGCCTCATGTAGAGACGGATGGGCGAGGTGTTCGATGTGGCCGAGAGATTCGGAGACAGCTGGTCACTCAGGTCACTCGGTGATTGAGGTTGTACAGTGTGACTTCATATTCTCCATTAACATGGAAAGATTGCCGGGACTGAAGCCTGTACCACAAATGCTGTGTGAGAGACAGTTGTAAATTGAAATTGTTTGTACTGAAAAAAGCTGAGGGGAAAAAAGACTTCAAAGGCTCTTCTACTACTTAGCCAGGAGGCCCTGTCTGAAGGCTCAGTGTAGCAGCGCTTTTTAAAAGTGGTCAGTCAGCATATCTTCCCTGTGCTGGTTAGGACCCGCGTTGTAAACGGTGCTGGTGTCAGCGCTGTGAAAGGGGGCCGAGTGCAGAAAACACATCCACTCCATTATGTAACACCTGTTTCCCCCCACAATGAGGGATGAAAGAGGCAAAGAGCCTTGATATCTTCTTTTTCTTCACGGTGCTCTTTTTCTAATCTTCCGCAGGGAATTGCCGCCGCAGCACGTTCGAAAGGAGAACACAAGCAGAAAGTCTTTTTAACCGTCTCCTTCGGAGGGATCAAGATCTTTGATGAAAAGTCAGGGGTGAGTAGCCAAACCACGTAGTGCGGCACAACACAGGAAATGTCAGAGCCCCGATGGGGATTTTGGGGTGTAGTGAGGTGGTGGTGGTGGTGGTGGGTTGGGGGGGGGGGGCTGTTGGAGGGTGAGCAGCACTCACCTTTATTCCTCAACTCCCTGGGCAAGGGCAGCTACAGGGGGCTCTATGGAGCCATGCTGTAGATCAATCCCAAAGGTGCCATGTCGGTATAGTTCCCTTTCAGAGTGATGAATTCAGACCATGGCAGAACATTGGCTCAGGCCCCGTGGTACATAAATGCTGCATGTGCATCCTCAGCCGCTCTGAAACCCTCAGCTGCCAAATGCCTCTTTGTACTTTCTCTGCAAACATCTGAAAGGCATTCTGTTCCTCTACGGCATACCCCCCCTCCTCCAGAAGGGTGATCACTTTCTTTTCATCCACATTGCACATTCACCCGTTGCTAGCAGCGACAGGTCCACGGTCCTTTTGCACATGCAACTCGTGGGGCGGAAGCTATTCCCGTCCAGAATGAAATTACACAAGCCAGTTCGGCGTGGGCTTGAGCCAAGCGCGATGGGATTCGATGTTCTGCGACCCAGTTTTGTTTTTCGCACGTGCCACATAGCGCCAATGAAGCTGTCAGTCACCCTCCGGTGCGAATTAAAGAGGGGCTTGTGAAAGCACTGTGCGTCCGCCGCGGTTTCAAGCTGGAAGTGACGCTGTGATGCCAGACAGAGGGCAGGCCGCAGCTGGGGAGCTTCTGCCGCGGCATTAATGTTAATGTTCGCAGCTGATGTGAAAAGTGCGTGATTTGTTTCTGTTAAGTCGGAACACATCGGTCACTAATGTGATCATGCAAATGGATTCCCGTATTAAAAATGAGCACAATCATCGGAATTGCCATAAAAGGCCTGTCTGCGAATCAGATTTTAAATGCTGCATTAAATCACTGCTCGCAGTGACCTGTGAGAGTTCCAGTAATCTGCACACGGCCACATTTGCTCTTTGCAGTTAGCCTCGGCATCCATGTTGTAGCTGCCTGCCTGTGCATTTCCACAGTTCTTGCTCTGTCAGCCTGCTGTAAGTGGTGAGAGCAATGCAGTGAGCTCAATGCAAAATGTAACATTTAGCAACATTTAGCCCCTCACTGACCCCTGAAACATTTTAAGTATGCTTTTATACTCGCAAAAAAGGAAGTCCATGTCAGTGAAGGGAATAGGAGGAGCATGCTTCATCTGTGTTATCAAGACCAATACATGGGTGCAGTTTTAACATACTAAGATTATGTTAAGCAAAAATTGCAAGTGAGTAGTGATCACCTGTCATTTTGAATTAAGGGAATGACGGAATCTTACACAGACCAATTGAGAAAATGAGTCTCTATGTAAATGATAAGCCACTTTCTTTGCTAATTTCTTTCTCTAAATAGAGGGTAAAGTTCTACAGTAGGTGAAATGATGCTGCATCTCTATGACAGAGTATAGTCTGCGTGTAATGCAGAGGATGGTGTTGAGGATACAGGTAAGTGATTTATGCTGTTATAGTGTATCACTGCAGCTTGGGCAGGAATTTGGGCCCACAGAGTGACCGCAACTGTTTGGCAGACTCTTAATAAGAGCAGATCTCTGTTCTGATAGCTGTACGGCCTTCTGTGACCTTTTGTTGTAGCTGTAATTCTGAACCTCACTTGCTGAGACAGAGGTTTTAATCAGTGCCCTGTCTATGGCAACACATAGCAAGGAGCTGTGGGTTAGTAGAACCAGCAGTGCACGGCATACCATCACTGAACAGTACATCAACCCCCTCGCTGAACAGTATGCCCTCACTGCACAGTACACCCTCACTGAACTCTTCTTCGCGTCATGCCTAACCACCCCACTAGCTGTGCCAATATCCACGATATACCACGATATACCACATGTTCAAGTTCTATAACCCCTTTATACCCCATTTACTTAATTTATCTTTCAAAATTTCACAAAAGAAAGACAAGACAAACTTTAAATGAATGTAATTTAATGGAACTATGTTTTATGGTCAATTTATTCTTCCACTGAACAGTAGTTTATTGGTTGCTAATATTAGCTACAAATAATGTATCCCCACTGCACTAGCTAAGCAATGTTAGCTAGCAGTAATGTATCCCTAATGCACTAGCTAAGTATTGGTATTAATGTTAGCTACTAGCAATAATGTATCCCCACTGCACTAATCTTAGCTAGCTAGCTTGCTAGTTTATGTTACACCTGTCAGGTCATTTGTCAGTCATTTGTCTTTGTGTACATGTTTATCTGGACACTGCCAGATAACGTGCAGTTATTGAAATAACTCACAGCGTCGTTATGAGTCATCATTTGCCGGGGTTTTGTGGTCTTGCTGGTATTTTGATCTGATGATGTTGCCTTAGTAGTATTTTTTTGTTCCTACTCCTTTCCAAATCCCCAAAAAGATAAAATGACATTTTAAAATCACAAATTTTGTTTTACTTGTAATTTCAATTACAAAGTAGATGACGGAGTAATATTAAAAGATGTTTGAACGTTCCATTTAGCCGTACATATATGGTGGATATTGGCACTCACTGAACATCCTAGCTGAACAGTACAGTCTTACTGAACAACACATCCACACCCTCACTGAACAGTACTCCCTCACTGAACAGCCTCACTGCAGACTCACAATAATCTCACGGCATGCTCAGTACGTCAGCACTGAACACTGTAGCATTGCCCATTAGTGAGTTCACAGGAGGTATCTGTGGTATAATTGTGAGCTTTCCGGACCTGCAAGCAGAGGGGAGGGTCACAGGTGGTGTTGGAGGATCGTGTGCCGGTGACACCGCAGTGGCCGGGCTCCCAGCCGTCGCCCCCGCGACGCGTATCAGACAGATGATCCGGGCTGATGTGGCAGCTCTAAGTCATATCTATTATTTGGCTTTGACTGCCTGTGAGGTGGTAAGCTCAGGATTTACCTCTCTTATAAAAAAGGCTGCACCAGAGCAGGCTGGGGAGTGTGAGCTTTGGCGCTGATGAAAAATCCTCTCAGTAAATCAGGGGAATGGAGCATTAGGCAGGACCAGGGCTGTGGCTGCTTCCCACATAAGGTCCGCATTATAGACTTATTACATTTTGGATCTTATGTCCAGTAGTACAGCTTTCTCTCTCCCACTACCCCCCATTATAAATCTGTTTCACCTTCTCTCACTCCCTCTCTCACTCTCCTTATTCTCTCTCTCCCTCTCTCTCTCTATCTCTGTCTCTCTTTTTCTCTCTCTATCTCTCTCTCTGCTGAAGAGGACAGACTCTGTCTGCTGAAGGTGCAAACAAAAAGGAGCAAATCGTAGCGCCTGATCTCGCTCTCCCCGGAAACGGGAGTAAAGGAGCGTGTCACTATCATGTGGGGGTTTGTAATTGGCCCGTCAGCAGGCTGCGGCTCTGGAGCGGAGCGCCTGAGGGTCCAGGTGTCCCTCTGGAAGCGCACATCTGACAGAGCGCCCATCACTGCCGCACCGAGACTTCCTTTGTGATGAGTCATTGCCGTCCGTCAGGAGGAACACCACATCGGAGTGGGTTTTTTTTGCTGCGGAGCCGTGTGCTGTCAGGTACTTCCTGGTGCCTGGAGGCTTTCCTCACTGACGTGACTGTCTGTGATAAATGGAGCAGTTGACCAGCAGGGGGCAGAGTGGAGCCGGACAAGGAAAAAACACAGTCTGAAATCGAGAGGGGGAGGAGTTGCTGCAGAGAGCAGAGTAGAGAAATACTCTATACACAGTGGAATCTGTGTACCCTGATCTGAACATAGCAGAGAGAGTCATCCAAACAGGTTATCTTCTGTGTGCTAATGCTTTCTGCATTTATTCAAAATGCATTCACTAAAAATATTTCCTTTTACATATAAATGCTTACCCCTTTTGCTCCCTGTCACACTGTACTCATGAATATTATTAAATAGAGAGAGACATGCTCTCACCCTTGCTCCCCAGATTGTGCCCTTAATCCTACACAGATTGAAACAGCAGATTTTGCAGCGTTCAGCCTTTAACCCATGTGCGATAGGCATAAATGGTTTCATGTTAAATTTGCGTACAGTCAGGGTTGGCTATAGGGCTGACAGTCTTATTTCCTGTGAGGGCATCAGTCAGTGGCATGGCAGGTGGATATTCGGAGGGATGTGTGTCCTCTGCTTCCTCATTTTCTCCTGGCTCAGGGAACGCTGCCGGAAGGACAGAGGGGCCATTGAGCTGTTGGATACTGAGCAGGAAGAGCTGAAAAACAACATTAATCTGGCCCCTCCTGTCTGTGACTTTGGACTGCACTCCTCATTAACACTGCTTTAGTCAATAGATGTGCACCCAGCTCTGCCAGCCACCCCAATGTTTTGGCTTTTCAAAGCACTGCACTCTCACCTGCTTTTATTTCAGCTGAAGGTCTGGTCCTTCCGCTGGCTGTGTTTTGTGGTTGCCATAGAAATCCTAAAATGGTGAAATAAAGACAATTTTTACTCCTTTTAAAGGTTATAATACACATGTACTCACTGAGTACTTCATTAGGTAGACCGGTACATCAGCTTGTTAATGCAAATATTGAATCAGCCAATCATTTTCCCTCCCTAACTCACCACCGTGATTAGCCTTATATATGCCATAGACTGTAATGGCACTTATATATTTGTATAGATATTGTTGATTTTTGTATTAGCTATTGTATTGTTGTACTCAGGGTATTCTAGCTGCCAACTGTGGTATGCTAGTTTGGAAGTTGATGTATTCTTCAAGGGTTCAGATTATATCTGCTATGTTTACACTAGGACTCAGAACTGTACTGTCCTCTCAGGTCCTCTTCGCACTTGTACTTTGTGTTTGATCTGCACTTCATTGTACGTAGCTCTGGATAAGAGCGTCTGCTAAATGCCATGTAATGTAATGTAATGTAATCATGTGGCAGCAACTAAATGGATAAAAGCATGCAGACATGGTCAAGAGGTTCAGCTGTTTTTCAGACAAAATATCAGAACAGTGAAGAAATATGAGCTAAGTGACTTTTACCATGGAATGATTGTTGGTGCCAAGAATGGTAGTTTATCGAAGAAACAGCTGATATGGTCTCTTGAGCTTTGTTAATGAGATAGGTTAGTGGAGAAAGGCCACACTTGTAAAAGCTGACAGAAAGGTGACAGTAATGCAAATAGCCACACATTACAACAGTGGTATGCAGAAGAGCATCTCTGAACACACAACGTGTCAAACATCTTAAATGGATAGGCTACAGCAGCAGAAGACCAATAAGTCAAGAAAATAAATCTAATTGATACCTAATAGAGTGCTCATTGAGTGTAGTTTTTCATTGTTTGTGCTTTTGTTGTCTGGCAAATATAATTTCAAAATAACAAAATATTGTTGAACTATTATAGTATAATGATTCTTTCAGAAATACACATGGCAAATGGGAAATAGGACATTAAATACTAATTACGAAAGAGGATACAACATTAAAATTAGAAGCCAACCTTTATGTTGCTTCAAAAGGCTTGTACTTGAATTAAAAATAACAATACAATTCTAGTTTAAAACCCCTGGCCTTTCAAATTAAATCAACAAGAAGTATGCCCTAAGCATGTATACTGTTTTGAGGAGTTCCAAATCAAAGAGCTTTTGTTTTGGCTATAATTAAGGAAATTGTTTTGCCCATCGAAATGAGTCATTCCAACTCGTATCCCAGAGTTCCTGTCAAAGCCATTGTCCCCCGCCTCATCCCGACCTCCTCCTTGTACTGACCTCCCTGTTCATTGATGTTTCTGCGATTCTCCGAGCCCGCTTCCAGCGAACACCAGTGACCTTATAATTTCATTACCAAAGCAACCATATCGCAAAATACACTGATGTGACTTAGCTAATCTCATTCTGTCTTTGTTTTCTGGAGAGCTGCCAAAATAAGTCTTTTCTTTATTAAGTCTGCCGTGGAGGAGAGGAGAGGAGAGCGGGATGGGGATTGGGTATTTCAGAGCCGGGAGTGATCTGGATGGCACGCGGCGGGGGAACGCAGCGGAGCCCGTGGCAGCCGTCACGGCACGGGGCTGAGCGAGCAGTCTGGGAAGAACGGGAACGCGAGACGGATCTGAGCATGTCCATATGCCGCGGATCCCGTGCCTTCCCGGAGGACGCCACGGGCAAACGCTTTTATTAACATCCCTGTTATTTGGTGACACAACCCAAGCCAATTTGGCTGTGGAGCCGCCCCGCGGGGTCCGACTCAGGCCCCAACTTCTAATGATAACAATGACGTTTGATTGAGTTAAGCAGCTTTCTTTTCTAATTGCACACCTCTTTCTGAAGGCCCAGCAGCCTGCTGTTAAACCGTGGGATGATGCAGTGGTTTTCCCTCTAATCAGAGGCCTCAGTCCCGACACTCATCATCGCCAGGGTAGCAGCTAATTACTCAATAACTCCTGCCGTGGTAACAGCAGGTTGAGTGGAGTAATGGCAGAGCTCCTAGGTCAATCAATGGGAATAATCACCAGAGTTATTAAAAATAGAACAAAACCCAGCGATGTGTGTGTGGGGGCGCTTTGACGTTTTCCCTCCTCACTCCGTGGTTGGTGAAGCGCCCACATCACTTTTTTCCTCACATTTGGCCGTTGAAAAGAACATTTTATTAGGCATGGTGTGACAAGGATATTGCGCTATGATTGTTCTGTGTGCATTAGCCGAGCCGATAATCTGCCGGAGCCAGAATTCCCTGTCATTTACGAGTGTTATTAGCGGTGTAAATGACAGATTCCCCTGCATGGAGTGTGCCATATCGGTGTATTGAGAAACAAACAGCCTGTGGACCTCATCATTTCAGGAGCTGCAGGAGGCTGCATTCTGGTGATTATCACCCTAGCAGAATTAGTCAATAGAGTCACTTGCCTGGACTGGCCAGTATGTTCAGTATATTTCAAAGGGCAGGACTACAGTAAAATGCACTGTGTGCAGAAGTGTGTGTGTATTTGTGTGTGTGTGTTTGCGTGTGTGTGCGTTTGTGTGTTTGTTTGCGTGTGTGTGTGTGTCTGAGAGGGTGAGCTATGGCACACTGTGCAGAGCAGGTAACTCCCATAATAAATGAAGAGTGGGGAGAGAGTATCAGAGTGTGTGTGAGACCGTGGAGAGAATTAAGCATGCAGAGCATGTTCAGCTCGTCCTCCCCTCCCTCCTGCTCTGCCCCTCCTCCAGTCTGCTTGTATCTGGGAGGAGGCTACTCTCTCACAGACTGTGCCTGCCTGCCTGCTCACTCCGTGTCCTGGGCCCTTTCAACACTGCCGCCTCTGCCGAACCCCAGGAGAGCCGCTCCATGCTTGTGTTCACACAGAATAAATGTCCGTCTTCCTCTCATTTCGCGATGAAACTACAGCACGAACCCCGAGGCTGCAGAGAAACCCCAGAAAAGAGTCCCTCTGTTATCTCCCTCACGCTCACCTCCATTCCATCTGCAGCACAAGGAAAAGCACATCACATATTTCACATATTTGCTGACTTCCTGTCTATTTTCATATGCATTCATTTCCTGCAAATATTTAGTGCATTTTTTTCTTCTTTGAGGTAGAGTGAGAGACGGAGGAAAGAGGGATGGGGGGGGTCCAGACGTAGGTAGAGAGAGGAGAGGGAGATGCTCTGTGAGGCAATAAATCATCCTAAAACCTATTAATGAGATAGTGCTGCCTCTGGAATATGAAGGTTAAAAGGTGGAGGTCACCAAAACCATTAGCGGTGGAAGGAGCTGTTCTCTCGACCAGAGCCACATCAGATATGTATCCACTGCTCGCATGCTAGAGCTGCTCCAGCCAGCTGTCTCATCTGCACTGAACATCTGAGCCCCCTGGTTATTTTAACCCCCTTGATTTTCCATTTTTAACCCTGAACGTTTCTGTGTTGAACCTGGCCCATTTCTATTTTAAAAATACACATTTTGCCACAGCCCTTTTCCAGAGCGGTTATTGCAATCTCTCTGCATGCTCCTCTCCTCTGTGGTGGTCCATGGGAGGGGGCTGTAAGGGAAAGTGATGCTTGAGGATGACTGCTCACGCGTACCTGCTCTGTTGGCTGTTCTATCAATGCAATCTCTCGCCTCTGCGCGACATTTCCTGCTTGCACAGGCTCAAGGAGCCCAGAAAAAGGAGAGATAGACGGAGAGTGAGAAAGAAAGGAGAGGGCAGTGAGAGAGAGAGCTATTGAATGAAAGATAGAGGGGAGAGAAGAGATGGGAGATAGAGAAAACTCCAAATGGACAGGGATCATGTCATGAGCACAAGCTCGCAGAAACCCAGAGAAAGAGAGAGGGAGAGAGAAGAAGAGGACGGAAGAGGACGTCATCTGCGGATGCTGACTGCTGGAGGGCATTGATGCGTCCGTGTCTTTGATTCCGGCTCGCAGCCTAGATTTACGGCGCTGCCACAGGCGGAGGGGGGGGGGGGGGTGGCGCGGGCGCTGTGTGGAGAACAGATGCTGGCTCCTCTCCACACCGAAGACATCAATTCACACTGAGGTGCCACGCCAGAAATTGAACTGGCCTTGATTTACAGCCACGCCCAGGCAGATACTCGCCAAGCTCGGAGCTCCACCCTCCCCCCGCCCCCCCCCCCCCCCCCCCCCCCCCCCACACCCTCTTCCCAGACCTCCGCTGGCCCGCCTGACATATCACACCGAGACCCAATCCCATCTCCTCACTGCTTACTCGCTGCCACTATGGGAGATGAATCCCATATTTCACAGTGGGACGGGCGCTGTGTTCTTCATCTGTGAGTGATTAAGAGAGCCCCGCTGCGGCCCTGGGCGGAATGATGCACTGCGTCTGCGGACGGGGGAAGGTTCTCGGGCTAGCCACGGGCCGCGGTGAGGACTAATGTTACTGTGGTCCTTGGCTGTGTAATTGGATTCTGACTGTCAAAACAAAGGGTCTAATGTGCAGTAATGCACAGAGATCGGGGAGCCGTTCAGCCTAGCAGAAGAAAAGCTGTCAGAGCAGCGAGACTAGGGCCGTGTTGCGGAATTACCTCCACCAGGCTGAACAGCGTACCTTTGACATAAAGGCGCTTATCTCTGCCTGCGGTTCAGGCTGCTGAAGTACCCCTTCTCTATATGAGATGATATTGTGCATTGAATGCGGAGAACGGCCTTTCATCTCACGCCGTACCGAAGATTGCGCTGAAGTGCTTTATTCTGGTGGGGCGGCTTCCATTTTCCTCCCTGAAAAAGAACGTGAAATGAACTGTCGTAATGGGATTTTTACTTGCAGATGCTGTTAAATTGGGTAGTGGTCTAAGTATTTGTGATTTCATGATTTTGATTGCAGGTGTTACGATAGCTGTAGGCATTTTTTAGAGAGAGGTTTGGATCTTGCTGCCATTCAGTGCCGTTTTCAGATTCCAGCCAAAATAACATCAAACGACTCAAAGCAAATAATTTGCATTTTAAGGCCTTGTTTGTCCTTCACAGCCTTATTGTTTTGACATACATTAGTGAGTGTTCAAGGTTCAAAGGTTGATGTTTAGTCTCAGGTTTGTTTATTTAAGAAAGTGGGATGAAAGGAGAAACCAAAGCCGTTGAGCTCCCATTTAATGCTGAACACGGTTTTTCATTATAAATGAATGAATTACTTTTTTGCTTAGGTTTAATATTGAAGAGGTACAGTAGATTTGTATATGATGCCTTAAATATAATAAGTAGACAAAGTCAACCTCCAAATCCTTATGAAAATGGAATATACCGGAATATATAAACATGTTGACTATAAAATATATATATATACTTCACGCCAGGGCATAAAAAAAAAAAATTGTACGTTGGGATTTCTGAAAGTGGAAGTTTTATTTTAATATCATTTTTTGTTATTGCCTTGCTTTGTATGAATTATCTTCTGCTCCGCTGCTGGGAATGTGCTATAAAAATAAGTATATCATAGCTATCAATATATTTTATTTCCATGCTGCATATTTTCAGCGTGTTCCATTTCCGTTGTAGAAGCAAACTCCTCGGCGTTGTGAAGTGTGTTCTGTCCCTATGCTGCGGAGGAACACGATGGTGACACGTTGTATGTTCTGAGCTTAGAGAGGCAGCCTGATCGCTCAGACACCCACTGATACTGCAGCGGGGGCCTTTCACACACACACACACACTCATTCGCACACACGCACACACACACCCGCCGGTGAGCTCCCTGTGAGGTCAATTACACTTTTGAGGGCACATTTACTCAGGGCTTTGCCTCTGTATTCACGACCATGAAGAAAGTTGCTGGCCTCAGCTATTCCTCTGCTGTGCTGCGCATCGCGTCCTGCTCTATGGGTCAGGCCATCTGATGTCTGTTTATTTGCACATTTCCCTTAACCTGCTCACACAGCTACTTAAAGCTTTCCTGGCTAACCTTGCAGTCAGTCAACCTTGAGCCGGGCACAATTTATCCTTATCTGTTTCCTGAACAGAGACCCTAAGCCTGTGAGACTTACGTTGTGCCATTTTACATATCATTGCTTTATACTGTTTACTTTATATACTTACTGTAGCCATTGGGGTTTGGAGCCTTACTCCATGCGATTGCCGGTCTGTAGCTCTTTAGTGATAGAGCGTAGCTCCTCAATCCCCCCTCCACACCATTGCTAGTTGTACTTCCCATTAACGTCCATGTCTGTGTGAAACCAACAGCAGGGTTCCGGCTAGCACGTTGCTCTTATCTGTGTTCTGCATAGGCAATCTGTCAGTACTAACAAATTTGCCTGTGCCAGACACATCTCAGGGGGAGGCAAAACCAGTTTGGGAACAGCCAACTTGCTCGCCTAAATAATTATGTCTGAACCAGCGAGGAGTTGTTTCCATAAAGGTCGAAAGACACCACTAGTGTACCGTCTGGCAGTCTGGTGGCCTCTACGAAACAAGGTCTGGAGCTCTACGAGGAGGGAGAAACCTGTTTGTGTTACAAACAGGGCAGCACCGGGGGGCCTGTTCTCCCCAAAACAGATGAAAGAGAGGCGGCACGGATAGGCAGCCCACCAGCCAGGCCGTAGCCCTCGAAGGTGGGAGCGTGAGCCAAGTCTCAGGGTGACCTTGTCCCATTCCCACAACAAGTGACCCAATTCACAGCCCCTTCCTAATGAGGACCGGATTTCATCGAGACTCCTCTCACTCCCGCTGCTTCTCTCTGGCTCCGGATTTTTCCTCTCCGCTGTGTGTGAAATAATCCACCCACACTGAGTTTATGAGGAACCGCTGCACCGTGAATAATAACTGAGCCACAGTCCTGTGCTGCCAGAGGGGCCTGCGGAGGTGAACTGTTTGGCAACATAGTGGCGACCTCGGACCAGACATTATTAAAGCCCGGCAGTCCATTCCGCGGAGTGCGTTTCACGGCCCCTGCTTCTCAGTGTGCTGTCGTAGCGATGTTGGGCGGCGCATATAATATGCACTCGATGCGACAGAGAAACACAACACTTGGTAGGAAAGCTGTTTGCTCCAGTTTCCAGATCCCTCTCTTAGCCGCTCCATGCTGTGTAAATCAGCGCAATAATAGCCTTTTCCAGCGTAATATGCAAGACTTGTTGCTCCCCGAGTGCTCGCACAAAAATAGAGGAAAGGGGGCAAAACAAATGACAGCTATATTTGGAAGGTTTCTTCCTGCTTGCTGTCAGAAGCAGAATAATCCCCCCCTGCTGCCTCCAACAAAAGCCAGCGTTGAGGGTAATTCTATGAATGTGTGCTGGGTTTGTGCTCGCTTTTAAGAACCATCACCCAATTTAGTGCGTTTAGTGCCTACATTATTGCCGTTCTGGCTGTGATATCACCTACAGTACAATACTTGGCCCAGACACATATATTTCTCCCATAGGTTTTTCTCTTTTTTACTATTTTCTACCTGCACCTGCAAACCCATGCCCCGCGGCTGAGACCAGCCCGGGAAATTCAGCGGTGTGCCGCCCCGCTCAGGGCCCGCATCACACACCTCTGACATTTACGGCTTCATCGCGGCGACTCGGGGTGCTCTTTGGAAGATGCACATTTCCAAACTACACATAATCAGAAATAAATGGCTCGGTGTGAACACTGGGGGGACCCGGGGGCAGGCAGGGAGATCCCTGCGGCTCTGCCTTCAAAGGAATAATGCTCCTGTTAAATAGTCTGTGTGCTGCAGTCCTGTGTCCTGAGGTCAGCTGTGAAATATAATTGGTTGACAGGGGCTTGCAGCAGGCCTTCTGTCCTGTTCCTCCTGTAGCAGCTGTGTGCTGTGTTTGTGAGGCCGACAGAGAGGTTGCTGGGACTCCTGGCTCCACATCATTATGACGGGAAGATGGCTGCACTCAACGATAGCAGCGGCTTCACCCAGGATGCTCCAGGCAAACTGTAAACCTGCCAGAAGAACACCTTCGTATCGGCGCAGGAGTAATTAATCCCACAATGGCTTCCTGTGCAAGTAATTAAGCCCCCAAAACAACTGGCTATTATTTCATTTCACTTTATTACTTTAGCTCTCAGAATTGCCTCAGCATCAAGAGGTCAGGGGGTGAAGGGCTCGTGTGTCCCATAAAGAGAGAAATGTATGTTTTTTAAAAATTGAATACATTCTCATTCATTGCAGTTAACTGAGTGCCTTGGGAAAATAAAGAAAACAATTAGTTTTTTCCTCATTGTACCAGAGAGAATGGCTGGAGGGTGGGTGTTGGAGGTGGACAGGGGGAGAGGAGGCCGTTCTGGGATGTAAAGAATGAGCTCATTAGCATGAGCCCAGATGAGAGAGGTTGTGTGCTGGGGGCGGGCGGGGTCAGGATGGTTCCTCTCTAAACATCTGCCTGGGCCTTCTGTGTCACTGAGCACGAGCATGAGCAGAGAGTCTGGCACAGTTCACAAGTTCCCCAGCCCACGGTGCCACAAGCATTCTGGGAAATGTTGTCCTCACTGCTTTAGGTGAGGCAGACAGCATCGCAGCATGCTGTTAACCTCTCAGACAGGGTGTATTTTTGGCGAGGCGTTTCACGCAGCTCAAAGCAATCAGAGAGGAGCCAGATGACACTGAAGTAACGCCCTGCCAATCATCTCTCTAAATAGTGTTGTACAGCTACAGTGGAAGATGATTGATTATAATTGCAGAAGATTATAATACTGTTCTGGGTTGTAAAATTAAGTGCAGAATGTTGAGGAAAAGTAATTGTTGATAATTACCTAAGAAGCCGGAGAGATTGCTGTAAAATGTTGTTCCAGCCCCTGAAGCAGGGCTTCATCATTCCTGACTGGTGCTTCAAGGGTTTCCTGTGCTGACATGCTCTGAATGTCAAAATGTAGGCATTTCTTCTGCAGGTGTTCTGATGGTGGCATTCAGAACAATGGGAGACCGGAATGAGAGATATTTTGCTATCTTCTAACAGAAGCTCATTCCACGGTGCCTCCTTATTCTTGCAGATCCTTCAGCACCACCATGCTGTCCACGAGATCTCCTACATTGCAAAGGACATCACTGACCACCGCGCCTTTGGCTATGTCTGCGGCAAGGAGGGCAACCATAGATTTGTGGCCATCAAGACAGCTCAGTCTGTGAGTATCAGCACTGCATCAACTTTGTTGTCATCCAGTACAAGGTTCTATAAACTCCTCAATACACACACCACTCTACACACAATGTCCTCTATGCAGACCCAGCATGTCTTCTTTATAGCTGAACTACTCTACATCCACACTACATAGTGTTATCTGTACACCCACACTGCATAGTGTTCTCTACTGTAAATTCACACTGCATAGTGTTCTCTGTCCTTTACATCCACACTGCATAGTGTTCTCTGTACTGTACATCCAGACTGCATAATGTTTTCTGTACACCCATACTATGTAATGCTGTCTGTACATCCACAATGCATAGTGTTCCTTGTACCCCCAGACTACATTGTGTTCTCTGTACATCCACACTGCATAGTGTTCCATACATATCCTTTTCATTCTTCACTTGTCATCCCTCCCCTGACATGAACGCCACCTTCTCACCAGGTCTGTGTATTGTTCTGTTTGTATACCTACAACACATTATTCTATCTACATCCTCCCAACAGAAACCACAACACAAGATACACAGAATACTAGTCCAGCTTTTCCTGTTCATTCAGTCCCAGCATGTGTGCACCCTCTGCTGAATCCCGAAACAGCGTCATAGCCCAGCACAATGCCTGCCCCTGCTATTCAGCCTCAATGCATTCCTGTCCAGACATTATTCTGAATCTCTCAGGCTTCCCCTGCCTCTCTGCTGTGTTTGATGTTATGCCATGCTTATTCTGCCTCAGCGAGGGGCTTTATTGATTTCCCATATCAAATCGATGAGTATCCGTCCCCGAGTTTAACACGCCATCCATTTCACAGTGAGCTGAACTGAGAGTGACCCAGGCGCTGGTGACATAGACAGATGGGGAAAGGTTCTCCAGATCATTTGCAGTGCCGGACTTCAGGGTTATTTGTCATTTTGCTTCTGATGGGGGATATTATTGAGAATCATAAGAAACCCTATACTTTTTCATCATTATTATTCCCTGTGGATTGAAAAAGGTGATTGATGTATTAGTGTTTTAATGAACAGTGAAAATAATGTTTCAATAAATAATGTGAATAATAGCAGAAACTAATCTCTTGCTGGGCAAAAAATATGTTTTAAGCAGGTTTTTCATCAAGTTCTATGCAACTGTCCTGATAAAAATCCACACAGTGTGTTACCTTTATGTGGGCCTGGTCATTGGGAGTCTGTACACGGACACTATCTGAAGAATTCACAGCAGGAGGGGGGCGGTTGATCTGCCATGTAAGGAGGCATTGTGCAGAGGGGGTGCCATCTGGATTACTTTACCTTTGGGGTTGTTTGAGTTTGACTCAGCACTGGGAGGAAGGGTGTGGGAGATGGCGGTCATTTCTGACTCCTCTGTCCTTCTGCAGGCTGAGCCAGTGATACTTGACCTGCGCGATCTCTTCCAACTCATCTACGAAATTAAGCAGCGCGAGGAGATGGAGAAAAAGGCACAAAAGGACAAGCAGTGTGAACAGGCTGTTTATCAGGTAACCACACCCACTCATAGCAGTAAACACACTGGCTATCAGGTATCCACACCCACCCGTAAACAGGCTGGTTATCAGATAACCACACATACATGCCCAAACAGGCTATCTATCAGATAACCGCATTCATGCTTCTCTGGGAGCAATTGAAACAGACTGCTTGTCAGGTAGCAACATCTACACATCAAAGGACTGTTCATCAGTGTAATGTTTGTTATACAGGTATTCCACTTCGCAAGGTCATTGATGGAGGGTATTGTGGGATGTATTTATGCCCAGAAGATTGGTTGTGATTATACAGTGTTATTGTCCTGTAAGATACGTATGTTAGTAGCATGCCGTATATTATATGTACATTGATATGGAAAGGAAGAAAGGAAAAGGATAGAAAAAATAGAAAGGAAAGCCTTTACTAAGCTTATACATAAAATCTTACATAAGCATTCCACTTTTTTTGGGTCGGTAAGCAAGAGCTAACAGAATTGGTATGAGCTAGGAAACTTTGAGGAAATCCAAAAAACAGGACCAAATGAATACCAGACACAGCAAAGTAAACGGAGAGACAATTGAACACATAAAGGATAGACACAGGAAAGAGACGAGGAGGTTTGTGTGAGGTGCCATGTAAAGACAAAAGCAGTCAGGGCACTGAAAGATAATTTAGTATGTCGTTAAAGAGATCAAGGGTTCACAGGGAGCCCCTCCAGCCTTCCCACTTCTTTCTTCCACACAAGGAATGTGGCCACTGGCTGAAAGATCCACAATGCGATATTATTCAGGCAGCTTGTACAATTAAATGACAAAATCTGTCAAATACCAGCTTCTGCAGTTTAGAGGAGTGTTGGAGGGGAAAAGAAGGGAACTCTTTTTTCCTTGAATGAAAATTTAATAATCAGATGTTGAAAAATTTATTGTGCTCCTGTCTGATCAGTTGATTTGCCTGGCTCTGAGTCTCTCTACCACCCGCCCTCTCTCTTTCTCTCTCTTCCCTTCTCTCTTGATTCAATCTCTGCTCACTCTTCTAAATGCTCGCAAAGACAATTTTGGAGGAAGACGTAGAGGACCCAGTATACCAGGTAACCTCCTCTGCACAAATTGCCGCTTGCCATGTTTTCTCCTGTTCCTGAAAGACTCTTTGCTGCACTGCACTGTAGAGGTATCCCGTGGTAGTAATCAGCCTTTAATCTCATATTGAAATGAATAACTCCACTCCACTTTTCTTTCTCTCTTGAATTAATAAAGTCATATTATTTCATCATTTCTGTACCTTTAATGCATAGTAGACCATTACAGTAATTCTGTTTTTATTACCAGCATAGTGTTGTACTATTTTATATGTTACTTTATATATTATTATTATTATTATTATTATTATTATTATTATTATTATTATTATTATTACTGCCAACCATATCCTGAGTATTCTCTGTTATTCCCACCCCTTAATTTTAACTGAATGCGGTACTCTGTAGCACTCACTGAATACAGACAGCTTTAACCCTTAACTCTGATGTGACACTGGGCGGTGTGCCTATGAAGTGAATAACATTAACTCTGTCTAGTGTTATCTGGAGACGAGAGGAACAGTTCCATGTAGTGGAGAATGTTGCATGCTGAAAGAAAATATGCGTTGTGATAAAAAAGAGTAGTATCGCAGCTTTAAGTGATCCCTGCATTGCAGAGAAATATGAAGCAGAGCCTATAAAGCACTATAAACATGTCTCTGCAAAAGGAGTTGGGCTGGGCCTGATTTGCATAGACACCCCTTACATCAGTATACAGTAAAAACCCAACATGCAATGGGGCATGCATGGGGAGAGGGGGAATTGGCTGAGAGTGGCTGAGCCGAAGCCTCTTTTGGCTCGTATGTACGGTGAGCTACAGCATATTTCTCCTCCATGCAGGGTGATAGTGTGTAGAAAGCTGGCAGAGGCAGGAGACTGCAGCTACTGCAGTGTAGGTGAAGTGGTCAGGAAGGAGAAGAAACCTTCGCTTCTGCGTCTGACTCTCCCCAGATTCTTTAGCGCTTAATCACTGCAGCCTCGTGATTCGATTCATGAAAAAACCCAGAACGATTTCACACATACCAAAAAAATACAAATACGTACACGCAGATGCGAGCACAATTCCAATACAGCAATTGTGCTGCAGTCTGATGTCTTTGGATGTAATTGAGATTATCGCTACGGTTAAAGCAGGTGTTTCGCACTAGGTATGGGTGAGAGTCATACTGAGGCTCCAGTCAGGTGAGGGAATGGGGCCTTTCACTCCGGAGGCTGGGTGGTCACTGCACTGACAGTGTAACGTAACCTGCTTGGGCCCTTCCTGCTGTTTGATTCTGTCTGACCAATCACTTCTCTGCTCTCCTATTGTCTCTCTCTCTCCACCCTTACTTCTCTCCTCCTGCGCTGCTGATGCTATAGTACATTGTGTTTGAGGCTGGACACGAGCCCATCCGTGACCCCCAGTCAGAGGAGAGCATTTATCAGGTACTATCACGCTCCTCCCCTCTGCTCCACGAGGGCGAGGAGCCTGATTCTTAAATAAAACGTCGAGGATTTTAGCCCGTGGGCGAGTATGCTTGAGCAGACTATTCGGATTTGTCAACATAATTAGGGATTTTTTTCTGGTGACTGTTAATCCACGAACACTATTCAGATATACCTCCCGATGATATTCATAGGTCATACTGTAGGTAGTACAGCTGCAGAAAGTATGACACCATTGCCTGCCCTGAAGTCTGATGTCCATATCTGAATTGATTAAGTAAAACACCACAGCCTCAGACAGACACGTCTGCATCGTCCAGAGCGGAAATATATTACACACACAGTCCCTTTGATGAACACTGGCTCTTCTGACCAACTGCATTGAGCAATTATGTCCTGGAAATGTATTTTCAATTGACTGACCATGTGACTAATTCAGGTTGGTGCTGCCATATCAGGCCTTTCTACAGAGCCCACAGTCGTGTCACTGAGGTCCTGCTCCTTATCGGCTAACCCGGCGAGCCATCGTAAAGCCATATCTCTGGTGTCAGACACTCGAGAGTGCATCGCATCAATGCGGATTGAATAACGGCTGTCGCTGTGGAGTGGTGTGTCCTCTCAGAGGCTCCACAGGGAGGCCCAGTGGCCTTGCCTTCGAGCCCAGGTGCCGCAGCGCACGGCCTGGCCTCCCACAGACCGGAGCCGGCTGACCTTCGTGGAGCCGTGACTGTGATTTATTCCATCCCCGTGAGTAAGCAGCAGGCTTCTCCTCCTCTTCCCAAGATGAAAGCTGGAGAAAGATTAATCAGCAGCGGCGCTGTTTGATCTTTAAATAAGACGGATGAAAAATTAGTTCAAACAGAAGCATGTGTTAAAATGTGCTGAATATCAATCAGCCCCCAAACCGAGAGGAAATGAACAATGGTGGCAAATAAATGAAATAAACAAACAAAAGAAGAACAGGCGCAATGACATGCATAGCCGCTGGCCATCTGAGATCCCCCCCCCACCCCCCAATACAACAAAGGATACGGCAATCCTCCGTTGAACTTATCTTTAGACCCGGAACATTTTTCAGCTGCACCATGTCATCCGTGAAGTTATGGAATTAATCACATGGTTCCATAAGCAGACACCACATGGTACTGTTTGTTTAAAAAATACAAATAATTTCAGTTAGACTGATGAACCAGAATGAACCAATGCAATGTCAGTGGCAGCTTAACGCCTTCACAAATATAATGCAAATATGCGATATGCAAAATAATCATCTCAGATGAGAACTTTATGAACAGACTACTAGGCTAATGCTAACTCAGACTGTCAGAAAGGTCTTCTGAGTATTAAATTGTAAATATAAGATCCTGGAAGTTGTCAGTAATACATTTTGTCTGCTCAGGGTTATAGGTATTCACTGCCTTAAGATAATATGTTGTTTACTTATCTTTGGCTTGAATGACTGCCAATCTAGGTCCCTACAAGTCAGCAGAAGGAAGGGGTCTATGATGTTCCAAAACGGCACCCAGTGAGTGTAGGTGTTTGTACTTTGTTGCTTGCTTCCCTCAGGCAAACCTCTCAGTTGCCCCCAAATCGTCATGCACAAAGGCTTTCCTGCCCATGTTCTGCGTTGGGGTTTGACAGGGTACCCCTGCTCCACTCCAGGCCGTGGGACTGCTGTGGAAGTGCCTTTCTATGGCTTCTTCTCAGAGACCATGGGCCTACGAAATGTGTGTCTCTATCAATCCATGAGAATCTATCCAATCAAATTATACACACCCATGCCGTACCCTCTGTATCTCATAGAGGATGTGGAACTGGTGGGGACTTTTTTCCATACAGTCCCAGTTACACCATGCCTCTTAATGGAAAGACTGTCAGAGGGGGTCAAATAGACCTTGAAATAAAGTGTAAAGCACTATTGCATTTGGGTAATTATTTGTTCCACTGTACAATAATTCTGGAATATTGTTATCATAATTTTATCATAACCATTTTAATTACTTTAAGTGTGGAATGTAATTAATCTTTTTTCAGTTCACATTTGGGAGAAAATGCAAAACAAATGATTTTGCAGACAAGAAAAGATAATGGTTTATAAGCTTTGTTTTTCTAATTTTAAACATTTTTTATTTTTATACACTAATGGCCCATGGTCCCCTGTTCCTTATTGGGTAATTGGTAATGTTTTTTTCAGTGTTCTCTATTACTTGTCAGGAATATTGAGAGGTTTGTTTGAGGTAGCCTTCGCTTGGTGTAGCTGCATGCAGTGTAGTAGTCTGGTGAGAAATGCTTGACCCCCACCTACCCATATGGACAGTGAATATATTTCCAAAAGTGAAATAGTTTTTCAGAGAAGCAATGATATCATCACATCAGCTCTACATAAGATATAGGACTAAATGAAAGACAAAAATAAAATATATTTCTTCCATCTGGGTAGGCCAAGATTCAACCATTTACAAAGGAGATAGTAAGTGTTCAGCTAAAAGGAAATACGATTTCCAATAAAACCAAGTTTTGACCATTTTCAAGATATAGTATGCCTCTGTGGCCCCTTATCCCCTTGCTGCTAGATGGGAATCCACAATCCTCTTTCATTCACTGAATACTTCTCATTTGTCATTATGCTGAGTACAGGTTATGGTTGGAAATTTGATCATGGAACCTTGCTATCTCACTTGAAATGGTCATAACATAGTTGGCTTACATTTCTCAGGTGTTACTGCTGGTCTGTTCATTCAGTTGGAGCTTGTTGAGTGCATATAGCTCCCTACCTTGTATATGATCTGTATTTAGACCACTTTCCCTGCCCCTATTTGATCTAATCCTTAGGGGGGGGGGCTTGCTGACTGGCTCCTAACCAGTGCCAGCATTGATGCCAATACAAAATATGTCCAATCATGAGTACACTGGAAGTTTAAGTTTATGCTAATGAGAAATTTACAGAGGCTTATACCATTGAGATAATCTATCTGTAATTAATTATTGCATCTAAAGTGCCCCACTTCACTGATTGCTGTTTAATTTTTTTTTTGTGTGTCTTTATGCTAAACATGTCACCCAAATTTGTTTTTGCTATGAATCACTGTGTGTGCATGCATGTGTGTGTGCGGGTGTGTGTGTGCATGCATGCGTGCGTGTGTGTGTGTCTGTGTGTGTTGCTCTTGTTTGAGTAGCCCCACATATAGATGCAGCATTTATCCTGTTTCTGTCATTTAACATATACGCATATTTGTTTTGAAGTTAAAGGCAAAGTTATGGTCTGGCTCCTTTTTTTTTCAAAGAGATCCTGGTTCTGTTTTCACTGGGTTATATAATTTTAAATTAATGGTCTAGGCTGAAGATATATCATGGGTATCCCCATAATATCACTGATAAAATGTAAACAAAGCAGACTGAGATTGAGGATTGTGTCAGAGTAAATAGTATGTGGACTGTTACCTGTCACACGTTATGCTTTTTGGACTTTGTCAGTCATTTTTGGGGCCTGCATTTTAAAGAGGTGCCAGTGTGTGATGTTGATTGCTGAATGTCTCTGAAAGTTATTCTTTGCAAAAAACACTCATTTTCATGACTTGAACTGTTTGGATGAAAGGGTGACCCTATTTGGCTTGAAATTGAAATGTTTACTGGTTCTGACTACCGCATTACGCAGACGTCATGCGTTACTTTACAATGCATTGACCAATGGCCCCAGATTTCAATGTTGACAGATCCATTTGCAGAATTGTTTTGTAATCTGCTCATGTCCTGCCCCAGACCACTAGCTGCCCTTTAATGAAAGGGATCCAATTCCAGTACCACAATGCACCGTGAGTCTGAACACATCAGCTGTCAGAGGAGGTCACATGATACACGTCTGTCTCTGTGTCCTCACACCAGCTTTCCAGATTTGTAACTGAAAACCTTCAAAGCATAAATACACGACTGTGATCAGTGAGAAAAATGGAGATTAGGGAAATTATGTTAATTAAGTGGGTTGCCTTAAATACATGCAAATGCATGCAGGTGGATAATTAGTCTCTCCTTAGAGAGAGTACAGTGGGAAGATGGCCGCGGGCATGGGGATGGAGTGATGGACGATCGCAGCCAGCGCAGCAGCAGACACTGCGTCTGGCTGGTTCACGGGAAGCAGGTCCAATGCAGCCAGTCCACCGATGAACCACGTTCACAAAGCGCGTTCGCAACTCTCCGTTTCCGTTTCCATCCACTCTTTTTTTCTCGGATCTTGACTAAAATGGTTAATGTCTGTAGTCACAGATGCAGTCATAGATGTAGTCGTGGGCCTTTACGTAAAACGGCTCCCTAGCCCCCGGACCGCCCCAATGCGGCGTAACGGGCATTTTGCGGTTTCCACCTGAGATGGCGGTTTGTGAAATGACAAGTGACACTCGCTGCGGATCCTGGCTCCGGTGCTCCAGGCTTCCCCGTCGCAGCCATCTGGGCCCCGGGAACAGATGAATAAATCACCGCCTCCAGGGTTTTAATTTGGCTGCTGTTTTATTTAGTGCCTCGCCCTAACATGGGCTCTAAGTCAGAGCTCAGGCGCTCGACATTCAAACCGTGCAAGGTCAGCCGCGCAGGACCGTCCTGGCCACGGAAGGCAATAATCACAAATCACACTTTTATTTATCTGTTTTCCTTTTTTTTTAAGATGAAGTCAAGGTTGTCCTCTTTAAATGGAAACGGGGGAAGGGGTAGACTCGGACAATAATGTGGTTTAGAATGAGGCCACATGATATATTTGTCTAATTGTTTGGTAATTGCACTGTGGTTTTTTTCAGAGAGGAATTTCTCATTTGTTATACATGTGGAGATGCGTTTCCATTGCTTTTTAGTTTTGGATTAGAATTAATCCTTGTACCACTCAGACATCTCTCTAAGACATCCCTTTTCCAGCCATTCTCATGCCATACTTATTGCTAACACCAGAGAGTTTAAATAGCGTACTTGGCTTACTTGTCAGATTGTCGCACTTGTGACTGTGTTTCCTTCAGGCTGTTTTTTGTGTGTGTATGTGTGTATGTGAGTATGTGTGTGTGTGTGTGTGTGTGTGCTGACAGACTCAAAGGAGTGACCTTTTTTGTGCACTTTTTCCTGTTTCTCGTGCACTCCCTTTGCTGTTTCTTGACTGTGTAACAATGCAATGAATGACATTTACAACAGATGTGGTTCATATATTTTAACAACATGTCATGGAATATGAAATATGAAAAAAATATATGACATGATACGTATTCTCATAATTTAAAAAATGTTACCTAAACCTGCTTAATACTGGACTTGAAAAAAACTGTGACGGTGAACCAATATGATTGATTCTCCATCACAGATTTATGTGTTACTGTACATACATACAAAGAAATCAGATCTGCTTGTGTGTCAGTAAATAACCTGAACACATCTGTACAGGTATGGTATAGGTATTTGCCCACCTGGCCTACCTCCTCCTACCTTGCCTCACCCCACCTCACCTCAACCCACCCCACCCCACCCCACCCCATCCCATCCCACACACCCACCTGTCCTTAGACCAGCCCTTTAGTGAGAGTAACACTGCTACCTCCCCATCTCACCCCACCTTCCATTTAACACCACTTTGCTGTTGCAGAACGGGCAGATGCTGGTGGACATTGAGGTGGATCTTGGCAAGGTCACAGAGGTAAGGCTGATGCCACCCCCTGGAGGGGGCGGGCACCAGCGGACCCTTCCTGCATCACCGGGGAAGGGACAGAGATGTATGTCCCTTCAGCGGTTTGATGAGATTTAACACAATAAACGCTAAGTGCTCTTGAGCTTTTATTGGGATGCATTATCAAGCACACCGGAGAGTCCCTATGTGAAACCTCTTGGATTAGCCCCTCCCCGCCTGCCACTGTCTCCCGTGCCCCCCGCTGTCTCGTGACGTCCTCTGTAGTCCAGCGTCATTACGATGGCCCGGGTCCGGTGACTCATTTCTCTACCTAGTCATCAATCAACTACAAAAGGAGGCCATTGTGTTTCCATCCACGAAACATCCCCATCCCCCTACACAAGCGAGGCAGCCTGGGAAGGATGTCCCACAATGCACCTCTTCCATGTTTTACAGAACCGCAGGAACAGAGATGGGCGCTGCAGTTGATTGTTAGTCTTTGTTGAGGCTTTCAAATGGACCTGAAGGTCAAAGCCATCTCAGATAGAGGGATGCTGTGGCAATCTCCCAGCAGAGCACAGCCGACAGCGACAGTAACTCACAGCTCTGCACTCACTCCACCACAAATCACTGCCTTTGAGCGGGAGGAGGAATAAGACCAGAGTGTGCCGGAATGAGCGGCAGTTAGTTCTACAGTGCAAATAGGAAGGGTCCCGTGGGTGCGTTTCATTAGCTCTGCAGCCGTCGTTAACATTGTGCTGCAGCACCTTAACTGCGCACGGCTCTGTTGTTAGAAACAAGCAGTCAGGAGCATATTTCTGTAATTCAATAAGCTGTACGTGCTTATTTAACTTGGAGAACAATGTCTTCTTGGTGGGGGGTTCTTACTGTACCAGTGGTCTGCAGCAATACAATAATGTCCTATTAGCTCCCATTTATTCTAAAATGCTGGATATCCAAGCAAGCAGAAGGAGACAAGGCTATAACGTTGACGCTTTCAGATCCATTATTTGATAATGATATAAGGGGGTCATGGTCTATATGTGATGGACAAATTTTAGAAAGAAAAGCAAAATATTCCAAGAAATTCTCAAAAGAAATTACCCGTAACATCATTTATGCAAATCTCTAATCAGATATTTAAAGCCTGAAATGTAGAACACTATATATAGAGAACATTCTTTCTGTTTCCATGCAGCTGAAATAGATGAAACAGAAAAAGTGCCTCCCCAGTAAAACCGATTAGTAGATGATAGAAATAAGCATTTTTCTAGATACCTTGCCATTCTTTGAAGACCGTCAGTGGTTAATCATGGGTAGGTATTTCATCACAGTTCATCAACCTAACATCCCATTGGCATGCTATGACTCATCCACTAATAGTCCGCTTTGTCACCGGTCTGTTGGTGACACAAGCGTACCCACTCGCTCTTCTGTGCAAGGGTGCTTGGACGTGTGCCAGGTGTATGTGTTGTGCTTAGGAGTCACATGGTGCATTGCATGACCATGCGCTGATATGCACTGGTGGACTCTTTCTCTGATTGCAGAATATCAACCAGTTAGAGCTTTTTGGAGACATGTCCACCCCTCCGGACATCACCTCCCCTTCGGTGAGTTCCCCTCTCCTGCTGAGCGTTTCCCAGTAATGGCACAGCCCTGGCATCAGTGAGCGCCAGGTGGACAGCAGAGTTTAAGGACAAAAGGGTCAAAAACCGTTTACAAATGTGCGTTCATTCTAAACATGATCAAAGCACACTGGTACTTTGTGGACTGGTGGAACTGCTTGTTGACTGGTGTGTTTATGTCTCGACTAGGACAGAATAGAAGTAAGCTGTTCTGTTTACCCCCCCCCCCCCCCAGACACCCGCATCTCCAGCGAACACTCTGGACCCCTCCATGGCACATCAGCCCCCCTCCGAACTCTTTCCCTCCTTCAACCCTGCGTCTGTGCCCTCAGGTAAGGAACCTTCATTGCTAAAAATGGAGCCACTCTGTTTGGACTGCGTTTGAATTTAAGAAACAGATCCTACAGTTTAATGAAGAAATGTGAAAGTAGAGAAGAAAGCCTTCCAGCACGCCTCAGTAAATGTAACCTTGTCTCAGCCTAGCACTGGCTTTGGCATAATAATCAGTTAGGGACTGTGAATTACTGCATTAGCACTGAAAGCCGCCTTGCAGATGGGGCTGAATTGGTCGTCAGTATCACTCTTGTTATGAGGTTCTCGCCTGGTGTGATGAGCCTGCTGGGCGAGGTAGTAAAGTGTACCCTTGTCTGGGCGTAAAGGAGAGCTTTAATGTGGTCTGTGTGCGTGTGTGTGCGTTCGGGAGGGAGGGTGTGTTTTTATGTGTGCGTGTCTGTGCTTGAGCAGTATACAGATAGCGTTGGCTGCTATTCACTTTTTATTGTGGGCTCCTCTCTAATCGGCTGAGCGCTTTCACAAACAAACGCATACTGCTGCTGCCATTGTACAGTAAGCTGCCATGCCTGGTACTGTACCTCATTTCCTGTCTGGCCTGTTTGGAGAAGATTACCTAAAACAGAGGCTCTGCACTAATCCTGGGCAACAAAACTAAGCACAATGGGACACAGCCAATAGTGGAACACTGCAGGCAATGTACCAAAGGATTTACTTTGTGGAAAATGAATGTACATTTTGCAGATGCCTGTCTTATTCAACAAAGAAGAATAAGAATCCCTCATTTTGAAAGAGACTTTAATAAACATGGCTTATTCAAACTAGTTCTAGTGAATCATTCCATTAGTGAGCTGATAGGTGAGCAGGGTGGATTTATTGCCAGTCTGCTTAAAGGAGTTTCATCTTATAAGACTGGGATTCTGCTGTAAGAGGGTGGCTTTGCCTGCTAAGTGCAGGACAGTTGATTGCAGGGCATCTATGGGTGGAAATATGCTGTACATATTCTAATCCCCCACAACCGCTGATGTGTCGGGCCGCATCTGGTCCAGAAAGATTGACTAGTACTATAAATGTAAACAATATTTCATTGAAATGCATCAGAATATCTCTGCTGCACCCTGTGTACTGATACGCATTTGGAATCACAAGTACACAAGCTCTCAAGAACCATACCTGCTCACAGAATTTTGAACTGGTTATTCTATATAACGTGATTATTACGAATAATTATATTCAGAATAGTGTGTTATGTCATTTTTTGCTAAAACACTTCACTGACTGTACAATTTGTAGTTATGTAGGTTTTATTATGGAGATTTCATTTACAGTTTTCCTTTGGTTTAATATTGTGAATGGCAGTGATTCACTGACTCATTTCTTCACAACATCATAAGAGTTTTCAGGATTTATATTCTGAAAACAAAAATGCAGGCTTATTTGGACCCGCTTTTCACACTTAGTGGGGCACTCAAGATGGATAAACTGTTAATCTTTGCATCTGTATTATAAATGGATAATGCTAATGCGTGCACTTCATTGGAATGACTTATGGCTATGGGAAGAAGGGAAATTGCCAGTGTCTGCTTGACTGGTCATAACTGAGGCTTTGTGTTAGGTGCTGGTGTTGCTGATTCCCAGTGTAATGCTTTCCTCCCTCACATCTCGGGGAAATGCATCTCCAGCCTGCCGTGACATCTCTCTGCCATCTCCGCCGTCTCTCTGCTCCAGCAGTGCGGTCCGTGTAGGCAGGAAGCGGACTTCGGTAGCCCAGATCAGATCTGGGGTGTTCAGCGTCCTGCACGGTGTTAATGGCTGTGTCAACAAAAACACGCTGCTGCCCTGCAGGTTGTGCTTCCTCTGACCTGCGTTTCCTCCGGTGTGGCTCTGATACGCGGGGGGAGATGTGTTCTCATTTAAAATGCAAACCTGCCAGATGTTCAGGCAGCACAGAAGACTGTCGGTGAAACGTAAATCACGTCGTTTAATATGTTACGACCCTGTGAGAAAAAAGAGAAAGGTCTGCACATTCGTGGTTGCAGCTCCGGCCGCTGTTAATGACGATATTTTATCTTTGTCACGGACGCCTCATGCCTGGCCGACTCCAGGCCGCAGCACCCAGCATGCTCCTCTCCTGTGTGTCGCCCAGGTTACGTCACCATGGGAGCCGTGCAGCCGGCGCATTGGGGCCAGCAGCCGTTTGCAGCACAGGCACCCCTGGCTTTCGGCGTGCAGTCTCCCATGCCGGTCGCTCAGGTCATCCCCGGAGCCCAGCCCATGATCTGGGGCCAGGCTAACCTCTTCCCCGCCACTCAGCAGCAATGGGCCGCCATGGCGGGCGCATTCCCCCCCACTGCCTTCATGCCGACGCAAACTGTGGGCCCCCTGCCGGCCGCCATGTTCCAGACGCTGGCCCCGGTGACGGCCGTGCCCCCCTCCTGCGAGCCTCCGGCCGCCTCCGCCACCAGCCCCCAGCACACGGACCGCTCCCGGCAGAAGATGAGCAAGGAGATGTTCAAGGATTTTCAGATGGCCAAGCCGCCGGCCATGCCGGCACGCAAGAGCGAGCAGCCCAACCTGGCCTGCACCTCCGATGCCTTCTCCAGCTACTTCAGCCGCGTGGGCATGGCCCAGGACACGGACGACTGCGACGACTTCGACATCTCTCAGATGAACCTGACGCCCGTCACGTCCACCACGCCATCCACCAACTCGCGTGAGTATCCGCACCCCTCCTCCCGCGTACATGCAGTCACCACACGAGCCTTAGAGAACCCGCTGCACGTTACCACGGCCGTCCTCGTTTGCGGTTTTGAAACGACGGGTTTCTCGACGATTGTCCCACTTCTTCCCGTGAAGCTGTAGAACCACTCCTTCAAAGGTGGCAGCGTTTTAACGCTATCGAATTTGGAATAACAACACTCAGTGTGGCGATGAGGAGAACTGAAGTAAAAGCTCTTCCCACCTGTGAGGTGTTTGGGAGGGGTATAATTATCGCTAGTCCCAGGAGACAGCCGACCAACCTGTTCCAATCCCTCAGCCTGCGTTGTGCTAATTATTGCATGGGAGAAGTGCTGCTCGATCTGCATGGGCCACTCCATCTGTAAACGACTGCTCCGTAGAAGTGAGATCTTCATCAGTGCAGAGGAACAATTCACGTTCACTGACAGTGTGATGCGGGGGGTAATTGCTTTTAGATCCCTAGAGCTGAAGGATAAATCTGGTCAAATGTGCTTTGTGCCTCTCTTCCTTCATTCATTAGCTCTCCATGTGAGTTCCTGTTTGCCCACTTCCCTCAATGTAGAGGAGATGGTTGAGCTCAACTGACTCTGCTGGCCTCTATAAGGGACCCAATGCAGCAGATTGCTTTAGTCATAGACACAGTCATGCCCAGATGCCCCAGGAATCTTGGGGGTCAGGCAGTGCTTTGTAGTCAAAGCAGGGGCGTAGCTAAAGGATTGTGGGCCAGTGACCCCTTTTTTAATCCTACTGGAAGGTCTGTGGATGCTCTCCAGCTGTTGCCCCCCCCCTTCCCAAAAAAGAAATGCTGTGGGCCCCTAGAATCATCACCACCCTTCCCCACTAGGGACAACCCTGGGCCCTGGTGAGTTTATATGTTCTGCGTATGATCAGTATGGAGCTGGCGTAATAGCCAGAGCTTCAAAGAACGTCAATGCGCCCAGGAGGGATGGGAAATTGATGAGTGAGAATGGTAAGCCAGGGGGATGTCTTGCGTCTCACAGTGAGCACAAATAAGATTTATCCTTCTACTGTACGGTACCGACTGTGTCCAACTGACGTGTCATTTAGTGAATCCTTACACAGCATTGTGTGAGAACAGGAATCCATGCCGTGATATCACACATGTCCATCTGTACTCTTCCCAGTTATAGAGTTTTTTTGCTTTATCTGACTGAATCTCTTTCCAAACACTCGTCTGTCTGGCTGCAGAAGAGCGGGAATGATTGCTCTTCTAAATGTCAGGAAATGTCATGACTGACACTCAGGGCTGTCCAGACTGTGATATGTGTCAGGTATTTGTTGCACACCTGTTTTTTCCATGTAAGCCCATCTGTTTCTCCTCCATAGGAAGCTACAGGTTTCACAGAGATCATCTCATGATGATTAACTAAATAAACTAACCAACTAACCACACAATAGCCAAAGGAAGTTAGCAAAGGAAGTTGGACCAGAAGAAGAAGTAAAATATCAGGTCATTAAACAATTTCAGAAGAAGTCTTACAGCCATTCCTCACCAGGCTGCATTGCAGTAGCACAGTAACCCAGTTACAGGGTCTCCAGGGTACTGTTTCTGCATCTCATCTCAAGCATGTCCTCTCTCTCTTTCTCTCTCTATCGCTCTCTGTCTCGCCCCCCCTCTCTCTATCTCTCCCTCCCTCTGTTCCTCCCTGCAGCCCCCACCCCAGCTCCGCGGCAGAGCTCTCCCTCCAAATCCTCTGCCTCACATGCCAGTGACCCCCCAACCGACGACTCGTTCGGGGAGGCGGAGGGCAGCCCCAGCCGAAGCGGAGAGGAAGACGCTGTGAGTATCTGCTGGAGGAGCCGCTGAGAAGCCATTTTGGATGGGGTGATAGGATTGTAGGGTAGTAAGATGTTATGACAGAAAGTGTGGGATGGATTATAGGGTTTTAGAATATGTTACTGTAGAAATAGGTGGGCAGATTGTAGGTTAGGAATATGTTGTTACTGGGGAAGGGGGAGGGGTTCAGTGTAAGAATCTGTGCTCTAAGTGGAGAATGGGAATGGTTTTTGCCATATGAAGATGCTGTTCCTGCTGTGGAATAGGGGACCGTTTATTGGCTATCAAGAGGTCTGAATTGAATGGGCACATTGGGCAAGGAGAAGGTTGAAAGAACAGCACATTTCAAATCCCATAGAGTGCATAAGCAGAAGATTGGATGTGAAGTGTTGCTGTGGTTGGAGTGCCTGAGACATGAAAGCAGATGCCCGCAAAAAGCATATCCCGTACTGTCATTCTAATGTAGGTCAGAATGCAGATCTCTAAGACCACAGAAAAATAAGCATTAAACACAAATATCTCCCACTTTATTGATACGTTGATGAATCACAGCTGAAACAGAGCCGACTATGCAGGTAATCACTCACTCCTGATTGGGATCGTTTCTTAAAACAGCCCCTTCCATGGCTGACCAGCACCGCGGGCCAACAATGCGTTAAATTAGCCCGCAGAACTGCCAGTAAGATCGTTAGAGAGTTATTAATTACAGGCAGGTGAGCTTCATACATCACAACCTATGGATTGGAACCTTATATCATTCATTATCTTTTCTATATGAGTGCATTTTATAAGGTGCAATGAGAAGAAAAATATTCTATAATTCCTTCCTGGGTGATTAATATTTACTGTGTAGCACACATTATGACCCCTGAGAGAGCGCGCAGAGGTGTCTGAACCCCTACAGGTGGAAACATAGCTCTAAGTAGGCCGTCGGCATCACTGCATTGCATTCGGGAGGAGAGGCACTGGGGGATCCAGATGCAAGAAATACTCTTCTGGATCCCAGCTGCAGTTATAAATGACATAATGGCAGAGGATGGCAGGTTTGTAGGCCAGGGTCTGTGGTAGGCACGAGCAGCGGAACAGTGTTCCCCGGTGACTCACAGCCCAGTCTCCCCACTTTTTAAAGGGGTTCACAAACAGTCTGTGAGTCATCCAGCAGGCTTGAGGCGTCACCGCTATTCAGTCTTGTTACAGAACACGACTTTAATTAGTATCTCAGAAGTAGGGTTCGATCACCTGCGGAAATGCCACAGGAGGGCTGCCAACAGCTTTTTCTGAAACAAATGGGTACACAACACAAAAGGAGAAATTAGGCCAGCCAACATACAGTATAGGCTTATTTTCAAGGCCCAAACAGGCATCCCACTTGCATTTCAGACAGGGTATTAAAAGTGCATTTCTGGAAGACAAATATGGCAAAGATCAATAAACTTGATTTGAAATATCATTATACTGTATAAACAAGACCTGTAGTAGATGAAAAAAGCAAGGCGCATTCGCTTTGCACATGAGATGGTTGCACGGATGAATAAATAAATATATTGCTTTTCAATTGGCTGACTGATCGGGCGTCTGATTGACTGGTCGGTTGTTTGCGCAACTGGCTGCTCATTTGATTGACTGGTTAGTAATTTGATTGACAGGCGCATACTTTGTTAACACCGTGGTGAGAGAGTTGACACTGCTTGACAGGAACGCCCCTCCCGTGAGGTGGCAAACAGTGATTGGCTGCATGTGCCCTGGGCGAGCCCTCGGCCCGGCCCCTCTGTCCCCTGCACTGCTTCCTCCCTGCTCTGATCTCTCCGGCTCTCTCTTCAGCTGTGCCCTCTCTTCTCTCTCTCTCCGTTTCTCCTCCTTTCAGGCCGGAGGCTCTCAGTCGCCCTCCACCAGTGAGCCGTGTGCAGAGCCCTCTGCTGATCAGCCCAGTCCACAGGTCGGTAGCTAGATAGCGCAGGTCAGGGTAGGTATCTATCCTTCCTTTCCCCTTTCTCGGTGTTGGCCTGCTCCACGTAGACATCAGCTGACCAAGCACGCCTTCCCACCTGTCTGCACCTTCACTGACCCACACATTGTGGCTGTGCCTGGTCTCTCTCTCTCTCTCTTGCTCTCTGCTTCACCCTGCCTCTCCTGCCTGCTGCTCCTGCTTGCATTGGTGAGGGTATGTGCTGTGTGGGAATGGTACAGTGTGTACAGTGTCTGTGTGTATTCTGTACTTGGTTTTTTTGTGTGTGGACGTTTCTTCTCTCCCAAACAGCCTGAAGCAGGTGAGTATCTAAGCTCTTTGATGATTGTTCTGTGTACTATGAAATCAGCACTTTCCAGAATGTTGTTTTTTTCTCCTCTGTCAATACGTCTCACAGTCGGAAGAAAAATATTTTTGTCAGACCTGCAATAATTTCGAAATCGTTTTAAATTGCACTCTATTTTACACAGAGATTGTATTTAATGCATGCATTCATGTGTTTTAACCTGCATGCCAAGTAACACAAATGGCATTGCTGGCTAATAATGGGAAAATTCTACTAAGCTGTAGCTGAAAAATATGAACAGTTTGGCAAACGTCTGCCTTCAGGAGCCTCTTCTGTTATTCTTGCCATTATCACAGTATGCGCCCAGAGGTTACCCATACAGTGCAACACCTACAAATTAGAGCTGTTGTTCAATAGACCAGAAACAAACCCGTGCCATTCTTAGGACTTTGGAAAGTTGTGCCAGCTTTTGTAGAGGTGTCAGTAAAGTGCCTTTTCTTCTCTCTCGGCCTGTCAGCCAAAGCAACATGTTGACTGACTACAGCCCATTTAATGATATGCTCCAGCACTGGCAGTTTATTAGAACGCTCAACAAAAGGATGAAATGCTAAGCAAGTATGATCTCTTCACTCCCTCCCTCAGTACTCAGCTGTGAGGACAAATCGCTGTACGGTAATAAGCGGTTCTAACAATGACGCAGGTCCATCAGCCTCATCCCTTCACTCACGGGCTGAAGAGCTCGGTATCTCCCGTTGTTGTGCGCCTGCAGCATATTGTTGGCACAATGGCGGCACTGGCAGAGTTCATAAGGCGGGATGTAAGGCTCAGAGACAGCCAGCAGTAAGGAGATGCTGTCTGAGGGTTAGCGAGCGTGGTTAAATCGCGCATGTCTTCGTTAATACTGCTTAGCCCTTTGCGCTAATGTCATGGGACAGTTCCTGTGAGCTCTTTCGGCTCTGGTCGAGCTAAAGCTATTCCTCTCTATCCATATGGCACTGTCTTGTGTCATTAAGGGCTCATTAGACCTGGTATTAGACACCTGCATGGGCTGTTTCAGACACCTGTGTTACGCTGAGCTCATGAAGGGGAGAGTGGAAGCCAAGAGTCCGGCGCTTTCCACCTCGTCTATCTGCAGGACGGCGAGGGCTGGTGGGTGAACAGTTCACGCAACGACACAGCTCCTGACATGCAGACTTCTTCCCGCTGTTCGGAGTGACATGTGTTTGCGGACACGGGAGCTAAAGCGCTTGTCCGGAATGATACCATTAAGTCCCCGCGGTCACATGCGTGAAATGGCGCCGTTCTCGCGGTTCGCTTATCAATTCCGCGCCGCTCGGCTGGAACGCTTTGTTACAGGACGCCCGGGTGGACGCCAGCGGCGTGTGGCATCGGCCCTGTCCTCCTTGTTCTCTCTCCCATGTCAGAAGACACCACGACTCTTGTTTGGATGCGGGGACATCGGGGGGTGGGGGGAGGGCTGGGGGCGATGTGTAACACAAAGTGACTGGAGCTGATATCTCTCGCCCAGCTGTCGCCGTTCGTCCCAGCGAAAGACGGTTACGCTTCTTGGCAGCAGCCTTCTGCTGTACATCTGGCCCTGCTCTGCGCTCTCCTCTCCACGCCCCACGTAGTGCCTGCGACTGACCCTCCTGCTCTGGTCCCACAGACCGGTCCTCCCTCCCTGGTCCCACAGACCGTGCTCTGCCTCGGAGCTGCCCTGGATGCAGTCCGCTGCATTGTGTGCACGCCCTGTCCTCCCTCCCTCCCTGATCCCACAGACCAGTCCTTCCTCCCTGGTCCCACAGACCGGTCCTCCTTCCCTGGTCCATCAGACCGTGCTCTGCCTCGGAGCTGCCCTGGATGCAGTCCGCTGCATTGTGTACACGCCCTGTCCGTCCTCCCGCTCAGGCCCCTTGCCAAGGCTAGCGCTGCTGTCAGAGAACAGCCAGAGATTTGGTTTGACTGTTTCTATAGTGACGGTGGGAGTGCTTAAATTTAGAGCCTGAGATTGGAAGCTTTTTACCTTGAGCGCCTGAAACCGACTAGAGACGCCATGCGATAATTACTTTTTTGATTGGGGAGGAGGGGGGATAATAACGCACAAAAATGCAAGCAATTGCAATGAGTGTCTATATATATATATATATATATATATATATGTATATTTAGGCTGGTTGATGACTTACTATTTGACGCACTTACCTCAGCTCACTGTGTGTGGAAAAATATATGCATTAGTCATAATTGGTCCCGCAGATGTAGATAATTCACGGTATACGTCATTTGTGCCAGTATAGTTCCAGTGCCATTGATGAGTGAGAATGCTCTTCCATCCTGAGCCTCTGGTGGGAGAAATGGCAGGCCTCTCAGCCGAGCTGATTTTCTCAACAGCAGCACTACTGCCATCTGCTGTTCAGGAGTGCCAACTCCATAACCCGGGGCTCAGACACATGAAAAGAAGTCAGTCAGTTATCACAGTATGCACAGTCACGGAAATAACAAAATATGCCTCAATGAAAACTGCTGACTGTAGTATTTACTACAGTGGAAAAAAATTTAAGAATCGTATTTACAGAGCATGTCATCCAGATGATACTTTCTGAAGTGAGCAAGCTACAACCTCAGCTTCACAGAGCATTTTATCGGTGAATGTCACTGAAATTCCAAGCAATATATGTATATACAGTGCCTTTCAAAATTATTCACACCCTTGAAAAAGATTAACCAAGCAATGGTTAACTGACCACAAAATCACTGTTTTATAGTAGCTACTGTAGTCTCTGTATTTGACCCGGTTGAAAGTGGAATGAGATTGAATTTAATTGAAGAGGGCAGTCCACATGTCTCTGTTTCTTTTTTATACATTTAGGGTCATTTGATTGACAGGCTTTAGGGTCATTTGATTGACAGGCTTTAGATTCATTTGATTAGCACCATCAAGGGTGCTAATATTGGATGCGACTGTATCTCACATGTAACCATGGCGCAGTCTACCAATCAATCAACCACTTCCATTTTTTTACTATGCTGTGCTATAGTTAGCCATGTAAGAAACCCTAACTGTACCTGTCATTGTTTTAATGTGACCGAAGCTAATCATAATGAAGGGTTTCTGCAGATCATGGGATAATGGAACATGTACTAGGCCTACAAAGTATCTTTTTTAGGGCTTGTCTGTCTGTTTTCAGGTACACTGGATGGCAGGGTACCGAGTACCATGGTCCATATTCATTATAATGTCTATATGTGTACAGTTAGGGAGTAGTAAGGGGGGGTGGGGGGGTCCATACTGTTGAACTTTGCCAATTGTTTCACTGACCTGCAGTTTAATGGATTAAAGGATTAAAGAAACCTACAATGCTGAGATTAACGGGTCCAGCTCTTTATTAATCCTTCATTAACAGTGTTTCCATCACTTCAGCCGCCTGAGTTGGTGCTGTTTGTGAGCTGTGTCACGTAACAGTATCAAACGACTGCAGTGCTTGGTGTCATAGCAACAAGAATGGGTTTACTTTGGAAAAAAGGAAACCTATTTCCTGTGCAACATAAAAGCAAATGTCACCCTCTGCACTGGCAATCAGAGAACATAGCCTTCTGTGAGCAGTTAACACGTTCCCCTGTGCTACTTCTCTGCTCCTTCAGTTTGAAAGGCCTAGCATATGGTGTACTGGGGTACTTGAAACATCATTTGGCAGAGAGACGTGCTCTTTGACATCTTGCAAATGAAGTGCACTTCAGTCTTTTTTTTTTTTTTTTACCCCACGGCAGTGAAATGGACTGTGCGTGCGTGTGAGATGTGGCGTGTCTGTGCCAGTGCCCTGTGCTAACCGTGACTCTCCCGTCCACAGGGGAAGGATCCTCTCTACGCCCAGATTAACAAAGGGAAGAAATAGGAACTCTGCACAGGTCTGAGCGGTGCTGGGGAAGACGGGAGGTGAAAGACTTTTATTTGTCTCCCGGCTGTGCGTATGCGTGAGCGCGTGCGAGTGTGTGTGGGTGCGTGTGTGTGTGTGTGTGTGGGATTCTATACTCCACTGCAACAGGTCTCCCCTTGACCACCCGGGCTTCTTCAAGCAGCCCTTTCTCCAGTGGAGCTATCTGGCCTGTTGAGGCTAACACCGCTTCACTGTCTGACTCCCAATCAAAACACGGAGATACAAATTTCCCCTTCCTTCCTCTCTTTCGTTTGTTTTTTTTACTGTACTTTCCTCGCCTGCAAGGACCCCTCTATTGTCAATGAGATAGCAACCACAGCCGCAAGGACTTGTTTTTGTTTTTCTTGACCATTTCCACAGCCAGCCTTATTAAAGTTTCTCGACACGTAGTTTCTCACCAGATCCCTCCAACACAACCTTCGCTGCACGTAGGACCATGCGGATTAGCACCTCCCTCCTCCTTCTCAACACAACACACACAGAGATCATTTCCTATAATAATAAAAAAATCTACAGAATTACTGTGTTGCTGCATAGGATTGATTGAATGGAGCCTCTGGCTACAATCACAATGCAGATAAAATGTGTCATTTGATTCAATGAGTGGAGTAATGGATTCAAATCATTTATGGGATTATGTTTTATTTTCTTTTTCTTTTTATGTTTGAGTGTCTGCTGCTAGAGAGCTATGCAGAAAAGACTTGCTCTGTGAACCCCTAGCTGAAGACACAAGGAGTGATTTGCCAAATTTCTCTTCATGTAAAGACTCAGACGGAAGTTGAAATGGACACTGAGGGGCATGGATATTGCAAATCTGATTCTGTGATTGAACTGTTCATTCTCTATAGCTTTTGTACAATACTAATTAAAAAAGACATTGAAATGGAATTTTTATTTTATAAGTCAATCGAGCCGTTGGGGTCAACTCTATAAGTGTTTTAGGGTAAAAATGGCTTTAAGGCATCTGAACTTTGGTTTGCCAAATTCATTTTGTAAATAATAGTGTTCATTGTTTCACCGGGACTTCTGCGGCATAAAATAGGCAGACCTCAGTGATGCAAACTTTAAGTGGTACCCAAGCAATATCAGCATTTTTTCCCAATGGTTTATTGTTGCTTTACTTTCTGTTCGCCAGTGATATTTATGTAAATCCACAGGATTCGATTTGGTGAAAGCAGCCATTGCAGTACAGTAGGTTGAACTAATCCAGAATTAGCCTTTTCTCTGGTGAAGACTACTGCTGGTATTCCACTCGAGCAGAGGTGTATAGACCAGTAATAATTTCAACTTTGACCTCTGCTCCACAGGATAGGGAGTTTCTAAGTGACAAGAAGTCAAGTATAGAGGCAGATTTGGTTCAGTCATGCACCCTGTCTGAAATAAAGCCAAATTCTGCCCCTGTCTGCTCACTTCTCAAACTCAGGCCGATGGCTGCAGTTTAACTAAATCAATTCCCTTTTAACTTGATAGCGGTCTTTGACATCAGCACATTATTAGTAAGGTTTTCTTAAGATTGGAGATCACCCCAACTTTGATATTTTGGGCACAAGTAAAATTACCCAGTAAAAGTCGTAGGATTCAAATAAGCCAAACATCGCGTCAAGGAGTGAACGGGAAAGAACAGAACAGCAGCAGGATGTGAGATATTGTAAAAAAAGAAAAAAGAAAAGAAACACTTGTGTGGCTGTTAGGAAAACAATATTAAATAGTTATTCACCCAACCTGATCTTGCATCTTATTATTTTTGGACATGGTTGCATTATTCACTGCTTGGCCAAATGCCTGCCTCATGCCTGTGAACAGAGATTAAGTTGGGCACTTAATTGGGGGGTTATGTTTATTGAAAACATCTGAAAAGTGCTTCATATCATAAGGTGTTTGCAATGGCTGTTTCCATCAAGAGCCATCGCTGTTCATTCACAGGTGTCTCCTGAGTCCACGTTAGAAACACTGCTCTGTACATTATAAGAGGTCACACTTGGGTAAATGAAAAGATAACACTGGATGTGGTTCTATGGCCTATTATCTGATTGAGAAGGTCTGGCCTGCTTACTCCAAGCCAGAAATAAGCCCTCTCTGTCTTTGCCATTTGGTCCTGATGAGGTTTGAAGTGTTTAAACAAACTGTTGAGTGCCATCTCCAGGGCCAGGTGTGTGAAGTGGGGACTGGGGGATGAGGACTGGATGGCAGGGTTTGCTCTCCATGAATCCAGGGTTACTCCAGGCCAGTCAAAATGACAGAAAACACACAAACACACATACAGAGACACACAGACAACACACAAAAGCAAAAATGTTTTTAGTTGTAGATGGCCAGCTCCTACCACTAGATCATTCTTTAGGCCCAAAGGAGAATCCAAACAGCCTTATACAAAAACACAACAAGGGAGAAGCCCCAGAGATCCTGCTTGTCTCATGCGTGTTCCTCAAGACAAACTAGGGACTATAGATATCAGTCTATATACTTTGATTTGGGGTTGTCAGCCTTTTTTCAATAATTTCATTGCCTGTCATCATCTACTTCCTATTTTATGGCCAGAGTCCCAATTTAATTTGAATAATTTTTGGACTAAGATCTCAACTAAATTTGAAAAAAATGAAAAGAAAAAGGGAACATTACTGTTTGAGTACATTTCTAGACCTATTTTAACTTTACCTCAGCTAACAGTTTGTTAATGTAAATTTACACATTATTTTTATCTTTATGAATACAACATTCTACAGTGGATTTTTAGAGGATTTTTGTTTTCTCTTGCTTTATGTATCCCACCATGTAATACTGTTACAAATAAACACATCCCAAAAGAGGCTGTGTGTTCATTTGTTCATTGAGTACTGTGCTTGTTCATATGATGCATTATCCTCATGTATATTGCACCTACATATACTCAGTGAGCACTTTATTAGGTATTTATTAGACTTATTTTTTAGACTTCTACTGCTGTAGCCTATCCACTTAGAGTTATGATGTGTTGTGTGTTCACATATGCTCTTCTGCATACCACTGTTGTAATGTGTGGTTATTTGCGTTACTGTCACCTTAATGTCAGCTTTGACCAGTCTGGCCATTCTCCTCTGACCTCTCTCATTAACAAGGTGTTTCTCTCTGCAGAACTACTGCTCACTGGATTTTTTTATTTTATTTTATTTTTTTGCATTTTTTTATTATTTTTCTTTGCAAACACTAGAAGACTAGTGTGCATGAAAATTCCAGAAGATCAGCGGTTTCTGAGATACTGAACCCACCTTGTCTGCCATCAACAATCATTCCATGGTCAAAGTCACAAAGATCAGATTTTTTCCCCAGTCTGATGGTTGATGTGAACATTAACTGAAGCTCCTTACCCGTATCTACATGATTGTATGCATTGCACTGCTGCCGCAATTGGCTTATTCGATAATTGCATGAATAAGTAGGTGTAATAAAGTAAATAAATGTTCCTAATAAAGTGCTCAGTGAGTGTAAATTAGATCTGTTTCAGGCAAATACTGTTCCAGTGGTGTGTCACACATTTCATTGACACCAGCATGAATAAGACGACCAGAGAACTTTGAAATTTAGACTGCCAAATATGTGTTAAATTCATTGTCCAATGGATCAGTCCATTCTCCTCTTTAAACATCCAGACAGTAGAGAAGTTATTGACTTCCATGACATTGTTATTATTTTCATAGTTGAGTGTTGCTATAAAGGCAAGCCAGGTTTAAAGATTTCTATACATAATATATTTGGTTTATGGCTATGCTTGCCAATTACTGAATGCGAACATCAACAATAATAGCAATAATAAGATATAAGCAGAAAAAAAAACATGAAACTAGCTATGTGCCTTTAATTTTAAGAATAGATTGCCATTCATTATCAGATACTGTATGTACAGTAATTGTTTTAAAATGGCTGTCTCGGTTGTTAGTCACTTTGAACAAATTACACCTGCTGATAAGCTGCACCTCCCAAAGAAATCATCTGTACCATCATCTTGGCTGTGACGAATACTGTATCACATTCAAACAAGTGCCCTGTTGTGTCATGTCATGTTCACTAAAGAATGATGTCTTTTTATTGGTTTAATTACTTTCCAGAGGAAAGTTTTCTGAAAATGTAATGAACTATTTTTTTATTGTAAAAACTATCATAGTAGTAAATGTCACTTGGACATATATATATTCTGTAGCTACAACTGATTTAACAGTTCATTTTGAATTTAGAGACAGATGGAGACACCAGTCATTTGACCATTTTCATATAACTGTTTTGCTCCTGAGTTAGGTAGAATAAATTTCTGCTGACACTGAACTTTTGGGAAGCTGAATAGATGACATCTGGGCCCTGTTTCATGAAGCAGGATTACCAGAGTTATCTCGACATCGTAAAATCCAGAACAGCTCTTTTTCTTCAATCTATGTGCCAGATTTTGGAGCGCTTTGGGTTTTACTCAGTGCAGTTATCCAGCTAACTCCATAATCCTGCTTCGGGAAACATCCCCCAGGGCACTGACCAAAGCCATCCGTGAAAATTGAATTGACTTCATTGTACTTTGATTATCTTTTTCAGTATTAGCAACATGAAAAGCACCATCTGAGGTTTTATTACTGTATCCAGATGAAGAATCCGAGGACATTATTTAAAGTGGCTGATATTGTAAGTACAATGCAGTGCAGCTAGCTATACACAGCTACATACAGTATGTATCAGGACAAAATAACAAAAGCTCATCATGTTATATCATGCTTTTCCTGGTAAGAAACATTGTGTCCATTTCAAAATTCAGTTCCACAAAACGCAGCTTATCTATACATTGGTATTCATGGCAGGCTCCCCCTCCCCCTCCTCACTGAATTGATGAAGGTTGTATCTGAACCGAATCGGGCGAGGAGTTCCCTGGAAATATTGATTCCTGCCGATCTGTGAATATTGAATACACTGTTACTTCAAGACCACGTCAGCGGCCACAGGGCCACGGCCCACTTGTCAAGGTCCAGCCTCGGAACTGGGAAGTGCTCCTTCCACCTCTGAAGAACTATTACATTTCTGTGTGGGTAAGTACATAAACTCAGAGGTAGCTATTCAAAGGACTGCAGCCCTAATGGGCCTTTACAATAGAAAATGGGTGTCACAATCATCCGTCTTCAAACAAGCTGGTCAGTTACTGAGTTGATTGAAGGCTTTATGGTGCTGAGCCTTGGCTGACAAGTTGTAAATCACTTGTTATTTGAGTCTGTGTAAAACTTATTTTACACAGTATTTTCAAGGCCTGTTAATTGATCATTGATGCCATTAAAGAGATGGGAAATTAGATTCTGTGATATTGGGCTGCTTTTAAGGTGCTGCCATGTTCCCTTACTTTTAACTGAAAACTGATGCTTTAAAGATGTGCAAAACAACTTTTGAAGTTGATTTATTTTGTCTACAGTATTGATTTTTAAATATCTACAGTTAAGATTGTTACACTGAATGATGTCTGTCAACAGCTACTAAATAAGGAATGTTGAATGAAGTTGAAAAAACATTTGCCATGTTGTTAAACATTACACATTAGCCTATTCTCAGAGCATTGCTGTTGCCTACTTCCTTACATTACATGAATGGCATTTGGCAGATACTCTTATGCGGAGCAACATACAGTTGATTAGACTAAGCAGGAGACAATCCTCCCCTAGAGCAATGTAGGGTTAAGGGCCTTGCTCAAGGGCCCAATGGCTGTGCGGATCTTATTGTGGCTGGGGATGGAACCACCAACCTCGTGGGTCCCAGTCATGTACCTTAACCAGAACGCTACACTACATCCTTACTGTATGTATTCAGCTACACCTCTTCCTCCAAAATTGGCATCTCTCCCTTTGAAGTGCATGTAAAGAATGGGTCCAGCCACACTAGTCAGGCAACCCTGGTTGTGTCCATGAGCAAAGCTTGGAGGGCTGTGCTCCTTCTCTGGTTGACTTCAGCTTTCCAGATTTCCACATCAAACCCCAGTTCTTCCAAAGGGCTTTTTCTTCATTCCACAAAGTATCTGTAAGGACCTGATGTTCCAGTTATGGCAGCCCCACTCCAGGTGACTCAATCACTTTATTGATGCCCTCTTCTATCCCGCCATAGTTTTGTTAGTAGATATTCCGGCCCTGGCAGATAAAAAGAATATGCAAGGAACACACGTTAAACCGTTTCCAGTTTAAATTATTTTCTATTCTGAGGGTGAATGTGGTATATCAAAAGGGGGAATTTGAAGCATTCGTACAGTGCCCAGTGACAACAGATCACAGTATACAAAGGTCTACTCCAGAGCCCCTGGGCTTTGGGGTTCATCTGAGACTGGTCTACACTGGGTGGACTGTACTGGGAATACACAGGCTTTAGAGACTCTGCTGCCCAGCCTTGGCATTAGCTTGGTGAAATCTTGCGCATGTGACAGAATGCGTGCCGCTTCCACACCAGCTGTGGAGCCTTGGATTGTGGGACACATGTTCCAGTTACACGTCCCACTCCTGAAGTCTGGATGTCCCTCACGTGTCTGGAGTGGGAAATTTTTAAGGAGCAGTGCTGTGCCAGTGCAGCTTGTTTGTCGTTTCTTGTGTTTACAGTCCTGGGTTCATTGTGCAGATGAGAGGCTTGAGAAAGCAGCAGGCTTCTCTCCCTCTGGCTGCTGCCTGATGCATTCTCAGTGCTGGCTGCTTGAGCTGGCTTCTTGTCATTCCTGGGTAGTATTGTAGATGACAGTTGTGCGTCTAACCAGCAGGCATCCAAAGCCAACAGACAAGCCTTAGTAGGGTATTGTCAGGAACCTGACCGAATGTGCTGAATTTGTACAAACCTTTGCCAATTTACCATTTTTGCCTCATCGCATTCAATAGGGATTGCTCCCGAAACCACTGGAAATGGAATAAGGGTTGTATGTTTAACTATATCTATATGTTAAACTCTGTCTATATGTCTCTCTGTGAACTGGATGACGACAGCTCTCAGTGGATTTGGATGAAACTGGATAAAATAACTGTCTATGGTAGGAGAAAGAAAGGAGTTTATTTGTCTTGTATTTGGAGAACATCAAGTAGTCATTCACTCATTGGCCACTTAAATCAGTCAGAAATTTCCCAAGGAGACTTATGGTTCACAAGGCACACAGTGAGGAAGTCTGGAATGCAAACCACAAAGATTCAGACTACATTAATTATTAAGTTCAAGGATGGCGAAATTGAAACTGATTCCATTCAATTCCTCCCTGCAGTGTTATTGTTGCATTATTGCCACTTTGACCCACAGCTGTAAGTAAAATCACAGCATTTTAATCCCAGTGCAAAGTTCTTTAGGTTTTTTTCCCCCAAAGCCAGTACCTTAGCCTAATGAATCTCCATCCAAATGAACTAATTCCTGCTTTCTGGTAGGTAAAACATGTTTTTATCACACTGTAGGCTACTTATGTACACGTTATCTCATGAATTTATGAGATTTTAAATGTATTATTGAGAAGATAAATACAAGATCAACAATAATCAGAAGAAGAAATGCGTAGCCTACTACTTTTTAGTCTAAAACGTTTTTTTTTTTATCTTCTGAGACTGCTACATTCCGTACCCGACGGACCGCATTCTTGGTGAATGAAATCTGTCAGCTTCTGTTGATGACTCTGTGCCTTACTGGAGAACGGTGAGACTTGTTAAACAAGACGGACCGACTCACAGTGCATGAATATTCGTTTCAAACTTTATTTCAAGACCGAAACCTTCGCAGACGCCTCTGAGTGAGCAACAGAACGTGCGCGCTCGTGTTCTCAATGCATTTTCCTTCCCGGAGTAGTTTCTAAAGGAGTGTTTCCCAAGGAGATACCGTAGAACAAAACATTGGATTATTTCTTCTTTGCGACGACTGACATGAAAAGTCAAACAAACAAGTATGATTTTCACTAAAATGTAGGCAAATCACAACACAGTGCTGATATCGTTTCATTAAGGCGATACGACGACACGCACAATGGAGCAGGTAGGAAACACGGTTTGAATTTTGTGACGCTATCAAGTTCAAGTTACAGATTTGAATCAGACTTTTAAACCCTTCGAACATATACCATTAATTCTACGACTGCGTTTGCCATGTTTTTGTTAACAATATCGTACAATAAAAAAATATATTGAGCTCTTTCGCAAGACGAATACTGATCATTGTTTGATTGATGACGCAGAATGCGTGTCATGTGTCTGAACTCAGGAATTGTTTGTCTTGATTCTTAAATTGAAGAATTCTGAAGACCTGCTATTTACTGTGAGGGAAAATAATCGCTAAACACTATTTATTTGGTTGCCAAAGGACTTTATGTATGTGTGCATGTATGCATGTTTGTAAGTATATAATCAGAATATTTGCATATATGCTACTGATTACTTAATTGAAGTTCGATCATATAGGCCTACATCTGAAGTGAATGAATTTCTAGGATCAATCATGATTGGGGATTTGAATATTATAAACCAGATGTAACAGATGTATGATTGAACAAATTCTTTTAAACAAATATTCACACTACTGGCAGAATGAAATTTGAAAAAAATGTTCCTGTATGAAGAATGTCTATTAAGATTATTATTTTTTTCAATGTCCACAGGAGGGTTCATTGGACTTTAAAGCCCTAAGGGCCAAGTTTCAGGAAGAGGCTGCTTTGAGACAGATGAAGAACAAACCTGCCATTCCAGAGAAGCCAAAACTCATCCCCCCTCCTGGTGCTCGAGTTTCCCTTCTGAGCTCCATCAATGTAGCCGTGGAAAACAAGAATCCAGTCATACCCAGAGTGGTCTTTAAAGATGCTAAGACTGGATCAGAGGCAAAGAGGCCCCTCCCTGTTGTACCCACTAAACCCCCTGTTAGAGATTCAAACTTTAACATGGAAATGCTGGACCATCAACAGAAGAAAGAAGGAGATGTAGTCAAGCAAGCTTTCAAAGACAGAAAATTGCCCCTTGTGCTACCAGCAGTTCCTGTGGTAACTAAATCAAATCCAGCTCCTCCACCAAAAAGTGTCCAACCCAAGAAAAAGGGTTTTCTCGCCTTTAAAAAATTCTCAAAGTCTGGAAAAGAATCTACACAAATCAATACGGGTCCCTCCAACACCAGTGAGGGTCCCTCCAACACCAGCGAGGATCTCGCCAATGCCAGCGAGGGTCCAGTCAACATCAACGAGGGTCCCGCCAATGCCATCGAGAGTGCAGTCAACACCAATGAGGGTCCCGCCAATGCCATCGAGAGTGCAGTCAACACCAATGAGGGTCCCGCCAATGCCAGTGAGAGTCCAGTCATCATCGACGAGGGTCCCATCAACACCGCTGAAAGTCCTGTCATCCACAGTGAGAGTCCCGTCAACATTAGTGAGGGTCCCATCGACACCAGTGAGAGTCTGGCCAATGATAGTGAGTCTCTTGCCATTACCAGTGAGGGTCCCACTAGCATCAGTGAGAGTCCTGTAGAAACCAGTGAGGATCCAACCAACACTATTCTGGGTCCCACCAGCATCAGTGAAAATCTTCCCAGCATTAGTGAAGGTTCCCTCAACATCACTGACATTCCCCTCATCATTGATGGGGTACTGATACCACCACCACTGGGAGCTGATGAGATTGATGGGGTACTAATACCACCACCAATGGGAGCTGAGGAGATTGATGACAAGGCCCCAAAACTGGATAATGAGAATGTTCCACATGAGGTGGACTTGTGTTCTGAGCCCCAGTCTTTAAGTATAGAGATGCAGGACCCTCCACCTTCAGGAGATGAGAGGGCTGATGAAGTGTCCACAGGGAGCAGGACCCCGCCTTGTGATCAGCGTGTTCTGAACGCTCTTGAAAATGCGAAGAGGAAATTCTCACCCTTTAATTCACTGCAGCAGGCCAGACCGAAGAGCGCTTCCCCTGTCAATGGGGATCAGTCTGGTGAAGTGACCCCCAGCCGTCTGTGCCCGGAACTGCCCCCCATAGACTATGAGGATCTAATTGGACGTGTACCCTCCGCAGCATCTGTTTCTCCAGACAATAAGCGTGATGGCTCATCTCCTAGTAAGTTGTAACTGAATAGTCCATGCTTTGACCACATTCCACTCACGTTACCAGTTCAGCATATAATACTAGCCTGCATACCTGTTATTAGAACAGAGTAGTCTTTGTGCTTTGCAAAAAAGCTGCACCAGTTCTAATGTACAAACAATTTTCTGATTCCGGCTTAGCTGATAAACATGCAGCATTTTGAATATGGAAATTATATGATTATATGATTATATGAATTAAATGATGGTCATATTTTTGTTGAATCTTAACCATAATGTTTAGATGGGTGAGCAATTCTTAAATCATGCAGAGAAGATATTCATGAAGTTTTTATATACTCAATTTTCTCAAGAGATAGCGTAACACCATGGCTGCACTGTTATCAGATTTTGGCTGATCTGTGGAAAAAGGATAATTCACAAGGGTTATAGAAAGAGACAAACAGCATGGCTGGCATTCTACTAGAAAAAACTTTCCATCTTGATGGAAGCTCTGGTATTTTAGTTATTTAATACATGCCATTGTGGTTGTGTACACCTAGATTTCTGTCATTGTCAGGATGATTGTGAGTTAAAGTAATTGTGTCATGTTTCAAGGAGATAGATAATCCCATGAATGATTTGGAGAAATGCACATTGGAGCCATCTTAGTTTATAACCAGCATAGCTCACAAAATAATTAACTAGTTTTTGTGTACCTGTCTGTTTATTCTCACTATTTATGTGTTGTCCTGAAAAGCACGTAACCTGTTCCTTCACAAAAATCAATATTGAGGCATAGTCACTGTACACAGGAATACTCACTGTTTTTTATATATGTATATCACTATATGTAAAAATGTTAAATTGAGGATTTAAAGGCTTTTTCCTTTTTTGGAATTTGAGAAATGTAGCTGCCTGTAGACTTAGTGTTGCATATGAGTCACTTCAGATCTAGAACAAAGCATGTACAACCATGCTTCCCCACTGTAACTGAACATGAATATTTTCTGCAAAGTGTGAATCTTTACACTGCTCTCTACTGAGCTAACATAACAGTTGAAATGTTTTCCCATTGTGTAACCACTTATTTCTGCTGCTCAAGGGGAGCCCTCATCTTCTTTGGAAGGCAGTGTAGAACAGGGGATGGAGGAAATAATTCCTCCTCCAAGACAATTTCTCCCAGACTTGGAGTCATTGGGCCCTCCTCCAGAGAAGCCTGCAAGACCCCCATCTGTGGATCTTGGTCCGTACCAGGCCACAGCTCCAGAAGCTTATGTGGAGAACGGTAACTAAACTTTCAGTGTTCTACAACTGCACTTAAGTAAATATGTAAATCCCCCACAGTTCTTAGTAGATTGTTATGAGTACAGTTCAAGAAAATCCCTCTGCTGCCCAGTTGCATTGGTGTATATACATGTCACTTTCAAAGTACACCAACATTTGAGACCTCTAAATGACCTCCAATACTGATCCATTTTTGCGTGTTTTTCATAGCACTGGATACACCAGCACTTCCAGATCAAGCATTTTCGGTCCCAGAGTTTGACACTCCTGAGTGTGAGCCTGTTGAACTTCCTGTTGAAGTTCCACAACTAGAGGCACCCGAAGTTCCAGATTTTGAGACATCAGACTTTGATGCCCAACATTTATTGACTGATGAAGTTGGAGCTGTTGAATATGGTGAGCCTGAGGCTCTGGATCCTGGTGCTCTGAATGGTGGTGCCCTGGACCTTGGTCCTCCAGAATCAGAGGATGTTAATCTTGGGGATCCAGATTTTGGATCTCAAGAAAATGAGACTCCAGAGGCTGAGGCTCCAGGAACCACTGTCACTGACTCCCCTGATTCACCCATTTGCAAGGAGAGTGAGCCACAACCAGGGTAAGATCACTAGTTTTCTGTCATCTAATAATTCCCAATGCGAGGAGTCAGGAGTCAGAAGTCACTTTGCTAACTCTGCTAATTCTACTCCGTATGTTCCTTTTTTACTTGTGACTGCTTTATTCTGCTGTATGACCATGTTCTGTTGCATTTAGAGTCCAACAGGATGAGGGCCATTATGAAAGCTGTGATAACGTTTATGAGGATGTGGAGGCTGCTAACAAAAAAAAAGGTCAAAATGGTCGGAAACGCAAAGGACCTCCAAAAAGTAAGAGTCAATGATCAGATTTTAAATTAACAGAATTGAAACATACTTGGACCATAGAGTATATGGTTAGGACTGTATATATTGCAAAGATATCGAAGGTAGTCAATATTTGGATGATTTATATAATTGGATACGTATGTGTGCTTGTGTTATCTTAAATTTTGCTAAGAAATTTCCATGAATGCTTATGAAATTGACTGATGAATATTATCTAAACATTGCTATCATGATTAAGGAAACAGGCTAACGTATTTAAGTTGATTTATATGTTCATTCAAACAGATATTTCAAAGAGTTTTCCTTTTGTTTCTTATCTTACAGATCCTTATGCTGATGCCCAGCCAGTGGTAAATAACATTTGCAATTTCGCTTTTACACAACTGTACTGTACATCCCCAGCACAATAAATTGTGACACCCTGTCCATAAAATATAGACATTCAATATATGTTATGGACCTTGGTCAGGACAGTGGGAATCTACTTGTACAGCACCGCCTGTCTGTAATCTGTTCAGTCTTTTTTTTGTGGTGAGGTGTCCCAGTCTCTTTTCTGCCACTTATCAACATGCAATTACAAAATCCAATGAGACAAAACTGAGAAAATGAGCAGTGTACGATGGGAACATGAAACTATTAAAATAGTAATGAAATTCTAACCCATATGTTAGCCAAATAGATTATTCCTTTTAGTGAGGTACACAAATGATTTACCAACCAATGAAGCATTAAGCCATGCTAATGCTTTTCTTATTTCAATTTGGAGTTTGGCCTCTGTTACCCCTACATTTCTATCCCTTGGCTGCTGTGGTGAGGTTTAAGGGGGATGTACATCAAACAGATGACTCCTGATGAAACTGTTGTCCAAAACGGATCTGGCAATGTAATTGGGTAATTTGAAGCAAAGTGGAGATGTGTCCCAAAGACTCAGTGATAATCCCTGAAATGGAGACACAAAATATATGTGCCATATGATGGCATGTAACAAGATCCTGGTGTACTTTGAAAGTGATGTGTATACACACCAATTGAAAGAACATTAACACTTTATTTTAAACTTTGTTTATTGGTTTTTGAAAATGTATACTGATCACTGCACAAAAGGTCCAACCATAGAGGACAAAGAGTCCTTTTTTAATTGCAATTGTGTGCTTTCTTGGCTGTAGCCTTAATTAAGTGGGCAACATTAATTTTGCTGCGGTATTTTAAGTTTAAGTTAATAACCAGTACTTTAAGTGGTAATTGCAAACAGGATCTTATTAGCCCAGTAATCCAGTAATTAATATTTTTATACATCCAATTTTTGTACAGATATATCTCCTTTCTAGTAACCATCTTATTTAAGACTGTTGAACGGTTTACATTAGTTTTCCCCCTGTTATCATATTACAAATGCTTGATTTTGTCACATTTTGTTAGCATTAGCACTTACCCCTTTGTAGTATCCTTTTGTATTACCTTTTTGTTAGTATTTTGATAGCAAGTACTTTTTTTGGTTTCTGTTTGATTTTTTGCATCAACGGTAATAAGGGACTTGAAAAGGCGCAGTATGTACAATACTTCCTTACATACCCATTGAGTCCGAAACCCTGCAGTTCAAAGTTCTCAGTCTGCTGTATTTGGACTAACCTTCACGTTTCAAAGTAAATGTTTAGATGCAAAGCACACATGAGTGCTGCAGCTAATTAAAGTTTTAAAATGATTAAAAGACAAACTTTGGTATGGATGATAAGGAAATTGTGTTGAGAGAGAAGTAGAACTAGTAGAGGGAAAACGCTGATCAAGTTCATTGAAAAGAATCTCTTAGTCCAGTGTTTGACTCAAGCTAATTAATGGTAATTATATCTGCCTTTGGCTCCTGAATGAATGAATCCATTTTGTTATTAGTGTACAAACTCAAAAGACCATACTGGGGAATGTTCGGTTCGGATCTGCTTCTGATATGTGTCCATTCCAAGTGAATTTTAAACCAGTGTAAACCAGACCTTCCATGCACCATCCTTTAGCAGTAGTCACTTATCACTCCATAGATTAACAGCGAGTGTGCTTATCAGACAAATTGGTCTTATACATTTTTTTATTATTGTTTTTGTTCACAGAGTGAAGAGTCTCACCGGAGTTCGTGGTTCTTTAATCCACGGTATGTCAGAACTTGAACCTATATTTCTTGTGACTTTCGGTAACTCTCAGAACCAGTCAAAAGAAGACTGCAAATAAATAGCTCTGACGGGATCATAATGTCCAGATGTACAGTAGCCTCCATAATGTTTGGGACCCATTATTTTTGTACTCCACAATTTGAGATTTGCAATAAAGAAAAATCACATGTGGTTAATGCACATTGTCAGATTTGAATAAAGTGTATTTTTATACATTTTGGTTTCACCATGTAGAAATGAGATAGTCCACCTCGTTTCAGGGCACCAAAATGTTTGGGACACAGCAGTGTTATGTACATGAAAGCAGTCATGCTTATTATTTTGTTCCATATCCTTTGCATTCCATGACTTATAAAAATGTTCTTCATTAACATCTGTCAATCTGCACTTTAATCATGTGATTTATTTGTATTACAATTCTCAAATTGTGGAGTACAAAGGCAAATAAATATGATGGGTCTTTGTCCCAAACATTGTGCAGGGCACTGTATCATTTTTGTAGGAGGTTGGGTATTAATGTACGACATCATTACCATCAACAAATAATGCCAACATTTTAGTTTTGTCTAAACAGAAAAGATAATAAACTTTTTACCAAGATTTTGAAATGTGGCAAGTTAAAGTAGGAATGCTAGCTGACTTCCTGGTGTTTCTTAACAATTTTCTGCTCTCTACATCTGGTGTGACAGAGGAATGTCAAACAAAAGGAATCCAAATCATTTGACATTTCTTGTGAACGGCACACTATGCCTGAATACATACGAAGAATGATTTCTTAGCATTTTTCTCTCATGCAGATGACATGTGACATATTACTCTCAGTCGACAGCAGTAAATCATATCTTTATCATATTGGAGAAGAAAACAACCCGCCCTTGTTCATAGCCCTTTATTTCTTTCAATGTTAATTGATGTCCCTCTGATTCTGCAGTTAATATGGTGGGGTTCTAAAAACGAGGTGTATGTTTGAGTTGTTACAGAAATGAACGAAAGGTAAGCCCAGAGGCTCATGATGACAAAGAGCTGAAGAAGAAAGAGAAGCAACGTCTGGAGAAAGAGAAGAAAGAGCAGAAAGAGAGGGAGAAGAAAGAAAATGAAATGAAAAAGAAGTTCAAAGTAAGTTTGCATTGAAGGACAAATGAAATGAATTGTATGTAGCAAAAGATCAAACCGTTGACCAAACTGGCTGCACTGTTCCTGTGGAACGAGTCTCTTTGGATTTGTTTGTTGTTGTTCTGACCTGTGCTTAGTCCTGTTTGTACATTACCATTGGCTCATCAGCTCAGACACGGCGGGGGCGACCGACAGGAGTGCATTCCTCTGGGACTAACATGAAAGCTTAGGGTTGTAGGCGTAGTTTTTCATTGCAAGCCAATCGAAAAATGTAGCCTTTCAAAGATCCTTTCTTATGAAAGTCTGCATTGATTTATAATCAAGAAGGAAAGTAGCTTAAGTAATTTAATGTGGATTAGGCCAAGGATTTTGCTCTTAACACAAAGTGCCTTATATTTTTTTGTAACCTGTAAGTTACAGTGAATACAGTTTGTGTTCTCGTGTTACCTGCTGGTCTGCCATTCTCTGTGTCCCACCAGATCACAGGGCAGGAGGACGCCATGTACGAGGCCAAAGTTATTTTACCAAGCAAGGGCCGTAAGAACGACCTGCCCGTAAAGACCGGGGACATTATCAGCATTATCCGAACCACCGACTGTCCCAAAGGGAAATGGCTGGCCAGGGACAGCACCAGCAAGTGTGAGTTGGTTATCAATCTTCATGATATCGCAGCACAGTGATTCCATGTAATATTTCCAAAAGTATGTGCAGAAAGCAATAACATCTAATTATCATAAGAAAGCTACAGTTTGTTGACTTTTTCATCGTAATTGAGGGCCTGCTTTCATGGTTGTTGGTGCTCTTGCAGATGGGTACATGCCTTCATGGTTGTTGGTGCTCTTGCAGATGGGCAGATGGGTACATGCCTTCATGGTTGTTGGTGCTCTTGCAGATGGGTACATGCCTTCATGGTTGTTGGTGCTCTTGCAGATTGGCAGATGGGTACATGCCTTCATGGTTGTTGGTGCTCTTGCAGATGGGTACATGACTTCATAGTTGTTGGTGCTCTTGCAGATGGGTACATGCCTTCATGGTTGTTGGTGCTCTTGCAGATGGGTACATGCCTTCATGGTTGTTGGTGCTCTTGCAAATGGGTACATGCCTTCATGGTTGTTGGTGCTCTTGCAGATGGGTACATCTCTGTGAAAAGTGTAGAGCTGGATATCAAGGAGATGCTGGAGTTGGGGAAGAAGGCCCAGGCTGCAGGTCGCAGCACTGCGACTGAGGCGGAGACCGTCAGTACGGGCAGCAGGTAACCAGGAGGCCACTTATGCTCAGTTTCTCTGTAAAATGACACGATGGCTGTTATGTCCCAAATACATTACAATTTATTCTGTTCCTGTACGTAATGGCATATTTTGCAGTCAATTCCAAATTTAGTGGAACTCCAAAATGCCAGAACAAAATATGAAGTACTTTATTACATTATCGAGTTGTTAATAAATGTTTTCCTTTTTTGCAGGTCGTCTAATCACTACCCGCTTTCTGCTTGCAGCTGTATGTTTTGTAACATTTTACTTACATAAATTTCCATTTTGTATTCCAAGCTTTGAAAGTGTTTTGAGAGCATATGCACCTGAATGGCTGTTTGTTCTTCAGTTACAGACGACAGTGAGGAATGGACCTGTGATGATGATGACACTTTGTCTCCCACAGAAAACATGTGAGTAAAAGAAAGGACAGTCTTGATGTAGTTATGGAATCTTCTGGAATCACACTGTCTGCTCTGTTATTGCTGGACATTTCTGGGTGGCGTTAAAGCATAGCGGGTGGAGGATGGGATTGCTTGCTTAAATATGTTATTTGATGAGATTCAGGGGATTACTCGGGAGTATTCCTCTTTAAAGTATAAAATGGAGACAAAAACATGGAAGGAAATGAGCCACTGACAGCTCTCAACAGTATGTATAGTATGTGTTATATGGTTTGCATATACAGTGAAATGTGAAAGTAGTCTACTCAGACTGCAATGCAATTTTTGTTGTTTTGGCTCAGAACTCCAGCACATTGAATATGATTATGAAAAATGAATATGAGATTGAAGTCAGTTGTCAGCTTTAATTTGAGAGTACTCGCATCCATTTTGGGTGAATGAATGTACAAATTACTGCCTTTTATACATATACACTCAGGGAGCACTTTATTAGGTATTTCATTATACTTATTTGTTTTGATTGCTGTGGCCTGTCCACTTAAGGTTTGACGCCAGAGGTCTGGCCTCTCATTAACAAGCTGTTTTGCACACCTGTTTTTCCACCATTCTCTACAAACTCTAGTGAAAATTCCAGGGGATCAGCTGAGATATGTCTGAGATATTCAAACCACCCTGTCTGGCACCAACAATCATTCTACGATCAAAGTTACTTAGATCACATTTCTTCCCCCATTGTCATTTGAAAACAGCTGAACCTGCATGTTTTTATGCATTTAGTTGCTGCTACATGATTGGCTGATTAAATATTTGCATTAACAAGCTGGTGTACTTAGTTGATATTTAGTCCTTGGTTGCAAATCCTTTGAGTCTTCCTTTGATAACTGCCTGAAGTCTGTGACCTACAGACATCATCAGATGCTGATTGTCATCCCTGGTGATGCTCTGCCAGGCCTGTACTACAGCCATCTTCAGTCCCTGTTAGTTATTTGAGCGTGTTGCCTTCAGTAAGTGAAAGGCATGTTCAGTTTGATTCAAGTGACTGACTTAGCCAGTCAAGAACATTCTTTGTTTGGGTCTGATACATTCTTTGCTTGCATTGGCAGTATGTATGTATGTTTTTTATTGTCTTGTTGCAAGTGGCGTCCGTTTTGAGGCATTTTGGTTGGATCTGAGAAGATACTTCTTCAGATGTTTCTGTACAATTCTGAATTCAACCTGCTGCTGTTGTCAGCAATCCCATCAGTGAAGACAAGTGAGCAGCCATAATGCCCAAGCCATAACACTACCTCCACCATGTTTCACAGATGTGGGGGGTGCTTTGGATCATGAGCAGCTCTTTAGGTTCTCCACACTTTCATCACTTTATTCCAGGTTAATACTCGTCTCATGTCTGTAAGCCTTTGTTCCAGAACTCTAGTTTTCTTTTTTAATTTACTTTCTGGGAAACCGTAATCTTGACATTCTGTTCTTGAGGCTTAGACGTGGCTTGCATCATGCACTGAACCCTCTGAGGCAATGCTGGTGTTGCTCTTCATCTGTGCCTACATCCTGGAGCGTGTTCTTGACCTGTTCGACTGGTGTTGCTTTTTCACTTATTGTTCAGTCATCCACTACAGTAGTCTTCTGAGGTGTACCAGGTTGTTTGCCAAACTCTCCAGTGCGATCTTGCTTCCTAGCAATGTATCAAATGGTTGATTTTAACACCCAGTGATTTCAATATGTCCCTGAATTCATTCAGATTTTGTAGTCTCATGATGGTTTTCTGGCATTGACACTTATCTGGTCCTCATGTTGAGAGCCAAACTCCAAATGAAAATTCTACACCTAGAATTCACTCTAGACCTTTTGTGTTAGCCTACTTGTGCATGAATTAATAATGCAATTATGCAAATAATTGTTCGATTACTTTTGGTCCCCCAAAATGGGGGGAATGTATAAAGAGCTTTAATTCCTATGTTTCACCTGACATAGATGTAACTACTTGCAAATTACACTAAAGATGACAGTCTGAACTTTAACCTCATACGTACATTGCTTTATTTCACATGCAATGTGCTGGAGTACAGAGCTAAAACAAAAATAACTCACTATCCCAATTCTTTTGCATTTACCTGTATTATACTGTGTGTGTGTGTGGGTGGGTGGGTGTGTATGCATGCATTGTGTGTGCTGCTTTAATTCATGCCTATGTCATTTGTGTCATTCATTTGCAATTTTCAGGGGAAATGGTCAGACTGCCCCAATGGTTGATATGTGTAAGTAAAAGTCTTAAGTGTAAATTGTTCTACACCAAGCTGGCTCAGTCCAGCAGGACCCTCCAGTTGGCCAAGTCAGCATGGTCCAGTAGCTAAATGCGCTACTTTATTAGCCCATGATGCTACAGTATCCGAATAGTCACTTTAATTATAATCCTACACACCGATTCTGTTTGCTGTTTCGCAGCCAAATTACAGCCGCAGAGGGACGTCGGGGATGGCAGAGGGAAAATTGGGTATACATGAAACTGCTTAGTGTCTGGCTGTCTAAATACTTTTACATTTACTGTCACCTTAATGAGTCATGTCTGAAATTGTAATCCCAGTCTTCTTGCTGACAATTGGGAGACTGCCATGATTGGGATAATACTGATGTCAGCAAATTAGTCAATGCAATGGCATCTATAAATGCTATAATTGCCTATGAGTAACAATTGCCTGTTTTCCCACTACATTGTATTAAAGCTGCTTACCACCACACACGTTAAGATTAAAGCAGTTTCCATTCATGCATCACCTTAATGACATGGAAACGAAGGGATAGTGGTGTTTTTGGTTCTGCCATTATTAATGGAAAAGAACCAGAATGGGTTCCAGTTTATACATTTATCCACAGCTAAACACGGCATTCTGCCATTTTATCAGGTTTATTATCTCCAAGAAACTGTTATGTATACCCGACTCCCGCTTTCCTCCTGTCTACCAACACTTGTCCTCTTTCTGAAATGGCAGACGCTCTTACTGCAAACTCAGCAGGATAGAAGAGTTTCAATAGCATAAAATGATACATGCTTGTGGACTTTAGGAATTGGACAATACCGTGCAATTTGTTTCTGATTAAAGCTGGAAGATGCGGTTGCAACATTTCTGACTTAAACCATCAATATAAAATGGCTTATTGTCAATATTTTAAATTGATGCAAGGAGTAATTGCTGCAAGGCAAATCTAATGAATCTGGATTGGACATTTTATACAGTATTTTATGGCTAACTGTGCTATGTACAGTATTGTAAAGCTAGTCATATTTTTGCTTGCATGATTTAAATATTTATTTTTATGGAACATCTTTGTAATTATTTACAGGCTTTTTTTTTTTGTTTTGTCTACAGTGTTGAAAACACAGTATTTTAAGGAATATATTGCAAGCATTATCAGAATTTAAAGCTTTCACTCAAAGTAAAATTCTCTGCCTCTTGCCCTAGCAGTGAGTGACCACACAGACCTTCAGCACACTGTTGATGATGGCAGCTCGGATGGTAACAATATGCAGTGAGTAATATTTTTATTTCTCTATATGATCACAGCTATTTCCAAGATGATTTCTGCAGCATTGATTACAGTGATAGGTCGGATTCTCAATTAAGTTTCATAGTTGACCGCCCTGAAAAAGAAAAAGTCAATATATACTTAAAAAAAGTTAGTTCAGTTTAAAAGAGCTAACAATTGTGCTCAGTTCTGGCAGATGGTGTACACTGGAATTCACAGAATGATTCACAGCTCCTCCTTGATTCATGGAAATTGTTATATGCTGGACGTTCTAATTGAGTCCTGTTACTTAATTGATTATGATTATGCAGTCAACACAGTCTCTCATCTACTGTGTTGTAAAAGTGTCACAGCCTGGGAGAAAATAATCTACATATCAGATAAATAATATGTTCTTTTCTAACATTTAACAGTTTTGACAGATGTAATATCCAAGACTGATTTGCTTCTGTTTTATTTAACAATGTATTTTACACTATTTTTTTTACACAGCGCGAAACATGAAGCACTTCAGAAACTGGCAACCTTCTTCCGGCAGCCAAGAGGAACCACTGAAACTGAGATCGAAAATATTACTACAGCAGGGTATGATGGCCTTTATGATTATCACATTATTCTATCATTTTATAATTAAATACAACAATAAGGTAGGTTGCTGGTGTATAATAATGTAATTATTGAAACTGTATTGAACAAATATTCAGTCCTCCTAGGATTATGTGGCTGATTTATTGTCTCTCTCTTCCCCCACCCCCCTCGGACTGAAGAACTGAAGAAGCACCCAGTAAGTGAATGCATAATATAAATGTAGCACAGCCGTGTGGTGCTTTGCTCTTTAAAGCTACAATGTAGTTCTGTAATACTTAAGAAGACATGCAACTCCACCAGCACCATTTCACAGTTGGCCTGAGGGCTGGAACATATACACTACAAGCTACCATGAATAAGGACGCAACTGAGGCATCGAGACAGCACTACGACTGCTATAATTTATTGTAAAATAGATCCTCAGTACCACTTAGTTGCTGTTGTGCTTTTGGAATCATTCTGTTGAATAGTGTTTGTCAGAAAAGCCTGTTCGAGTGTTAAATAAATAATGAGCAGACAAATTGCGCAAGATGAAAATATTCCATTTGTTTTTCCCCTCGGTGCATAGGCCTGTTGTGTCCTGTGGAGGAGTCGAGCTACCCGTAAGTATTCCCTGAATACGTTTGCGCATAACTGGATGGTGGGTAAACGCCTCCCGCTCGCTGTGGTCGGACTGGCGCAGCTTGTTCTTCCTGTTAAAAAAATGTCGCAAGGTGCACTGGATCCTAATGAGCTGCTGCACATTCCTGGGCTTGGTGGGAGAGTGACTGTGCGCTCTTGTTCTCTCAAGCAGCGAGCAGGAGGATGTCATGGAGATCCTTCCTCCACCAGAACTGTATGCAGACAGCGTGGATGATCTACCCAGCCTGCCCACGAGTATGTGTGTCTGTCGGTCTTTTTCACTGCCAGTGCCGTTGCTTACACACTGCTTTGCACACACCGAGTGCTTTTTCTCATGTCTGATAAACTGGTTCTTACATAATAAACGGAATTATTATATTAATTTGTGTTTGGGCAAGTCTGTATTAATGTGGCTTTGGCAATAAAAGCTACACTGCACATGTGATTGACATAACGTCCCAGGACTGCCAGCCCAGAAAATAAACTCTTCTGCTTAGTCATAATGGCAAAGACTTCAGATTCAGTGTAGGATTCTTTGCAGTATGCTTGTGGTATCTGTTGAATCTTTCAGAAACAGTCAATATAGCCTTGTATTCACACATCCACGTATATTTATTTTACTTGGTTCCCACAGTTGGCGTGGAATGAACACTGGAAATTGGACTTCTTCACGAGGCCCCCATGTGGCCAGCCATATACGACTGTTGCTGACAGAGTTCCAGGTTGGAGAACGGTATAATTCATCTGGGAGAATGAGATATTTACCAAGTAAGCCTCGCTTGAGCTGCGCTGATGAAGAATGAGAAACAACTTGTGTTTGTTTTAAACGTTTGGGTTAGTAATAAAGCTTTTGATGAGTGGTGACCAGCCAGCCGCATAAAGGACCAGGCCCTCTCAAGGTCATCGGATGGAATTGTGCATTTGTCAGCGAGTGCCTGTGGTGAACTGTGTGATGTGTGATTAAAGTAAATTGAAAATCCTTTCACCTTCAGGTCAAGAACTGTTTGGATCCAGTTTGGATTTGAGGGAAAGTAGAGAAACGATCGAAACCGTGATTATAGTAATAATGAAATGTAATAATAGGGGCTAAAAGGTCTTTATGATGTTTGAAACTTAAGTATAGTCAGTGACAACAGTTGCTTCACTGGTTCAAAGATTGCAAATGCATTACGTTACAGAGATCATAAGCGCAGATGCCTCCATTGGCAGAATAGTGTTGATGGTGGAATTCTTGAGTTGGACTTATTTTCTTAATAACATACAAAACCAAAAAAAACAATCTATTGTTAAGTTGTTACATCTCTACCAACACAAGTTCCTGTTGTATTATACCTTTGATATATTAAAGTGTCTTTACTGAGTGAATGTTTACTCTGCAGTATACAAAACAAGTATAATGGAGGTTCTTTGAACTTATTACTAGTATTATGGGGATAAAATGTTTATGATATAGTGCCATGTGTGGCAATATATTTGTCTTTCTATTTGTGCAAAAATATAGTATATACATACCAGTATGTTTCTGTATGTTCTCTTACAAATAATAAATATCTTCATTTTATAAGGGCACTTCCTGTCTAACTAAATGTGAAAATGCCTTGAGAAACAATGAGCAACACATCAGTGATTGTATGTGTCTGTGATATAGTTGCATATAGATGTGAAAGGAGAACTGAAGATAAAAGATGGTCTCTGGCAAGTTTGAGCATTCCTTGATCTATTTTGTCAACTCAAGTCTGACAATCAACTGATGTATACTCTATTATCTTGAATGACTGTTTGTTATTTCTGTTTGTCGCTAAGCTATAGCTCATTAAACTTGACTTGGGTCTTACTAGATCCCCACTGCTTTGGTTAAGTTTGAGTGTTGTTAGCTATATAATACACTGGCAAAATGAAAAGTCCTATGAATGTGAATGCAATAAATGCCATAGACAATAAGCTGTATCCCGATTCTTTTTTTTTAATTTTTTACAATAAATATTTATTAAAGTGCAAATCAGAACAGCAACACCATGCAGTGCAGTACAATGAAATCCAAAACCAAAAAAAGTACTAAATGTACAACTCGCAGTCCAAAGACCGCGTGTTGATTTATCACACTCCAACACACAGCAGCCCCCCGTTTCCATAGAAAGCAGCGTGAGCCATTAAATGACAGAAAAATACATCCAATCACAAACACTTCTGCTGACAGACATTACACATAATGGAAACGTGTGGGTGTAGACGCACAGGAGTCCTGCAGTACGGTTCTGATAGCGTGCGTTGCATTCCTCTCACACAGCTGCATGCCTCTTGCTGTGGTGATGGCCTGCGTTTTTGCGGCCATAAAGAACTGCAAGCCTACTTGATGCATAATTATTTTTGAAAGCATGAAAATGCCATTGGCCTTGTCTGCAGGGATTATATGAGTGTGCAGATTGTTTTGCATTTTTTGAATACAGAGAAAACCGCAGTGCCTTTTCAGACACAATCCAATAATTATCTCTTCACAGTCCAATGAATCTATTTCCCTCCCAGTTTTTTCATACAACTGTTTCATTTCAAATGAGACGCTTCATAAAAGTTGAGTGTATTTGCATGTTTACAGCAGCAGAGGGCAGAGTCCAGCAATTGAAGTAGAGAAATCAGATGTTCCTCTCAACCTGACAGTATTGCATTGCCAGTGTCTCTAGAGATGAGAACTTCCACTCCCCAAAGGTACATTTATGCAACTATATGGGGTGGGCTGAGCATATTCTATAAAGGGTTTGACATGAGGGGATATCTCTACGCAGCTTGGCAATCCATTCCGTATTTTGACTGGTAGGACAATAGAAGTCAAGTATCTGGAACTGGTATGTGACAATTTTGTAAATGATTGCAGTAATATTAATCACTTGCTGCCAACATTAAAACAATGAGAACTCTCAGTGAACTTAACACACACATTGTGTATTCTTAATGAAATGTTTTCGAACATATGTTCAAGTCCTCGTGGTTTTACATTCATGTATAAATGATACAGCAACACTTTAGCTTATTGTGCCATTACAAATCAACATGGTACAAAACACAGTAACACAACCCATTGCATTCAGAAGAATGACTCCTCACTCCGTACAATATATGAAAGGTAGGCAGAGAATTTCAGGAAGACCTAAAAAGGAAATGCTGATGAAGAGGATAAGGTATCCATTTACTGCTGGTGCATGTTTGAGTACATACACATCTATCAGAAACAGCGGGTGGGGGAGATGAACATTTTGCTGAATTTGCTGGCTTTTCCATCTCAAAACTAGGCTGATTTGATCATCACTATTGCTAAAGTGACTGCAGTTGTTGAAACCCACCCTCTCCCTTAACACTAAAATTTCATTGGTGATCCATTTCAACCTTGAAACCTTGATTGGCAAGAGTGACTCTGCAGTTTCTATGGAGATTGAGAGGCCACTCGGCAAAGTCTCCCCTGCTTTTCAGTCTTGTTGGCACAAATCTTTCTTAACACAGATAAGCCTTCCCAAAGTGTCACTACCTACCCAGCTTATGATTTTCACTGATTCACAGTAACTTCTGACAAGTGAGGTTAAATAAAGTGTACAGCACTAATAAATATTTCTATCAACAAAAATATGCAATACAGACATAATGGAAAAAAAGAAAACGGTACAGTGTATTTAAGGCAACTGGAGGAAGTTTTCAGTGGCTCTAAATTGTTTTCCTTGGCTTTGATCTCAGGCAGAACTCCAGCAGACACCAATCACCTCAAATCACCACACACAACTTCTGGGAGCAATCAACCAGGTGTTTCTTGCTGAGTAATCGGATCAAATCAGTTTTAAAGCTGACTATCACTGGGTATGGCAGGAAAACAGTGTCTCTTTCCATGCACCTATTTTTCAACTCCTATCTCCTTGTTCTTTGTCTGACCCGGAAATCGGGTCCGCCATCTACAAGGAAATGCCAACCCATTAAATGTTCCTTCAATGAGCTAGAGGCCAAAGTTAGGAGCAAGAAAACATGAGCGGCAGTATTTTTTCAGAATGCGTGACATATAAACGATCAACCTGTGGATCCACCTCTCCCCATCTGCCATGCATATGCCACACCTGTAACGGACATGGCTTTGAACTGACATTTGAAGGAGGACATTCCATTTGCCTAATTTACATTATTTTGATTCCCTGTAATCACCTCCCTTTCCAGCCTCCTTTTTTGCCTCTCCTGATGGGTGAAGCTAGGAGCAAGAAAAGGGGCAAGGAAAGGAAGGAAGAGGTAAAAAAAAAAGAGCAAATGGAAAGAACCCAGTGTCGCGTAAATTTGAACTCATTCCTTCTTACTGCAGGCCATCTCAAAAAGGGGGTTTGTATGTTAAAGAGCATAGTCTTCCGACAATCGACCGAATATCCCGGCAGACTGCTACCCTCTCTCAGAGATTCTCTGCACTACCTGTTTTCCAGAAGGACACAGACTAATTACTCCGCTTTCCTCATCCAGCCAAGGACACGGAGCTAAATCCATGGCCTTCACAGTCCAGCAGAGGCATTCACTCACTCTGCATTTCCGTTATGTTCCATTGGCTACGGCTTCCAATTACTGAAGGTAACTGCAGGGTCGATTAAGTCAGTAAATGGAGAAGAGGGAGTATTGAAGCCTCCCTGCTCCACAGATGAACCACGGCTGGGTTCTGGAACTTAAAGAGAAGCTAGAGCACTACTGTCATTCATTAGCTGTCCTCAATTTGACTGAAATCTCCTGCCATTTGCCTTTTGATTCCTCTTCCCCAATCACAAAACCACCAATTAATACCACCAACTACATTCACAAGAGAAACTCTTAGTTTGATATATTATCCCAAAAACAAACCCAAACTCTTTTATGTAATGTTAATTAATTGTCCTTTGTGGTCAATTTAGTTTAGAGATACTTTAATATTACAGTGTAGCACTACCCATTTGATCACTGATCAAGTACGAATGTGGGCATTTGATCACTGAGTCATTGTGGTTTCCAATTATTTTCCTCATGCTTGGGTAGCAAAACTTAAGTTAATTCTACAAGTATTCTTTAGACGACAGCTTTAACTTTGGATAAATAATACTGGTCTTTGTAGTCTCAATAACCCAAGGACAGGAAAACTCAAAAGCACATCCAAAGCACTGACCTTGGGTTCACTTAGTCAAATGATGACAATGTGAAAAACACATTAACCAAGGTCCAGGATATCACCAGTGAGGTCGTAGTGGCAAAAGCCACAAAACTGCGTCCCAGAATTGTTCAAACTTGAGTGTGACGTATTATAAGACCAGAAATGATGCTTGAGTATCTGCTGAATTTAGCCTGCCCATATTGCGTCATTGCTAGCCTGCTCTTTCCAACTACTGCACATGTAACAGCTTTATATTCAGGTCACGGTCAGTTACAGGGTAAGAACCTGAAATCTCAGGACAGTACTTAATTTAACTAGAACATATAAAAAAAATCATTAAAAAATAAATAAAAATCTGACATCTCTATCATTAGAATCTTCGTTTTTATGTATACATTTCATTTTTGGTATGCCCTTTCAATTAAGCAGCAACTTGCTGTCAAAATCAAATGATAATATAAATATATCATACATGTATACATGTGTACTATGTATTATATATTGTATGCAATTACTTTCTTTAAAAATATATATAAAACAAAAAATAAAAGAATCAACAAATTCTGAAACTTGCGAGGGGATTTAACTGTGCTGTAGTGATGGCGTTTTAAGAGTGATAACGGGGTTATGGCTAAGGGTCAGAGGTGGGGTGGTTTAGCGGACGGGACTTACGGAGTGCCCTCCCCTGCAGTCTCAGCGCGCCAGCGTGGTGATGAGGCTGGCGCACATCTCGAAGAAGTCCATGGTGTGGCTTCCCTGCCGCGGAGCCAGCAGGGGGGCGCTTCCTGTCAGGGACCCCGGCAGGGAGCTGCTGAGCTGGGGCGTCTCCACGGCGGCCGAGGCCAGGTCGATGCTGAGCCGCGGCCGGTGCAGCCCGCCGGCCGAACCCGAGCGCTGAGGCGTGGAGGAGCCTGACCTCAGCTCCGCCATGTCGTCTGCAGCGTGAGGGAGGGGGAGGTAGGGGAGAGACTCAGCTTCTTCCCGCTACATTACATTACATTTCATTCAGCACATGCTTTTATCCAATGTGACATACAAAAAAGTGCATACCAAGGTCATAGGACAAACTACAGAACTACAGTCGGATAGGGTACAATTCACAAAGGATCGGTTGTAAAGCCATGAACATAAGTCAAGTACACAAGGTAGATAGGCCAAGGTCTAAGCAATAAGGTAAGGGACTACAGTACCGAGACAATACAAATTAAATGAAATACGAATAGATTAAAGTACAGAATTACAACAATTGGCTAAAGATAGAGACAAGCGAAAACACATGACAGTACATTAGGGGACTCAAGGCAAGTGTGAAGAGAATCTCAGATTCAAATACTTTTCTGTGCTCAATTGATCTTGTCTGGTGCAATTGAGCCAAACAAGGGGACCAGACGGTAAAGTCTGTACTTTTTGAGAGTATTTCATAGGTTCCACCATACACAAGACAAGCTCAGCAAAGCGTAGAAAAGTATTTGAATCCAAAGCAATTGCGCAATAGACTACGGTGCTCATCAGCTTCCCACGTAAACAGTACACAGTATGCAAATTCAACTCATCCCACTGTCAGTCTAGGCAGTAGCATTTGTCCATCCCATGATGAATTTTTCACAACATTACCAGCGTACAGACAGAAGAAGACTCACCATCGATGCTCTTGAAGTCCAGGAGGTAACTGCGGTTGTCCACCTGATAGAGCTGCAGGCTCATCTTCACAAGGTTCCCTGTGACCGGATTCTTCCTTCTCACCCGCAGGTGGTAGGGGTTCACCACCTGTAACACAACAGCTTTTTGTGTTTATCTGAGGGATGACAATTCAGTACGCTCATTAAGCAGTTGGGCTTGCAGCCCAAATACTGCAGGTACAATTCCCAGGCGTGGCATTGTGTTTTTCAGCACGAATCTAATCTACCTTTGTACAAATTGTTGTAATAAAGCTGTGAACAATGCAATATTTATCACATAATGCCCTACAGATTTGGTGTGTGTGTGTTCTACACAGCACATTATACAACGGATAGGTCCAGTCCATTGTCTCTATTGGTTGTCTCATTTTGCGTTCCAGCCGTGTCGATATCCACATTATATGCATGGCTAAATGGAAAGTTCACACATCTTTTAATATTACTCCGTGTTTGTAGATCAGCATTATCTACTTTGAAACCGAAATTAACGTTATGTTATCATCATCTCGCCGCTAGTGTCCAACCAAAGTAAAACAAAATGAGTGATTTTAAAGTGTTCGTTGACCTTTTTGGGGATTTGGAAAGGAGTAGGAACCAAAAAATACAACTAAGGCAACATCCTCGGATCAAAATACCATCAAACCCTGGCGAAGCAAATGATGACTCATAAGTTATTTCAGTAAGTGCACGTTATCTGGCAGTGTACAGATAAACAAACAACAAACAACAAAGATAAATGGCTTGTGTATCAGTGTCATCAGGTGTAACGTGAACTAGCAAGCAAGCTAGCTAGCTAGCTAACGTTAGTGCAGTAGGGATACATTATTATTACAATAGCTTTGCTTTCCTAATGTTAGTGCAGTTACATTATTGCTAGTAGCTAACGTTAGTACTGTTGCTTCGCTAGTGGAGTGGGGATACATTATTGCTAGCTAACGTTGCTTAACTAGTGCAGTGGGGATACATTATCGCTAGCTAATGTTAGCAATACTGTTGTTTAGCAACGAATAAACTACTGTTCAGCAGAGGAATCCATTTACCATAAAACATATTTTAGTTAAAAAATACATTAGTTTAAAGTCTGTCTTGAAATTTTGAAAAGTAAATATTGTAACCAAATAAAACCGTTATGGAACTCGAACCTGTGGTATGTTGTGGATATTGGAACAGCTAGGGTGTGATTAGGCATGACGCAATATCCACGATATGCCATGGGTTCTCGTTCCATGACGCTTATTTGACCCACAGTGATGCCCATCACAAGCCAGTCCGTGGCAACGCATACCTTCCAGTCATACTCCAGCTGCTTCATGGCGCGGTACACTTCGGCCATGATGTCGTAAGGCTTGCTCTGGCTGCGGATGCCCAGGTGCCACTTGGCCTTCTTGACTGCCAGCGGTTTGGGCTTGGTGGTGTTGAGGGCGTCGAGGGGGCAGCGGGACTTGGGGCTGTCTGCCAGCAGTGGGGGCATGCGTTCGGGGTGGGGCTTGACCCCCGGGGGCAGCAGCATGCCCTCCTCCATGAAGGAGCCCGTGGGCGGGCTGGAGGCCAGGTAGAACTCACTGGCCTGGTTCATGATGCGGCGGTTGTCGATGATGAGGTGGTACGCCACGGCCAGCTGGTCCTGAGGGTCCCCGCTGTACAGGCTGCTCATCACCTCCGACTCGGTGCTCTCGAACTTCTCGCACACCTCCCGCACGGCCTCCTCGTCGATCACGTTGGCGTCGTACGAGGGGTCTTCGGGAAACAGGTAGCCAGGGAGGTCCTGCTTGAACCACTCGTGCTCTCTGGCAAGGAACACCAAAAGAGAAATGTTTAGTGTAATGTCCACAGTTTGGGAATTGACCCTGAATAATGAATTGCTCCATGAGCAAAGTGTCATCCTGCAGGGCTCCCAGCTATGTGCTCACTCATAAAATGACTCACATTCCTGTCCCTTTCAGGCTATTGGAAACACCACTGCCCTGTGTATACACAGCAGAAAATGGCTGTCTTAACAGGTGTTTTCAGTCTTGTAATAACATGTACTTTTTTTTTCTCTCTTAAAGAAAATATCAGAAAATATTCGCTAGTTTTAGTTACTGTTTGCTTGACATTTTCTCACCCCATTGGCCAATTTTGAAATGAGTCAGACGTTTTCACTTCATTGCCAGTTTCTTGTCTCGTTTAGCAAAATAGTAATAGAAATGATATTTTAAGTCTAAATATAAGACTAAGATACTTGTTAAGACTGACTTATTTTTCATTTTTTGCAGTATACTGTAAATGCTCTGTCCTTCCCCATATCATTTTTTATTAAACTTTTTTTATTCAAACAGTGTTCAAGCAGTTTAAACAACAGCATGAACGGGTGGAAATTATGTGGCGGTAAACGAAGAGCTCTGAGAGGTACCTGATGTCTTTGATAGTGGCTCTCTTCAGGGGGTCCACCTGCAGCATCAACATCAGCAGGCTAGCCACCGAGCGGTTCAGATACTCCGGGATGTAGAACACACCCCCGCGGATCTTCTTGAACAGCGTGGGAACGTGCTCATCGTCGAAAGGCAAGGTCCCACACAGCAGGGCGTACAGGATGACCCCACAGCTCCAAATGTCCACCTCAGGACCTGCGTAGAGTCTACGGAGGGGAGCAGCCATTTTTTGTGACTGGTGTAAGTGATCTTGTAACTGTGTTAGCCATGCTAAGCATTCATCTTTTTGCCAATGAAAAAACATGTGCTGTCTGCCTTGGGGACAACTAGATACTACTCCTCTAATTCCATCTAATTATATTATTTAGGCCATTCAACTGCTCAAAAAACATTCTAGAAAGCAAACCCCCATTATCCATTATCATTAACAATAGAAATATGCAGAACTACTTCAACATATGAGGTGTTCTTTAGCATTTCTACAAATGGGAAATAAGAGTCTAGTAACTAATGAGTGATTAGCATTACATTAATCTTTGGAAAGAAACTGTATTATCAGAACGGAGGAGCTAAAAAGGAAGACTACTAGGTTCTCATTAGCCACAATTCTCATGAGCAAACAGAGCTGCAGTGTACAATAGAAAGCACAAAGTATCAGTATGACATTTGCTAAAGTAATGCAGCCCTGCATCAAGGGTGTGTCCTACATGGGATCTATGTGGTAGAAGAAGGTGATGTCTCCTTCACCTCCCAGAGATGACCTCAGGAGCAGCGTAGTTGGGAGATCCGCAGCTTGTCCTCAGGAACTCTCCATCAGACATCATGTTGGACAGCCCTAACAGACCGAATACAAAAGGATTAAGGAATCTATTGGATTGGGTTAAACCCTCATCTCACCTGTCAACGTCTCACTAACAGCTTACAGGCAAGCTGAGGGGATTTTGTAACCGGCCACGCTTTATAGGCAGGGCAAAAGCAAGAAAATATATAATGACTTGTGAAAATGTTACAGTATGCACATAATCAAATTCTTGTGTTTCATAACTACCGAATGAATCACTGAGCACTTTGTTAGGAACACCTGGACACCTACTTATTCATGCGATTATCTAATCCGCCAATTGTGTGGCAGCAGTGCAATGCATACAATCACGCATGGGTCAGGGGGTCAGGGGTCAGGGGCTTCAGTTACTGTTCACATCAAGGATCAGAATGGGGAAAGAAATTCGATCTAAGTGGCTTTGACTGTAGAATGATTGTTGGTGCCAGAAAGGGTGGTTTGAGTATCTCAACTCAACTGCTGATCTCCTGGGATTTTCATACACAACAGTCTCTGGAGTTTGCAGAGAATGGTGTGAAAAACAAAAAACATCCAGTGATCAGCCGTTCTACGGGTAGAAATGCCTAGTTAATGAGAGAGATCCGAGGAGAACAGCCAGACTGGTCAAAGCTGACAGGAAACTGTCAAGTAACACAACTAAGCACACACTATAACAGTGGTATGCAGAAGAGCATCACTGAACACACAACGCATCAAACCTCTAAATGTATAGGCTACAGCAACAGAAGTCTAAAATATAAGTCCAATAAATACCTAATAAAGTGCTCACTGAGTGTATAACAGTCAATATAGATCAGTAATTTTGAGAAATTTTGTTGATCTATTTAACTAGTCTAACCTTTAATACCAAATAGTATAACCTAGAAAAATCCTTGGTTTTCTTCTTTTTCCAAATAAAATGGGATGTAGCCATTTAGCATAAGGCACTGCACACTGTGCAAATCTTTCAGTGCAAGCATGAGAAGGCCCCCTTTGAAGCCCTTGTTAATGAATTTATCCTGCTTTAATACCACCTGACGTTAATCTCCGTCCCACCATCTTGCCTGACTGCTCTCCTCCTCCCCACCAATGAAATGCGACCCATCGGTGCCTCTCCCCTGCCCCCTCCCCTCCCCTCCCCTCCCCTCACACGGCCCAGAAAAGGAAAAGAGAATCCACCTATCACACAACACTGGGCTTCACTGGCTCTCTGCCAGAGTGGACATCAACACTGGCTGTTGCCTAGCAACTCACCAGGGCTCTGTCGCTCTCTCTCTCTCCCTCAGCCCCGGCCCAGAACCTACCAAAGTCAGCGATCTTGGCGTTCATGCTGCCATCAAGCAGGACGTTCTCTGGTTTCAGGTCGCGGTGGACGACCATGTGTCTGTGGCAGTAATCGACTGCAGAGATGATCTGCTGGAAGAGTCGTCTGGCCTCCGTATCCTCCACCTGCAACCAGGAGCATTAAACACAAACAGGATGGCCCCAAACTCCCCCTGTGCATTCTGGGCTTTTTCTAAGAGCTTCCCAACATGCTCTCTGCAAAATATGGCACTACGTTAGAGGACACGAGACTGAATGAGGTGTATCTCTGCTGATTCTGAATGGCATTTCATTTTTAGCGTGATTTAGTGTCTGTTGTTGATTGGCAGTGACTTATATTACACAAAAAACATCTAATTCACTGTACACACTCTTAATATGCTGTTATAATGGGCTGACTTGGGTATGAACAAGGCATTTAATTCTTACCCTTCCATGCTTACAGATATAATCAAAGAGTTCTCCTCCTGAAACATACTCCATCACCATAAAGAAATCCGTAGGTGTGCTGATCACCTGGTACCTGAAAAACAGGAGGAGCCTATGATCTACTACAACACAGTTTGTGCCTTCAACCGGAATAATAACAGAAAATCCAGAATATCAACCATTAGTTTCAAAGGGCTGACCTGAACCTACAGTGAAACACACAGTATAAATGAATTGACTGTGGTGAAATAATTCAAAGCGTCAAGTTCAAGCTGGCAAGAGAATGGTATTTTCATTCCTCAAGATCCTTTTTTTTTGCATTTGACATTAAGCATTCAACTTAGATTATGTCAGGCAGGAGGAGAGAGCGCATGACACATAACAACATGACTCCGGAAAAACTCTGGTATGAAAAGACTGCATGTTGACAAAGGTCAGACATGTTGACTAAACCGAGCCACACTGTTATGACTTTTTCTCCCCCCAAGGGCTCTGCTGAGTTCTACTCCATTCTCATTTGTCTGGCTTTATACAATATTTGAGAATTGTGGAGACAGTCGCTCATAGCACTTCAGAGAAACGCCTCCGTGCCTGTTTTCCACAGATTACACTTTGTGCAGTGCCCGGCTGCAAGAGGTTATTTGGCAAAATGTAATAGAAAATGTGGCTGTTACTGGAATAGATAAAAGGCTTATTTTAGAAGCTGTCTCACTGGGAACTGCGCTGCATTGACAGCAGCATTCAGGGCACCAGATAGCGGATGTCTGCCATAGTTCAAAGTGGCCTATGTCTTCCCAGTCCTAAAAATAAACGTGTAACAGTATTATCCTCACAGGGGAAAACAACACACTGGTAACTTGGGAAGCTGTCCCAGGGGATTTACTGACAAAGGAATTCCACATCTATCTCCTGAACCTGAACTGATTTCTTTTACTCAAGGCAAATGCTGAGAAAGGTTTCTTAATTCAGTGTGCTTGTTTATTACAGAAGGTCCCACAGAATAAACGAGCATTCAAAACTCTGCAGTTGAATATTTCACTGTACCTTATTTTACATGTGTTATTACTGCTTACAATCTTGTAATGTATTTACACATTTATGTTCCAACATACCAAGCATAACAGATTTTTAAGTGGGTTGCTTTGCAGCCAGTACACATGCAATTGTAAATACAATATGTTCAGTTTTGTTCCCACCAGACATTCACAGGCAAGTCTTCATTGACTGTGAAGCAAAAGAACAGACGCCTTCTGTTTGCACTGTATCGATGCCATTGTGTTTACACATTTTCTTGGATCTGCAGTGCATCTTAGGCCGATTTTGGCTTCACTTTCACATTTTGGTATATGCACATTGAGAGGGAAGAGCAACAATCTTAATTTCAATGTGGAAACTGTGGAAACTGTGAGCGATATGCTGAATCAAAGTAAATGAAATTTCACTGCACAATTTGTTCAGAATCATTAAAATTTTGTAAAATGGCAGAGTTAAATAAGCAGGGCAATGAGTTTTGATGACTAAAACTGGATCAGTGTAGTCATTGGGAAATTGACGACACAACAAGTATCCTGCCTGTTTCACATTGATTTCATATAGCATGGCTCATGATGGACTTGCTGCAGAATGTATGTGTGCTTATGCATGAGGAGAAACAGAAACGCACTCACAGTTTAATGATGTGAGGATGGCGAAACAGCTTGAGGTTCTGGATTTCCCGCTTGATTTTACCCACCACATCAAGGCTGCGGATTTTCTGCCGGTTTAGGATCTTTACTGCGACCTTATGTCCTGTAAGCTGGTGCTCTCCAACTGAAAAGCATATAGAAAGACAGGGACATAGAGATGTGAATAAAAATGGACCACAAATATTACACATGCATAGCTTTATTTTGTTACAGAAAACCTAATTTATAGACAATGTATTTAGAGGCATTGTTCTGGGACTACAAGGGAAAGTAAGATGATGCATTTTGAGTTTTCACTTGATGATTGTGGCGGCCTGTAGCGTAGTGGTTAAGGTAAATGACTGGGACACGCAGGGTCGGTGTAGCCACAATAAGATCCGCACAGCTGTGTTGGGCCCTTGAGCAAGGCCCTTAACCCTGCATTGCTCCAGGGGAGGATTGTCTCCTGCTTAGTCTAATCAACTGTACTTCGCTCTGGATAAGAGCGTCTGCCAAATTCCATATTAAATAACCATGCAAAACTGATTCAACAACCATTCAACAATCTGGTCAATTGAAATAGTCACATACAAAAGTACCCTTTGCTTGACTGCAGTCCTCACAGACAAATTCATCTGGCAATATAATACAAGTTGCACTTAAATATTGGAAAAGACCTTAGTGTGCAATTACTAGGCATTTAATTCCTGGAGCTATAGTGGGGAATGTCCTCGCAATCGAGGATAAAGCGCACACAAAATGACGACTCCGACGACTCAATTGTGGTTTGAGATTGGGTGATCCTCTGAGCTGGCACACATTACAATTAGAATTACCATATATTATGATTTTAGTAAATTTGTAAGGCTACCTATTCTACTTCAGGCTGATGGCTGCAAAGCATCAACATCATTAGCCAATAACTATGGGGAAATTCAGAGAGATTCAGGGCTTAGCTCATAGGGAATGTCTTTATTGTAAAGTGAGAGAAATCTCTCCCATTTGCTTTTAATGTCCAGTTACAAACTGTCTGAAGATTAAACCTAAAATAAGAACTTATTTATAATTGAAACCAAATAGAGTACAAAATGCACTGGAGAGTGGAGAGATACTCTACTGAACACCAGTGCTGTCGAGTATTATACACTAAACTTTTGCTGAAGAAAAAGTTCCAGTCTTTAGGTAAAAGTATGAAACTTTTCTACTGTGCTATTAATTCATATTAAAAAAATAAGTTCTTATTGTGGTAACTTTCAAGTATGATATTATTTGCACCAGGCAAAGTATGACACATTTCAGTATTTAACATGCATTTCCCATTGTCAACCAGGCAGGTGGGTGTTTATGCATTTGAAACAGTGGGTTGTCTTGTTTGAATGTGGCTAATGTATTCTATGAAACACTTCCAGTGAAAACATGGACATGCAAGAGGTACAGCGAGATGAACAGGTGGACATGGAAGGCTGGTGTATAGACTGACTGCTTTTATGTAAACATGATGGTCGAAAACTGTCTCCTCAGTTGTTTTTTCCCAAGGGCAACCTCCTGGAAACTACACAACACCCGGTGTTCCAAAATACAGGAGGCATTTCCCGACCTACTGCTCAGACGTGAACTCGTACCGTTTGTCTTATGTGGCGAAAATATGTGCGTAATTTCGTATTGATGCTAAATTTAGCCAACCTAATATTAAATGTAGCATGCAACGACAAACGGTTTTTAACATGAATAGCTTGCTTTGCGAATACTGAATGTAATAAAATAACATCATAAAAGAATTGGCTAATTTTCTACATCTGTGTTTGTAAACGAGAATGTGTCTGCATCTATATAGTTCCACTGTGCTTAGTGCAACTGAATAATGTTAGCTAGCTATCTGTTTGAATTCACAATCGTAGGCTACCCATATGGCAAACAATTTAACTAAGGATTCAATACTTGTTTTTGTTTTTTTTACTATGTAACGTTAGGCCTATAGAACATTGGCCTCGTTCTTAAAATAAGCTTCGTATCACATTCTGCGCACCCTACAGCGAAAAGAGACAACTCGACAGAACTGGAAAAACTACAAGGTCACAATACCCAGAGATTATCGCTATTATTGACCGTATACATACAATTATTGGAGAAACCGCTCGTCAAATAATATATGAAATTCAACACAAACATGTCGATGCTACTTTTGATATTGCTGTATAAGGTTACATTGTAGCCTACATGTTCATCATCGAATAATAGCCTAGTTAATAACCTATTGGTGCATACGTATATTAGGTTAAATTCCTTTACGGTTAATTGCCATTTTTATTAATTTAATTGTCACTCGATCATGACGAAATTTCAGTTTTCCAGGTTCACCTGTATACAATGTACCTTAATCTTTCTTTGAAAAATCATATTTCTATGTGTCACGACATTGATAAATGTGCGACAGGACTGCCCCGTGCTTTCGTCCTGACAGAATTCACATTTTGCACACTCCCCATTCTCAAATAACATTTACGCAGTTATTTCACATTTCTCGAAGAAGGATATTTTCCATTCTCGAGAGCAACTGAGCTACGTAAATAGCGTACACGGTTCACCGGTAAGTTTAACAGTAACGAGAGAGGGGGGAAAAACACTATTTTCTCTTGATCTCGTTGCAACGTCTACATAACATTATGAAAGCATATCACTTAACTCTTAACTTTTCCAAAGGTGCCGACTCCAAGTGTGTCTCCAAGGATGTAATGTCCTATTTTAACCCTGCCTTCGTGTTTCTGCTTCTCAGCCATTTTACCATTTGGAATCCTACTGTAGCTCTACCCAGAGTGCAGAGGGAGGCGGGGTCGGAGTGGAGGACAGCAGAAGACCACACTCGGTGGCAGTAATTCAAATAACGTGAGGGAATGCTCATATTCACTGTTTTGCGCTACCTTTTATACATATATTTAATTAATTACATTATTATTTAATTGTGGTACCAAATCGTAAACATTGCATGTATTGTGAAATTCTACAGCTTTTACCCACCTTCTCATGGCCAGCCGATCGTTTTAATATCACCATCGTTGATATGCGTAAACGTCTGCAACCAATCGGCGGCGCGTTAAACCTGGGCATCTCCTTCTGTCTCTTTCGCCAGTGGGATTTTTTTTTTTTTAACGAACGAAAATTCCTATTTTCTTGATTGATAGCAAGTTAAAGCAGTTGAAAGCAACAGAAGAACTTCAAAACAGAGGAAATCTCCAGCAGTGAGAGATGAGTGAAGTTTATAAATGGATGCGAGGCTATACGTTCACACATACTGATATTTAGCTAGGGGTTTTCATTACATTTTCACAATTAGTTTTTTCAAAATACCAAACTTTGTATTGTTCACTGATTTTAACGATTTGAGAAGGACCACCATTTATATAAAAACTCACACTCTGCTTGTGAATGGAAAAAAACTAGTCCATTAAAAATAAAGAAGATTTGTTACTGTTGTAGCGTGTCATTTTCGCCAGTAGAAAGTGTTTTCACACGCCTCTGTCGCATAGAGCTTCGCCACTTTTAATTAAGTGCATTGCTAACAGCATCATATTTCAGATATGGATATATTATTTGAACCTATCTGAATGTTTTAATTCAGCAATAATGCTACTATAATTCATGCTATGTCACTATCATACCTTTATTAGTTTGATTTTGAAGTATTTCATTATAGGCCTATAGGTTGGTAATCACCCATCCTGTCATTTTTACTTGTTTTTTTCAGCAATCATATGCATGTTAAACAATAACCATAACTGAAATGTAGTTCATATTTTATCATAGTATTTTATCATTTTTAAATATTCAATTTGGGGATGCCTACACACTGAAAAATACACTAATTGAGCACTTTATTGGGTATTTACTAGATTTATCTTTTAGACTTATTTATTATTATATTATTATATTAAGCCTTCTGCTGCTGTAGCCTACCCACTACCCAGGTTTGATGCGTTGTGTGCTCAGAGGTGCTCTTCTGCATAGCACTCTTGTAATGCATGGTTATTTGCATTAATGTCACCTTCCTGTCAGTCTCGACCAGTCTGGCCCTTATCCTCTGACCACTCTCATTAACAACGCTTTACCGCCTGCAGAACTGCTGGTCACTGGATGTTTTTTTTGTTTTTCGCCCCACTCTCTGCAAACTCTAGAGACTGTTGTGCATGAACAGCCATGGAGATCGGCCATTTCTGAGATACTCAAACCACCCTGTCTGGCACCAACAATCATTTCACGGTCAAAGTCACTTAGATCACATTTATTCCCCATTCTCACATTTTGTCTGAAAAACAGCTCACGTCTGCATGCTTTTATGCATTTAGTTGCTGCCACATGATGACTAAATATTTGCATTAACAAGCTGGTGTACAGGTCTACCTAATAAAGTGGTCACTGAGTTCATTTGGCTGTAAATACCCTCATATTAAAGGTGACAGTCTGCAACCTCATATCCAATGTTTCATTTCAAATCCAATGTGCTGGAGAACAGACCCAAAAGAACAGAAATTGTACCACTGTAAATCCCATCGAATGTGGTCTGAACTGAAGAGGGGGGCCTATGAGCACAAACCCAAGGATTTCAATTATTCTGAATACATGGAGGAATGGTCAGAAATCCCTCCAAATGTGTTCTTTACATTACATCAATGGAATTTGGCAGACGCTCTTATCCAGAGCGACATACAGTTGATTAGACTAAGCAGGAGACAATCCTCCCTTGGAGCAATGTAGGGTTAAGGGCCTTGCTCAAGGGCCCAACGGCTGTGTGGATCTTATTGCGGCTGCACTGGGATTTGAACCACCAACCTCGCGGGTCCCAGTGATGTACTTTAACCACTATGGTCATGGCTTTCATCTTTACCAGGTGTAGTTGCACAAAGTAGGGGAGCCAATAATTATGAAAGCATTATTTGAAAGATGTAAGACATAGGTTGATTCCATTGAATCATTAATAAAGCACTCTACACATGGAAAATAAAGTTTATGTCATTATCTGTATTTTGTGTTTACACGATTTTTGGTGCATATTTATCAAAGGTCCCAATAGTATATGCACAGCTAATAAGAAGTATAACTGAACAGTTGTACTTCTTTTTAGCAGTGCACGATCCATTGGCATTGTGTGGTTTCCTTTTCCCTGTTGTAGCCTTGAAAATTTTAATGAAAGCACCACCTGGCTCAGAGATTATTCTACATTCTAAAGCAAGAGAACCATGTTGTGTCAGAATGAATGACATTTGTCTAGCATAATTGGAATAAAATGTGGGTTATTATATGGATTATACTCCTATTATCCTGAGAGTCCAAGAATAACAACTTGAATATGGCACCTTTCCTCTAGTTAAGTTGAGAGAAATTTATTTGGCACGTTAGCTACAAATACAGATGTTACTGTTAATATGGTATGCTTCATGAGACTGTTTACATTCTCAATGGAGACCTTGGTTAGACATCTCAGTAAAGAAGGCAGTGTTTATTACACCAACCCCATCTTGGCACTTGGGAATCTGTGTCTTACTTTGACCAGACTCCAGAGGCAGGACTGCCCCCTTTTGGCCTTCCCTTGCTACTTAAATTTGCTGTCTGATTTTAACATGAGATATGCCCATCAAAAAAACATGCATTAATGCCATTTTAATTGAGTGAATGTGAGGAGGTTTCCATTTTAATTGACAAAGTCTCAAATTGACAACACGTTTCTACTTGTTGCTTCAGATCTGAACTCACTCGCTGTTATATCTATAAATTGGTGTGCTGTGGACACATCCTGGCTTGCCTCAGGTATAGTTGACCTAAGGAATTGTAGTTGAAATAAGCCCCCATGATTTCAGCAGTTTGGAAAGAGAAATCTATGATCAATTATTTGATTTTTTAAATGTCAATCTAGCTCAAACATATGCAACATAATAGAAATTCTGCTTCAAAGACAAATTGATAAAAAAAGATTCATATCATATTTAAACAGGGCTGATGATACTGGAAATAGAAACTGTTGACACAAACTTCACTGTGTTCCTTAAGATAATTGCACTTTGTTTATTCAGGGGACTCAATTACAATTTCCTGATAGCAGCTTAGCAAAAATGATTCTTTTAAAACCAATAAAATCATATATCAAATTTAGTTTAGTTTTTTTGTGAAGCAATTATTGCATCTCACTGAAAGCAAAGTAAGTTGGTTCCATTGAAAGATAAGAAAGAAATATGTGCATGATGCATTGGGAATGTTAGATATGGGCTGTCACATCGTCTGTGATTTATTACAGCTTCAAAATCCTTTACCAGTCACTGCACACTACATCCGAAGTTGGGATGAATAACATTTATTGCTCATAGAATTAACTATTTGTTGCAAGGTTGTCCTAAGAAGGGTGCCTTCTTATGTACTCTTCTCACTAGCAGACACCACAACCATGTCCTGTTCCTTGTTCATGGAATATGCAAGAAAACCTATTTTTTAAAACCTGTGAAAGTGCATGGCTAAACGTAGGCTAATGTATCTCCAAAATTGCCTGGCACTCTTTGATCACATTTGCTGTTCTTGTGATTTGATTCTGTCATATACCACTATTATTGTTATGGTGGTTATTTTGCATGTGCTTACAGAAGCTTTATTGCCACATCTTTTAGTCCATATTGTCAATATTCTTAATCATTGGCACTAACTACCAGGTTAGAAATAAATAGATAAGAAATAATGCAAATATATTTTCTGTTGTGTACATATTTATTCTGCTCTCTTTGTAGGGTTTTACAAGAACCTCATTGGGAATACGAGAAATGAAAGTAGTACCAATTGTAATCGGACAGTTACATTTATGATGGACAGTCCTTCAGTCCTCCACAAGGGGAGCTATGATACTTCTTGATACCTACCTGTTCTTCACTCCACTTCAAAATTATATTGCATGACTGATTCAATTTATATAAATAAAACCAAATGTTCACTTTTATTCATGACGAATATATATACAACAATGTTGTCAACCCAATATAATCAAGTAATAAAGGAGGTGTACGTTATACAATAGTAAAAAGCACGTATTTTATTGACATTAATGCCGGTCTAGTATGATTATGGTATAAGGCTGAAAAAGCTGCATTACATAGGCTACAACACTGTTTAATCATACCAAACAAACTAACAAAATAATTTGTGCAATCTGTGCCCATGTTCATATTTAGGCACTTTGAAGTTACGTTTGTATTGACACGTTTTTAAATGTTCATTTCAATTCTTGATTCATCTTATTTCGTTATTTGGGTCTTGAGGTATCTTCAACAGAATTTGTACGTTTTAGATCATTCCCTGTGACAACTGTCTTTAGCCGCCGTCTGTTTGTGGCGCTAAAATAATTCTACCAAAAATGACCACTTGGAGCACTAAAGGCCTATTCTTTTTCATCTTTTTGGAAAAGTTTCTCGCCGATCTATGGAGGTAATTACTCCTAGCGTAAACCTCGAGGAAGGGGCTGAGCCTGCTAGACTGCATAGGGTTACTTTAAGAGGTAGGGGGAGGAGGAGGACAAGGATTCATAAAACAGGAGTTGATCAGCAAGGAATCAGTCCAAACCTTTGAACGGAGCGGCGTTACACTGAATTCCCATTCATTCCAAGAGATATATAGCCAGATCTGTATCTTTATTTAAGTGAAGACTGCGATTCGAATAGTTAATTTAGGCAGCTTAATTTGGCCACGTTTATCTAGAGTAGAAAAAAAAAATACTCTGCTGCTACATAAAGTAAGGGGTCAAAAGAGAGATTGCATCGGTTCACTGCTGATCAAACTTTGCAGGACTTTTCTTCCCTCGAGTCGCAAGGGAAGTTTTTCCCCTTATTGCATGACCTTTTTTTTGTTTAAACTATTCCTAAAGGACAAATCAAGTTTGTTTCTTCTTTGATTCCTGCGTTTGTCTGGTATTGGATTTTAACGAAAATAGGAAGAGGTTCTCAAATGCAAAACTACATGTATGAGAAGGCAATGGCACCAGAGACCAGAAACGGAGGAAGCGCAACGTTAAATAACAACAACGGCATAGACAACAGCAAGAGGAAATTGCTGATATGTCTCGATGTCTTCTGTTTGCTTCTCGGTAAGTTGTCGTATTGCCAACTCGCTTTATTTAATTACGCGACAGTAATTAATGAGGATGGTGGCTTAGCCCTACAACTGTAAATGTAACTGAAAGACGCGACTGCTAGTCATACACATGCAATGCAAAAAACATAAATAAAAAAGTTTTTAGTTTGTTTGAAGAAATGTAGTGTCAAACACAAATGAAGATGTGAATAAACAGTAGATGTAATATGTTGTTTTTAACACTCATTATGAAATTAGGTTAGAATAAATACTATGTGACCTATTTAGCCTACGTTTTCATGGTTTGCATTGCAACTTTGCATTCCCATAGAACATTTTTCGGAATACTTTACAAAAGCTATTGTGGTAAGCTAGCTGTTGTTTAAGCTTCAGTTTGAAAACACAGTGCATGTTATCGGTTTCAACAGAAGTACTCAGGCCGTTATTTTTTGTTATCGTAGCGCCTGTCCCACCATCACGGCATTTTGTCAACGGGACGGTACCCAACTTTCGAAAAGTGTAGTTTCGATTTAACATGCTACTTTTATCATTATGTTTTCGTAGTATAGTAAGAATGCTGAAGGCACCAAAAAGGACTTCGGCAGACAGTAGCTTACATCAAAATGCGGCGGGAGTTTGCAATCAAATTCCAGGTTTCAAAACATATATGCTGTTGACATTGTTTTAAATTGATGTTGGGTGCTCGTTTACATTTAATGACTTAAGTCACTCACTCACGACTGCAGAAGAACATTATTGTGTATGTATATAGGTTTACAGCTTCAGTGATGCTTTCCTCGCGTCGTTGCTTATTTTTGCGTAAGCGGACTCCAGAGAGCATCACCCGAATTATGCGCTGTAGGCTACTCCGCCATAAGCAATCAGTGTTTGACCCTGGAACACACATTTATTGTGCTATTTCAATAGCAAACATAAAATATGAGGCATTTGTATTACTGGCGTTTTTAGAGCAAGGCGTTCATTTTTTTTCATAGCAACATGTCAATTAAATAATGATTATTAGATCACTGACATTACCAATTTGGCAATAAATACACGAGTTTCTATGTTTTTCTTATATCCTACATTAGGAATTTGTGTTTTTTAATGTCAAAATCTCCGGAAGACGGATTTATAATAACATAAAAAAACTTGCAAAGCCTTGAAGAAAATGAACCATTCAGTAAGCATTTTGATGTGGTTACTATTTCCATAGCAGAGACTGTAATTACAACAGAACATTACAGGGGATATGAGGGTGATGATGGCTTGCATCGCTTAGTCCTGCGTCTGCAAGTTATCAGAGGTGAAGTTTTGGATCCCTGGAGCTCTCCTCCACAGTCCTGGCTGTCAAGAAGGCGAAGGATAAAGAGACTCTAGCCAGCATTACACATTACATTATTTCAGAAACTTTTTACAAGGGCTTTCAGCCAGGCAGCTTCTTTAGCACATATCAAGGCACCCCTTCTGAAAGAGTTGTGAGTTGGATCTCCCTTGCTTTGGACGGAGGGTTACTTGGAATAAATGTATAAACATGTGGTTTCATGCAAGACCTCCAAATGTGGACCGTGCATCACTGAAAATGCAATAAATAGGCTATAATTTCCATGTGACCTGATTAGTTTTTAGCATTTCGAACCACTGAGTGTTTGCATTGAGGGTGATGATGCGCTGAAAACATTAACTGATTTGTTTTCAGGTTAATCATGCACTATAGTCTTAATTGGTATTCAAATGGGTTATTTGTGGAGAAAGCTGTCAAAAAGAGGCATTTCTTATATTTATGTATCACTAGACTTTTATTTCTGACAAAAGTAAATTAAACAAAGCAGTGCATTTGGAGCAGACGTGGACATGGAGTACGTGTTTTTGTGCATGGGTTATTAGAAACAGAAGTGTCCTCATTTTTTTTCCGTATAAGTGCAATGTTTTTAACACACATGGGCTGGAATCAAAACCAACTTCCTTCCCCTCAGAAATCAAGCTGGCTTTTTTTGTGCATCGAAGAGCGAAGACAAACAAACATGTTCTTTTGTAATGCAATAGGCTGAGTGGCTGGTCTCTGTTGTGGTGTTATATGGTGAAAAAAGACACACTGGGGATATAGAGGAAGAAGGCTAAGTTGTGAGCAAAATTGTATTCTTGAATGGGCTGCTCTGGAGAATACAATACAACTTTTCATAAGTCTGAGGTTTAGTCCATCTCAAACATTTTCCTGTGCTGTGATGTTTTTTGATGCGCTTGCATCACTGTCTCTTTGCCTTCCCAAGGGGCCTTTCCAGTACTTCTTTGGGTCTGATTATTTGGTTGCTTTATAAATGTTTTTTGCAGATCACTATGGCAACCACACAACCTTATGCCTGTACAATTAAGACTAGAGAGTCGATCCTCTTCATATGTTTAATGTTTCACAGTATTCGTTTTTGTGAGTCTTATACATATAACACAATACCCAGTGTCGAGCACTGTTTTTAATAGTCAAAAGCCACATCAGAGAGGGTAATTTAATAGTGGCATGTTAGACATATTGGACAATAGACAGGCAGAGACCACTGAGCACGTTTGAGTGCTGGTAGATCTCTGCTGAACTGATTTGTATTGATAATGCATTTGCTGTCTGTACCAGCAAGCAACCCTTTGGTGGAGTGATTGGTGCAAAGGATTGCTTGCATTCTTGTGTTTGCATTTATGCCTGTAGGCACGTGTTCCAGTCAAGAGTATGTGCACCGCCTCAAATGACCAGGTTACACCGAGCCCGCTTTGACTCACATTAAGTTGTATTTGGTAACAGTTTGAAGTCTACCACCTGAAGATGTGTCATTTTTAATTGAAGCTTGTTAGATGAACAAGGTTTTAAAGTCGACCCCCGGGCAAAATGAGTTCAAACTGGCTTTGGCCCGGATAGATAATTTCAATGATTACTTACTGTCAGATATGAGTGTTCATTGTGAGAAAGATCGCCACTCAGAGTTAAAGCCGGCTTTCTAAAGAAATGTGCCTCTACAGATGTCCTGGTCCTTTTGTCACGTATCCATTATGTCTTTCTGTAGAATGGGGAAAGAGTTTAGAGCTAGATAACTGATGATATGTTCTCAAGCCTGAAAACCCGCTTGCAAATTGGATGAAATTGTATCCACAGTTTTTTTTGTGTCTGTTCTGTTTAAATGCATTTTAAGTATTTGTTAAAGGTATGCAAGGATGGCAGGAATCAAGTGACCATGTGCCTACTCCATTAAGTCCTTTGGCTTTAGCCCTTACCTCTTGAACTGCCTTCATTTGGCCTGTTCTATAAATATTTGCCAAAATTTCTTACATTCTTCACTGGCAACTGAGCAGGGAGCTCTATTGAAGTGCCATCTGGTATAATTTTGGGAGTGTGTGTGTGTTGCGGAATTCAGGAAAGGGTGGGAAAAGGTAGAGTCTGGGTTGGCTTAGGTGTGGCAAAGTCTGCTGTGAAATGCAATACTTCTTTCTAGTCCATTTCCATGGAGTGCACTTACAATTACTGAGTAATTGCTGGGACCCTTGAAGCTCAGCACATTTTCATGAAGGAATGCAAAAGCTCTAAGCAGTTAAAGCAGATTCTTCTTGCGCTCATTTGCTCCATCTGATTGTTTTCCGGCAGGGAATTTAGTTGATAAGCAGCCCCTATGTAAATGAGAGAGATGGCACAGATGATCTTGTCAATGAGTCCGGGTGGCTGACTTGTAGGTTCAGACTGATTTTCTCTGACTATGGTATGTGTGGTTGTTTACGTTTCTGTTGCTTTCAGTTCTTGACAAAAACAGAAGCTGTCACAACCAAATCTCTGTTTATACGTCTAAAGTATATGCTCGACTTGCATAGTAATTCTGTCGTGGATGAAATTGTTGTTTAGATTTTCTGTGAAAGCACTCTGTGGTGTGGGATGGTGTGTTGATGATTTTCCAGCATTTTGGACTCATTTTGTTTCTCCTTTTCTTCAGCACCCACTGGTGTGAATAATATACCAATGATGTCCTGGTAATCTGCACCCTAACTGTGCAGACTGGACAAAGGAGCATGTTGAGGTTCCAGCATTGCATTGCCCTTTAACAGTGTCATCTCTCAGAGTCCAATCTAAAGCTCCTTGAGTTTTATGTCTATAAACTTAAGAGAGGAGTGCGGATGCGACTTCACAACTGATTGAGCTGTGCTGAGAGCCTGTTATTTAATTGTTTTTCCATGAAAACATGATTGATGTTTGGGAAGCTGTGAACACTGTGGAAAGAGTAGGTGCTTGAGACCTAGGAAAATGGATCCTATCTTTGTGTGTGTGTTTGTGTGTGCACACACACGAATGCGTGCGCTTCCTTTCCTCGAGTGACACCATTACATTTAACAAGACTCTTCTGGTGGTGAGTCCTTCCAGCGTTATGCCCACGCGCAAACGAAACATAAACAATGTCTCACTTTAAACGTAGGCTGGTTTTTGCGGCTGCTTGTAATATGACTAAATTATATACCTATGAGATTTACAAGGGAGAAGAACTTGCTCAACATAGCAATTAAATTGACATGCAATGGCCTGGTGTGTTGGTTTTTCCTGAGAACTTGGGCAGGCTACTAGAGCTTGTATGTGTACAATGTCTCGTGTTTGGATATACTAGAGTAGATGCTGAACAGTTTGAAGCAGGGGTGTGAGGAGAATGTTAATTAGGAGTTATCAGACTGTTGATAGGAGGCCCCTTTGTAAGGAGTAGACGGCTTCAATTACCATCTGCTTCACTGTGCTTATGCCTTATTAGCCACCTCTCTGATTAGCCACCTAGTCTTTGTGTAGTCAGACTGCAAAAGAAAACAAACAAAGACTAAAGAAAGAAGCCTACTATGGAGTAGTTAGCAGGTGTGTTATAACATTTGCATCTTTAAAAAAAAGTGACTTCACTCTTTGTTTCCCCAGTCAGTTCTGACAGGTGAAAACAATGATACCCTTTAGGATTGAACTAAATGACCTTCTACAGATCTATTGCCGCCATAAACCATTGTGCTAGCACAAAGTAGCAGTGGATAAACCTGGTTATCATGTTGATAACAATGCGGGATGCAAAAGTGCCCTGCTGGATGTATGTACAGCTGTGAAGTATGCAAATTGAAACTATTTCCAGATCAATACAATTTTGAGTTTGTATTGTTAAGCACACCACATTTCCCCATGCATATCTTCCTCTCTTTATCTGACTTCCCAGTTGATGAAATTGGTTACAATATTTTTTTTCTTTGGAATGTGTCATGAGGAGTTCCACACAGGCCACCTGTGACACCTCTGTGCTGTAACCCAGGAATCCCTGCATGCATTCTGTGACCGAGAGAACCTGCCACTGTCTCTCTGATCTGTGTCATGTGGATTAACCTCACAAAGCCCTGCATTCCTGCTCTAATGACGCTCGCTCCTTCTGAGAAGCTTCTTTGGCTAAGGTTTATGGCCGCAGTGACATGGCCTCGACCTGATGCAAATTGGCTGCCCTCTGACTGCCTATTATTAAGAAGCAGGAGGTAGCAGCTCCATCATCTCCAGTCAGCAGACTCTGACATACAGTGTCAAGCATGCACTTGTCGGCAGGGCCGATACACAAATGTACAAACGCTCTTAACGACATTAAAATGCATATTTTCTGTTAAGTGTCAATTGAGTCATCTCCCCCAAGCATCTGGTGCAGATGGATTGTGTACAGTGGGGCAGCCTTGTTGGGTTCAGCTGCTGAGACCCTGCTCTCGTTCTCATTGCTTGACTCAGCACACTGTCAATTGGTGCTCTGTCCAGCTCTGTTTGTGTCCCAATGCTGTCATTCTCTGTGCCTTCAACAATGGCTCCCAGAGCGGGAGAGAGAGAGAGGGGGGGGGAGCGATGCTGTTTGGGAACAATGCCTCCTTTTGATGCGTCACAGGGCTTTTTGGTTAGTGAATGTAAATGGGCCCGTGTGTCCCAGGCTGGTGGCACTGCACTGGCAGCCATTGTCATGAGCTGCAAGTGGCCTAGTTTATTTGCAGTATTGGAAACTGCGGACTCTCACACTTTAAGATCACATCTCTGCTTTCCTGCCACCAGCTTTAGCTGATGCAAGGAATGCATTGCTTTTCTGGAACCTTGGGTAATAAGTTTAGGAGTTATTATTTCTGTAAATAGGACTCCTTTTCTTGTTTATGGAATGATGAGTTTATTCCATGATTCTGTGTTGAAAGTTGTTTCTCAACCTGGTGGTGAAGTTAGTTTAATAGGTGTAATGAAATTTAGGTCCCTGATACTGCGGGCTTATATGGGGTTCCTGAATGTGGTTGACAGATTTTATACAGACAGGATTTTATACAGGCGTGGTGGAAATGTAACGGAGCAATATAAAATACTTTGTCTCCACTATCTGGATGTGTCTGCCCTGTGTGTTTGGTGTCACAGGGTACCAGTGAGGAAGCTTGTTAAAGATGTGGTTTCTGGGACTTCACCACAAAAAGGAAGTGGAGCATTTAGAGGATTAGACTACTTCCAACCTTTTAACACGGATCAGAGCTGCAACAGGTTAAGGTCTGCCTAACCCCAGAGCATTCTGGGTTGCAATTACTATTCCATCTTACTGAAGGGCGCCTCAGAGGGCCAACTACAAATTTGATTAAGACTGTGTTGAACCTGTTATGCGTCTCTCATAAAACAAGATTTCTGCTGGTTATGTTAGTCTAGTAGGAATAAAACAGGCAACTGTTTTAAAATGCAATTCCTGTAGGCCCTGACTCTTTTACATAATCTGCTTAACATACCCATAGGCTGTTTGTGATACACCTTTAAAGGTTTTGCTCCTAGCTTCAACCTAATTTAATCAGTGTATTTGCTTAAACAGCTGGATGCCTTTGGAAGCACTAAATAACAAATGCAAATAGAGGTACAGTTTACATAGTTGTAAAGACTTGCAGCCATATGAATTACATGTTGCACATTAGTTAAAGATAGCATATACCATATCCAGAGTATGCATTTAGAAATTTCTATATTTAATTTGCATTACTCTGGAGGTATGAAACTGCGGCATAGCATGCTAGCAGTAAGGGATTGTTACATTGTTAATACCTGACTAGAACTGTTGTCACAGAGGCTAGGCTAGATTTTCTGTAATTTCCTGTTTTATTTGTGAAGGTTTGTGTAGGAGGTTGCTCCAACCACATTGTGGTATCAGTGCTGTGAATGTTGACATCCGGGCTTGCCACAGCCATTCGGGATCGTTGTGCCAAGTCGGACGCTCCGTTCCTGGAGACCAAGCCAGTCTTGTTTTCCTTCTGGTTTTGGAATTCTATGCTTGTGTTTCAGTGGGCCTTGTTTTTGGGGCTTTAGGATCTGCGGGTTTCTGGGACATAATGAGGAAGAGGAAGGAGTCATCGGGAGGTGGCCCTCACTCTGGCGCCACCCAGCCTCGTTTAACCCAGTCCCCTGTCCCTAGAGCGCTTACTTAACACCAGGATCATTTTAATCGGAGGATTCCAATGGCAGCCGGTCATCTCCGGCACTTCTGTCATATGATATAATTCCATTACAGCATGCTCAGGAGGGCTGGTGCTAGCTGAGAGCCAAGCTGTATTTTAAAACCATGATTATCTGTATTTCACATACAAAACCTCATTTGGAGTCAGGGTAATAATGTACATGGTGCTTTTCAGAATACACATACCTGTACCAGCCCAGTACTGCTTCACACCTGGATACCTTGGCGCAGTCATATAGAGATTTGTGTGTTGCTGAAAATGTCTGTTCTGTTTTTTTGTGCCATTTACGCACATTGTCATTTGCTCAATGGTCCATGTTGCCATGTCCTACCTGCACAGCATGTATATAGTGATGCACTGATGTGTAACACCGTCTCAATCCTGTAGTGTAGAAAGAGGTTTCCCTTGAAGCCTCTACAGAGAAAGATAGTGTGTTTGTGTGTATGTGAGAAAGCCGTTGCCCTCCTGAGAGGACTTTAAACCCATAGGTGTGCAGTTTATTGGTAATAGACTTTATTTAAGCTTTAAATGGGAGTTCTGTGCATTCCATAATGCCCCCCCCAAATCTTCAGCAGAATAATAGCTTTGGTTCCAGCTGTGTTTATGTGTCTGTTCCCCTATCCCCTGTACTCTATGATCTGTCACATGAAAAGGATTTGTTGCATGATTATAGTTACTTGTGTATCTTATTTCACAAAGAAGGCCACCTCTTTTGATTTCGAAGGAGGCAGAGGCCCAGCTGGTTTTTCATTATGGCCGTGTAAACAAACCCAAAAAAAACAAGATCGAGGGAGTCTGTGAGATGGGGAACACACACATTGTGAAAAGTCGAGGTGGCTTGTAGGGCCGCTGATTGTTGTGGCTGCTCATTTTAAAGGGTCGAATAAAAGGATGAATATTTAAAGTGACATATCAGCCCTTGTGTATTCCGAATGAACAGATCTAATTGGATTTTGCAATCATACATTCTAGTACTCCTGGGAGCCAAGGCCCACTACACAGGTATTGGCATTGAAGAGAGCTGGTTCCCGGAGGGCATTGTGGGGGTGTTCTGCTGCAGTTTCGAGCAAGAAAAGCACATTTGCCTCGCTGTATGGGTGAAGCCTGTAGGATGAAGAGGAACCAGTTAGGAGCCTGAAGTCAGAACTTGCAGTTTGGGGAATAGGATATCCAACAAAGGCAGCTTTCAGGTAGGCCGCTGAAAATGTGCGGTCACTCGCGTGGGAGCTACAGCTATGTATGCAGGGCACATGCATAAACACAGCTATTTCTGTATACAGTAACTCACACTTGCCAATGGAAACTGTGTGTTTGTTTGTTTATTTTGATAGCTGTGGTATGAAAACAAATCCATCAAGAAATGTCTGTTCTTAATTTAATGTTCTTTGTCTTCTTCAGTGCTAATTTAGAGAGCAAATGTTTTTTTGTCTTTCCATGAGAAAAAGTACAATTACTTAAATGTGATCTGAAATGTGAGCGAGTGATTATTGCAGAACCTTTTTTTGTTGTACATAACCAGTTGTACAGTACAAAACGTTTCACAAATATCGGAGCGGAGTTGCCAAGAAAGACTGTTTCTTCAGAGTCTACAGCAAAATGAAGTTCACAGAACATCCTATGGGGGCTGTGTGGAAAAAGAGTGGGGCTCGCATTTATTTCTATGAAAAAAAAAATTCTCTGAGTAAGCACATGTTTCAGCGCAGCCCTGGCCCCATATCCTGTTTAATGTATTGAGAGAATGAGAAAGGAAGGGATTGGCACTATCCGCTGCGTGCTGACATCAGCAGCTTGCATAGACAAAGCTATCTGAAGCGGGGCCTAGCGGACTGGCAGCCAGGGAAGAGGCCTGCAGCTGGCCTGTTAGTCCGGTCCCAGAGTGGCACACACTCCAGCCAGTCCAGCATCTCAACTCCCCTCCCCCTTTCCACTGTCTCATCTGCACTCAAAGCCAGACTTTCCACCAGTCTTCTCCTCCCCCTGTCAGTTTAAAAAGTCATTATAGTTATAGAGCTGCACAAATGGTTTTCATATTTTGTGACATGTAATACAGCATATTCAGTTAAGTGGGTCAAAGTTCCCAAGGTCTTGGTTTTCAAAGAATCTGTATTTCAGTATTGTGCTGTTGTCTAAGGTTTCCACACTGGCTTTAGAAGGCATGGGACATCCATGTTGAGGTCCTTCTGTTTGCTTCACTATTTTAGCACCTACCTGTCACTTGAGTTTTTCTGAAAGGTCAGGCATCCATCTGGGGCAAAACTTCCCCCCCCCGTGTGTGCGTGCGTACGCGTGTGTGTGTGTTTGTGTGAGTGAGTGCCTGTATGAGTGTGTGCTAAGGTGAAATACTCATCACTGAGGGGAGGAATGCAGTTGGCCCTTTGTGTTTGGGACCCGTGTCAGGGTCAGGAACGCTTCAGAAATACCACCCCTGTTTAAAATGGCTGTGACTTCCCAAGAATCTGCACACTGTAGGCACATGCCTGCTACAGTAATGCGTGTGGTGCCAGATTTAAAGAGCACTGTCTCACCCCTCCAAACATCCTGTCTATATATATATATATATGCCCACAGGATGTAACCCTGAAGCGCAATGTATATCTATGTTCATTTAAGGTCAGTGGGATGAGTTTTCCACCTAGAACACCTATATCTTGCCAATCTCCTTCGATCTTCCTCTGTCTTTTTGCACGTAAGTGTTTGTAAAGCAAATACTTTTGTGCTAAAATACAGGGAATGTAGCGATGAGTAGAAATAACGTCTCTCAATTCCACCACTCCCTCCTCCATAGTCCCATTTTGTTAATGTAGAATGAGTTCTGACCCTGTCATGGGTCACATGACGGCCTGGCCTGTTCCTCTGCACTACATCCCGAGCACTTGGAAGCGTTGACTAATTAATGTACATTTCCCCCTCTGCCTTTCCCAGCAGCCTGCTCCCTTTGTATTTGCCCCTGCGAGCATTGATGGAGTGAACAATACGCCAGGCCCTGCAGCCAGAGTTGGCACTCATCCACCCATTCTCTAAAGAATCACTCCCACAGCTTATCAGCCCTGGACAGTGGCCCTCTGCTCTAATGCAAAGATTGTTGGTGATAAATGCAATTAATGGACCAGAAACCAAAGAAAACAAAAGCTCCCGAAGCAGGGCCGTGTACTTTTGGTCTTGTAATTCACTATTGGCTACTGTTAGGCCATCCCAGGGTGAAGGCAGGTCACACATAGACTCTCGGCTGCAGTATTCTCGGCTGGAGTGGGTATTCCTGGCAGCTACTTTGAGAATTTGTAAGTATCAGAATTCAAAGGATAAACGCTTTCCCCATTCAGCTGTGTGAAGTTGGCTCCCCTTAAGCAGTGTGTGAGAACTGAAATGGCAGCAGTGGCTAATCCACACTGGCATTTGGCAAGTAGCATTTAGCACCATTTAGCAGCACTAGTGGCAGGATTCTGCTGCAGCGTGCTCAGAATCAGTCCCTGAATGGGAGTGTGGTGATGAGAACAGTGCTGTGGAACCTTCCGAGACCTTCATTTCAGCTGAAAGGAGAGATGGAGAGAGGCTGTATGACTGTGCCTGGCTCGCTCTACCCCCTGTTCCCCTTCATCAATCTCACTGTCAGAAGAATGCCGGAAGGCTGTGATTGGATAGAATGCGTGGCCCTATCCCAGTTCACCCCTAGTGCCGCCGTACCAGTCCCCATGTCCATGTTGGTGTACGTGCCTTGATGGAATGAGTAGTCCTGCAGCTGCTGCTCTGGGAAGAAAATGGCAGGTGACGGCCTCCCCGTGCCAGTAAAGCCATGTCTACCCTCCCAAAACTCTCCTTCAGAGAGTCCTCCAGCTCCGAGCCTGATCCCTGAACCCAGCAGTCATCTGTCATGGTGCTGTCAGGGTAGGGTGGAGGAGGCACGCAGGGTTAATAGACTGGCAAGGCCAACCTTCCAGCTGCCCTTTTCCCTCCATCCCATTGTCCCGGCCTTTGCTATTTGTTTTCCTGAGGAGAAAGTGTCACATGGTCGCATGCGAGACAAAAAAGGATATCCTCAGTTATCCAAGATTAGAATGCCCCCTTCTACCTCGCTTCCACACTGGTCATTCAGGTTTAATCTAATAACATTAGAATATCGCTTGTTGCAGTTTGATGGGGAAGAGGCAGGCTGGTTTTCCAAGGCTGGAGTGTGTGCTTTGTCCTTACCTTTGTTTACTGCCTGGCTTATAGGAGGTGAATGGGATATTTCTTCATCAGTTTAATACACTTGGGAAGAAAACACCATTGGATGAAATTACATTTCAGGTGACTTTTCTAAGCATTGTGGGGCTGTTTAATCAGATTTAATGGCCATACAATTATGTTTAGTGTTACAGTGAGGTGCACTTATCACAGAACCTTACAGCTGGGAACATTTAAATTTTATTTTACACAATAGTAATTTTATATTTCAGTCATTCCCATAAAACTGTATGGTTATAGAAATGAAGTGAAATTACATTCTTGCGATATGTCTTTGATTGTCTATTTTATGTGTTTATGTAAACCTCATGTGTAGTAGTAAGGTTTAATTTTGTGGATTAAGTATCTCATTCAATAGTGAGATTGCAGGATAGTTGAGAGGTCATTCTTGTGGTATCATTACATCACTTCTCCAGGAATTTGCAGCTATTCCTTTAAGGCGGTGCTGTTTTGTGTCCATGGTGACAGACCTTGGAGGGGTGTTAGCAGTTGCAATGCAACAATTGCTTGTTATGGCTTCATGAGCAAGGGTCCATGTGACTCTTTGACAGTGAAAAGCTGTGACTGGGAATGGTTTGCACAAATTAGGATGGTAAAACTTGGAAGCATAAAAATTGAGCTAGCGCCAGATTTTCTTCTACCATTTTATGATTGGTATTACTGCACAGATGAGTGACCCCAGTTTGAGTTTCCCTGGATAATGAGACAAAGCTGGTTCAGACTCCTTGGAGTTGCTGTACAGTGTCAGAGTACATTAGTATAACCTGATCTCTTGCCGTGCGAGCTTGTCCAACGTAACCCCAAAGCCAATCAAAGCAGCACTCCAAAATAATCTTCGCTGAGGCCAGTGAGGCATACCTGACAGCCAGTCAATCCCACCTCCCCTGATGACTGCCATGGAATCATGGGGCTTATTGTTTTTTCCAGTGTCAAAACTGTAATAAAAAGTTTTTCCAGATCTCGCACCCCTGCCTCTGCCTGTCTTACCTTCAGATGTACTGAGGCACTGGGGCTCTGCAGAACATCAGAGAAAGTGTGTGCATTCCAATGGCAGATGGACCCGATAAAACGGTGCCAAATGTGTTTCATGGTTCACGCTTTATACCATAAGCCTTCATGGGGCTCTAATGACCGGCGGTGTCTCCCATTTCTAAAAGCAGTGCATGTTCCACAGACCGGGAAAGACACGCACCCAATCCCCCACCCCTCACCCCCATTTCAGGCAAAGGTGAAAAGTGTGTGTCCGCATCTGATAAGCAAAGTAACATTTTCGACAAGATATTGCAGACATTTGCCACCCACTTATGATTGTTTTTCATGGCTGTAGTTTGCTCCCCCCCTCCATTCAGGCCCAGTTGTGTTTCATTATGGTTTAATTGAGCAGGCAGTTTGTAAAGCTCAATGGGCAGATGAACTGTTTATGCAAAGTAAACCCCATGCCCCTGGGAAAGTGACGATAACACTTTCCCGCCTCTGCTGGAACTCTGGTGGACTAGGGTCACTTTCCATATTTATTATCATAGGGGATGGTGAAAATGTATATTTTATTTTATCGTTCCATAAAGAACATTTGAGAAGAGTCCATAGAAACAATATGGAGATAAAGTAAACCCTCAGGTTTGAGCTCCCTCCATTTTAGTTTCTCAGTGGTTTTTAAAATGTTGAGGAATTTGTAAAATGGTACTCAAGTCATTTCAATGTGACCTGTTACTTGTCCTTCCCCCCTCTCTTGGCATTGAAGGTGAATAATGGAATCTTTAGTTGTCAGTGTATGCTTTGTGTTTCTTTGTCACAGTGCAGGAGTTCTTCTGAATGTAGGTCTATTCAGGGTTTTTTTTCCAATTTGGCCTTTTTTTAATTCACTCCGCTCAACAGGCCCAGCCCAGCTCTTTCTCTCCCTCTCCTACAGCTTCTGTCTCCTTTTGCAAACGCTCCCTCATTCCCAAAATTGGGAAAGTGACAGCCCCTACTGCCACACATACCCTCTCCAAAATTAGCATTTGCACAGTTATTAGCATTTTCTCCCTTGGACGTGCATTTGTGGTTACGTTTTGCGTAAGATGGCTCTTTTTTTCTTTTCTTTTTTTCCCCAACGGTTCAAAGGATCTTGTTGTTTTCCGCTTTTGGTTGGGGGTGGCATTGGGGAATCTTTGCATACCACACTGCTCTCATGGAGATGGCATGGAGGGCAAAACAATGTTCCCCTGGCATGGTGGAGCCTGTGAGCTGGGGAAGTGGGCACGGACAGAGAGGCTTTTGTGAGCGGGTCGACGCAGTGTGGAAAAGAGGGCCGAGTTCGTCCCCCCCGGCCACTGCGCTCCTCTTTTTAAAAGCCCATTCAGGCTTTGTTGGGCCGCTCCGCTCCCTCTATTGCACAGTGGAACCCGGAATGGCCTCTTTATCCCACTGTGGAACAGAACCCAAGTCCTACTCTTTGCTTCTGAGCCTCCCACTTATATTCTCTGACTGGCTTATAATTTGTTTAAGTTTGCTACTGAGGGCAAAGCTCCCGTCGGAGTTTTCACATGTGCTAAACCCGGGGCTGTCTTTTCAATACCCTTCATTTGCATCATAATCTGCCAATGCAGATCACGCCACTGTGAGTGGAATTTCTTATTCTCCATCTCTCAAGCTTCCCAGCTCAAAGCTGTTTACTCCCCAGCTCTTTGGAAGTCTCTGTGTGGATCTGTTGGAGAGGTTAATGCAATGCTGAAATGGTTCTAACGTCTGCTGAGATGATCATCTCTTTCTCAGATGATCATCTCTTTCTCAGATGACAATCAAATGGTGTAAAATTGCCATTGGTGGCCTTTTGAATGTGAAAGTTAAGAACAGGCAGACCTTTGGCCCAAATGAGGTCTTGTTATTATTCATTGGGCTGCTTAACTGTGACCTTATATAAACGATGGACCGTCTATGCCTTGTAGGACCTTTCCAACTGTCCATGGCCCCTGACCCTGGCTCCCGTCTCATTGTCATCTCCAGCTAAAACAGCCTGTTCCTTTGTACAGGGCAAGAACACTCAGCCTATTGCCCCCGACACTGTTAATACTCCTGGTTTCCGGTTCTTTCCCAGTTCCACTGTTTCAAAGTTCCGGCCTTTATTTTTGCAAGTGTCTGCCCAGTGATGTAGGTGATGCTTAGATAGAGACAACCTCTCTCCAGCTGTTCAAATGTTAGAGTAAAAGGAAAACAGAATACTAATGTGTTATTGATCTAAAACAGCTGAGGCAGCACTAATTCAGTCTGCTGCATTTCCCGCAAAATTATAATTATTTTCCTCAGAGGCACTGCTGGGTCATGGAATATGTAATTTCAGTTACTCTATATTGTTCAATAAAGAAGCATTTATTAAAAATGTGTGTCGGGTTAATCAATAATAATTATATACTTTTGTTTTTCATGCTTTTGCTGTAGAACAATAAAGTAAATGTCATGATGTGACCGATGCTAGCAGTGCTCACAATTGAACTCGGTATCTCTTAAAATGCAGGTATGGGGAGGTGTAAATGTTGCCATGGGAACCACACCTATTTAACTTCCTGTGCAATTTTAAGGTGCTCTTCTCTTGAGTGTTTCTAGTGTCCTGCCAATTGGCCTCTGGCACCATTTCGACCAGAAACACGAGATCCTTGGTAGCCAGGCTTCAAAGATGGCCGTGTTTATTTTGGAGTGCAAAGCTTGAATCAAGGACCTTGGGGTGTTGACTCAGGTTACCTCTGTTTCTAACCACATGTAAACCAAGCACCGCCTCAAAATTCCCCTTGGGAAAAAAATATGAAATTTTGGGTGGCCAGTGAAAAATGTAGCTTTGTTTTTCTTGGTATTCACAAGTTTTACAATCCTTCAAAGGAACGTTTCAAAGTACCTACCACAATTTAAACTTTGTGTTTACTTTGCTTTGATTCAGAAATTGTATTTATTTTTTCTTCGATTGAGACTTGGTGACAGCTGTCGTGTGTGTTGCGGGAGCTGTGATATGGCCATGTGCTCACATAATTTTCTGTTTGTCAGATATAGGATAATGTGCCAATCCAAATAATGTCCAAAAGGTCTTTTTTCATTTTTTTATTTTGTTTTAATGGGTTAAATTCTTTGTGTCAGAGTGTGTGTGTGTGTGTGTGCATGAGGGGTTTAGAATTTGTCCCACTGAAACCAGATCAAATGTTGATGTATATTTTATTATATTATTATATTTTATTATATAGAATGTTTCATTATTTTCACGTTTCGAACACATACAATCCAAAAGCTTTGAAATGAAAAGCCTTGTGCCTGTCCCGAGCCTTGCAGGCCCCAGAGTAGGAGGTGCAGGTAGGTGCTGACCCCGGTTTTGTCTGTTTGTGCAGTCATGTTGCCCCCCCTCGTGCTGCACAAGTCCGCCATCCCGCCCTACCAGCGCGGCTTCTACTGCAGCGACGACAGCATCCGCTTCTCTTATAAGAGCAGCACCGTCCCCTCCCCAGTGCTGATGGGCGTGGGGCTCATTCTGCCGGTCGCCTCTGTAAGTGCTCCACGGCGCAGCCCCTGGAACATGGGGGCCAAACGGGGGGTGTCCGACTGTTCCGCTGTCCTCAAAAGACCCGTAAAAAAAGGCAGGGTGCATTCCAGTGGTGGCTTGACAATGTCAAGGGGAAAGCGCAGGTGGTGAAAGGGTCGCTGAACCTTAAAGAGTGAAGATGGGTTAAAACGTCTCTTTGGGGGACGTAAGGAACCGTGAAGCGGATCACCCCACTCCCGCAGTCCCCATGTTGCCGGGGCGCCCTGCGCTGTGCCCCCTGTGTGCACTCCTGTGTTTGTGTCCCTGTTACTGACCTGAAACATTTGTGTCTCTTCTTCCTCTTTGTCTCGCTGTAGCTGGCCTGCCTTTCCTGATTATTGAAACTAGCACTATCAAGCCCTACCAGCGCGGGTTTTACTGCACCGACGAGTCCATCAAGTACCCGTTCAAAAACGGAGACACCATAAGTGACGCTGTGCTTTGCGCCGCTGGCATTCTCATTGCCATTCTTTCTGTAAGTTTTTCTCCTTTCAATATATTTCACCAAGCCATACAAACCCTAATTGCCGTATACACAAAAAGAACCAATTCATTATAAATCTTTAAAATGTATTTATTTATTGAATTGTGGCAAGAAACATGCTTTTATTTGCATTTTACTCTGAAAGCTACATACGCCTTAGTGATGCTATTCTGAGTCTGTGAATAGAAGACTTTACATTGCAAATGCTATTTTATACGATTCATCAATTGCTCAGCTTTAGGCTACATCGTCGTCTTTTGTGTTTTTGGCCCTATGTGTTTTTTGTTGGGGTTTCATGTTAATTCCATGTTGTTTGTCTTTTGTGAATTAATCCCTTGTCTCATCCTCACATATCAGCATTGGCTCATTGCAATGTCAAAATATGTATGGGGAGAGAACGCAGAGGCTTTTAAAATCCTGTGCGACGCCCCCTTGCTTCCTGAAATCCAGATTCGTTCTTTAGTGAAATTGGCAGGGAACAGAATTAGAAACAAAGTGCAAGTTGACTGCAGATTAGGAGCAGGCAGCCCTCAACAGTGTAGCAGTTCTGTAGGACACCCCAGAGAGTGCAGCCACATGCCACCCCAGAGCTTGGCTTCCCCACACTGAGGCTTTTCTCCGCTCCTTACAGAGGCTTTCAATGCTGGGAAGCCATGAAAACTGTTGAATGGTGAGAGCTGTGGGTTTGTAGTGGGGATTCGGATTCCCCAAAGCTCTGAATCCGTGATGCTGAAGCTGTTTCTCTTTAAGGTGAAGGCCAGACATAAGGGACTGAAGAATGTGGAATTTGTATGTAATTATGCTTGACATGTTGGATACTGCTTGGATCTGATGATTGCTGGAGGGATGTGCCATGCATGGAGCAGATTAAAAACCAGCCTGTTAAACCCATCAGTAAAAATAGGTGGCGTGCTCTATATCTGCAGTAGTGGCAGGTAAGAGCTGAGTGGGTTTATATTGTTTTGTTGTAAGTTTGAGGTCCAGTTCGCAGTGTTTCTGTGTTGAACATCTCATCTCTGGCACCAGCACATAAGATTCATTTTAAAGACATAAAACCTGTGGTGGAGATTCCAAAAACCCAGACCATTTTGGGGCGTGATTCCTTGCGAAAACCCAAACAGAAAAGTGCCTGGGACAGCGTCTCCCACCATTGGTGGGAGGGAAACGCGCCCTCCAGCTCAGCGTTTCTTCTTATCAAAACCAGGAGTCTCTAGTCTGCTCACAGCTCGTGGTTGGGGAGCTGGCGGTCTGCACAGCTGCAGTGAATTAACGGCGTCTCAATTCCCTCTGTTTACCCCAGCAAGGCAGTCTCTACTCCATTCTCCCGACAGCTCTTGTCTGCACTCAAGAGTGGCAGAAAGTTGTGGTGGAGAACCTGGGCAGAAGTGAGGGAGATGTATACAAATAATGAGAGTTAAAATATACACTCTGCTCAGTGGATCAGCTCTGAATACAGTCCACCAGTGTAGACTCCAGGTTACCTATCTGAAGCCTTTCAGAACATCAACACAATCCACTGCATATTCTGCAGAATGTGCCATAGCACTATATACATTATGTATATAATTAATATACTCTATGTATGTGTGTGAATTAAACTTTATGCTTGCATATAATCGGGGGACGGACAGAATTAACCAGAGAAATGGAGTCCTTGCATCAGAGATGAAACGCTGGAAGGCTCAGCAGTGGTCCAGTAAATATTATCTCAAGCTTGACTAAGAAGTGGAGGAGCACAGTGAAGCTTTGTTAGGGCCTGCTGGGGTCCTGGGAGATGTCCCCAGTGATCCGTGTGATTGACACTTCCACATTTCACCTGGGGTTGGCTACAGACCTCCTGCTGGAACGGTGTGGTTCAGTCTCTGCTGCTTGCACAGAGTCGCACTGCACAGCTTTATGAGCCCTCGTCATTAGAGGTGACTCACACACTTCTCTAAAAGTATTACTTATAACTAGTTTTGAGTGATTTGGTGATGGATTGGTTTGTTTTTCTATTTGACTTGAGGAATTAAACACTTCCTCTGCTTACATTCTAATAGTTCTCACCCTACTGATTTCCAAAACACCCTCTGTCATTGCTAACTGTGAACATATAGCTTTATAATATACTATATTACTATATAACCTCTAAACCAGGCAAGGCAGGCCATGCTTTTCTGTGTTTTTGTGTTTGACATATCATCCCCTTTTTTGTTTGACATTTCATCCCCTTTGTCTGTTGTGTTTGGGAAACTAACACTAACATAGGAAATGTTGTCATTATTACCACTGAGTGTTGTTATCACTTCCTCATCTGTTAAACCTATTTGTAAGAAGGAATGGCCAGGATCCAGAACGCTCTCTACATGCAATATGTCCCCCTGCCTTGTTTAGATCATTATTGGAGAATGCTACAGGATTCACTACCTGAATGAGGGCTCCAAGTCCTTCATCACCAATCCGTACGTCTCTGCCCTCTACAAGCAAGTTGGCGTCTTCATCTTCGGCTGCTCAATTAGCCAGTCCTTCACAGACATTGCTAAGGTGTCGGTTGGCCGCATGCGCCCCCACTTTCTCGATGTGTGCAACCCAGACTTCTCCGCCATCAACTGCTCCCTGGGATACATCACGGATTACACATGCAGAGGGCTCGAAAGCAAAGTGCAGGAGGCCAGGTATGAATGAACAGGAACCCTCCGCATCCTCATTAGTGTGTCCAGTTACTATCGGCTGGTCTCATCTGGTCTTGTCTGATCAGATAGAGTGTAATTGAATCACAACTGTCTGGACACATGCTGTACGGAGCACAATATTTATCTTAATGGAAATCGCATTAAAGCCCGTTCCTGAAATAGGATCTTATCTAATCATCTGCGCCTATTAGTAATCACTGCAACCCAGCAGTATTTCAATGGCGTTGAGGCCTCCGGAATCTCATGATGCAAACTTTAACAACGATATGTTAATATTATGTATGCATGTTCTGTGTGAACAGAAAGGCTGTATTCTCAGTTGTGTACTCGTGGGGGTACAGTCAGATGCCTTGAGTCAGGCAATAATTTTCCTCTTCTGCTCCAGCTCTGTGTGATTTTTCCCAAAAGCAAGTAATCTTATCAAGAAATTTATCATGCTCGTATAACCAATCTGGAGTTATTGGATTGGCTTTTCTAAAAAGCATTATGTAATTTTGATTCCTTTTGATTCAGTCTTTCAAAGCTCAACTGGGAGCTACTATAAAATAATCTAAAAGTATAATACGTATTTGGTAGGCTTTAATGAAATTCATGTAGCAATTTTGTGTTGAATGATGATAAAACAAAATTATAAATGGTAAGCATATTTTAGGTCACTGCATAAATTCAATAGTATTAAACTGGGAATCATGGCCCAACAGGAAATTAAATGAAAAGTGTAAGCCTCAGAATTTCTGTCAGTTTTATCATTTCAATAAAATGTGAATTGTTCTGCCTTTGTATTCATATCTTATGACTAAGTAGCAGATAAAGCTATTTGAGTTTACATTTTGAGGTTTTCGTAATCTAAAAGAAAATTACTTCACTGCTTGCTTAATGCATTTTTATGAGATACTACTTTTTAGTGTTCCATTTAAATATCGATTTAACCTGTAATACTTGGAAATCATTACCGAGATACAGCTCTGAGTGACTCTATTCACTTCATAAAGAACTGCATCTAGTCTGAACTTGGTTCTATGCAAAATGTTGAGCAGGGTGGAATTCAAATTTCTGTAAAGTAACATGGCCATTGCAGAGTGATTAAATAATATAATGGAACTGCTGACTGCAGGCCTATTTATGGATGTTTATTTGTTTTTGTTTTTTTCCCCTCCTCAGAAAATCCTTCTTCTCAGGCCACGCCTCTTTCTCCATGTACACTATGTTGTACCTGTCGGTGAGTACAATCTTTAAACACACACACACACACACACGCACACACACACGCACAGTCTTCCACACCTTCCTATTCACCATTTTTTCGAGATGGGTTTTGTATCTCCTGCCCTTGTTATTTGACACTGTCCCTTTATTTCATTTTACTGAATGGCCAGGCGGTTGTCTGTTTTGGCAGACTATAATCCAGTGTTGCACTATGCACTTGGCCACATAGCTCTGCTAGAGAGTTTGAAGTGGTGAGAAGAAACAAATGCTTTCTTCTCAGCAGCTGGTGTGATTCCTTCCACCTCCTCTCCACCTGTTGTGTAGCAGGAGCCAGACTGACCACTCCTAAGCCCTGTGCTTCGAATCTGTGCTAATGCTAGGTGTCTCCCACTTCCTTCTCCTGCCTCTGACGCCTCCATGAACAACAGGGCTCAGAACTGCTACACAGGCCTGAGCCGTGAAGACCTGAGTGTATCTCCCATAGGTGGCCTGGCCCGCGGTGTTCTAATCATCACTGTCACACACACTCAGGCACACAAGATGTCAGACGTACAGGTGTGCGCACAGTCCCTGACTTCCCAGAGGGGGGTTTACATCAGTAAGATGTGACCTGCTCCTCATTCTTTATATTGGAGTATCATATTGAGAGCATGAGCTGAAACTGAATACGTCATGTGAAAACCGGAGATGTATTGATGCCGTCCTTCGGTTCCCTGTCACGGTTCAAGACAAATTACAAGCCTACAACCACTCAACTTGCAGCAAGGGTATCCCTAACTGAGCGCCACTTAAATAAACCTCTAATTTCACAGTCACTGGCCTTTTACCAAAATTGAAGTAATTGTACGGTAAATTTAGAGGTCAGGGGACATCTGGTGAACAGTATAAAATATTTGGTTACAAAGGATATCAAATGGGGCAAAGAGCTTAAGGCACTAGATTGTTAAGTACATGGTCAGAGGTTTCCACAGTTGTAACCTTGTGTTTACCCATCGGTAAAAATCTAAGCTGTGTATGTTCCCCTGGATAATGGCACCTACTAAGGAAATATTATTGTAACTATTATTTTTTAATCATTATTATACAAAGAGCTGCCATTTGTAATATAATGGGAGCAAATAAATAATGGTGCTGACCACAGTGGGCAATTACAGGTTTGGGTATAGTGTAATTCGCGTGTACTGATGAGCAGCGAGGACTGCAGTTGGAATATTCTATTTTGGACATGTTGTTCTTTGTATTAAAACTGATGTAAATGTGAAAAAGCCACAGGAGAACATGGCTGAATAATTGTGGTTGTTTTATGCAAGACGTACTTGACATTTCTTCAGCGGTCTATGCAAAGATCATGTGAATTAATCTGTCCTACTGAGTTGTGGTCGGGAGAGGAATTTGTTAGTGTATTTTGGGTTTGGATATGAGAACTAAAAATTTCACTAGGCACATTTCCTTTTTTTAATCAGCTATTCTAATTCATGTGTTCTGTTGACATAGTCTAGAGGGTTATGCATATTTTGTGCGTATTTTTCCAACAAGTCCGAAAATTTATACAAAGAGAATATATATATTTTTATATGTGCTTACACAAAACTTGAGTTAAAATAATAGTATCAATATGATTTGGCTCACTGGACCAAAGTACTGTAATTGGACAGGACCTTTGAGATGAATATGAAAACCACAAAACTAAAAAAACCCCATCATATCTTTATGTGAACATTTAAACACACATCCACCCTCTGTTTTGCCTTAGGTTCTATCCCTCTTTCTCTCGCCTCTCTCCCTCACACACACACACACACACTCACACTCACTCACACACAGACACATTCACACACACACTCGCACACTCTCTCACACACACACACACACACACACACTCGCACACTCTCACACACACTCACACACACACACACACACACACAAACACGTTGCACGGGCACACAGCCGTCCTTGATGTGTGCTTTCTAAGCCTCCCACACTCCCCGCCTGAGGCAGCTCTCCTGCTGGGCTCAGCTGGCAGACAGACCTCAGGCTTGCAGTAAGTCAAACGCTGCGCTCCTCTTTCTAAACCCCATCCCAGGAACCGGTCATGTGCCCCTGACTCGGTCCGCGCAGGCCGTGGTGAAGTGCACCATTGTTCCACGGCCCCCGTATGCCGACTCCAGCTTGTGGCTTGCTCAGATACCCCACTGATGGTATCTCAGCTGTCAGGGGTGAAGGAGGCCCCCTGGAAGATGTTGGGCAATCCTGAAATTTGAAGGCCCCTTTCCTCTGACTGTCCTCCTTAATGAAAGCTCAGATGTGGTGCTTGGCTGGCACAGACAGGCTCCATTTGTATGGGCACAGTACCTGTCTGTTTCTCCACCCCAGGCTCGGTCCTCGGACCTTCTGTCTTCAGCTGATATGGAAGGGAGACGATCTTAAGCCGTGCATTTTGAATAATTATCATATCTTCGAAGAAGAAGATATAATCCCCACCCACTCGTTAAAACATTGAGGATGAGTCCTGGAGATTTTTTGCTGTAAAACTGGGAGCATTGCCCACATTTAGGATTTAGGATTGCTATGCTGGATTTTCCATTTCACACACTCCTCTCTATACGCTTCTTTTTCTACTTTCATTCTTTTTATTATGGCTGCCAGAATAGGGCTTAGGGCAAAGGGCTTAATGTATAGGGCATAGGGCTTAGGGCTTAGGGCACAGTCAGAGATGATGGTGGTAGCAGAGCATCCGAGCAGCCGGATGTATGGCCATAGTGCAGTATGACCGGTTTAAGCCTTTGCCCTGTGTCTGTGGGAATCCCTGTGGTTGTGAATGGCGCTTCCAGCAGGCTGCGATATGGGTGATGTCAGTGGGTGATGTGGTGAGCCAGGCCTCGTAGAGTGGGTATTTCCCAGCCTCTCTGTAACCTCCTCACAGACAGCTCGCTGCTACAGCAGATGGCTTCTGGTTTGGCTGGGGGAGGTTGCCTCCCGACCGCACAGTGACACTAAAGTTCTGGCCAAGCCTTCACAGCATGCCACAGGCCAGGAGGAAATTTTGGAGAGCTGGTTGAGTGAGGTGAAGTGTTGTGCTTGCGGAAGGGAAAGGATAAACATGAGCTTCTGCCACACACATACAGGTATAAAAACAGAAAACAAAGTGAATACTTGACCAGTGAGGAGGTACACAAGATACTGGTTCTCCTGTCAATATTTTTATTATTTTATCAGAGAAAATATGGACTCTAGTATGTGAAGCTTTGAGGGTTTCTGCAGTTTGACCATAGTAGATTAAGTGTGGATGGTTAAAAGTCAAGTTAGAAAATGTTGTCTGAAACAAAGCCTTATAATTCCTCTGATACTGCAAACACTTTGTGGTACCAATCTGTGTCCAAAAGTGGTGTGATCATCTCAGTTCTGCAGTTTGTTACATATCCGCTCAAAGGAGTTAGTTGCAATGTATGGGGATGTTTTGAAGTGAAGGAAGTACCACTTGTAAGAAAATGTCCCAATGCTGCTTTGTTCTAAGGCTCTATAAATGCATCCACTTTCCCTACCAGTCAATTGGTCACTTTCTCACTCTAAGCAGATCTGCTGTACGAGATATAAAGCAAAGGTTGCTGGAGGACAAAAAGTTATCTCTTCAGCTGCCTCTATAGGAATACTGTTGTGTACAGGCATGGTGCCAGGGCTATTGAGAGGATTGGATAAGGGTATCAGAGCACTTTGTCTCTCGAAGCTCTCTAAGATATGGACTCCGGGGCACCTTAGCCCACTTCTTTGATTTGGCTTTCATAACTGCCACTTGTCTTCTTTTAAGATTGCATCATATGAAAGCCTTTCTTTATCAGTCAGTCCTGCGGATGGAGTGCATTTCCCTCCTGTGACTCCACATTCATTGCCAGGAGTGGACTTCAGGGGCACCCAGCACTCCGATATGCCCAGCTACTGATTTGAGCTTTTTTTTTACCTTCTCAGTGACTTTGTTTGGAAACTTTCTGCAGAGGTTTCCGTACTGATTACCCTAAATATTCCAATGAGATGGAACATGTAACATTGAGACAAAGAGCTAAGTTTTATTTATTCCCAGCAATGTTAAAATCCACATAATGCTAATAGACATCTTATAGCACTTCATGACTACCATGTCAAGTTGAACTCGACAACCTTGCATGAAATTATATAGTGTTTTTGTGTAAGCAAAGCTGGTTGAAGGCCTGTTTGTGGACTGTGACTGTACAGTAAGTCTGCAGTGGCTGCGGAATCTCACCAAAGCAGTAATGCTTTCTGACCTGTCTCTGAAAGATGGTGAAGCTGAAAAGCACGTGGGATGTTGAGCTTCTCAAATAAATGGAATAGCTGTCTGTGTGCACAGCTACTCACTGGACTCTCTAGCGATCTGCTAACGAGTTACCATTTGAAGTATCAACACCGTCTCTACAATTACATTGCCCTGGAGTGCTGTTTGTTTTGTGGCATGTTGTTTATGCGAGTTTGAATAAAAAATAAAAAAAACATTCCTGGCATTGTGTGAAGTGTGCTGGAGGGAGAGAGACCGAGAGGGGCCCGCCCGATACCACAGGGACTGCTCCAGACGGTCCATGTCCCTTTAATGGAGGAAATGGGGATAGAGGCTTGAGGGAGAAGATATGACTGATGTCTTTGGAGTGTAGTGAGAACTGAGCCAGGGCTAGCAAATGCCATACATTCTGTAGAAGGGTTTTATATGTCAAATTCGTTTTTTTTTTCTTCTATCCATAAGATTTAGACCTTGAAACTGGATGTTGAATTTGTAAAAAAACAATAATTCTAGGTTTGTTTTTACCACAAGCAGGATTATTTTATGGGTAGCGTGAATCATATGAGTGGAAACCATTGTTTCTCAAAAGGGCTTTACAATTGTCTCATATTTTACAATAGTCAGTCCAAGGAATCATCCTGAACTCAATTTCAGTAAACCCAACCACAATGCATTTGTGTGGTTTCTCACAACTTCGATTTCCCAATTCTATGTGAATTCAAGACAAGCTTCAGTTATAGGGTTGTTTTCATCAGTCTTTGGAAGTGTCAGCAACCATAATTATTTCTGAATGGCAAGAACACCAAGTAATTGGCACTTTTAAGGGCAAAACAGTTCCTAATTATTTTGATGGAGCAGTCGATGTAAAATTGTGTGCTCCCAGCCAGGAAGTCAGAATGAAGAGAATGAATGTGTATTTGGAATTAGTTCCTGCTTGCTGTTATAATCCACTTATAGTCTGTTTTGGCCCTTTCTAAAACTCAGTTCCAGTTTGCAGAGACAGTTGAATTGTTTTAAAATTGATCTTACTGATATTCATCCCAAACTACTTGTTTGGGATCTCAGAAGTAAAAGCTGCTGAGACGCATGTCATTGCTAAAGGCACATTTTATCCCAAATGGATAAACACTACTGTGGTTGCTGAGTCAAGTGATGGTAAGGAATGTTTGGACTTTTTCCTGCTCCCATTAAAACTTAAACTGTGTCGGAGTAATTCTGTATCCCAGACATGGGTTAAAGCCATGTTGTCTGGGATTAAGAGGCTTAAGACCACTGTAACATTAGGCTAATGCATTTGCTTCGATTGCATTCTTGCATGGAAAAGCCATTATGAGGTGCAAGATTGCTGATGTTCAGGTTGAAGATGGGTGGGTTGATTGTGTGTGATATCCTGTGGGATCTCAGACAGAACAATGAAGCTACCCACCACTGGCTCGCACCCTTTTCCGATCTATACCTGAGAATAGATTCCGAGGAAGTGAATATACAAAACATCCCTGGGAGGAATTCCTTCCTAAAAAAACAACGATGATGATGTTTGTCGATAGCATTCTTTCCAGGATGCGGGATTTGACCTTGTCCACACCTTTACTGGGAATACAACTAATGTAGATGGCTATTTTGGGGGTATTTTAAAGCTTGTTGATTATTCTGTCAGTGGGGGTTAGGGATGTGATCTCTTGGCTCTCTGTTCCTCCTCCCCCCTTCCATCTCCAGGCAACATAGAGGAAGGCCAGGCCAATTCATGGCAATGGATTTTGTGGGGAGGAGAATAAACACAGGAAGTCCGTGGGTCCCTGTTTGACCTTGGTTTAGGTTCAGGGTGTCTGGGTTCCTGTCTCGCCACTTCACTCCAGAGGGGGCCAGGGGCTCCATTTTCTTTTGGAAGCGTTTCTTCTGCTTCAGTGTGAAGCATGTCCCCGCCTTGTCAGTGATTTAAGTAGAGAAAATGTAGTCATTTGATTTCTGTTACCCTCATGTTTATTCAGAGAGTGATGGGTGGGTTTTGAAAAGGTGTTGAAAATGGACTTGCCTGTATATTATTCTCCTCTTACAGTGGCTTTGATATTTGTACAGCTGTAGTATGAATATTTGTTAGAACTGCAAGAGTTGCCGTTTTTCCTTCCTCTTGATTCCTGGTTTCAAGTTTGTCATAATGCTGGAGAAGTGTGTGCTTAACCAGAAATAACAGTGGTATTTCTCACAGGTGTGGGCTGAACAAGTTCAAGAGAAAGAGTATTATGTAAAATTCTCATTTCTCATCTCTGCAGTTCTGCCTTCATTCAGTAGTGCGGATTGCGTAATATTTTCCAAGTTGACTTGTACATGGTTACCATGACTCACTCATGGCATTTCCGATATCCAAGAAATTCCTTCTAGTAGTACAATTGTTTGACAATATATTCTGTATTATTATATAACCGGTTTTTTGAATGGGAGCTATTCATATTGAAAGCTCAAGCCTGAATGAAGAGTGTACGCTTGGTGTCTGTATCTGACTTGCTTTTCTTCTTCTTCTTCTGTAGTTCTACCTGCAGTCCCGCTTCACATGGCGTGGAGCACGCCTGTTGCGTCCCCTGCTGCAGTTCACCCTGCTCATGATGGCCTTCTACACCGGCCTGTCCCGCGTCTCTGACCACAAGCACCACCCCACCGACGTCCTGGCCGGGTTTGCACAGGGAGCCCTGGTGGCCTACTGCATAGTAAGTTCTGCTTCCCAGACCGCATTTTTCACATGCTGTTCACCCCAGCTGTGTCACGAAACCAGCATTCAATAGGAAGATGGAAAACATCTGTAGTAAGTGCAGTGTTTTGCTTTTGTTTTATCTTTGTTTTTGTTTTTTTTAATGACATCGTTCATACTGTACTCAACCTACTTTACAATGTTACAAGCTTACGTTTTCAGGAAATAACAAAGCATTAATTGTAATCTGCCCCGTTTCCTAACCCCAGTGTGACTTTTGACTGTGAGTTAGTGATCCTTTGGAACATCCAGTGCAATTCAGGAATGCATCATGCTCTGGTTTAGGCCATAAAGAATCTTGTGTTTAATGCAAGCCATATATATTTATTTATTTATTTATTTTTGAATGGAGGACAGCTTATTCCACATGGGCTAGAGCTGGTGAACCATGAAATATCACTGGAATTGAATCAAAACATTGTCAGCCCCACCCTCATCTCCACATGTTTCCTTTGCTCTGAGAAATTGTGCAGCCAGCAGAGTGGAAAAAGACTCTTGATTCCTCGTAATGAACAGAGGATTGCCTGGAGCCCTGCGGCAGCTCCCAGGGAGCATGCTGCCCTTCAGCTGGGTGCCAGTGCCCACATACACACACACACACTCACACACATACACACACACACACACACACACACACAAATATGCACACACACACACACACACACACACACACACGCACACACACGCACACACACACAAACACACACACACGCACACACAAACACACACACACACATACACACACACACACGAATATGCACACACACACACTTACACACATACACACACACACACACACGGATATGCACACACACACACGCACACACACACACACTCACACACACGAATATGCACACACACTAACACACACACACACACACACACACACACCCACACACACACACATTAAAACAAATCTGTGAATTTGACACTTGACACCTCCCGTCTTGGTTCTTGCCAGATGAATTTTTGCGGTGTGCATAACACGGTAGTAGGCTGGATGACGCCAAGGAAAACTAAATTGGGGAGAAAAAAAAAATCTGCTTTCTTTTGAAACAGAGATGCAAAGATGCTGTTAATTATTTTGAGGCCTTTTTTATTGGGCTGCCTCTCTCGGGCTCAGCAGACCTTTGCCCACGCTTGCAGTGCTTTCCAAAGCAGACAGCCACCCTGTAAGGCCCCCTGATCTCCTGTGGGGGCCCAAAAGTAAACGTGGAAATTGTTCGTTCCATAAAATAAAAGTGTTTTCATAGACTTTCCATAAGGCTGCCAGGCCTTGGCACGGCTACTGTCACTGTGCTACCAGGTTGATTTCAGGCTAACTCTTGGCCGCCTCGCTACTTTCGGCTCTGATAACCGGCGCACTCTGGAGTCCGTAGGGAATGTATTTCGTCAAACAAATTGCCACTGACATCGCTCCTCCTCCCAAGCATTGTAGACACCAAGTGCAGCTTTTTAATGCCGTTAAGTCTGTTATGCTGGATATTTTCCACCTCCCTTCACCGTTTGTCTTCAAGAATTCATGAACAAATAGCTTTGTTAAAAAATAGCAATTGAACCACTTATTTCACTGGCCTGTGATTGGGTTTTGCTTTATAACCCATGATAAGGGTCATTGTTTGTTTTGATTTGCGATAAACTGCACAGACACGCTTCATGCGCACAGCCTTTATTTTGCTAGCGTGTGCTCCATCAGCCAAGGATCCTGAAACTGCCATGTTGTGCTGCTTTATAAGGAGATGAGACTGTCTGCCCTGCTTTCAAATGTATTTATTTACTGCTTCATTCAAACGTGTAGAAAACAGAGAGGGTAATGGATAGAGGAGGGACCACAGCTGAGAAAGTTTCATGGCTTAAGTACCATAGGGATGGTACTTTGGGCTCCAGTGTGAGGTTTGGAATTCCATTCAATTCACTTTTGGGAACTGCACAACGAATTTGTAAAATAATCCTGAGCAGCATTCTAGCACATCTAAAGAGCATTTCACTCTTGCAATTTGGCCATTGGCTGTTCAAGGGCAGATGGGGATATCAGAAAACTGTAATAAAGCTATTTGCAAGGAGGAATGCAATTGATGTGTGATAGTGTAGTATTCTAAGACAGACCAGTCGTCTTATTTGTTTTGTTTGTTTGTTTTTAGATTATGTTCTGGTTCCACAGTCACGCAGTACATTTTCTCCCATGAACAGCGGTCCTTAAAACAGGCACACCCAGCCTATCCAGGCACAGTTGGCTGGTTTTATGGGGCTTGGAAACACTCAGGCTCTCCTCTCGGCCGTCTCAACCAAGAAATCTAGCGAAACGCACACATCTGCAAATGCTTAGGGACTGCAATTAAAATATCTTTAATAACCTCAGTTAAGAAGTGGCCTTTAGGGAGATCTCATAGTCTGTGTTGTTGGAGAAGAAATAAAAACAGTCATCCAGAGCTAAAGTACAATACGTCACACTTGGTTGCAGAGCGTGTCAGGTCTTCAAAGACATCTAGGGTGGGTGTTATTTATTGTCATGTAGGGATAGCACGCCAGTTGTCTCCTCTGTTAGCATAAATGGCAAAGTACCACACATCGAATGGCTGTGAAAGTTATCCATGGATTAATCCCTCAGGTTCATAGTTATGTTTTAGGTTGTGTGTAGTGAGTTTGTGAGTCTCCAAAACTCTTGAGGGCCCACTGCAGACATGGCCTGTTCAATGTACGCTGTCTCAACCATATGTGTCCACTATAACTGAGTCACAATGTTTTGAGAGACCAGATTTGAGAGAGGAACCCTTTAAGTTAAACAGGAACAGGCTTGATTTCTCTTCAGCCTACATTGGAGTTGGTCACATCCTGTACCTGTTTCCTGCTTGGAGTGGAATGCCCTTCATAAAGATGGCATACCTTTTGCTTTTTTTTGCATGGTTTAGGCCAGGGGGTAGGAGGTGGGCCAACGCTGTTTGCTAATTCTGATGGGTTCTTCCTGTAGCATAGCAGACAAGGTCAGGCTTAAGGAAGCAGCTGTGAAAGACCACTGGAGTGACTTTTCCTCTGCTCTCCGACCATGGCCATGAAGAACTTAACTTTTTTGTGCTTTCTGACCTTGTATTGACAGACCAAGGGGGGAATTGTCGATCTCTGCTACTAATCTCTGCCCAAGATAATAGCCCCCAGTTAAAGTTCTGGTTATCTGCCAACGCAGTCACATATCCAATCTCTAGGGCGTTTTTGTTTTTACCCAATTAGTCACATTTACACGTTTCATTATTTCGTGTGTGAAACCTCACGAGAACTTGTGCGACAAGCCAGGAGAAAAGAAGCTGAAGCTCTGGGCTTTTGTGTGGTATTAAACCCTCCAGATGTTATGCATTTAAAAAATTGGCCTCACGAGTTAGTTCTTTTTTTTGCTGTTCATGGACGTGCTCCAGTGCCTTGAGACAACAACCAGTGCTATGCTGCCTTTGGTGAAGGCCCTTCCTCGCCTGTCTGCCTGGCCTGAGGGTGCTAAAGGATTCATTGCAGAATCATGGAAGCCTCTTCCTCTCTTCACACGCTGGGTCGAAAATTAAAAGCGTAAAGTTGAGAGTCTGGGAAAGACAAAGAAATGCAAGGCTTGCTCCAGATCTATCACGTTAGTTAACAATATCATTTAAAATAGCTTGTCCTGGGTATTTTCACCTTGGCGAAAACGAAATCTGAATGCCTGTCCTTAGATGTTCAAATATTTGCTAAATGTCTCACCTCTTTTGCATTGAAGTTTATAGCCCCGCTTGCAAGTGTTCAGAATAAGTCTCAACTTCTATTGTGTGGGGTTTCTTTTTTTTTATACTTCAAAATTTATTTGGAAACTTAAGTAGAATCAAACGGCTTGAAAGCAACTTTTCACGCTGTAATTTCCTGCCTGACTCAACGTCTCTATGAGTCAGATGCCATAAACCTGACTTTTAAAGGGTTCCATCTGCTGGGCAGTCATGATCAAAATAAAATTAATCAACGGGAGGATAATTTCTTTGTTTAAGTCCTTTTGGTTCGTTCTGTTCTCGGCCTTCTCCCATTGTTAGTACCAGGATGACGTTACTTCCAGCAGGTCGCTCCAATGCACTCCTCCCCCTACTGAAATAGACCTTTCTTTCCATGAAACAAAAAAAAAATTGATGGGTTTATTGTTTTTGTACCCACAGGACATAAAATTACTATAGGCAGTGTGCTGGCAGACAGTTAGTGGCCAATATCGAGGAAAGTGGCAGACTGATGCCTGAATTAACAGTGTGACTTGACCCCTGGCACTCTTCCAACAAGGAGCCCACTCTCACAGTTCTCCCGCCTGTTGCTGACTTTGCGGTCTCAAAACAATGGGTTCTGCCACCATGGGAAGGTCCCTCTTGTACCACAGGTTATGACACAGGAACTTCCGCAGCTGCGATAAGGGTTCATTGGCTGCTGAAGTTCAGAGGTCGAAACCTCTGCCGTGAGTCAGCCCCTTACGAGATCCTGGATCCTGGTGCCCTGAACTGGTTCCCATGTGTCACCCGTGCCTGTCTCAGAATCACTCATGCCCACTGCTTCTTCTACAAACAGGACATGCACTTTTTATCTAGCATGACTTGTGAATGGATCCTATACATTTTGGCTCCTAATTAGTCCACATCATTCTGTTAAATGTCATCAGGAAATGGCATCATCTAGTTCCCCATCTAGTAGTTATTTCAGCAAGCACTTCATGCTTCAAAAGGTCACCAGCAAATGGAATTATATTATACCAGAAAGAAGCCTGCTGGCCTTTTTCAAAAGCTATAGCTTGTCCAAACAGGTGCTCCTGCTCACCTTTAAGCATTGTTTCATGATGATAGTGGAGAGTATGAACACACGCTCTATAGTTACTATGCGTGTATTGCATTGCTTTTGGTATTCAAAGTCATACATGAGAAGGAGGTGCATTCATGTGGCCTGAAGCCCTGCACTCATAACAGGAAACAGAGTGCCTTTTTTAAGCCTCTTCTTTTGTAACTGGCAATGTGCGCTGACCAGCTCTTCTCTGACAGTGAAGCAGGAAACCTGATAGCCAAGTTTGTGCCTGCCATCCAAAGTATTTTGCGTGCTTCCGCTGTTGTCCCCTGACACGTAGTAAACAAAGGCAGGCCAGACACAGAGGAAGAATCTAATATTTCAGACTAAAATATATCTCAGCTGTTTACCATGCCCGATGGACAATAATCTAGTATGGGTGGCTTGTGTCAAAAAAAAAAAAACACACTTGGTGGCAGTTCAGCTCCCATGCGCCACTTTATTTTTGCAAAGGTACAGCCAGAAACATTGGGCACCCAGTAAGGCCACTTAGTCCCACTTCAGCTCAAATGGAATAAAACTTTTCAATTTACACTGCTTTGTAACGTAATCCCTAATCTGTGTAGTGGATGGTGAGGCAGGTAAGGGTTTTTGGGGTTGCTTGAGTGTCTTGGAGGAAATCGTAAGGTTCCTGACCAGGGCTGTTTCCACGGTCCCGTTTCCGTTCTGCCACTCCCTGGTAGGCTGGCCTCTACATCCTGTTTCACCAATGATGTCATTAAAGCTCCGGAAAGGTTGCCTTTCTGTATCTTTTTCTCGTTCCCACCATGCCAAGCCTAAGTGACCTCATACTGCCAAATCAGGACTGAGAAAACCTGTCTTAATGACATGGATTTCTATTGGACATGAGTCACATGGTGATTAACGTATATTTAACACTTTATATTTAAAGTGTGCCGGTGCTGTCAGGGCAAGTTCTCCATGGCTGGGTTCAGTCTGGCAGATGGCCTAAAACACTCACATCCTCTCCTGAATTGCTCATTGTGCATTGGCATACTCACACCTCACTTGTCATTTTATTGTCGCTCAGACAGGAAATTGTGAATCATATGATGCATTATGTGTATATACCAGACAGAAAGTATTTTTGCTATGAATGTAGTTTATACAAATTAGGGTAATACCTGGCACCTAAGTAACTGCATTTTGGAACTGCAACCAGTCCATATCTGACAACTCCTATCTGTATTCTCCTATCTTCTAGGTCTTTTATGTATCGGACCTCTTCAAGCCTAAAGCCAAGACGGCCACCCCTCCACCCTCTCCCATCAAGAAAGAACTGCTCCCCTCTGCAGACATCATAGAGCGGAACAATCATCACAATATGGTGTGACGGAGCATTGCCCAGACAATCTGAAGCACACCCAGGACAGACACCTGTGACCGTTGACCAGCAACCACCCTGCTGCTCACCCTTCTCATCTGACAGTAGAATGTAGGGAAGAGAGACCGTTTATTCTTGCCATTGAGACTTTCATTTTTTTAAATTGAGCCCTTGCTGTAGAAGAAAAAGCTAAACAAAAAACCCCCAAAATGTGTAGGGTTTTGAGCCTCTTAACTACTTTTTGTAGATTCACTTCTCTGACTTAAGAGAAATAATCACGCATTCGGTTACGGGAGGGGTGGGGGGGTTAAAAAAATAATTAAAAAATGACAAAGAAAAAAGGAAAGGGTGAATGGGATATATTGCTGGCTGAAGTGCCCTCTAGGACATCACCAGTTAATCCCTGTCCTTCTCTGTGGCCTTTCTTCATATAGGACAACAAATTCCTTAGTAATAGGAATGATTATTTTTTCCTGAAATGTAACTAGCACAGATATATTAACAATATAAATAACTTATAGCACTATATCCGAGCTCATTTCAAATTGTCACCACTTGCTACTTGGAAGAATAGCTATAAGAAAGCTTGTTGATAGTTGTATGATACAGAGGGGGTTCTAGCGCTCACACAAAGTGAAGAAGCCTAGGATTATGCAGTACCTCTTTGTCACAAGGACCTGCTTGTGATATTTGGAAAGAAAAGAGGTAATACAAGTGAAAGTTTGCTTTCATTTCCAACCCATCAGGTTTATTATAGACATTCAGAACAGTGGCCTACCACCATGGGATGTGGGTAAGGGGAGGGATGCGGGAGGCATGATTAAGGATTTTCTTTCTTAGGGTGATGTAAAGTTCTCACTGCCTCCCATCACAAGCAGTACTGTGGGCTCTTGGCTGTGCCATGCTGCCCCTCAGTGTTGGGGTCTTCAGTAGAGGAGTTCGGGTGGGCGGAGGAAGGGACACGGGGTCTGTCGGGACAGTCGTTGGGATTGACTCCCATGGCATACTGGCACATTTTGGCAGAGGGCTCTTTCCGCTGGCTGGGAGGAGCTCCACTTACTCAATCACTCCATGACAGAAGTGTGTGTCCGCGATGTACACCAGACGTGCCCCCATCAATGGTGTGTGTGTAGATAAGGCCTGAACAGGTCGGGGCACCCGCAGTCAAAACTGTGCCAAGTCCGGAGTGCGTGTCGCTGAGTAACGAGAGGACTGTTACTATGTTTTGAAAAGAAAACTGTGGATTTAAAAAAAAAAAAATATTTGATATGGATGCATCTTTAACATTTTTTATGTTGTCTGTTATTAACAATAGCAATTGTACAGTTACCCAAATAATTTTACAGCATACACAAAAACCCTGTAAACAATGACAACTCCACAATGTTGCACATCCTTCTCATTGTATAGTCCGTCCTATCATTTCAACCACAGCAAGCTGTTTTATTTTTTTTATAAATATATAAATAATGTATAGATCACTAAAAATTAACTATGTAAAATATTATCTCCGAACCTTTTTAGTTATATCCACTATGAATAAAAAGTTTGTGTCATGACCTGTGTTATTTACAAAGTGCTGCTTAAAAAAAGCATTGATTGACAGATTTTTGTATTTAGTAAACTAAAATATTGTAGATTTGTGTAGTTTTTAATATGCGTAAAGAAAGAAGTACACCAACAATTGTATTAAAAATCACTTTTAGTATTTTTGTATTGTCTCATTTTGTACAAAAGAAGTATTAGCAAAGTTTTTTTTTTTTTTTCTTCCTGCTAAATGTACTTAGCTATAATACATGTGCTTTTAAATAAAAGCTCATTATCAACAAAAATCGAGTTTGTATTGTATTGAAAATATGATTAGCCTTTGACTCCATTTAAAGCCTAAGTGTGCATCGTTCTCCTTGAATTTACTTCGTTATTTCGGAAAGTCAGATGAGGAATTTGTCCTGAAATTACCACTTTCAACAACTGGTAACTGGAGAAAAAGGGGGGGTGTTTGTGTTGCCAGTTAACAGTAAGTGGTGATTAAGGTAATTAAGGAGGTGGGTCTCTAAACTTGCTATTACTCATTGATAGGCTACGAGCCTGCTTACATGGTTTATGTGACCTATGGTAATGCACTTCATTTAAAGTCCGAGCCCTTGCCAGTGTTGTGGAATCTTTTATGAAAACCAGGCCATAGTATCATAAATTGAATATGTTTTGTACCCCACAGCACAGTTTCCGATCTCCCCACCGAGGCGCAATATAATATGCTCCAGACTGACATTTTCTGGATAAGTTCCCTGCAAAGTTAAAGCTCACCAGCCACCTGGGTTTGCTGGGAGGCCAAACCCTGTATGGATTCAGATCTTGCCCCGCAATAAGCACTTTTAGAGGTTTAGCTTTTGGCTGCTGCTGAAGTCTAATCTAGAGGAAAAGACAAAACATATGCATCCATTTGCACACTCTCTATGGGCAAAGCCATGAGCCATGAGAAGGAGAATACACTTACACTGTGCCTTTCACAGTATGTCTTCAGGTTCACATTTCTTTTCCAGGCCTCCTTGGCCTCGTGTGCTGTTCCTAAGATGCCCTCGGCTGTGTTGGGTTGATGTGCCTCTTCTGTGAAGTTGTCAACATTTCAAAAAAGAAATCGCCCTACAAAGGACAATTTTCAATAGTACTCAACAAAAGGCAGCAAAATATGATTGTTCTTTATATTATAATATAATAATGTGATAGTTGCAAAAAAAAAGTGGAGGTGTTTTCTGTAAGACCTTAATAAGCTGTACTAACTTGGGACCAAAGCCTGATGCAGACGTTTGGGTATGGGGGTGGGGGGTGATTAGTGTTGTTCCTGGTGGCAGCAGCCCCTTGCAAGAAGCTGGCCCCAGGCCAAAAAATATACATTGTTACCACAACACCAGGAACTAATCTAAGCAGTTGTTGATCACCAGCATGGAGTATCCGCTGACGAAATGTTGCGCGCGGCCAGCGTAACGCATGCACACATATGGAGCCCCCCAAGCTTGCAGAACCAAAATGCGGCCGTTGGTGTCATGTTGTGACGTACTGGAGCCTGTAGCCCCTACATGATTAATGAAGGCTTCTTGCTTCTTTTGCTCTGAGATGTTTACGGCCCCCCTCAGCATGGGAGGGATGAAGCTGAACACAGCTTTTCTTTGGCAGGGCTCCACGCACGCCATTGTATTTGAGCAGAAATGGTGGGCTGGCTTCCCAAAAGCTTCCTTTCCCCTGCCTTTGCTTTTAGACCATTTCAAGGGCCTAACAACATGTGGATGCCCAGTGCCTTGGGCTGTTTGTCTCATGTTTGTTGTTGTGTAGCGTAAAAGCTATACCCTTAATTGCACTGTTGCCCGCCAGTTATTTCTTGGATGATGTTTTCACATGTTCAATAATAAATGGAATGGACAGTACATTCTCTTTCCTGATTATTCATGATTCCTGCAAGTATAATAGTTGTTTCCTCACCTCCAGTGGATTTCAAAATAATGGACCAGTTTGACAATTATGCTTCACAAATCTAGCATATATAATTTATTTCCATTGCAGTCAGCCAAACATTTATGCTTCTCTGCAAGCAGAGTTCTGGGAATCAATTCCATATATTGATCACATGGACATTGGGCCTGACTGAGCTTTTAATCGATTCAGCGTTATTTGCTCTTTGGCCAGAGTTCAATACATCAATACAAGGGAAAGCATGTGAATCGATTTACGCAAGTGACTCTTTTAACTCAGTGATCACCATTTTGTAATGGTTGAAATGGCTGCTGCTCTCTGAGTAACATGGGAACTTGTGTTAGGATTGTTCCCAAAGACAAGGACAGAAGCAGCCCCTTTTCTTCCTCTATCACTGACCTCACCTCAGAGAAGGGAACCAGCAGATAAGCACTTCTTTGAGAAGTTGGCTACTGTTCCTTCCCAGGCAACCTGACTGCGAGCAGGAGGAAAAAATGTGAGCAGGAGGGGAAAAAAAGGAAAGACAAGCCCCAAAGTGTCCATGCTTGCTTAAATGATTCATAGTCAAGGGAGCAGCTGACTCATTTTGGCTGATGACAGTCAGAGATCACAACATCCTGTCTGTACCCTGCTTTCTTACACTGAGAAGGAAAGCTGGTGCCAGTCATTCCACATTATTGCTGACCTCATCAGTGTTAAAATTTATGAAAATAAGTGTTACCAACTGTTTGATCTGTAAAGCATATCGAAGGTTTACATTAGAATGTTCAAATAATCTGAATAAAGTAATCTGGTTTTTAAATTCCCAGAAATGAAATTTAGCAGTTGATTTTGGGGCAAGCCGATAACTAGGACTGGAGTTTCTGTTCTTATTTTAACAGGCCATAAATTCAAGCTTTTAAATAAAATAAAAATATCCAGAAATCTACAAATTTACCAAATCCACATTTTTAAAAAATCATATTATACATTTAGTAAATAGAGTTCCCTCTAAGATTATCCACACCCGTGATGGAGATGAACAAAAATGAATGTATAAAATAACATAAATACTGAGTTATATTTTCAGTTCTCTAAATGTAGAACATATTCAAATGTAATGATGATTCAATGGAATCAACCAAAATGGCTCTTTTCTCAAAATATGAATGTATTTCCCAAAATAACACTAGAGGTAATTTCCTACCATGTTTCATGAGATTGGAGTCTTCTAAGATCCTTTGGTCTGTGCTTGTGAATTACCATCTTCAATTCAAACCACAATTTTTCACTCCGGTCTGGAAACTGAGGTGGCCAGTCCTGGGGAATCAGGTGTTGCAGCCAGTGCGACCCCTTAAAATATATTTTTTAAGAATAACTGCTTAGAATTACTGTATAATGGCCTACCATTCAAAGATCAAACATATAATTCTCCATTATTCCTAGTCAAACTGTTTGGGAGTAGCAGGCTCTTTTACTGTGGTTGATATATCCTACAAAGATTGCTGAGGAATGTCTGCATTGTTGGCCAAAGCCTGTTTTGTCTTGTGATGTGGTAGTAAAATTAAAAAAAGAAGTCTCAAGGTTGTGAGGAAGATTGCTAAATCCTGCCTAGAAACTATGTGGATAATTCCTTTCACAAAAAGAGTGTTTTCCAACAAAGAAAGGAGAAAAGGGTCCAGGTGGCAGATGTAGCTATTGTCCCAATAGGGATACTTTTTCAATAACACATCATCATTGTTATCCGCTCTCCCTCCAACTAATAATGCCTAGCATTGCAGTTGGAATAGATAGGCCTTTATAAAAGGATCAAGGAAATTAAGTTTCTTGGCTTGGCTTGTGTATGAGAAGCAAAAAAAGGTTACGAGATGGGCCTCATGCTGGTTTCAGAGATCTAGATATGAACTGCAGGTTGTAAATTCAGTGAGTTGGGAGCAAGTTTCCATTTGTAGCGGCATGTTAATCACAAAAACAATGGCACTTTCTCGTACAGAATAAAATACATGTTTTGTGTGTTTCTGGACACAGATTATTTTAGTATAACAGTGCTAGAAGCTGAGCTGAGGTTTTTTGACAACAAAAAATCAGCTTTGAACATGTAGGCCAAAACGCTCAATGGTGGTGTCTGCTCAATCTGACCATACCATCTGATTCCATTGAATTCCAAATGCTTCTTATTAAATTCCCAATTTGCTAAAATTATTATTACTTATTTTTGCTTGTTGCCCTCAGTTTTTTTCTGGCAACAATATTGTCATGAAGGTGGCTTATGGTGTTTGATCTGGAGACTTCGTGTCCCTAATACATCCTTTCCCAGGCTCAATTGGCTCTGTTGCAATGGCCTTAGCCATCTTAATTATTGGCCTACAAGAGAAAAGTAATATCTTTATCTTTTCATTTATTTGTTTATACCCATCTCCTGAATTTCAAAGATCAAAGATCTTGTTTCTTCTGTGATTACTTTGCCGTTTGTCATGGTGATGAAGGACATATTGATTTGTTTACAGTAATATAATTTCTCCATTCTCTATTTGTTTATTTTTTATGCAGCCTTCTTTGCTCAACTTCATCAAGGGTGTGAATCATTTTGGACAGTTTAGTTTTTTGTGTTCTGTAACAGAGCGGAATGTGTTGTCAGTCTGAAACATAAATACAGATGCTAATGCATGGCATGTGTAGATCCAAGTAGGCTTTCTGGGTTGGTTAAGTTCTCTATATTAGCCTAATCCAGACTAAAGGATTGTACTCTTTTTTTCTTAGAAATTCATCTTCTGTGGTAACAACACTGCTGACTATATTTATTTATTTATTTACTGATTTATTTCTGGAATGAAGACTGAAATGTACCAGCATACTGTGTATTTAGACATAAAACATGACAAATACACTCTAATTATGAATTTGAATGTACAGTAAATTACTCGCAATTCATTATTCACAATTAAAACCATATGTGAGACGCCTGAAAGAAATATCTGCATCTGAAAATGAAAATTATTTCACTTATTTTATGGCTATCAGCATAATCCAACATATTGTATCTAAGACAATAATAATATTACCAAGGAATAATTAAAAGATAATGTAAACAATCTTTGGGGTGTAATCAAAATAAGTCAAAATAATATAATGGCGAAAGCTGAAGCATTTATTTGCCTGAAGCTGTCCGGGATTATGTGAAAGAAATGAAAATATATAATTTACTGAAACTGGCAGAAAGCAAAATGTGTATCTGATTGCAAAATGGGTTTTCCTACATGCTGGAAAAATAATACAAAATCTAGACAGGAAACATTTTGCCCTCACTCAATCCAACACAAACATTACTTAATTATCAGAGTATTTTACAAAAAAAAAAAAAAAAAAAAAGAGATCCAGATTGGTGTTTGTTGACCATAAACTAAAGTTAATATGAACAGTATGCAGATGAAAGTCACATCAATTATAATGTGGAAACACACACACTCACAACAGACCTTGGAAGTCAGCATGATTGGATACTATGTAACTGACGAGATGTTTAAAAGGAAAATTCCATGCTAATTGTTTCCTTAAAAAGGAAAGTCTGAAAATGTTGTTTTTCTAAAGAATGTGTTCTGCTATCTGCTAGCAGATACTTTTGACCCCCCAATGAAATATGCAGTTATCTGACCCCAAAAGTAAACAAAATGTTGGAAATGAAAATGAATAATTTTATTTAAACTGCATATCCAGATAAGTTTGATTACTTTGGACTGCCTGAATGAAATTATGAACTCATATATTAATTAAAAACATTTCTCTCTAGTCATTAGTACAAATGCAGTTTAATATTCATATCTTTGAAAATTGCATGTTGTTACAATAATTACCTTTCTGAGAACTAGTTCTCGTCTTGTCTCTCAGGTTCTCATCAATTTCATTATTGCCTACAGTTTCAGTGTATCATTTTGCCATCTTTACATTCATTGGTTCCTTTTTAATGAGGGATGGTGATGATGGCAATTATGATATTACAATGGAGCAGAAGCTGTAATTTCCCCCAATTTATGTATTAACCATAGAGAACCACAGAGCTGCTGTAATGGTTTTAATAACAAGGTGGCACAAACAGTAGCTTAAGTGGCATAGCAGTGCTGGATGGGAGACAGGACCTCCAGGGAGGAGGTGAGGGCCTCAGAGCCCATTCGCAGAGCCACACAGTATGGGAGAAGGAGGGCGGTTGGGCTGGGCTCTCCTTCACACTTCCTTTAGGGAAATGGTCCACATTCCAGTCCAGTCTTGGAAACTCCAGGAACGTCTGACTTTTTTTTTTTCTTCTTTTAAATCACTCCTGAGCATTTTTCTTCAGTCAAAAATGAGGAGTTTACAAGGAAAACACTATTGCTTGCTGGATTCTGGGCACACACAGATGGCATATCCAATCATGCTGACACTTACAGTAGCTGTCCCAAATAACAGTGTCTTTGTGGGTGGTACAGTAACAATTGGACACAATACTATGTACTCTCTTTTAAAAAGTGAATCTTAACAAATATATATATATATATATATATATATATATATATATATATATATATATATATATATATATATATATATATATATATATTATGTATGCACAAGGGGATTGCTTGTTCCAGAAATATCATAATTCTGGGAAGATAGATTTGTCAGAGATTTGACATATTACATTTTTTTAGTAGTCTGAATACTTGATGAAGCTTGTATTAAATCAAGAGTAATGCAAGAACATCCTTTTAGGTAAAATACAGGATTGACCTACCTTTCAATCTTCCGTTTATAATATTTTATTCACTTTGTGTATATGGGTTTTTCATGATATTACATTAGTGAAGGATACTATATGCAAATGATATGGAAATTATTAAACATGATATACAGTATAAATCCTGATTCATACATTTGGTGCATGAAAATCTTTTTTTTTTTCGGTACATAGTTCAGAATCAGAATAGCCAGGCTGATTGAAGAACTCTGTCCTAAAATATACTCAGTCAGTATAGCTGTATTAGTGCCATTACGGTTAATTTGGAATTAATTTAATTATTGAATGTTGAACATTCTGTGGAGAAAAAATCTGGATTGTTTTGGGTGGTGCTTCAGTGTCCTTAAAGTGTTCTTCTTGACATAGTAGTTTTTCAGTTGGTCCTTTGGTAAAATTCAGGTACACATGAGTGCTAGCTGTACTTTATTGCACGTGCTTTTCATTTTAAGTCTTACTTTCTGAACTGGGATTCACAAATCCCCATGCTTGTATGAAAGTCTGTTCAGGGCGTTGTATTTATTTGACTGTGGTGTTAGCAGAAAGGAGAGGCATTGAGATTGTTAGCCTACATATTTGAAAATGAGAACCAAATGTGTGGTTAAAGTGAATTCTATATTCCATGACATTCAAGATACATGGCCAGAGTTAGCTAACAAGCTAGCTCCAGCCTGTTTCCAGTTTTTTATGCATGGTGAGGGAAAATTAAACAACCCCTGCCTGCTAAAAAGATGATTTGCCAGTTTTAAAAAAAAGAATTGTGCCATCCAATGGAAAAAGAGGAAATACAACATAACTGCTGACCTGTCCAACTACCAATGACCTCTCTCTGTTTTTATCTTATGTGCCATGCCTGCAAAGCTTTCATTCTATCAATCCAAAATTCAAACCTCAGCATCTTACCAATGCAGATGACTTTGCAGCACACTTCCACAAGGAAAATGCAAACATTCACAATTTCCTTCAGATGTCATCGCCCTCCTCTGCACTCCCCTCCATTGCCTGGCCCTTCCTTTGCTCTTTCCTTCCTCCTCCTTACACACGATGACCTCTCTCGATTGTCGCCACCTGCACCCTGAACCCCATTCCTTCCAGCCTCCTCCCACCCATCTCATGACTGATCAATTCATCACATTGTACAGACTCTACGCCCATAGCCTGGACCACACTCATGCTGTGGAAACAAACTATGGAGCCATTTGCAATCAAGAATTACTCCCTGCCCCCCTATTGCCCTTAAACCCTGGAACATGGTGCATCCATCCATTTTGCCAAGTTTATCTCACAAAATTACCATCACCATTGCTTTCATAAATAAATAAATCATAATATTTACTGAGTCAGACAACACAACTAATGTCATGACTTATCTCTTAATATATTTCTAGTCTGACAGTTTTTAGAGTTAGCTGGAGACAATGGGAAGGATAATGGACCTGTGGAAGAACTGATGCACTTGTAAATCGCTTTGGATTAAAAGCGTCTGCCAAATGACTAAAATGTAAATGTAAATGTAGTAGGAAACTGCTTTAATTGGAAACTCAGAAAAGTCCTAATTGGAAAATCATGCGTAATTCCATTTTAAATTATTCATAAATAATTAATAATACTAACAGGCCTCCGTGAACACTCTGACTGGAGCACATATCCCCAACCTGTCAGCTCTTATTAGTTTTCTGTATGCACGTACCTTTGGCTCCTCAGCCTTGTAATCAACAGAGCGAAAATTATTTCCAGCTATAAATAATGTCCCCCTTCCCCATCGTGTGAGCGAGGGTAAGGTAATCCCACCACCCCCATCTCAGACCAGCTTTAAGAGAGCCGCCTGTGACCCGTGGCATTCCCTCTCACTTTCAGATTTTACGCTAGATAGACTAAACTCCATTAGTTAGGGTTGACCTGGAGATTGTCTACACTTCAGAGAATTAAATAAAATCTGTATTGTCATAGGAAATCATGAGTGACTGAATATATACTCACTGACTCACTCACTTTATTAGGTACACCAGCTCGGTACTGCAAATATTTAATCAGCCAACTATGTGGCAGCAACGAAATGCATAAAAGCATGCAGACATGGTCAAGAGGTTCAGACAAAATGTCAGAATGGAGAAGAAATGTGATCTAAGTGACTTTGTCTGTGGAATAATTGTTGTTTGAGTATTTCGGAAACTGCAGATCTCCTGGGATTTTCATGCACAACAGTCTCTAGAGTTTGCAGAGAATAGTGTGAAAAACAAAAAGCTTCGAGTGAGCATCGAGTGAGCTGCAGCTCTGTGGGCAAAAACGTGTTGCTAAGGTCAGAGGAGAAGCACCAGACTGGTTAAAGCTGACAGGAAGGTGACAGTGATGCAAATAACCACACATTACCACAGTGGTTTGCAGAAGAGCATCTCTGAAGAACACAATGCATCAAAACTCAAAGCGGATAGGCTACAGCAGCAGAAGCAGAAGAAATTATGTAGTCTAATGGTTTCATGTGCATCACATGAGCAAATGTCGTCCAAATATATTTAATGATGTGGTAACTCCCAGACCGAAAGGTTCTTTCTGTTAAAAGGAGCATGCTCATTCTAACTGTTGTCTTTATTCTGATGTTCCATGGGACAGGAATTTGTATTGAATTTGAACCAATTTGTTGAGCCTTGAAGCAACCCCATTTAGAGGAATGTACCGCTTAATGACATACACATACACTGTTGTGTACGCATGGTTTGAATTGACTTCTAAGTGTTTCCCTCCCAATAATGAGTAACACATGAATTGACTATAGTCGAGTTCTGTACGCTTAACATTTTATTAACAAACATGATGTCTAAAATAACTGAAAATGAATGTTTTGTATCCCAGAGACATCATGTATGCTCTTTTCCAACAATTATAAACATGTTCAGATGGACTGTGGCTTCTTCTTGTTTTCATCTGTATGTCTGTTCTTTTTGTTTTTGGCAGGCTTTAGCAGGTTTTGACATTTTAACATTGAAAGATTTTCTTGCCTACACGTTGTTGGGCCAAAAATTCGACTGAAGGTGTTCAGAGATCACTAGTAAGATCAGATGACCTCTGAGGCTGGTCTGTTTTGTGCATTGTTTTCATATTAATCCAGTTATTTTTCTGTCTTGGCAGGACTATATGCACTCTAGCGGAATTGTCTTTGGAAACATTCGGACAGTTTCCATGAAAAGCCAGAGAAAAGCAGTATTTGCGAAGGTGGAGAGAGCCACGTTAGTGCTGGGGCTCTTATAATAAACTCTGCAGATGTTGGCAACCCAGCAGGAGCACAGGTGATTATGTCATCTACATCTAAATAGCTGCTCTGTGTCCTGGTTTCCAACAGTCTCCCAAGGTCATATTTACCTCCCAGGCTACTGGAATTAGTCCTGGCTTTTTATTTAGTAATGTAAATCTTCAGCTTGTGCCTCCGTACAGAAACAGAATGCCTCTATATTTCTTTTTTTCTCTCCGATGGATAGAAACAGAGGCAGTAGGCTCCTGACGTTCGCACCATCTGCCTGGATGAGATCCGTCTGCTGCAGGGGCCGTGGGAAGGAAAGGCCCCCCGCTCTGGAAACACGAGCCCCCCTTCCAGTGGGCTGCACGATGGCTGTTTCAGGCTGAGCCACTCTAGCTCCTACTTGAATGCCACTCATATGAAAGGAGAGATGCTCGCTCTCTTGCATAACTCTACCAGGCCCATTTGGCAGTCGTGGGATGTTATTTTGCCCCTTTAAATTCTGTGTACCTTTTGTTGGAAGCTTGGGAAGGAAACTGGACAAACACTGTGTCTTTATTTCTATTTTATTATTATTATATTAGCTATTTATTTATTTCATTGATCTCGCTTTTAGCATCATTTAATTATTTTCAGTTTATATTTGAGATATAATATATTTCTAAGTAACAGCTGGTGGATATTGTGTGAATTGTACTTGCATCTGTTTTGTGAGGAAAAGTGTGAGACATTTCTGAGTCAGCACATTTTAAATCCCTTCTCATTGTCTTGTGAAATTTCTGTATTCAACAGTGTGGCCAACCTGGAAAGCCTGATTGTGGCCGTTGTGTATATAACCCCCAAGTGAACGAGAGCAAATCTGTAACCCAAGCATTTTATCATTGTGCATATCTTTGGCATTCTGGCTAAACTTTGTAGATGGGAAGAGTTCACAGTGTACAGTATGTTGTCCAGACAGCTCCTTCTTGTGATGGATGATCATATTGGATGTAGGGTGGCTCTTTGCAGTACATGCAGAGAGCTTGCAGATCCTGAATATGTCACAAATACTGTATTTTGGTATCACTCCAGTTACAGTGTTTATCCCACATTTTTCATAACTTTTGCTTCCACATCATCAATTTATTGTTGAGTGAATTATTCTCCTCAACCATAATTGCTTTAAGATTGTGAGATTATTATTATTATTATTAACATCAATAATCCTAATTATCAGGGTTGAGGTTTGTTGTCATACTTGCATGTAGGCATCTAGCAGTTGAATTTTGCCGCAGGATCTTGTTTTTACATTAGAGGAGAATCTTTGGTGACTGTCAGCATTTGCCAAGGTTCAGCTCCGGGTTGTATTTCATATTGAAGCACGGAGGCACGTTTACACAGTGTGTGCTGATCAAGGTATGGGAAACAAGGCTCTGGCAAGCTTTTGGGTTTGTCATAATGAAATATCTTCCCTGACTGGGAAGGGTTTCTTCCCTTTGGGTTCAACAAAAGCTACTTTGCATGCAAGCCCATCTTCCATCAACAGTGTGCTGTGAACTACAACACATTAATCGATAAAACATCCTGCTTTGTAAAAATGTCCTGTTTTTATTATTTGTGCCAAATTCTGAAAGCTCAGTGGTTCACAGCTCTTTTAGTCTCTTTGAAAGCATCCGCCTCCTATGCCCTGCAACTCAGGAAACTTCCTAAGTGGACCCTATAATGTGCAATTTCCTCTTTTTCAGGGTGTGGTGTTACATTTCTTGAAAATTTATTCATAATGGAATGTCCATTTTTAAACTTTATTGATTCATATTTGTGATCTAAACATTGACACTGTAGTGGTATTTTGGAGTATGTTTTAATATATTACTACATGGGTCACTGATAGTTCTGTTTCTAAAACTCGTTCTAAAATGTTTTGAAGTCAATACAACTGATTTTGATAGAGCAGGTCACATTTAGACCGCTGACACAATTATGAACTCATTCTGTTCATCAAACATTCTTATTTACTTCATATATTTACTTCTTCCACTGCACTGCCATTCTTCCCCTGTAGGCAGACCACCTCTTCTCTCACTGTTCTCACCCTTACTCTATGCTGGTGCTGTCATTCCCTCAAAGTGCACATTCTTTAAGAAATGCCTTTGTGTTGCAGTATGTACAGAATAAAATCATTAAAGGTGTCTGCTCCCAGCTAACCGGTGAGACTATCCACACACCAGAGGGCCAGTACACAGCCAGTGCATTTATCAGTATTACTTCATCTGTCAACAGTAGTGTTTCATACAGAGATAAACTGAAGACCATCTTTGACCCTAGTAGTTTTTGTTTTACTTTTGATAAATTTGAACTTTTCTTGTTGTGTCTTAAAGCTGGAATTTGAATGGCCAACCCACCATCAGCTTGTGACCAGTGTCAATAAAATGTACATTCCCTACATATTACAGTTTAGGTGAAAAGTGACTCAGCAATGTGCTGTTCCGCATTCAGCTATGGTGACATTCTCAGACCTGTCCCGTTTCTTGAAGCTACATGATTAATTAGGCTACATTAAATATTTTAATGCCCACACACATAGTTTTTCCTGTTTTTCTGTTTTTTTTTTTATTCAAAATAAATTATTGGTCGATGTATTAATATTTCAGAGTAAAAGTGGTATTTTTCAAAGCTGTTCGAAAAACTATTTCCCACATGACATGACATATGTTTTTGCATACACAGAGAGCTGACCATTGGAGTCTGGGGTGCTCTGGGGCAGGGTTATGGACTTAACCTACATCACTCCGAAAATGTGATTACTAAAACCTGGAGGAGAAAACGGATTCCTATGGGCCTTTAACAAACATACAGAATCGGAACCTCATTTAAACATTAAAAACTACATCTCCTACAGCACATGCCTGTCAACAAAATTTCCACAAGAAATGTGATTTCCCCTCCCTGACTCAAGACTGTGCCATGACTTATTTGTAAAATATGACACTCTCTGTCTGCAGTCATGTGGCCACTGGATGGTCACAAAGCCCTTGCATCAGGAGGGACGTGATGTGGCTCTTTTGGCACATGCATTGTGTACCATTTCTGCACATTGTGTCACAGCAATAAGGATCAGGGTTGTACAAAGATAAATAATGTTTTGCCCATGAAAGAAAGAGAAATTGTCATGGAGATAAGGGAAGGGTTTTTCTGACCCTTTGCTTCATGTGCTATCTTTTTTAAGCTTTCATGCTGATTCATAGTGTGGCATTTCGGCCCAGCAGACTCGTGTTCATTTGCGTTCAGTTTGAGCCTTAGATGTTGAAAGGCCTGCAGATTTAATTTCAAAGCACGGTAATTTCCTGTCAGTAATTTGATCATGTCAAAGTTTGCTGGTCTTTTGTGTAGTAAACATTCATGTAATGCACCTATTGGTGGCTGTACCTGCATTTCTCTTTGTAGAGAGAATTCTATTGACTGTGCATTGACAAGGCTCTGAGATGACTATAATCAGATAGTGACCTCCACTGGTTTATATTCAGTCCCTGATAAAAGATATGAGATACTTTCATATTTAGAGTGGTTTCATTTTCAGGACATGAAGCTCTTGTACACTGTAAGAGAACGACACTGAAAAGGCCATACATGGTTTTCCATTGAAATATTAACACTTTCAGTATGAGTAAGACAAGGAAAATAGTGCAAGTTTAACTTTCACTTCGCAATTCACTCATGTGAAACCAAGCAGAGAGGTTCTGGAGTCGGAGAGGGCAGGCACGGGGGAACTCTGTGGCTGTTCTGGGAGTTCTCTCATTTTATCAGGCCTGATGTCATGGCCTGGAGACCTGCATAAGCCTTCTTGAAATGTTACATTAACAGGTTACGCCAAAGACCCCATTTTTCTTCCTTACTTTTTTGGATGAGAAGAGGCAAAAGCTGCAGATGGACAACGCAGTCTCTCTCTCTCTCTCTCTCTCTCTCTCTCTCTCTCTCTCTCTCTCTCTCTACAGATGTAGGCTCACTGGAGAGATCTCCAGGTTTACAAGGGGGCTTAATGAAACCCTGGAACCCCGCCAGCTGCAGGTCAACTCTCCTGGGCCGACCAGCTCACGCAAAGCTGCCGCATCCAGCTCCAGCGAGACGCCCTGAAGGAGGCGGAGCGTGACATTCCACACAACACCACGCATCCACTTTCACTGCATCTGCCAAACTCCGCAGAGCCAATTTTTTGAGCAAGAAAACTGGCAATTGATTATCAGTCTGTTTGGACACAGCGCATTCTAGTGCATGTAATTTACGCAGAAGAATATCATACGCGGTTTACACCACGTTTTAATGCAATTGGAATTACACCAAAAAATGAGTCTGGAACATGTCAATTACAGCACATTGAGGACATTCCATTTCAGATTAGAAGGTTACGTGCTAGTTTTTAATATGATGCATTATATGCATCAAATTAATTTTGCATGCATCACGAGCGCTGCACTTTGGATTTGAGATGGATGGTATATAGAGAATAGAGGTACAGAAGGAATTTCTGGCATGATGTAGACATGAGCGCATTTCAAATGCCTTCCACAGTTGTTAATTTAGAGACGTCTGCCCTTTGAGCCATTCAGTTCCTCTCATTGGACCTAAAAAATGCCAGACAGCAATAAAACTGTTTCGCTTCGGAATGACCCAATGACTGCCACACTTGCCTCCTAAATTTCCCTGTTTGCCTTTTCACCTGAAAGTCCACTGTTGCTGCAGTTGTTCTGAGTCACCAGTCACACAGTAGTGGAAGCAGTGATCTTATGGTAATCATACTGGAATATTTCTGATGTGTATTTTATTTGCATATTCAATGCATTATATTTCTAAAGAAAATAACTGTCACTCAACAACATAAAATGATCTAATTCAAAAGTTAGGATAGCATCACAAGTGAGATATATTAGTACACTAATTCATGCGATAATTAAGGATTAAAATTAAATTTGTGTATTTGCAATCTCTTTCAAAGAAATAATCACACTCATTCAGCACATAAAAGACCATTTTAAAATAAAGTACATTCTCAAAATGAAAAGTCTTTACATGTTGCTGATATAGAAGCATCTAGAATGCAGAGAGGAATGTCTTTGCTCTCTGTCCTACTGAAAAAGCAAGAATTGAGGGGAAAGGTGAAACCTTAGATGCATCTTGTGAAATCTGATTTAGTACTTTGCAAATCTCTAATGCCTTTATATCATCACTGTTGGTCATAGGCACATGCTCTCAATATTTTTGCATTGCAAAGCATACTGTGTCTAAGCCAAATTTCACAGCGTGCCAAGATCTGTCATAAATCTCAATAAAAAATGTGAAGTTATTCATGACGTGTTTTGGTAACAATTTATGCGGGAGGCCAGTAATGGTGTGGGCCACAACAGTATGCACTGTCCCATATGGGGCTCTTATCTTTCTATAGGAAATAAATAAGCCCTTTTCTCCAGGTTTTTTATTGAAATTGTACACTTGAGACTCCAGTCAGCAATCTCTCAACCCTTCCAGGAGTCCACACTGCATTGTTACTGTGTAGATGTGCCCCTCAACTCCTGCCTGGCTGAATGAATGCAAGCATGTGCTGACCCAGTGGGCCCCTAACTAGGAGAGAGAGAGAGAGAGAGAGAGAGAGAGAGAGAGAGAGAGAGAGAGAAAAAATAGAGTAGGCATGTGAATTGTGAACCCTGTCCCTCAGTAATTACCTCATTAAACAATACATTCCCGGCTCTTCTAGCTATTGTCTCATCCTTGATTGGTCTGCCTCTCCATTGGTTGACCCCCTGCCATGTGATCATCAAAAGATGCTATTGTTGCTACCAGTTTGTCCCCTCCATGTTCCATTTACCAAATGAACAATATCTGATTTGCTCTATTCTGTTTCTGCCTTTCCCTAGTAGTGCTCACACTACTAAATTACTTCATGTAACTTCACAAACTTGTCTTTCCATAAAAAGGATCAGGTCTGGATTATATTACTGCTGTCTCATCCCCAGACATCATGCTACTCATTTCCACTATCGGCTCTGCATCAGGTGCCATTACAGACAAAGAAATTAAATTTGTTTGTTCTTAAAATAACCACCACCCTACTGATGCGAGTAGTTTTCTCTGCACTGTGGGTCTCTGGGTCCCGCTCTTTGAGCAAATTTCACGCCTGTTGCAGTGCAGCTCAGGACAGAACAAAACACATTTTCTGCTGCTGAATTTTCCCAGAATGGGGCAGCAGAGGGAGGCCAGGAAGCCCCTCTCAATGGCCCACTGACCAACATGCTGCTCCTTTCACACAAGTGATAATAATAAAAAACAAATCAGCCGCGCCAATTGTTGTCTTTTCTCTATCCCCCTCGGACAATGGCTCAGACAGATATGGTTGTAAACTCCTGAAGTCCAGCTGGTTACCACAGTCCATTGGGCTAAGTTCCTTTGGGCAGTGAAAGCCTGACAAGGGTGAAGCGTGTGAAATTGCTACATTGGTTTCAACAGCGGTGAGAATTAGGAATCGACGCTTCATTTAACCAGTTGTCAATGAGGCCCAGTTTCCAAGGGAATGGGAGTCTGTGGGAATGGCCCAAATTAAAATTTTATGTGTGTTATCATATTACGCTTCCTGACTGCAATGTGTCACTTACAGTCATGTTGTGTGAAGACAACAGGACTCAGCTTGCATGTCCATGCCCTTATTTTGCCTACAGCATACTAATGACATAATCCAGGAGCCGTCCAAACGGCATCCTTTCACCAAATCTGCAGTTCATTCAGCTCGGGGGAGGAGTCGTTTCTTTCCCTCAAAGACATCTCTGATATTTAGCCCAACGTCTCATTGTGTGTGCTCTGAATCTCAGAGCAACGATGTTTCTAAGTGCTTCTGGCAGGATCGAGTCAACAGAACTGAGCTTTGAGCAAATGAATGGCGTTTGCGGTTGTGCGCCAGTGTCGGTGAGGAAGCCGCCTGCAGTTCTGCCTGATTCACTCGTACTATAGTAGAGTAATACATGTGTTTTGGTCTGCTCATGCATGTGTAATGTTGGGTTGGGAACAGGAAAGTGGCGCATAGCTTCAAAGAAGAACAGGACTGTGCTCTTGGTGTGAAGAGAGTCAAAGGTGGAAATTTACAAGGTGCCGTTCTTCGTGGGCCCTTTCATCCCTGGCCTTGTGCATATGAGAGCTGAAAAAAAAGGCTTTGGAATGTGAGAGGGCTGGCTGAGCTTCATTTTAAGGGTGCTCTGGACCTTCAACAGGGCTTTGGTCTGGAAGTGGAGCCAAGCAGTGCTGCATTACAAACCACGGCGTCATCTTTATCAGGACCATCTGCTCGTAATCCTCCGCAGGATTACTAACCCAAGATTTATCAACAGTACTCCACTTCCTCCTTATGTTCCATCATTTTTTGTTGTTCATTTTCAGGAAGAGTTAAGCGATGCGTTTTTAATGCAAGGGGGGCTCGTATTCTTTGCCAACCCCCTCACCCCTCTCGTTCTCTGTCTGTCTGTCTTTCGCTCCCTCTGTATTTTACTCTCTCTCCCTCCCCTCCAGGGCCTTACAGAGGCAGAAGTAAGACAAAGCTTCCTGGGCCCCCATGCCGTCAGCAGGCAGCGCAGTCCTGACCTCCCAGGGTCAAGGGTCAGCAGGTAGCAGATGGAGATGAAAGGCAGATGATCCTTTGCTGTCGTCCTCCAGGGGGAACACAGAGCAGTCTGTCTTCAGAGATCTTCACCGCCCTTCCGTCCATTTGGCTGTGTTTCAGACACAAGTGTTCACCATATGTGCACAGAGATTGGTGGTGAACCCAAGGAGGAGGGTTGTCAAATGTGTATTGATATCATTGTGGTTTACTTCAGGTACTAATAACATTGCATCCGCTATGTTGGAATAGCTGAACATTTGTAGGACATTATGATCATAAGCAGTAAATGGCAACCATTCTGAACTATCTGATATAGTATATCCCCCCTTTGATATTTTTATGGTCCATTGATGGGCTAGTGGTTTGCCGTCTGTAGAAACCCACTACTGTAGTATTTAATGTACAAGTCTTTTAAAGATCAGACAAAATATGAAACTAATCATTCAAGCGGACAGCCATTCTCAATAGAGCAAAGCAGGGTTTCTTACATTGGCTAATCATTGCCAAAAGGAAGGTTGTCTGCGAGGCCTATTTTGGTCAGCAAGTATTGAAAGTCAGTGAGAATCTGGGGCGCAGTTTGGTAGAAAAATATGAATGGAGATTGTGATTCTTCTGCAGCTTGCGTGCAGAACCAGTCCGTGCTCCCCTGTGATTTTGTAAAAGGTTTCCAGTAGATATAGAGACCCACTCCACTGACTGTGAACAATAAACAGGAGTTGGATGTGTATATTATTTTAGTCTTCTTTCTTGACTGCCTAGGTCGGATTTCTCAGCACCATATAAATACGGCCAGTGTATCCGAGCTGGACAGATAAAGGTTTTTCAGGGCTTGGCATGAGGTTCCTTTTACTGTAGCCCCTGTATATACACGGGGCGCTCTGTGCAGCAATGTTGGACACGTCTGTCCTTTTGCACAGAACAGGACCTTAGGCAACTGTGGGGCCAGTCTCCATACATCACCCCCTCCACACATGCTCTCCCCCCCCCCATCTGAGACTCACACCACCTTTCTCTGACGGCGATGGGCTTGGGACTCATTCAACCTTGTTATGCACCTCCAGTGAGAAGCAATGGTCCACGCTACATCCTGTCGTCTGTCCTGGGCCCGCTTGATTTAAAGTGGGGGAGGGGGGAGGGGGCAGGTAGAACTTGTTCCAGGGCCTATCTCAGTGGGTAGGGGATGTCCTGTTTTTCAGGGTCCACTTCTCCTAAATACTGCAGCTGGGCCCGGGGTCCCTCAGTGAGAGGCGTTTGTGCTGTCCCCCGTTTGCTCTGCTCTCTCACACTGTGTCGTGAATGGCCCTCTGCGTACATACAGGGACCATTGACTGCAGTGGCTGTTTGAACTGGGCAGCGAGGAGCTCCGGTGGAACGGGAAGAAGGATACGCCAAGTCCAGTGCTATATGCTCTGAACTGTGGCATACAGGCTTCAGAACCATAAAAGCACCATTTGTGCTCAGTGACCTGGAGGAGAATTACGAGTTTAATCCACTGAGCTCATTCTGCTCTGTGAAGAATATAAACACCGTACAGAATATATCCCTACAAAATTATTATCATGCCAGTAATGCTAACATCTTTTAATCTTTTGGGAAAATTATGACGAAAATTCTTACTTGTTAAAAATATTCTTGTTTTTCAAAAAGATAAAATGATGTAAAAATTACTGCCTTTTTTGGTACTTTGCACAGCCTCCCTTCACAATAATCACGCTGCCATCTCTGATATAATGACTTTTTTAAGAAGATGTGGAGTAATTCTTTGATTGTGATGTTGGAAAATGTGGCGATGTTATCTTCGTGGAAAAAGGACATTTTTAAAACATGGGCACGGGTTGGCAAAATTTTGATGACAATTTCTGCTAACACGCTAACAATGTTTCTCACTAAATGTCCATGGGATTCCTTTATCGGTTTTGTTTTGTTGTGCATACTGGTCAGTGACTTATCCAAACCCTAAATAGCCTTCTTCGCAATAAATCTCATCTCGTGTGTCCGGCTTGCAGTCATCTCCGGGTCAGTCTGGAAATGAAAATCTTTGTGCCTTTAGTTTCTGCTCCCCAGGAAGGGAATGGGCCAATCCAGGTCAGCCGTTGTTTTATTTGTGTCAATATGGAAGGTCCTGGAGGGGGGAAAGCTTGTATTCCACACTCCAGGAATGTGCTGAGTGGCTAGACAAAGAGCCTCAAAAGCCTTTTTTTCAGCTTTTCCTACTTGGTGAAATTAATTAAATGACCTACATTCTCTTCCTATGTTAAATAGCAGATTAAAAATTGTTTTCTGTATTAGTGACAAGGAGGGGATTTCTCTTCTTTTCACAGAGCTCGATAAACATAGTTGCAGTATACCAGAGGAGACTGGGTAGGTGGTCATTGAAATGTATACAAGCCATCTGAAAACATCTTATTGTTAAATCTGCTAGCACCCAGACTGTATCCATTTTAGTTGCAGATAAAACTCTTGGGAATCCGAAAGCCAGATGTGTTCCCCTGAAAATAACTGTTTATTGGATATATGTTGCGACCAGGAAAGGGGGGAATGAGAATGAGAGAACAAAATGGCAGTTTTGGCTGTTTTGGCTGTTTTGGCTGTTTTGGCTTTGGAGTTTCAGTTTAATTGACTGGAGTCATTTTGTCATTTATGGGCAATTTGGGTGAACAGCTGTCAGGAGTGCCACATTCCTGTAGGTTATGTGGTAGTACAGTGCATAGTTTAAGTGACTTACTTTTTTTGTTCCCACTAATGACCGCATTAAGCATTTTGCAGCAAGTAATCCACCCTTTAATAAAATGCAACACTCCTATCAGTGGATATGATGCCAACTGGCATACAAACCAATCAAACAAACAATCAAACAAAGTTCATATCACTGTACAGTTATTTCAGCCTGGTATTTATTTTCAAACCAGAATTGAGTCCACTTCACACATTTTGAACTGTGTAGGTTTTGGAAAGTTCCTTCTAACATACTTTTCTGCCCACTTTCCTTCCCCATACTTTGATTTCATAAATATTTCCCTCTTCCAAAACAGACACAGCCAATACATTCAGAGGCATGAGTCTCTGAGTAAGTGTAACATCTCTGTAATGGTCAGGGAAGATTCATAAAAGTTTGAATCAATTAACTTGGAACTTGTTTTTGTCAGTGAAATCCTGGTCTGGGCCCAGCCTCTTGACTGCTTTAATTTGCTTCAGTGCTTGGCCAGCTGAAACTTAGAGCATGAGAAAACCACAAGAGGCTTTATTCTGTCCTTCACATTCCTCTAGCTCCAGCCCCATTCACTGGCCTGTTTTCACTTGTTTTTTTTCTCTTCTCTCTCATGAGGGGGAGGGGGTAGATCTGTTTTCTCATCGAGAGATTGAAGCTGATGTGGGCATGCCCTACACATTCTGTTGGTGCAGTAACTTAATATGCTTGCTTCTTTCTTTCATGAGGTTAGAGAACACATCACACACAATCCTGCATGTCTTCCCATGCTAAATTATTCATTTGCGTGAACTTTACTTGGGGTTCTGAGTAGAGGCGATATGGATATATGACCAAACCATCTGCTCTTTTTTGCTTTGGGACACAGTTGGTTTTTGCACAAGGGCAGCAGTGTGGCTGCTGTGATGCGATGCTGCCATTTTTAAGATGTTCCTTTAAGACAGAATAGGGATTGCTGTTTGATAGTAGATTGTTTCCTGCTTTTCCTGACTATCCTGATAAGTAAACCATGGCTAAGGTACAGTCTGTGCTCTGCCTTGTGCAAAACAAGAGAGAAAAGATATCTTTAGTCAAAATGATTTGTGGTTATGTCTCTGAAGCAGTCTCTGTTAGCATTAAAAGCACCTGGAATGCGCAATTAAACATTCTGGACACAATCAATTGGGGCATGGCAGCTGTTACTGTTGAGATATAGTATATAGCAACAACAGAGATGGATGATCAATCAAAGATTGTCAGCCTGTCCTCTCTGGACATTTAAATGTATGCTTACAAGTTTACTTCAACTGTTTTGTTTGCAAACATAATGGCTTGAAAGTTGCATGTGCACTTTGTTAAGCTTGAAATATATTGTATGTGCTCAACATTTCCACATGGACCTTGATTTTACACATTAGCCAGCAAACAGTTCTTTGTGGTTTGGATCATGTCTGAGAATTTCCCATTTTGGTGGGAGGTCATTCGAAAGGAGCAGGTGTGCTAATTACAGTGCACAGTAAATGCTCTGACTTCCTATGCCCCTGATCTAGTTTTCATATTTTAGGCATGCAAAAATCTGTGTGTGAGAGGGAGAGAGAGAGAGAGAGTGTGTGTGAGAGAGAGATAGAGAGAGTGTGTGTGTGTGTGTGAGAGAGAGAGAGAGAGAGAGAGAGAAAGAGAGAGAGCAGGCAGGGTGGGAGTGGGATATGGGGTATGTGTTTTCCTTGTGGTGAAGTATTTGGGGAGACCCTGGGGAGCACTGGCACACCTTCTCTGGTTCTTTAAAATAAACAGACTGAATATTTCTGCTAGAGGAGATTAAGCAAAAGACACCAGACTGGGACTAGAAGCCCTAGATGATTTTATTGCAGGCTGTGCAGTATCTTTTCCCTAGACCTGTTACTCCCTCGTTCCAGGTCTTTCTCTGCCCATGGTGTTCTTGACCCTGGTGACACTGGTTTATAGCTGATAATTACAGAGTAAAGCACAAGAATGGACTGGCGGCAATGGGAGGCATCATTCATAACTCCCCGGTCACCGGAATGGGCAGGCAGTCCTGCAAGCCACTCAGCCTGAAACATTACATTGATTACATTTCTGATCAAATGAGATAATATTTTTAAAGTTGGTGCTGAACACAAAATATGCTCTAAAGCAAGAGTTGTAATGATTTTCTAGAATACAGCGGTTATTGTGGTAGACTTTTTAGACAGACTTATACAGACTTTATATCTGTAATGCCTGAAGTATGACAATGAGCTGTTTGTCATTTTTAGATAATTAATGTTGCGAGTAGGAATTCAATATTAATTTCATAAAGTTTTATCGTTTGAATATTCAAACTTGAGATCACTTGTTGCCTACTTGGATCAGTGTAAAAACATGCACAAATAATAATAATAAAAAAGAAACGTGACAAGAACTATTTTCGTTCACATAAACTTTCTTGAAGAGGAGATTAAGAACCCAGCCAAAAACAACAGTGTGTCAGTGAATGTAAATCTTTTTGCAGTGAATAATTATTTAGACAGAAAGCTGTACTTTTCTTCAAGTGCTTGTGGGAACAAATCAGGGTTAATTTATTTGAATAGATGACCTTCAGAAGAACCATCGCTGCGGGCTATGCGTGGTGTATGAAGAGGTTGTGGGAGTTGGTGCCTCCTCCTTCCCCCGACTGGTACATTGTTACAGGCAAACGTGTCTACGATGGCATTTTTCTGCAGTAAATAATGAAAGCTGGCTTTCATTTGAGGTCGCAGTTGCATTTCTTCTCATGACTAAGACTCGTTTAATGGCCAAACACTCACAAACCTCAGTCAGCAAGCCTGGAGCGGGAAGAGAAAGAAGGAAGAAAACTTCTTCAAACAGCTCGAAAAACCATTCATGGTTTGATGTCTCATAAATGCATCATGATGTGTGTTTTCTCTTACAGTGTTTTACAGTGTTTGTTCACACTAGAGCACCCTGTCATTACTTAAACAGGCAAACCACTCGGAAATTCACAAACTCTAGTCCCAGAATCCTCCTGGCTCGTTAGCCTGTGATGTCAGCTAATGGCTTGTCTGACTGAGGACAGTGCAGTGTCCGTGAAAGGATGCACTGTGCTGCATCCACACACGATCTTCACACTGTCACAAGCCTACTCTTATCATCTTTCCTCCATCATGTGAGGATCTCTTACCATTCATACGTATCAGACCTGCAGGGATGCCAGTGCATTTGTAGTCCATCTTGAAATAATTAGCCTTATTATTTTGTTTTGAAGAAATATACAAACTTATGTACATGTATATACACAATAACTATAACTTCGTACAAATACATACTGCATGTTCCCTTTGTGTATTTAATGAAAACCATGTGATGTCCTGAAATAATTCCTGGTAGAAAAAGTGCTCCTGCAGAAGGACTGTAACTTTCATCCGATAAACTTGTGAAAGCAAGGGGCAGTTTCACAGAACTCTTTTTGTTTTCATAGACAAAGACCATCAGCAGAACAAATTACATATGATATTTAAGAATTATGTTTGGTCAAAAACCATCTTGGGCTCATATTTTTTCAGTTCTCTCAAATATTTCTGTATATATTCCATCCACTACCTTAACTATGACCACTTGGATCAGAATGCATTGACTTGCACCATTGCCACAATTAAACCAAGCCAATGTGCTTTACAAAAGAGTAGATTCACTGCTTTCATTTTCCCAGCAGTCAGAATTCCATTATTCTTTAGCCCACTTTAAAAATCTCTTGCTGTGATATACTTACCACACACAAGGTGAATGCACAAGTGTGTTAAGAATATGTAATACCTTTGTTATAAAATCAAATTGCATGATTTTATTGCTACTTTTCTGGTGCCCTTTTTGTTACTTTCTAAATGTTAAACGCTCCCAGCAATATGGCAGCCCAAACAGAGAACTTAACCAAAGAGAGAGGCATGGCACCTGTCCAAGTATCCTCACGAAACTGTATATTCTCAAATGTCTTATATAATTCATATAACAAATATTAGTATTACACAGTATTATTGCCTCAGTATGAGTATCATTGATATGTAATTCTGCTTCAGAGAGGGCATGGAGAGTGTTAATGAATAACTCTAGTTCACATAAATTGAACAAATTGTTTATGACGATTGCAGTCGACAGTTTGAAAATGTCTGGAATGGCTTCTGACTACAGTGTTGCCCCCATTAAGTTGATCTTTGTGAACTGTTTATCTAACTGTAAGGTTCTCTCTTAAATTTCCTCTTTAGTCCACTGCTCTGCCTGTTCTGCTGACCTATCCTTTTTTCTCAGCAAATAAAAATGCCTCTTAAATCCTACATGGGTGGGAGCTGGATTGTCCATTTGTATTTTGTTAACCAATAGTGAATCCACTGGCATCGACTGATTAATTGGAACTGAGAGGTAATCTGTTGAACCCGTTCAATGCCGTTTTGGAGGAAATGAACAGGGGACTCTAACGTTCTGGGCCCTCATTTATCAATGTTGTGTTGCTGAATTGTGAATTTCTGAAATTTCTGGGTAAGTGAAAGAAGTAAAAGATAAAATACTTTGCAGACACTGAAATAGACGTTCATCAAGGTGGTAGAAAAATGAACCATACTTTCTGAAACCCTCAAAAATCTGACTCATTTGACTAGTAAGAGAATAAATATTGCCTGGAAGCAGGCCAGAGCTGTGGTAAATTCTGACTCATAGAGTGCAGAAGAATTGTGATCCACAACAAGGGAAAGTCCAACAGGGAGAGGGTGGAGTGTATCTTCTCTGATGGCAATGTTGCAGAGCTCAGAGCAAGCCAATGCCAATGTAACAAACCTTTTTCAATGAACATGTACATTACATTAAATCCATGTTGTGGTATTTGAAGGACCGTCATTTTAACAGGTAGCCCCGGTCTCCTGCAGTCATAACCACAAGATTCAGATATGTCTTTCCCAGCAGAAGTCTAACCTATCAAATCAAATATATAAAAGTCATCTGTTTGCAACAGCTCCTCCCTGGAGGTTAAGGCCAACTCAACTGTTCTGTGCTATAAATGAATCATGTGTCCCACCTGGCTATTTGGCCACTACATTCAGCAAAGCCTTAATGTGAATCACAGATGACCTGCACATTAAATGAACGGAATGCTTTTCTGTTGATAGAGTTGAATCCATTGAATGATAGTGCTTTTGCAATGTGCAATGTGTGTACATTCAATTGCTCCAATGGTATTGGGAAATCCATCAATCATCTGGTGGACGTCCTTTTTCACTGTGGCCTGTCGTGCAGCAGCGTATGGAGACTGTATGTATCGTGGGGCCAATTAAATTCTGCCATTGAGGACTGCAGGCAATGCTCAGCTCAGGGTGGGTTGTGAAGAGCCAAGCCGATCCACGACCTCCCATCGGAATGTGCCGGTGGTCTGAGGACTTGAATGTCTACTGGAATGGCGTTGGTGCATTTTGTCTCCCTTCCCAATACTGGGGAAAGTTGGTGACAGAGACCCGACAAAATAAACCTTGGAAAACCAAGTCTATTAATGAGCCAAGCATCATTCTCAGCAAAACAATTAGCATATTGCAACATGTGCCAGGTCCTCAAGCAATGCACGATTTGCCATTTTACACAAATCACAATCAATGCCCCAGTGTCATTTTATTTGATTTAACAGGTGGCCTAAATTGCCTGCAACATTAATTTTCACTCTCTTTATAATTGACATAATTATTAAATTTAGCATAAATGGTTTTATATTTATGAATTGGATACCACCCAGAGAAAACAATTGGTAGGCTAAGGGCGTATAAAATAAATATGTAAATAGACAGGCTGTTAATGTGCTGTCATTTCTTTTTTCTTTAGAGTTTGTTCATTTGATAAAATACCATCTAAAAGCCCTTTTCGCCATTTGGTGGATAATAATTAAAGAACAGTTTCTCTTTTCAACAACTAGGTGCTGTTTGTAAGCATGGTCAGAGCTGTGCTAAAACATTTTCAAGTGTAAGTACAAATGGAAAAAACTAACACTTAGTTTGCAAACATTTCTGTTCGCACGCAACGTTGATAAATGAGAGCCCGTTCGTTATGCTTTTGTTGCAGTATACTGCCTGTAAATGCAGTGATGTTGTCATGTTTTATGCCTCAACTTGGCTTGTTTCCAGGCCATAGAACCACATGGTGTTCCTTCACCTTTTTGAACTCAGCTAATTTCGCAATATGTCACCTCCAATGATTCTGATATTACAGCACAGAGACTTTATGAACCTTTCTGGACATGCACATTAACAAATCAATTCACATCACATTCTAAACTAGGATCTGTACTCTGTACTTTAGGGGGCCAATCAAACAGAAATTCATCTCAGTCATTTTCTTGCAGCACAAGCATAAACAATGTTTATACTATGTCCAGGCTGTGGTGAGATCACTTTCAGTCCCAGGCTGAAACACTTGCTGTTGTACACTTTTACAATTTGGGGACTTCAGCAAGGGATCTCAGGAATGCAAACACAATGTGAACCCAGCAGGAAATCTGTTCATTTGGCTAGACAGCTAACTGGACACTAATGTTCATGGACACCAGCAGCAGTGGTCACTTTCTCTCCCTGCAGACTGACCATAAAACCCCTGCCGGGATTTATGCTGAAAGTCCAATGTGATTTCCCCTTCACATGGGCAAAAACTGTCTAAATGGCTCATCAAGAAGTTTTAATTAAGCCCCCACTGCACTGCATTCACTCTTTTTTTCAGATCTTCTTTAATAACCATGAAAAGAGGGAAAGGAAATTAATTAAAGCAGTGGTTTGCCATTGCATTCTTCCATGTATTGATAACATGCATTTTATTAGAGAACTTTATTAGGTATTTATTAGACTTTTTAGATGTGTTAATCCTTCTGCTGCTGTAGCCTATTCACTAAGAGGTTTGACACATTTTGTGTTCAGGGATGCTCTTCTGCATGCCACTGTTGTAACTGGTAGTTATTTGCATTACTGTCACCTTCCTGTCAGCTTCAACCAGTCTGGTCATTCTCCTCGGGCCTCCCGTTTCTGCCCACAGAACTGCTGCTCACTGGATGTTTTTTGTTTTACACACCATTCTCTGCAAACTCTAGAAACTGTTGTGTGAAATTCCCAGGAGATCGGCAGTTTCTGAGATACTCAAACCAGCCTGTCTGTCACCAACAATCATTCCACGGTCAAAGTCACTTAGATCACATTTCTTCCATTCTGAAATTTGGTCTGAAAAACCTGAACCTCTTGACCATGTCTTCATGCATGTATGCACTTGCTGCCATATAATTGGCTGATTCAATATTTGTATTAACAAGCTGGTAGACAGGTCTACCTAAGAATGTAATCACTGAGTGTACATGCAACACGCATTTTGGGAGTTTTATTGTATTAAACAATTTAATACAACACTCTGTTAATCAACACCTTATGTTCCATTCAAGTTATATTGAACTGGCTGCATGGCATTTCTGGGATATTATTGATGACTTTGCACTCCATCTGTGGGGGAATGAGAGCAAGGATGAGGTCCACATTCTCTCCAGCTCAATATGAACAATGAGCAGCAAGGGAGAAAGAGGGATAAAATTGTCCATCACGGGTGAAAAACATACGGTTGTTTTATATGTTACTCTTCATTGATAACCCTTTTATAGTCTCTAAGGGTGATTCTGTGAGACTTTGGAAATGTGCTTTCGATTCCATGATGCATTTTCAAATATACTGTCATTCCCCACTGTGGCTCATAAGAACGCAGAGAAATATGAAGTATAGCTGAATGTCTTTGAGGCAGATATACACACTGGCTTGGGTCATCTAGATTCAGCCTGTACATCTGGTATTCCACAGAGTGAAAGAGAAAAGAGTGGGAGCTTGTGGTTGAGAAAACATGATTCTCTTTCAGGCCAGGAGTGAAATTTGACCTCTATGAGACCATCAAGCCGTCACAGGGTTTTAAGCCCCACCTGTTTCTGGATCGACCGCCAGTTGTCCAACACCAGTTGTCGACCTCAGTCAATGTTGGAAAATGTGTGTAAAATGCCAGTCCTCCCCTCCCCTGATAGCTTTGCCTGACCCAGGGAGCCAGGCCTGTATGGTTAAAACCCTGCTGGTTGAGCTGATCACTGGCGGCATTGCTTTATTCCCTTGTGGAGTGCCCCATAGCTGTTGTTTTTGTCAGGACATTGAGAACAAAACTTGGGACTGTTGAGTGGAGAAACTATCTTAATATTCCGCCAAGTTATTGTGCAACCCTGAATTCTCTTCTTTCCCTATGCTGTGTGAATGGGCAAAAATATTTATTATAAGACATGATATGTTTTAATCAGAAACAGATGGCCCATTTAAGTATTCCTAACTGTGTGTGGTAACTGTGTCTTAAATTCTGCTGGGATATTGTGGGGCTTTTGGAATGGATACTGATGATCGGCATCCAGGTCTTGAATTATGAATTTTGGCATATAAGAGCAGTGAATTTCTTGTTAGTGGAGCAAATCAAATTTAGGTCGGCACGCATTTTTATTGAAATGTTAGGATTAAAAGTAGTTTGATTGGTTATAAGTACTATTTCCCAGCCATATTTTGTTTGCAAGTGGGAAATGTATACAATAATGACTTGGCTTTGGCACTCTATAAACTCTAAACAATGAAGTTGTGTGTGATGTGGTAATGAAGCCAAAGAGCTCAAGAGGTTGTGGTTCATCATCGTCATTTTGGAACGGTGTTAGGCATACAATGCTGCTCATTTTCTCATGTACAAAAACTGTTATAATCTATTAAATCCCTTGTATGTTATTATACTCCTATTTTATCAGCCTGATAAAGAATTCTTCAAATACCTTTTGTTTATTTTTGACCTATATGCCCCTTTCAGCCCTAAACAAAAAAAAAAATTTTTCACTTTAAGGGTGTTAAAATGAGATATTTATCACACTGCAGCTCTTTCCCTAAGCTGCTGAGATATATGTCCACATGCATGCACTGCAAATATCTGTAACACTTAACTTCCAAGGGATATTAACTTTCTGCACATAAATTCAGGAGTAATGCTTGAAACATCTGTGGTCCAGTTGTGCCAGATCTGGAAGAGTCTGCCAAACCCAAAGCAGGTACCCCAGGTCAGGATTGTCACGATTTCCTGCCTCGATACCCCAAAATCTATCCAAATAAGAAAGGGAAAGAGTTTAGAGATGGTGTGGGTGATGCCTGGACTGAGTGTTGTGTGGGGGTGGGGTGAGGAAAGGGAGGAATGGCATTACCTTAAAATGTGGGTGTCTTTTTTTCTCTTTTTTTCATCTGGGAGCTGTCTTTTGAGCTCAGCAGGCTCATTTCAAACAGTCTGCTAATTCACATTTCACACATTCCTGTGGGAAGCCTCCTAATGTGAGATAGTAACCTGGAAGAGGGAAAGCTCATTTACTGTAGCAGAGATCAGGCGTGGAATGAGCGGTAAGACGGCTGGCTGGAACCTCCCCACAGTGCCCACTGTGAGAGGCGCTCCCCAGCCCCACATTCTGAGCCTTACTGAGCAGGCTGCTCAGTAATAGGGCCTGACTAGTGCTGACATTACTCCCTGGCCCCTGGACGAAAGCGTGGTGCCAATACTTTTTCAGTACCACGCCCGTTGCATGCCTGCATGTATTTGTATAATCTATGAATATTCTCCCCCCATAACATTGTGCTTTTGGGTCTGCTGGGTTGCTCCGTTAAAGCACCGTGCTGCAGTCCAAGAATGAGCCCAACGGTCTCGGATCGGACCCAAACCGCGCCAGAGCCGAATGTCGCCGCTAGTTCCATAGGGTGATGTGCAATTGCCAGTTATGTCTCTCGGGGTATGGGAGGGTATGGGAGGGTTCAGTCATTTTGGCGACCCCCACTGGTCTTTCAGGCACCCATGGACTGTATATGAACACTGCCTTTGAAAGGTCTTCCTCCAAATGCACTTTGCTCTAGTCTGCAGTGTGAAAAGAAGCAGCTGGCACAATCACATGTCTTGGAGGGGATCCATGGATGTCCACATTCTCCCGAACGGCAAAAAGTGTCATGCTCTTGACTAGCTGAGTCAATCACATGACCTTTTATGCGATTGAACATGCATTTCACTTGCTGAAGGCAAGACTGAAGGCAGAAATGCCCTGAAATGCCCTGAAACAAACAGGAACAGCCTGGCAGAACATCACCAGGGAATGTACTCAGTGTCTTGTGATGTCTATGGCTCACATACTTCAGCCTGTCATCAAATGCAAAGGATTTGCTAACAACTAATACATATGACTTTACTGTATTTAAGATTATGTTAACTTGTCCAATTACTTTTGGTCCCATTCAATGGAGGGATTTGGATTATGTATGAAAAACTGTACAAGCTCTAGTTCTCATACTCGTTTCATGTACATTTTAATGTGCAGGTGTACAGATCTAAAACAACAAAAGAGGTGCTACTGCCTAAATATTTATGGATTGTACTGATAGGTCTGATAATTGGTCATGTATTTTAAGAGCATTTGTTATGGATATAGAGAATGATATCTTCTCCAATGACTGTAAATACTTCTTGCTTCGCTGTGCTTTCTTTGGCTTGATCTCTTTGGGCTGTGCTCCTTAAATGATCCCAGCGAGTGCAGAAGGGAAATGATGATTATATCATATTTGGATATCCCCATGTTGTTTCTTTGGGGCTCCTGGAATAATGTGCCCTTAAAGTGAAGCAAGACCATTTCTGAAGCAATGTCTGAGAACCTAAAAGTCACTCTGACTCATCGAGACATTAATTATGTAAAGTGAATGTCCAGACGATAGACACATTGATTGCACACTGAATACTGAATACTGACACTCACACTGAACTTACTAACATTGAAATGTGCCAGCTGAACATGACTGCCAGTAGCTATGAAAGTACAGTCTAGCGATGGCTCTTCTGAACTTACAAACAAAGGAGTTGTCTATAAACTAGAAAGAGTGAGTTCAATATGTTATGCTGTATATATGGGGTACAACAGAAAACTATGTTACTCTTGACAGCCCGAGAAAGTATAATACATGGAAGCACAGCCAGTCGGTTGAAATGTGATAGGTGTTCGAGGATGGCTGGTGGCATGGGGAGTATTTAATCAAGTGGAATTCTAAATTAAAACAATTGGGCTTCTGTAGCAAATTGAGTGATACAGCATCAACATCAGAGACCTGCTCTTAGAATGCGGCATAAGTAGTGTGTAAATGACATTAGCTCAATTGACGAGGAAACAATAATTTAAGCTCCGTGAACAAACCACAGTGGTTGGACCCGATTGTCTTAAATGCCGTCAGAAAATTATTGTGCAAATGAATATGGTTTACTGAGAAGTCCTCTGTGCTTACTGTAAAACTGACCACATTATCCTTTATGGGGGGGATTTTCAGACCACTTCCAGGAAGAAATGAGCGTGAATAAAAGGGAATAAAAGGGACAAACCAAGACAGCCTACGGACAGGCCAGAGCAGTCCCAGGGGACACCATTCATCAGACTTATCAGCCAGCATTCCCGGCCGTTTCATTAACCAACGCCACGCTGTGTCTGTGGCTCCCCGCTAGCCCCAGCCCTAGAGAAGCTCCAGCAGATCCCTATCTGTGTGTGAATAACCAAACAAAGGTGTGGCAGAGAATCGTGACCCTCCTTTTCATCCGCGGGACGGAAACCCAGAGCCGGGCCGTGTGTCACTGCACTTACCACGTTTCCTTCACTCTCCTCCCGGCTCAGCTTTCATTGAGAAACTGTAAAGGGTGTGAATTTCCAAAAAAGTCACTCTGACTCATCGAGACATTAATTATGTAAAGTGAAAGTCCAGACGATAGACACATTGATTGCACACTGATGTGCAATACTGAATACTGACATTCACACTGAACTTAGTAACATTGAAATGTGCCAGCTGAACATGACTGCCAGTAGCTATGAAAGTACAGTCTAGCGATGGCTCTTCTGAACTTCTATGAGAGTAGCATACAAAGGAGTTGTCTATAAACTAGAAAGAGTGAGTTCAATATGTTATGCTGTATATATGGGGCACAACAGAAAACTATGCTACTCTTGACAGCCCAAGAAAGTATAAAACATGGAAGGACAGCCATAGAGTCAGTTGAAATGTGATAGGTGTTCGAGGGTGGCTGGTGGCATGGGGAGTGGCATTCTAAGACATCTGAAAATGATGGATTGGTATATGCCTACTCATTTATTTTGGAGAGATCCAAGGGCAATAGTTCCTTCACATTAAAGGCATGTTGACCCCAGTCTGTGAACCCTACAACTCCCCCCCTTTCAGTCCTGGGGTTAAGTGTCCTTTCACAATTCTGCTCAAGACACAATCATTGTTATTAATAGCCTTTTGACAGTCAGAGTGAAACAGAAGCAGTTGTTAATTATTTGATTTGGGATCAGTAGATGGAAAAATCTGATTTATTCACATAGACATATTCAATGTAAATACTGAACATAAATGCCACAATTAGTTATTTGTTATTAAATGAGGCTTCATCTTAGATACAGAACAAACATAGGTGTCAACCAACAGTGGTTTAAATATTTAATCAAGGGGAATTCTAAATTAAAACAATTGGGCTTCAGTAGCAAATTGAGTGATACAGCATCAAAATCAAAGACCTGCTCTTAGAATGCGGCATAGTAGTGTGTAAATGACATTAGTTCAATTGATGACGATTTAAGCTCCGTGAATAAACCACAGTGGTTGGATCCCATTGTCTTAAATGCCGTCAGAAAATTCTTGTGCAATTGAATAAGGTTTACGGAAAAGTCCTCTGTGCTTATTGTAAAACTGACCACATTATCCTTTATGGGGGGGATTTTCAGACCACTTCCAGGAAGAAATGAGCATGAATAAAAGGGAATAAAAGGGACAAACCAAGACAGCCCACGGACAGGCCAGAGTAGTCACAGTGAACACCATTCATCAGACTTATCAGCCAGAATTCCCGTTTCATTAACCAACGCCACGCTGTGTCTGTGGCTCCCCGCTAGCCCCAGCCCTAGAGAAGCTCCAGCAGATCCCTATCTGTGTGTGAATAACCAAACAAAGGTGTGGCGGAGAACCGTGACCCTCCTTTTCATCCGCGGGACGGAAACCCAGAGCACGGCCGTGCGTCACTGCACTTACCACGTTTCCTTCACTCTCCTCCCGGCTCAGCTTTCATTGAGAAACAGTAAGGCGTGTGAATTTCCAATAAAAGTGGAAAAAAGACACTGATTTTCCTGAAATAGACAGTTGTAAACAGGATAGCTTGTTTAAGCTGGTGCATGGTGCAATGTTGTTGAGGATATTACTGTACTAAACAGTTTGAGTAGCTCCTAGGCTTAGGGGAGTTACTTTCTGTATTCCAGCAAATCAAACACTGGGCTTTAGAGCACTCAGGACGCCTCCGGATGTTTCTGCTTTTTAATTTAAAATTACAGCCTGGCGTGGGTGGCAAGGGATGATATGGAATTGAATTAAGCCGTGTCCTGGAGGAAAGACTTATTTAATCACAAACTCTGATTTGAAACTTCAAATGTTTTCCTTGTTTAACTCTGCAAATACAAATGTAATTATACTGGAACTAAATCAGCCAGAGGTTCAACTGGATTGATATTTTTACTGCTTTCTATCCCATTTTGTGTTGAATATTATTTGACCGCCTACATCTTCTGCCCCCTAGCTAGAAAATGGGACATCAGACAGATGACATGCAGCAAACTGGGTCTCCATCTGCTCTGGGTTGTCCTGTCCAGTACTGTTTCAGTTCAGTTCTGCTGTCCCCAGGGCTGCAGTGGTCAAAACACATCTATATCTGTCCACCACCATATATACTAGCCGTATCCGTTCGTTCAGATAAAACATGTTCAAATTATGATCATAATGTAATGGCACAAGTACAATATAACGTTGGTTAGCTTTGACCTGATTGGCTTATTATACGTATGTTCATAGATTTGTTGGTCTGCTGTTAACCTAAATCCAAACGACAAACGTTTAACATCTTTGCTGGTATAACCTGTGTGATGTTTTTCTTTTTGAAAGCCATTTATCTGGGACATGCATTTAGCATCTTTGGTGTGATGGCCTGCTTTATTATTTTTCTTTTCTAGATCTGCTCTTGCACCAGCAAAATGTCGAAAACAAACTCTGGAGGTCATTTAGAACCTCATGTGGAGTGGCAGTGGGAACATTCAGCAAATTATGTATTTTTGTTTTGCATTCAAACACTCACTTGGAATCTAGACTCCATATTTAGGCTGCATCTCTCTTTACCTCTCTCTCACCCTCTCCCAATCCTCCAGACTCACATATACATTTCAGATGGCCCAACCAAAGACCAGTCCAACCAGCCATGCCTGAAATATAGAGGAAACACAAACAATACTTTGAGATTATGAATAGAGAAAAAATATATTTTTTACAGATGCTTGCTGAAGAACTGATAAATGCATTATATATTATTTAAAAATGTTCATATTTCAGTATCTATGAAACTGAAGCAACTACCAAGAGTTCCTTTTAAAGAGCTTATCACCATGTTGTTATATTCCGGTTAAGCCAAGTTTCTTCAATCCTGGAATTGGAATTTGTAATACTACCACACGCCCACACTAAACCACATTTGAGTAATAATGAGATACAGCTGCTCTTATACTGAACTGAACTGAAAATGAGCCTAGCACAAGGCCTGTGTTATCTGCAGATAGTAACGCATATACAGTTGGAAGTGTGGATTGAGTGCGAGTCTGTTATTGTGCCATGCTCGTGTGGCAGGTAGACCAAACACAGCTCGGACCTCTCTCCCCCTCCCCCATCCTGCCTGCAGCTGCACATCAGCGCTCGCTCAGGGTGTGGTGAGTAGGGAGACGGGCGGAGAGCGTGCGGTTCACGCGGCTCAGGTGCTGCCTGCTTCCTCCCGCCAAGAGCCGGTGTTTGCCATTCAGCCTGACAAGGCTGTGTAAACCTGCCACACGCAGCCCGGAGTCTGGAAACATCTGCCCCCGGGCTAAGTCAACAGACCCCGCGCTCCCGCGCCAGCCCCGGCACACGCCTTACAGTTGGTTCACAAACCGCTAGAGTAGGGAGCGGCTCTCACGGTGTGCCGTTACTCAACGTGGCTGGAATTTCAGACACGCTCGCCCTTGAATCAACATGGCAGCTGAGTGGAACCATAGTGCTTCCTCCCATACATCCCTGACCCGTCCACGCCACCAGTATCCTTCTCTCACATATGGTGGGCCCACCCCCAGGATCCAGAGCTCACCTGGACCAGAGAGGGTCAATGGTGTGCTGTGGCAAGTGAAGCGTGTGACCCAGTGATCCAGGCCAAGTTCTTCGCATGGAAAGACGCGACGGCGCAGGCTGTATAGGCTGGGAGCAGCCACGGCGTTAGCCGCTGATGCAAACAAACGGGATAAACTGGGGTGCCCTCCTCATTCGGCGCGTTAGCAATCACTGCTAGCCTAGCCTTCCCGGAACGTGACCCGGTCACTTCTGAGAAAGTGAGATTAGTGGATGCCTGTGGCTGATGAGCAGGGGGCTACACCTCCTCAGAGGGGGTCTGGAAGGCTGACAGTTGGGTCAGGATGATAGGACACAGCTGGAGTTGGGGACAACAGGGCTTCAGGGCGCCCGCAAGGCTGACAGGGCCAACTGCTCCTCCTTAAATTAGTGCCAGTGACATTTACAGTGCTGAATGATGCGCTACGCCAGGGTTCATTCTTTCATATTGCTTTAGGAGCTGGCTGCTGACACACACACATACACACACACACACACACACACACTTAGATACATATGTGGAATGACTGGTTTTTGGAATAATGTCAATGAAAGAGCTCAAAGTTAAACCAGGAATACTTGAAACTTTGTATACACAATCGCTCTTAGGACAGCTTATATCTTTGCATATTTCACTACATTTATATGTTTAAAAGTCATACGCACTTCCAAGTGCAGAAACAAGTAACCTTCAAGGAAATTATTTAAATTGCATTTTCTTTATAATGCATATGTAATATGCTTGAGCAGTGAAATGTGCCAACATCCAGTATTCACATGTAAGTAATCTGTGTTGGACATGTGCCTGCTTGCCAGTGGTAAGTGTTTTTGTTTTTATCTCTCATATTATTTCAAGTCTAATATGAGAATAACTAGCCCATGAAGTGAGTGAGATATCCAGATAATGACAAATAGACACTTAAGGAGGTATTTACGCAACTAAGTGGAATCCGGCCAAGTTCATTGTCTACATACTTATGAAAAGCACTCCACTTTAAAAAAAGTGACTACAGGGGTTACATTACTATGTTGCTGCTCTGTGTGTGGTGCGGGAAATTGACTGGCACCTGATCTCTTGCCAAGGTGTAGGTGAACTTTTCAGACACAAAATCCTGTCGACGAGTAGCAGCCAACCACAAGCAAAAATTAGCTAGCGGAAAAACAAAACATTTATGTTAAATAAAGGTCCTATGCCAACTTTATGGCACCGCTGCCTGAGTAGTCTAGTATGAGTACCATACATGAGAGAGAGTGAAAGTGAGCGCAAAAGCAAGAATGAGTGTGAGAGAAAGAGTGAGTGACGGAGATTATCTAGAGCTCTGTAGAAAAGCGATGGAGGAGCGGCTTCTGACAAAAAACATTTATGTTCTGTAGTATTCAGCATGTACAAAAGGTAATAAAAAAGGCCAATTCAAGACTGGGTCAGACTGTTATAAATTGGAGGGCTAGTACTATGTGACCCAGGCTGCTGGAGATGTCAGGCTTATAGCCATTCTGACTAGTAACAAAAGTTCTTAAGTCCTACCCCTACATAAAAATTCCAGCTGCTGGTCGCCTTTAACTCTCATTATAGTTGAAAAAATGACAGACAAAGGTCTACTCCAAGTTCAGTGGTACAGTTCCTTCTGCAGACAGATTTTGTGTGAAGCCTGTCTCTGACCTAATACAGTGGGACTCAGCAGGACTCATTTTGTGCCATAATGAGTGCCACTATTTGTAAATAATTTCAGAAAACACCCAAAAGACCATTGGATTTCTCATGAACATGCAAATCCACTTAGCATGCTAATAGCAGACATGCTGAGGGAATTATGGGTCAAGGGTACGTAAACGGTTCAGTGCCATTTGTTTTTTACTGGGCTTTATCCAAACACAAAGTGGAGACGAAGGCTTCAGAGACAAGATACAACATGAAGCAACAATCATTTGTTGGTACAGACAGTTAGGTCAGCCATGACTCTATGTCTGTGTCAACTTTACTTTTTTTTTAAGAAATGAAGTAATGCACTGTAAAAAATAGTTATTATCCGAAGCAGGCAGTATAATAACTCATGCCATCAATGTATGCTAGAATGCACTAAGCAGAGAAACTGGAGCAGGGTTTGGTACTGAGCAGTAGTTCAGCCACAGGCACTCCCTCTGGTGGTTTTATGGAAAATTGCAGCCTGGGTCACTGTTGTGCTGCAGATTCTGAGAGAATTACTGGTAAAAACGAAGGGTATAACCACTGCATTTAATGAAATTAGTGACTTGTGATGTCAGCAACTCATTGTAATGCATGCTCATGCACAGCCAAACAAATCGGATGCCTTATTGATGCAAGCGAAACTTTGCAAATGTCAAGCCATCCTGTTCCCATCACCCCTGCCAGGAGTCTCCTCTCCTTTCCCACAACCATTCAGTCTCTAGACCTAGCCAACTGCATATCAAAGCTGGCTGGAACGTGAGAAATTACTCAAAACAATGGACTCGTCCGAACAGTTATATATATATAGCAGGGGAGGAAGCTGTGTGACAAATAAAACTGAGAGTCACTTTCCTGGCTGAGGGAAGCGCCATCCAGCCGGCAGGTAGTGGCGCCTGCAAGATGTCTTCCTCGCTGGTTGTGTTCAGTTTCCATAATTGCGGCTCACTGTCTCTCAGTTGCCTGCATGATATGCCATGGTTTCCTGAGGAAGGGGTCTGTGTTCATTTGAATTCAGACATACTGGGCCATTTACTTGCCTGGCACTTTTTCAATGTATCCCACCTATGTTAAGACACTATACAAAATAATATAGCACTGTATATGTGAAGGTAAATATGTCTCAACATAGCTGTGAGCCCAGAGAGAATCGTGTCAGCATATTCGGTCTGTGTATATTTCCAACCCATGCAGTCAGTGCTGGAAACTGCCTGGCAATCTTCCACAAAGTAACTGTTGCAGGAGACAAGCACACAGAGATGGGGAGACAACTTCTTGTGCAAAAAAGCAATATCACCCAGGAGAATTTTTCGAGGAGCCGTCTGCAGAAAAACTCCAGATGTCTGTGTGCTTTTGCTTGCAAAGTGAAAATTAACAAAACATTAAGCATTCATTGACACACATACAACTGCACGACTGCAAGAATCATTAAAGCAATAGGTCCATTACCATTAAGAAACTAATGGTTTAACAAAAATAGATATATTGAGGAAGAAAGACTTGGATAAAAACAGCTCATTGAGAAAAAAGGATGAAGGGTTTCTTTCAGCAGATAATTTCCAGCATTCTTTACAAGGAATACATAACCAACATTAGTTGCACTTGCATTGTATTAGAGTTTATATCACATTACTTTGAACGAATGTAATCATAGGCACATTATCAAATAAACATGTGCATAAGAAAGGCAATATAACTTAGGTAATAGGTGTCTGGTCTGAAGATAATAGGTGTCTGTCATAAATACAAAGCAGATATTTGTATTAAGAAGGCAGATAAACATGATTAATTGGGTCTAAATGTGTTCCCCTCAATCCAGACTCCCCGGTGTGTTAGTGCTGGAGCTAATATCATTATTACTGTCTGACTCCAAACTAAACGGCTTTTATACTGTAATTTGCCCATTCTCGAATGGCCAGTGTGCCATCTTCACGGCTATCTGACATATCTCTGAGGGACATTACACAGTTTAGTCTGTGAAAGTGAGCTCTATCTCAGTCTTCATTCATGCTTATGCTCACAGGAATATACTGTCTTAGTTTAATAGGGAAGCTTGAGGAATTCAGTGTGAAAGCATGCCTATATGGAAATGCATGGAAAACAATTTGCATTCTAAGCAATGGTCTCCATCCAGAACCTTCTTCACTTCATCCCAACCCCTCTCCTGTTTTCTCCAGCACTGCACAGAGGTTTTCCAATAAAAGCTTCAGTTTGTGAGTGTGATTGAGTGTGTTTTGGGTTACCACGCGGTCAGCACAATGAACTCTCAGCATTGACACGGTACTGTGACCAGTTGTATTGTTCTGCACAGGAAAAAGGGCTTGGGGCCTCTTCATGAGCCCCAACAGATGTGGAGCGTCAGGCTTGCCGAGTGGACCATGCCAGCTGGTCCTCACCCTGGAATGACGGGGAGGGGCTTGGTCAGAGTTTGACTGCCTAGAGCTTCTAGGGTCTTCCAAGGACAGCATGTAGAGGACCCTCCCCATTGATGACTGTACCCCAGCCCTCTTGCTTATTGACTGGGGCCCACCCATGCCCTTTGTGAATGGGCCACGTTCAGAACACTGACCAGAAAAGTCGTTCTGATGCAGGCCTGCATTACAGCACCATCGAGGCTATGCGCTAATACCCCAGCCTGAACCCCTCAGGCTGACATCACTCCTGAAATGCCTGAAAGGCGTTCATCTTTAGAGGCTACAGGCACTTCAGCTTGAGTTATGGTGAGCTGGACGTGCTCACTGTATTAGTAATGCACAATCTGACCTTTTCCGCTTTGAGCATTTGGACTGGGAGATGATTCTGCTGGCCAACCCGTCCTTCACTGGAAGCTTTACTTCTCCATATTTTCCTCTCTTACTGTTTGGAATGTTTGAAATGGCATGTGGACTGTTATCTGGCTATTAGTAAGGGCATAAAATTCAGACATACATATAAATTATGTGTAAGTTGATAATTTGTTTATGACTCATTTCTGGATTACAAACAGTATGGCCAGTATAAAATATATCTACAACCACGGCATTCAATCTATTTAAAAATGCTATGATTCCTTAAGATTTATAGATGATTCATTATTACTTACAAGGGAATTGAAAGGAAATATGCAGTACTTTGGCTGTGCCACCTAGCATTCCTGTGTGGTTAGAGCAGAGCTGGAACAGACACACTGAACAGGTGCAAGCAGTGAATGATTTCTTTCCATTGCTTTCAGAAGTACGTCCACAACACCACATCAAGGTGAGTGAGGAGTGTGAAAGCATATTAGCTTTATTTGTATGAAGATGTATATGAAGCAGACATGCAGAAAGGATGAATGGGGCGACATGGCTCAGGCAGTAAGAGCAGTCGTCTGGCAGTCAGAGGGTTGCCGGTTCGATCCCCCGCCTGGGCTGTGTCGAAGTGTCCCTGAGCAAGACACCTAACCCCTAAATGCTCCTGACAAGCTGGTCGGTGCCCTGCATGGCAGCCAATCGCCATTGGTGTGTGCGTGTGTGTATGAATGGGGGACTGCGAAGCATCAATTGTCCAGCGCTTTGGATAAAGGCGCTATATAAATGCCAACCATTTACCATGAAGTTGTGGTAGGAGAAAAGTCTGGGAGAATAAGCAGTGGGGCCTGCCAGGATTATGGTGCCACTAAGGAATAACATGGTGACTGCTGTCAAGTTCTGGCCTATAAAGCACATTGTCTACCAGCTTATTCATGAGTGATACACCACAAAACCCAGGCATCCAAAGGATGCTCTCTGGGATCAATTACCTTCTATAAGAACTGACCTTGTAGCCTAGTTTTATTTATGATTAACTGGCTTCACATACACTTTCCCTCTTTCTCTGGCCCTGCATGCACTTATTACAACAAAAAACGACTTTCCCTCTATAGGCATTTAGAATAATCATCCAGCACAATTTTTCCGAGTCTCCACCAGTGATGGATTACTCCCATAACAGATGTTGGTTATTTACCCCGTTCTGCTCGCTGAGTGTCATTTATTCTCAGATCTCCGAGTGGAAGCGATTGTTTGGACAGAGGGTCGGCCCCCTGCACGGTCCCGCTGTGTGGCTGGGGGGAGTCTGGGCAGAGCAGTGCGGCACAACGCACCCCAGCACGGCGAGGTGATTTACCGCCGGCTAATGGGGAGGGTCCCGGAGGATTACATCACTGGATTCTTAATCGCCACGGCCTCTTCTGGCAGATTGGACACGATCCAGGCGGAGAGAAAAAGAGGAAAAACTGCGGCCATGTGCAGGATAATTAATGTTCTCTGTCTTGAAGCAGGAAGATTTTTTTCTTGTTGTTGTGGACCTCATATGTACTGTAGCACCACTCTCTCCTTCCCATGCCCCTACATTAGCCCTGATTCACATATTTCAATGCACCTAGCACCCATTTTCACTGTAAACCTCAAGGAAATTGAGCAACCGACCATTGAGTGCAACCAAATGTAGACCTGGCTGACATGCATAAAGCCTTCTGGGAATCCTCCTACTCCCTGTTCATTTCCCCCCAGAAAGGCTAAAGCTAAAGTGCACTTCTGCAGTAAGCTTTGACCCCTCCACCTGTGCTGGCTCCCTGTAACTGTGTATAGAAGAGCTTTCTGCAGCACGTTGGGTTATTTCCACATTACTCATGGGCTGTGGGAGCCATCGGTCCATTTGGCAGGGAGATCACGTTGGCCAAGAGTCTCCACAGCTGGATGGGGAAATCAGCTTTTCAACACTTCCATTACACCACCAGCTCTCATCTGAGCTCTGAGCAAATCTCATCTCTGAGGATGAAATTAGCTCATTCAGAATTCTTATCAAGCCATATCCATTAATGCTTGACTAGTAAGATGATGTATGGATGTTTTAGAAATGCGGTCTTTACATTAGTCTCACTAAAGCTGTCCACAGGATGGCCAATGAGCATATGGATGTACTGGAGTTACTTGTGTACTTGTCTCCACTGATTTACATGGGTGTGAACATGGAAGCAGTGAAACATTTAAACATTTGATCCCCTTTAAACCCTCATATGAGGGTGACGGGACATAGGATTATTTTCTCATTTCTTACAGCTATACGTGATTGGTTACAGTTTTTACACCTGCCTCTAAACATCATCCAAGGGGATGTGGAAACCACTTTTTGGTATGCAAATAAAACAAAATACATACAGTATATTGCAATGGTTGTTATGCTGGGCTTAGCGCTTTTTTATATTTTTGTAGATTTAATGTGAAATACAGAAGATTAGGAATACACTGAAAGTGTGTTAGTGCTGTGAAGCAGCTTTTGCACTGCATTGGATAACAGTCTGAATGTCTGTTCTGCTAAATCCTGACACTTATCAGATATCAGAAAGATATTCTTTTTGCAATGCAGTACAATGTGAAATAAGGACAAAGAAACTTGTTTCAAAACGTGCACATTTTATGTAATCATGACTTGGATTCATGCAATATTTGTCCTCATTTTGGAGATTGTTAAACTTGGCAAAATATGTGAAGGAAAAAAGAGTGTGTTGACAGAAAGACCAGAGTCCCGAGTGATATGATGAAGCTATCACCTGAACAGTGTTTACAGGGTTAATGCTGCAGAGCATTAAGAGAGAAAGAGATCCAGGGTCCACCTTCATATGAGCCCAGCTCCTTTCTCTAGGTGTTTAGATTGCTCCCGTCACCTGGTGTGTGTCAAAGGATGTGCTCAAGACCTTGGGCAGCAAGAACCCAAGCAGGATTCCATGATACATTGTCCTTGAAAGCCCTCAGAAGGTTCTGTTAAAGTTAAAAGAAACTTCAGAGAACTCAAACCCATTTGTCTAATTCAATGAACCTTCAATGAGTCAGCAAGCATAGAATCAATAACACTGCTGGAAAAGTTAGCAAAAGTTCTCTCTCCTGCCTTGCGCACCAGTGCAATTGTGCAGCCCGTAAATCTTTTTGCTGTACTGTACATATGTAAGCCATTGATTGTTTTTTTTTCTACAGCGTACCCCTATCCTCTTATATTGTAAATGGATCATTTTTTCCCTGACTGTAAGTTCACATTGAGAACAAAAGTTTGCAATTAGCCTGACACTGTTTATAAAAAAAGAAAGAAAAACAGCTTGCATGTGAAAATGAGAAACATCTTTAGGGTCTCAGCTTTCCTGACTGTGAATGGGGAGGGGGCGGGGGGGGGGGGGGGGGGGGGGCTGGGCTGGGTAGCTCTTGCCAAAGGAGTGCAAACGTATGTGCAACATGAGCCCTGTTTCAGAGGAAAGCAATCAGCTGTGCTGTGCAGGTCAGAGGTACTATCCAGTTTTACATGTCCAGTCTCCAGCACCTCTCATTTTTAAGGTTCATTAATATCAATCTTTTTTTTGATTGGCTAACGAGCTGGCTAGCTCTGCAACCACCTGAATGCCGTATAGCTGTGACGTCAAACCATCATTCAAAAATTACTTTCTTAATATGGATAGTGTTGATTTCTTTGGGGACTGTGCATTTTCATACTTTCACATTGTTTTTATAGCACCTACAATGTTTTCCACAATATGGGGTCATTAAAATATATGTATTGTTACAGTGAAACACATTCTGAAAGATGGTTCTGTTTCAATAAATCACAATGAATACAATAAAGTAAATAATACATTAAACAAAACCCAAGCATTGAGGTGTCATGGTTTGAGTGTCTCTCACATACATGCTAATTACAGACACAATTGTATTCACTTTGGAAGACTAGAGTAATATGTTGTCAGCTTATGTCAGGTGATGAAAAATTGATGCAATATAAAACAAATATAAATGAGTACTGTTGGAAAGACAGGCAAATAGCACTATCTACACAAGTAATCGTGATACGTGTTTTTAGTTGTATTTCTTAGTCCTTTGTCAGAACATGTGGAGTCAATTTTTGCAAATTTGAGAACAAAATATGTTACTGGCAATTGCATGGTGATGGGGAAGGTGCAATTCGTTTCCAAGAACTCAATCTATCTGATTACTTTGCTGGTTTACCTAACACGGTGTTGAACCCTGCATCTAGAGAGAGGGAAACCTGCTTTAACCAAGCTTGGCAATATGCATACTGCTAGCATGCTATTGCTAAAAGCTATAAATACATTCACCCAGTGACCACTTTATTAGGAAAACCAGTACACCAGCTTGTTAAGCAATCATGTGGTAGTAACTGAATGCATAAAACCATGGTCAAGAGCTTAAATTGTCATGCAGACCAAACATGAGAATAGGGAAGAAAAGTGATGCAAGTGACTTTGACCTTGGAATGATTGTTTGTGCCAGATGGGGTGGTTTGAGTAGCTACTGATCTCCTGGAATTTCCATTCACAGTCTACAGAGTTTACAGAAAATGGTGCTTAAAATGAAAAACATCCAGTGAGCAGCAGTTCTTGAAATTGCCTTGTTAATGAGAAAGGTTATTAAAATAACCATGCCTCATATAACAAAGTAACAGAAGACCAATATGTCTAAAGAAATAAGTCTAATAAATACCTAATAAGTGGTCATTTAGTGTCTATAAAACTGAAGAAATAATGTTTGAAATACATTTTATATAAAAGCTATACTCAATGGCTCCTTTCTGACCCCCTTCTGGGAATCCAGTACCTCAATAGCTTTGTTTTAAAATGAATACCAAAGCATTATATATCTAAAGTTTATGTGCACATCCCTGTTAAGTTATTCAAAATGATGCTTTAAATGCCTAGAAAGGATAGGCCTGTGTTCCCTGTTTCTTTTCCATAAATTTTACATTTATCAGATAAACATGTGGTTTGAGTTTAGAAAAAAAAGTATTACATTAGCAGAATTAAAGCCCATCAAGTTTAAATAAATGTATATCTCCCTGGGGTATTTTCTACAGCAATAAAAACAGTGCTGTACAAATGATAACCCAGAACTGGAACCAGTAAAAACTTCAAAGTCTGAAGAAAGATCTATAAGCATGGGAATCAGATTGATGTCAGCTCTGAGTTTGACTAATATAAACATTAGTCAAACCAGGTTAGCAGCTTTGATTTCAGATGGAAAGACGTAGGCTTAAACATAGGTGTAGAGACTTAATGCTAATAGATCCTATTTAGCCGTAGATGAAAGCAGAAAGAACATTGGAGGAGCTTATAACCATCAGTTCGTGTGGAGCTCAAAGAGAACACAATACCTCTTTGCTACCTTTGACCATAATCATATAGAAAGAAGAACTTTGCTTTGCAGAACTGGGATTTGCAGGTTTTGGGGAGGTGCAAAGAGTCTTTGATGTTCTGCACAGCCTTTTTCAGCAGAATTCAGCATAAAATGCTGCTGTCAGGTCAGTACAAGGGGCATCTGGGTTTCATGTTTAAGTTTTTAGATATTTTTTGCATTAACAAGTTTTCATGCTCATTTCCATTTCCTCCACCGAACAGACCCAGCTTCAGATTAATGACAAGCAACATGCAGCAACTGTTTTAAATAATATAACAGATGATACATCAACCTGATACTAAGACACTTCATCAGATGCTGAAACACTATACTGTCCAATCTATATAACACAGGGCCAATTAGCATTTAGCCAGTCTCTGTCTGAATTTCTTTGTGTCCAACTTTTATATGTGACAAACAGAGGAGACAAATTAACTTGTTACGCAATTAATACATCAAAGTACACAGCACGGCTACATGGTATACACAGTCTCAGATGACTCCGCTGCTGGATAAGAAGTCAGCAGGTAGCTTTTATATTTATTTGCATTCACACTTATTTATATAATTTAATATGTATTTCTCACTGGCACGGCTAAAATAAGTTTAGTTTATTGTGTGCAGTAACATGGTTTTCATGGAGACATACCATGAAAAATATGAGAAGAATTTCAGTTGGGCTCTCTGTTGAGATAGCAAGCTTATATGCCTAATCCCTATCACTCAGCAGCACAGGCAAAGATTTGGAAGGAAAATAGACTGAGCCAAACAGAGTTTCTCTCTGCTGTGGAGTTTCTGAATGAGTCAACAAACAATCCCATCTGCACTGGGATTCCTGAACTCATTGACCTGTCTTCTCAAAATGCCCTTTTGTGGCCCTTTTTCTGGGTCAGATACAGTGCATTGCCCAGAAGGGTGAAACTGGAAAGGACCCAGGAAACGGGCTTTGCACAGCCGGATATTGCTGGTGCTCGGATGTCCTTTCCGGTTTCCCAAACTAGAGTGATAGCATTTCTCTCAATCCATCAATCATGCACAGTGATGTTCCAAGTGCATTGTGCAAGTTGGAACAATACTTTATGATTTGGGTTCAGAATGTCTTTGCAGCTCTGACACTGAGCCTGGGAAACTCAAAAAGCTGGAGGCTTACCGCATCACTATCATCATCATCATCATACCCTGCTTTTGTGTCCTGATAGAGCTGTGCAAATCTGTCATGCCTACTGAAGATATTATTAGCCTCACCGTGACTTTCATGCTTGTCAGTCTGTCTTGAACCATAATTGGCTGGTAAGAAATACACTGAGTTATGCTATTATGATGACCCATGGGATTTGCTTTAGAACCTCAGATATAGGGTGCTCGTGACCCACCTACAGCCTAGTTCCCAGACCTGCCCTTAAAGAACCCTCAAGAATGCTCTCTGTTGCCCATGTAATTCATTTGACGGTACTCCCAGAGAATGGCTGCCTTTCTCCAATAAGAACGTGTGAATATGAAAAATAAATGGGAACAGCTGAGGTCTCCCACAGCTGTCCTTGCAGCTTGTGAAAACTGGCATGCCTTTGAGGGCCCGTTGTTCTCTTCAACTTTGTTTTTCTTGGTGAATTTTCAAATCGCGAAAACAAAGCAGCTTTACGACCTCCAAAAATATACAACAACAATCATTTTAAAGACTAGATAAGAATTTTTATTTATTGAAGCATGATGATGTTTTTCTGGTGTGGAGCTAATGTGTATGCATACCCAGTGGCGTAAAAGGTTGCCAAAAGCTAGATATGATTTAAAGTACAGCTGCTCTATTTAATAAAATTCCTCCACTATTTTCAGAAAAGTAGAAACTGTCTGCTTTAAAATGTACTCAAGTACCAAAAAAACGTCTCTGACTGATTTATTCTGTTTTTCTGGCATTGGAACTTATTTGGTCCACTCCTATAATCAACTCTAGACATTTTGTCTGCTTTCTTATGCATGCAATAATGATGCAAAGCAACACACATGATGAAGGGGGCAATGTATAAACAGGGCTGTAATGCATACAGGGATCACATGCATGTGGATGTAAATATCCACAAATTAATAGCCTGTGCTTTAACCTTCACTCTTATTTCAAATCCAATGTGCTGGAGTACAGAGCCAAAACAACACGTGTATCACTGTCCAAATACTTTTGCATGAACTGTACAAATATTTTTTTATATACTACATACTACAAATATCTGCAAATGGCAATCCTCATAGTCAAGTTGTCAAATAAATGTTAGCTCTCTAGTTAATTACAAGGCTGCCAAAACATGCAATTTATATAATCTGTATGGAAAAATGTTACCTTTGAGTTCACAAATCATCCACAAATCACATTCTATTCGCCAGCACATCCTAGCAAGCCAAAAGGCTTGCCAAAATGACAATATTAGAACCATTTGTCCTAATTAGCAATACGTTATCTGGTTCTAATTTTAAACATGTCATTTTTTTGCCAAGTTGATGCTGTTGGAGACCTAACAACAGCTAACAGTTAATGAGCTTGCAAAAAATGTTATGCCAACATGTATATACCATAAAAGATATACCATATTTCTGAATGCAGACATTTCTTGCAACTGTGGCATGCACAGAAGGTATTTAATCTGCGTGATCAGTTATTATGAGCATATTCAAATATTTTCCTTAAATTGGGTCATGGGTGAAGATGATCTTCTTCAGACAAATGATTAGCTTCTGAAATTATAGTGAGATGTCTTTATTGGCAATTATTTGGTTTAGAAAGGTAAATCCATTTTTACATTGGCTATACCTTAATTCAAAAGTATGAATGGAGTGATGGTTTATGGGAATCCTGGGTGATGTTCTAGAATTTAGGTGAGATATTCTGCCCTCAAAGAATTGAACAGATTTCCAATATGGAATGCTAAAAATGTATCAAAGTTAAATATACATCTTTAAAAGTAAATGTAGACAAAAATGGCAATAAAGTAAAGTACTAAAGCAACCAAAGTCAGCTTCATTTGTTTCTTCTTTCATCATCTGACAAGGGGATGTTTTGAGACTACAGATTATTTCAATCAGCGGTCCATCATCCATTGTGGCTCTAAAAACTCCCATAGGAGGTTTAAATCCAACTGCCTGTGCACATTGCATAAAAATGACCCCCTCTGTCACAAAAAAAGGATGGGAAGGTTTTTCTGTCAGTTTCACTGTCACTGGATGGGCCGTGGCATCCCCACATTTTGTTGCAAGGTGAGAGATTACAGACACTGCATTGAAATCTCTGACATTTACATTGTTACTTTGAAAACTGATATGTTATGTGTCCCTTTGCTTGCTCTGTTGTGTTGTGTGGCTGAAAGCTCCTCTAACCATTACACTTGTCAGGGCCTCACATCGTAATGAGCTGCTCTGTTTCTTTAGGGGATTAGTCGGGTACCAATAGGAGGCCTATGGCTGACAGTTTCTTATTTATGGCTTTGTTTCCTGGAAATGAGCACCAGGTGTATTGTATTTCATATTGGTGAGGCCTTCTCCTAATATGCAGAGAGAAAAACAATCTCCATTTCACATTGGCTCACATTTGCATTCTACAAACACAGGCTGTGCCAGTTAATCACATCACCAAGTGTTCTCTGTTTAACTCTTACTTACATGCTCTACTGATCACATCATTCTGTCCTAAAACAGACTTTCTAAAAGAGTGGGCAAGTTGGTCTCCTTAATGATGAAAGCATATGAAATGTAGGCCAATGAATGTTAGACTAGTGTATGTGATAGGCTAAAAATATTAGCAGATATTATCGTCTTTCACTTCTGAGAGGGGTGACATATTCCTTTTATGTCATCACATATCTGCAAGTTTTATTTTTGATATTAATTAAAATATTTTCATTCTCTGTAGGTATCAAAAAGATTCATTCTTGACTATGATTAAGCAGTATTAGGTGAAAATTGAGATAACAGTTTATTAAAATCATCACGCAATCTATTTAATTGAGGCTTTTGAAGAAGATAAGGATGTAGCACTCCCAGTCGTTTGCAGGAAAAGCTTTAAGAGACCTTTGTTAAATTCTGAAAATGCATACTATTCAATAGTTATCCAAATTTACAGTATTATGAGGATGTTTTAGGATATGTACTATATGCCGTAAATCATAATAATGATAAACACACAGTAATCAGAATTTCTTTTTTTTTACTTTGAATACCATTTATACTATCATACACACAAAAAAACTACTAAAACTAGGCAGTTGTAAGCTAGTTTTAAGAGAGAGCCTTCTGCATAGTTATGCTATGACTCAGCAAGAGCGTTAAGAGGGAGCAAGTGATCTATTACTCATTGAAGCGCCATTCAAGAGGATGGGGCGTGGCAGGGAGTTGGAGACATTACCGTGTTCCTAAAACACTGGGTTTCCGGGCAGAGACCGACTTCAATTGCTTATTGATTGCGTGCATATGGGTGGGGTATGCAGGGCGGGGGGTTAAATGGAAACGATACTGAACTAATGCATCGCTGTGGAGCAATAAATGATTGATGGTTTGTTTGAGTCACTTCCTGGAAAAACTGGACTGCGTGCGGGGAAGGGAGTGGGGCAGGACTGATAAGGCTGAGGCACAGAGGAAGTGGAAGGGGCAGAATAGTTTGTACTACAAGGCGTGGATTCTGCTTCATGAACTTCATGGAGCCTGGAAACTAAGAATAAATGCAGCACATGACCAGAAAAAAAAAAAAAATGTAATGCAGATCAAAAAGTTTGTCTTCATACATGCCACATGATTCCCTTTCCAATTAGTTTATTCAACCTGAAGGATTCATACCGTTTTACAAAAAAGTTTCAAAATGGATACAAAATGAACATGTATATTTTAATGAGAGATTACTCATTCTTCATAAGCAAGCAGTAATACAGACAATTAGGGAATATAAAAAGTGTCCAGATTTCATGTAACTCTTTGAAACACACAAGAGCTTGGCATTAATATCAACCCTACCCTCTGGGAATGCAAGTAACTTTATTTTTACTATTTCGTTTTGAACTCACTTCAGATTACAGTTTGCCTTATTATACTTACATGTAGTAGTATAATGTGAATTTACTGGCTGTTAAAGAGAGACGTACTGGACATGTGTTATTCTCTCTGTCTCCTGAGGTCTTTGCCCTTGGCTCTGCCAACACTAGGGAACTGACACTGTGATGACAGTTGGGGATTAATCCTGTGTAATGGTTTGAAAAATTAAGGCTGCACTCTGCCTGTTTTTGAACACAATCTGACTCAACCAACCACCTCCTCACTTGCTGGGATGGACAGGAGTTTGGCAGGGGCGGTTGGGCACGAATTGATTTTATTCCAAAATCAGATCAGCGCTCTAAGGGGTTCTCTCTCCCTCTGCCATGATTCCATCTCCGCATCTGTCAAGTGAGCTCTAAGTTTCCCTGAGGCATAGGACCTGCAGCCTGTGTTTTATTAGGCAGTCACCTCCCTCTCTAATGAGAACATCCCTCTGAGACCACGGCCCTCATCCTTGGGCGCAAACAGAAAGCCCTGTAACACAACTCTACCAGGGGTGCAGGTCCCCCACACAAGGACTGCATGGCTGTGCCAAAACTGAGTGCAGGCTAGAGTCCCACAGGCCTTTTCCAGTTACTGTGTTGCAATGAGATCACAGGTCTCTGGCATCCACAATTCCGGGACTGAAATTGAGCAAGGCCAGTGACAACTAAGAAAGGAGCCAGGAATGTCGACTGTAAATGTCTACAGTGCAGATTTTCTCAGAAACACAATTATGCGTATTTTCTTCAAAGGGCTTTTTAATTTCTGTGTAAACAAAAATGCTGTACCCTGTCGTAACTCACTATTGTGTTTGCTAAAAGTTAGAAAATGTTACAGCATGTGATTAATGACCATCTCGTGAAGCATCTGTCACACAAAGTCGCAAACTGAACATGAATTATGTAAATGCTGTTTATTTAGTTTTAAGATTACCCCAGTGGAAATTAACATTTTGCCATTTTAGCTGGGCACAAATTCAGAGTTTGTAAAGGGAATGTACAACAGCCTGAAGGTTTAGAAACATGCATTTTCAGTTGTGTCAATTACGCACTGTTACAGCTGCTGTAAAAATGGGCCATGGGTGATTATTCAACTTTTAAATATTTCCGTGCTTATTTATTTGCTCGTCTGGCCGTCCATGAAATCATCTCCCAAAGAACACCAGCTGTTTACCCTGCACATCAACAAGCTGCAGACACATCCTGCCCAAGAGGACCATGGGTGTTCAAGCAGTTCTGCTTAATCCTAGACCATGGGCCAGAAAGTAGAAAAAGGTCATTCATCGTCTCTTGTCATATTTTTTGTGATAATTTAGTTTTGTTTTATTCCCATGTATCTGGCTAAACAAGCACCAAAACAGCGATATGCATTTTAGCCTGGTCTAAAGCTTTTTCAGTCAGCCTGGTCTAAAGCTTTATCTGAACCGACTGGATGAAAACCATCGGGAAAGAATCTCACGCTCAACATTAAACAAGGACACAAATTATAGAGTGTCACTTCGATGTAATGTTGTCTTGTCAACCTGGTGTTAGGGGTGCTATCATACAGTCCTGGCGAATGTTGAATGTTCTGCTCTGGAGGCTTAGAGCTGTATTTGCTGCTCCTCTGTAGTCTTCTCCAGGCCTGGCATTGTTAATGAGCTTGCTGTGTGGCCATATGGAAGCGTTTGGGAAGAGGCAGAGGCTGAGATGCACCTGAAAGGAATTAAGGTTAGGGGCATGTCCGTGCCCAGGCTCAGCAGCTATCAAAGCCAGAGATGGAATAATCTCACTCTTAAAGAGGCCAGGAATGAATTCTTAGGTTACAAACTATTTAGGAGTGTCAAGAAGGCAAACGCTGACAGTTTTTCTTTCTTGTTTACAGACAGTAATTATGTACAAAGTTGTTTTTATACAGTGCTGTGCGAATAATTTAATTTTTTGTTGTGATGGTAATTGTTGACTGTGTATTTGCATTATTTTTCTTTTAGGCATGTGAAAGCAGTTAGGCAAAGGGAGAACCGCATGGCTTTCCCCACAAGGATAGAAGAATTTGTTCTCACCTCAGATAATCACATATAGAAATAATATGCTTCTCTGGTGTGTAGGAATTTCTGTTCAGACGGGGACATTTCCCCAAGTTATTTCTGAAGGAATGTACAATTGAAGAATTTACTCCTTTCAGTGCTCTCCTATACCCAAAGCAAGTTGTAGTCCCTGGTCATCACCGTTCTCTATGTGAATGGCTCACAAAGCCCCACTGTGTTGAGTTGTATTGTCATGTCAGTGAAAGGGGATCTCCGTATCTGTGGTCTGTGGTGCGTTGAGTTGTAGTAGAAAGCCATGTCTGCTTGCAGTGGATTGTGTTGTAGTGCGTTGTAAGAGAGTGGGCATGCGTGGCTTTTATAATTCATGTTGTGGTGGAAAGTGAATGGCGTTGGCAGATTATGCTGAGTTTGGTTGAGCTGAAGTGAAATGTGCATTGTGATATCAAACCGTGTTGGATTGGGTTATGTTGCAATGGAATGTGAGTTGTAATGTCTGGTTGTGTTGGGGTGTTCCGTGTTGCAGTGGAAGGTGGGTTGTAATGTCTGGTTGTGTTGGGGTGTTCCGTGTTGCAGTGGAAGGTGGGTTGTAATGTCTGGTTGTGTTGGGGTCTTCCGTGTTGCAGTGGAAGGTGGGTTGAATGTCTGGTTGTGTTGGGGTGTTCTGTGTTGCAGTGGAATGTGAGTTGTAATGTCTGGTTGTGTTGGGGTGTTCTGTTTTGCAGTGGAAGGTGGGTTGCGATATTAGACTGCGGGGTGTTGTTTTGCAGGAGAAAGTGAGAGGGGATCCCTTCGGGGGCCAGTCAATCTAACAGCTGCTCACAGAGACAGCAAGAATGACGGGCGGGGAGTCCGGTGGGTCGTCCGCTCAGAGGAAGCGGTGTTGAGTGACCACAATGTGGGGCGGCCAAATGGGGCAAAGGTAGTCGTACTGATGTCTGACTGGATCGCGCAGTGGCACCACTCGCAGGCCCCTCTGCCAGCTCAAGAAGAGCACAGCATCAATCTCACCCTCTTCATCTTTGGCCCTGGGTGAGAATCAAAGGCGTCTTTGGGCTACTTTTACACGGCTACATCTTATCTGCAACCACACATTTTCACAGCATCAAAACAGGGCATTGGGGTTTTAATACAGCACATCCCATGCCAGAGTGTCATGGGTATGTAGAGATTTGGATTAGCCCTTTTAAATGTTTATTGCAATATTAATTTCATAATAATGCCATTTTTACTTCTTTCTGGAGGGACACAATAAAAGGCAACTTATGAATATACATCCTCATCTATTTGAAGGAAAATCAAGATATTTGAATAGTCGGGATAAATGTTGCAGAATACCTATTTGCCTGCATTTATGGGAAGCAACACTGAATGTAAGGGAACATTAAATACAAGATGTCTATGCAAATTGTATTAATCAAAAGGTATATTATACACAGCATACAGAACACAGAGTTTGTTTTGCATTTGCAAACAGACCGGAACACAAACAGGAAATGAGTTTATTACCGTTCTGTTTAGCATTCCAAATACTGATCAGGTCACGCCTTGACCTCACGCCTTGACCTCACCAGAAGCTGACAGTTTGAGCAGCAACTGGGAAGTCGATCAGCTTGATTTGACTCACAAAGATGTTCTTGTTCTCCGAAACATTATTTGCAAATGCATCATAGCCTAAGAAATGAATGAGATTGAGGCAATATATAGAACTTCTGACAAATCTAGGATACAGATATCCAAATAACTTGGATTCTGTTCTTAAAAATGATTTGACTGAAATTTAAATTGGAAACAAATGTGTCCAGTGGAACTGACACACAGCAGAAAGTACGTCAATTCTAGGAACATAATTAATTTGAAAGGAACCTCAGATTATAATCAAATCCCCCTGACATTACTAAGGCCTCAAAGATTTTTTCAATTAGTTCACCTATAGCACAGTCAGAGCCAAGTCATACACATAGGATTATGAGAAGGGAGTGCAGCATTTTTAAAATTCCCGGCAGTAAAGTATCCCCATCTGAAAATGTCTCTTCCTGTACTCCCCCCCTCTCCATTTCTCAGATACTTCTCATCCCCTGAGTGGGGAAATAAGGAGACCATGACGGTGGATGGTCTGTTCTGATGGGAGCCCTATTTCCAGGCTCTCATACCAGCCGGACAGGGGGAAGGGTTTGGGGACGTCTGTCGGAATGCGTTGGGACGCAGCAGATTATCTGGAAACACAGTCCATTAGGGACATTACTTGGGATACCACTCAATTGTTTTTTAATTGAAGGAGGCCTTTGTGTTCTCACAAGGCCTGTTTTGTCTTCGGAGTGCCCTATGATTTCAGTCTGTAACTTAGATTTCCCTTTCCATCTCAGAGCTCCAGAATGCCCAGTCGGTTAGGGGTCAGGGCCCTAATGGTGCAATAATGTGCGGACTGTTGTCCAGGGGGCCGTGCTTACTGGGAAGGAATCTGGTTTGATGAGGATGCACAAATGGCCGCATTGTGCAGGGAAAGTTGTCATCTGAGAGCATCCTGACATTCTTGGGAGTGGGGGAGGAGGGTAGCTGGGACAAAGGTCACGTAACTGCAGAGCACAGTGATGACACTTGCGAGTGGAGTGCTTAGTTGAATTTGATGTGTGTTCACGTCTGTATGTGGCCCTTTTTACGGCTGCTGTGTTCATCGGTATTTCAGTGGAATGACATTGACTTTGAATTTCACTTCTGCCTTCCGTTCAGGGGTCTCACTGTCACCCGCATGCACGAGGTATGGTTTACATTTATTCACATGTGCAAACTCTCTCTCCAGCCCTCTCTCTCCCTCACAGACACACACACGCACACACACACCCTTGCGCTCACACAGCTGCCATTGGATATCATGAGAGATGATTCATAACAGTGACTAAAAGATGACCAGAACTTGGACTGGATATGGAGTCTGTGAGGACCCTATGAAAATATTTCTTTGTGAGTATTACTGTAGGAGGGAAGCAGTTGGACACTTTGCCAAACAAGAGAGGAAACAGAGAGTGACTGTGAATAGTGTCTCACAGCAGGTCCTACAGATCCTGTTTATTTTTTGGCTTGGTGGATATTAACATACAGAGCACTCTGTATTAAAATGAGCAATCCCAGAGGTAGCAGAGCTCTTTGGAAATCGCAGGAATCCCTGTTTATCTGGAGCTATAACAATAAACCAAACCCTCGCTGTATGGCAGTTCACGTGGCTGGCAGAAATTATTTTCAAGTCCAGTCAGTCTTGTGGGTAGAATGGGAGGGTTTGTTGATTTCTCCTTGCATTGTTGTTACTGTACATCAGTGTTGTGTTCATATGGGAGGTCTGTAGAAAGAAGCCTCAGCATCTGTATTGCTTGCTTGCTTGCATCTCAAATGTAAGAATTTGTCATACAGACTTTCCTTCAATAGCCCAATGACCTGGCTGTATGCTCAGGACCCTCGTAAGGTCTGATTTATTTCAGAGGTAGTTTTCCCACATCTGGTAAGTCTTTCAAACATGTGCAGCGCATGACGCAAGGAGGAATTGTGCACACAACAACCATCATGCAATTTTATAAAGTGACTCATCATTGCAAGAATAGATGTCATCCATTTGCAAAGCGAGAGGAGACAAGCTGTCTTAGCTCTGAATGTTCAACAAGAGTCGGTAATGACTCCCAGACCAGTGTCTGTTTTCACAGCACTGTTTATAGAAGACCTGCCTGCTGTTTGTTGCGGAAGGATACGTTTCCACACCTTCGATTCTGCGCCACGGTCTTCAGGCTATCAGCCTGGACATCATGGGCTAGGCTGAGTAAATGAGCAGAGGCTTGGCCTATTGTGGACAGGAACCAAGAGTAAACCTGTGTGCATGTGTGGGTGCGTGCATGTGTGCGTGCATGTGTGTGTGCGTGCGTGTGTGCACATGCAAGCTTGCATGCATGTGTGTGTGTGTGAGAGGGAGACATGATATATTTATTTAGGGGCTATTCGTTTTGGAGAAATATTTATCCATATCCACCGGCAATTTATTCTAAAATAAATATCAATCTTGGTTTTGGAGCAAGGCTGTGTACATATGTGATTTGTGTATTGCGGCTCTCTTGTGATAGGAATGTACGGCTCATAGTGACCTGTTTTCTAAAGGCAGTGGAACTCACCCCCTGAAGGGCTCTTATCCCCAGAGGAAACAGGAGGAAAGCAGTACCTGTGTAACAGTGGGAGGAGAGGGCTGAAATGAGAGAAACTACATCTGAAGGGCCTGTTTGTTCAGCCTCAGTAATCACTTCCAATTAAAACACACCTCACTGTGCATCCCACCTGCTTTCCACCATAACATCCCATTTCATGACCTCATTTCCCTGTTCCCACGTGTGTGTTCAGCCAGCTGCACACCCACACTGCACAGCAGGGCCATTCAGAGGCATTCACTTATTGCTGAATAAATCTGTCAATCATCCATTTGGTTGCATGGAGACAGGGCTTTCAAAATACATGCAGAAATCAAAATCGCACATGAAAATACTTCTAGAAAAAAATGTAATGGTGGGCTCTGACTGTTTCACCTGTAACCACTTACCATTATTTTAAGCTACACCCGAAAAAACACAGAAAGCCCAGTGCTTTAACTGGTTCATTGAGTTGCTGATGTGTGCACACTGAAGGTTTTGAGTTTCCACTAACCGTGACACAGTCTTAGACCACTGGCTTGTCATTTGACTATGCATTATCTGTACAGGAAGTAGGGTTATGACCCTACTGTCAGCCCTGGCATATCCAGGACATGTTTATACAGTGCGTTCTTCAGCTTCAGATCAGTGCACTCAGGATAATCTGCAAGCCTATCAGAATCTGTAACTAAACTCCGCCCCCCCAGGGTGACTCTTTGTCTTAAGGAGTGTGACACCACTCGTCAAGTCAACGCCCATACTAAGCTGCTTTCACAGCAGTCAGGAACCTGTCAGTGATATGGTCTTTCACACACACTTGTGTTTCTCTCATGTTTTCTGAAGGCCCTGATTTTATCAAATTAGAAAGTTAAGCTTAAGTCACAGTTGGTGACAGGTCTTCTTTTTAGAGAAGCTAAAGTACATTGTTCCAGTTGAAAATTCTGTTTTGAGTTCTGATGAGAAGTGGTTCTGACGAGATGTACTGCCCTTAATACTTTATCCATCATCAATGCAAAAGCCCTGGACTCGTCATGGTTATCCCGATATTTCCATTTCGGCATTCACAATGAGGCAGGCATGCACAATGTGCCCTTTAATTCTTTTGAAATCTATTTGAAATGGAATATATCAGGGTGGGGGAGGACAATCGAACTCCAGCTAAAAAGGTCAGTGAGTGGGAGCAAGTTTACAATATGGGACTATACCCAAACAGAGACAATACCATCTAGTGTAGAATAACAGATGTTTTACTCAGTTGTTCAACATACTGACGCATGCATTTCATAATTAACTGTGCTAGATGGAAGCAGTTTAAGTTGAGCTGGGTGGTCGCAAGCCACTGTTCCCCCTTCGATGTTTCCTCACAGATGCTGCATCTTTTAAGAAATGGAAAGACCCTTTCCAACTAACTTTCATAGTTCTCTCATAGTTCAGCCCATGTGTCCTCCTAGCACTGTCATTTGTCACTAGCTTTCAGTTATCTGTGTAACTGCCAGGCATATGCTATATTCTTTATGACACATTTAATTTTATGACATTTTTCATAACAAACAATGGTTACCATTCTCCTGTATTTGGTTATTGCCGATTAACTAGTTACAGAGGGGAGCCTGTTTTCAACATAAGGCTAGAATATTGCAAGTAACCATTCCAGTAAATGGTTCATATTCACTTACACAGTTATGAGTATTCTGATGTTCTGATGTTCTCCTTTATTTGAAGATCAAATCAATCAGCTGTAAATGTGGACACTGACAGGACAAGGGCAAGGAAGAGAACAGTTAGCAGGGTGAATAAATACCGTTGCTATTATGCGACTTGTAGCAAACTCGTAGCTGCTATTTGTTCCAAACTCGTAGCTGCTATTTGTCGTATTTATGGCACTGAAGACAGAAATAATCAAAGTCAAAGTCATGTCTTGAATGCGCATGTACAGAACTGGCAGATTTTTCTATTATGAGCTGTTACCAAATCGTTTTTTCAGTTGTGTTCCTAAATAACTAACAGAGCATAGCCTTAGCCTAGTGGATGTGATTAGTGAGTCTGCACAAATGGCATTGATGTAAAGGGCTGGGCATGGATATTAATGAAAGGTGTGGGGGTGGATAAGCCTTCAGGTCAAACCACTGAGAATTTTAATTATGGACCAAAGTGGATCAAGCCATGGCACAGAGGCAAGAGTATGCAAATGTTGAGTGATTTCCACTCACGTGACACTGCAGATGTTTCCTTTGGCAACAGGTTATCTTGCATCAGGTACTTCGGTGGCAAGGAACATGCATACAATATATGTGTTAAACTGCATGTAATCAGACGACCATTAACAGAACAAACAGGTGCTAGAATCTGAAACTCCAGCAGTTGTTGCTCCATTGTGTTTCCATCCGTTTATTGAATTCTGGACTTCCAATATACATAGTTTCAGAACCGGTTCGAATGTCATAAAGAAATGTAGTCATACAATATTCTGTGGCACTCTGGTCTATAGCGGTTGAATCTCTGCATGCTCTGGACTCAATCTCTGGAAACCAGAGTACCCGGAGGAAACCCACGCAGACACGGGGAGAACATGCAAACTCCGCACAGAGAGGCCCCAGCCGACGGGGATTCGAACCCAGGACCTCCTGTGCTACCCACTGCACCATCCGTGCCGCCTCATGTCAGGATATGTACTTCCTAAATAATTTATGGTATATTTAAATAGTAGTTACAGTATTTTGTACAGTATATTTAGTGGAATTTAATTTTCAACTTCTGGAAGATTCCACCATGTTGACTCATTGGGGGAATATGTCATGTGTTTTCAAAAATGATAATACAAAGTAGTTCAGGGGGCTGACAGCTCCATTTAAAGTAACACTGAAATTGCACTTTAAATTGATGATGGCTTACCTGCCAGCAGTGAGTATAGCTAGTAGCATACCGTATCTGATTTTCTCGCAAGCTGACACAACAGACAAATGTTTCTTTGTTCCCTGTGATGTATTTTTATTTGAATATAATTGAGTGGATATACAGGCAATATCTTGTTTTTTTTTCTGGGGAAAAAATGGCATTTTAAAAATTATTCCATTGTGTTGCGATCCAAATCAGCAGAGTTTGTGCTGTCATTTTAAGCCAGTGTCTAACCTTTTCTGTAGTAATTTATATGATTGTCTGTTGAGCAAAAATAAGCTCAGTGTTTGCAGTTGTAACTATACCAATTACCATGTAGTGTACCGTGTAGTTCAGGGGTACACATACCTAAACCTTTTTATTTACCTTCTAAATGGAAATCAAACTGATCATATGATTACATGTAACAACCTCATAATCAAATCAAGCTGATAAAAATATGCAGTTGAAACAGATGAAAATAGATGACAGACGTTACTGAGATTTGGACAGGCACAGTCTTACATAACCGCAGAGGCGTGCATGTGAAATCCATACTCTAGAGTGATTTAAGGCACATGGTTTTTTTCTGGAGCAGGCTGTACTTGCGGACGGCAGATGTGGGACGGTCCTGTATGGAGCGCAGACTATCACTCCGGGTACCACAGCTCCAGCAGTGAAGCCAGTGTTTTGTTTGGCTGAGTGTGCATCAAAAGGTGACATAATTGCTTAAACGCTGCCAAATGTCTGATGTAACCCAAGAAAGCGAAAGGAAGGCTCAGAATCCAGAATGGAATTGTAAAGCTAAGTGGCCCTCCGGGAATTGTTTTATTATTGTTTTAATGTCCGGGTCAGGCTACACTATATCACTAGGGGAGATTTTGCTTTCAGTCAGAGGAACTTTCCTCCACATAGAAACCCTCAGGGAGCATTTCCTCATCACCAGGCAGTTCAGGGGTGCATCTGTAAATGACACATGCACACTGTGTTGGGACTGGTAAGACCAGCAGTCTTCCTCGGGGTCTTATTATTGGAGAGGTAGAGAGATGACCCCTAAGGCACTCACTTGTCAAGGCAAAGTCACATTGTTATCCCCGTGTCACATAAGTACTTTTGGTGAGGTATTATAAGGATTGCACTACACCACTGACCACTTTGCTGCAGCAAGCCAGTTCCTGTACCACCTCAGTTGTGGCAAAAAAAAAACAGGTTAACAGCCTCATGAATTTCATGACACTTGGAACGTGCTGATTAAGTGGTTGAAAGTTGCATGATATACTATGTGCAAACATATTAACCTCTAGATTTTGTTATTATATGAGAACTGGAGGGGAATTAACTACTCAAGCTTTCTGAGAAACGTTGATAGAGCTTAATAGGCCTGAGTAATAAACAGCACTTCACCTCCCAACTGCCAAAAGGAACAGAAATGATTTGGTGGATCTGTCAGGGTGAGAAGTTGCTGGAACTTTAACTGAGCCTGTATATCTCAGCCCTTGCAGTTGAGTCTGGGGCCAGAACAATAGTCCTGGATCCCGGAGCACGCCGCTGGGAGCCTCAGGATCCAGACAGTGACCCAGCGGAGACATCAGTGACACAGTCACTGCGGGGAAGCGTCAGTCGTGGAGGAGACTTATGTGGAACATTTATCCCGTAGTTCAGCTAAATAAACCACCCTGAGTCCTTCCTTTTCCTGTTGTTTTTAGACAAAATTAAATACTGAAGAAAACCATCAACCAGCGTCGATGAATGTTTTATAAGCCAAGTTCATTTCAGTTAATGTCAAATATTATACTGAAGGAACAAACCGTGCCTGCTCACAGATGGAAAGCTGACAATTTCATTTTGTTGTTTAGTCAAACAGTTATGACACCATTTTAAACCCTGCAGGCTTTGTCAGGTGGACTATTAGTCAAACCAGTGTATACTGTATGTACAATCTCTCCTTTCATATTTCAGCTTCTACCACATGTAAATGATGGAAACATACTGTACATTTACATTACATTACATTATTGGCATTTGGCAGACGCTCTTATCCAGTGCGACGTACAGTTGTTTAGACGAAGCCGGAGACAATCCTCCCCTGGAACAATGCAGGGTTAGGGGCCTTGCTCAAGGGCCCAATGGCTGTGCGGATCTTATTGTGGCTACAGATTATTATTATTATTATTGTGGGATTAGAACCACCGACCTTGGGTGTCCCAGTCATTTACCTTAACCACTACGCTACAGGCCGCCCCTGTATATGTATACTATTATACTCATTTTGTGTAATTGTTCAATTTAGGCAAAATTGTGAATTCATAAGAGAGAAAACCATTTCAAATGAAAACAGACAATAATTGGCATTTTGCAGAATCATATTAAAAGTTTATACAGCTGATCTACCTTAAATCACTGTTAAAAGTCTGTGTATGACATGCATTCATGTTTATTTTGCACAGAGGTTATGAACTTTAGAGTGGGTTATATTTATTGCCTGTGCCTGCTATCTGGGGGGGGGGCCTTCTTCTCACCCAGCGCACCAATGGTTTCAGCTCTCAGGGACTGTGCCATTTTCTCTTTCGGATTTGGGTTTTGACACCTTGACACGTAGCCACTGGCCAGATGTTGCAGTCTTGCACAATGGGGGGGAATTCTAACAAATTCAACCTGGGCTCTCTCTGGGCCCTGCACTTTATGACTTCCCTTGTATACACGCCGCTGTCCGTGCTGATTTAATGACAAGTCTCAAATATTGACCAACTGCAGATTTGTTTACGCACGCACAGCTAAACCAGGGAAGAGCTGAGCATGTGGGTGACATTGTCGGTATCGCTCTAGCTGCCTCGTCTATCTCATATCTGTTCTTTCCTCCCTGGTCTTTATCCACTCTGTTTCCTCTGTGCCATTCTTTCCCAGCCTCGGTTTAGTTTGTTTTTCCAGTCTTGCAGTCTAAGCCCGGGTTGACACTGGCAGAACTTGTGACTATGATAGGAAGAGTGGGTTTAAATTTGTCTGCGAGGGTGCTTTAGTTGGTCTAGCACTAGGTATCCTGAATCCATGTTCACTGGGGGCTGTGTGTTGACACTGCAACAGCAGAATTGGAATTAGACAATACAGTCTTGGGGGTCTGTCCTTTGAACCCGTGTCCAGTAACCCCTCACCCGCAGGCAATGGACCTTGATGTTTTGGGTTCCATAATCAACAGCAGCTGCAGTTTTCTGTTACCTCTAAAGGCTCTGAGCTGTACCCATGCCCATTTAGACAAAAGCAAGAATTGGGGGTGGGGGGAGGGACATTTGTGGGATCAGAACTGGGAATTAACCTCTTTTGACACACGGATTGCAATTTCATACACACGGGTTCAATTACGTGCTGCTGATATCCAACCAATGAAGGACCCCAACAACAGTTCGCCCCTCAACCTCTGCTCCTCACACCCTGAAAACTTGCGAAATCGTGATTTCTTGCCCCTTGGTAACTGATGCAAGGCAGAACCAGAAAAACAAACTCCCATAATGTCCTGCTAATTACAACATCTCATTCTCTATAATGGGAGCTGTGGGGTACTGTCAACCTTGACATGTGCCAGAGGGCAGTTGTATTGTGTGCTGATATTATGGAACCTCACAGGAGGTAATTGTTCACCCATGTATAATCCAACATGATAAAGTCTGGAGGTGTTCTTTACCATACACTCTGGAAGAAATGCAGCAACCCCGATTTCCTTTTACAGAGCTAAAAGGCAGGTAAGATGTATTTATTCTCCAAAAGACCAGATATACATTCGCTTCATCCTTTAACAGATATACACATGTTTATAGCTGAGACGTCTGTGAGTAATTTTTACCTTTTTGGAAGGCTTGGAGGATTTTTTATGTGGCCGGTTAACTTCAGCTTGGCAGGAAATCCCTACTACTCTGGATAAAAAGGTGGAAAATGCATGTTTATCCATATTTCCAGGCTTAGTATTATTTTCCATGGACTGTCACTCTGAAACGTGACTTGTTTTTTAGTATGGTAGAGAGGCAAACCATTATATCATTTAAAATGAAACATACATGGCTAATACAATTCTACATTTACAAATGGTTTAATTTATTTATAGGACTGTTTTTAAATAATTCTGTCTAGTTATTGTTGGCTGTATTACCAGTTACAGGGTAAAATCATAAATTACATATAAAATTTCATCCCTGCGCTAAAACAGAATGAGCCAGAATGCTTAGTGTCTCTTACCATAGTAGTGATGGGAACTCTTTTTCAGTTTATGAGCTGCGTCTTTTGGCTCTATTTGTTCCAAAGATTTGTTCGTTTGGCTCACTCATTCGTTCACTTGTGAGTATGCACATGAGTCTCATATGTTCCTTGGTTCGTTCACAATGTAAACAAGGCGCCCGCAAGTGGCTCCCTCAGAATATCAACCAGTCCAGTGGAATTAAATATTTATTTCCTATTTTAAGTTTCATTTAGTATATTGTGTAAACCGCATCCAAATAGGTTTACTAGGCTATATAACCATAATCATTACCCCTCTTTTAGACAGCATTCTTTGATGCCCCCTCTCTGAACCTCCGCCTCACGCTCACGACTACTGTCTGTTCTGGCTCCACGGTGGTGGAACGAACTCCCCGTTGAGGTCAGAACTGAAGAATCTCTCCCCACCTTCAAGCGCAAGCTGAAGACACACCTCTTCAAGCAGCACCTCTCCCCATCCCTCCCTACCTCCCTGTGAACCTTAATTGTTGTCTCTGTGACCTGCTTTGTTTATCGGTATTTTTAGTTAGCTAGGTAAGCAGTGTTTGGATAGTGAACTTTGGTCACTTTTGCTCTGTTGTTTGTTTATTTGTTAAAAAATAAATAAATAAATAAAAAATTGGCCCTCGTCCTTATCTTTGTTGTACGGGTAGCAGTTGAAATTGTACTTCCCTCTAGGGTCTTTCAGCGAACTTATCCCTGGTTATGGGTATGCACTTTGTTGTACGTCGCTCTGGATAAGAGCGTCTGCCAAATGCCAATAATGTAATGTAATGCCACTTGTTGCCCTGTTGTAGCCTAGCTTATTAATCAAAGGAAATTAAAATGCTATATTTTTATTTTTTGGATTGCAGATGGTTAGTCAATTGTACATTTATTTAATCGTGCTTTGCTGTATGGATGATACTGCACAAAAGCAGCCTGCTTAGTTGCCTAAATAATACACTCATTTCAGGTTTCATAACAAATGATATCCCTGTTCTGACTGGCACGGACTATTTACATACACACAGTCTGTTATCATAAGCATGTAGCATGTCTGAAGTGACTAAGCATTGGCTATATAGTTGCTATCTGCAAAGGCCACAGTAGCTAGCTTGTTTAGCCTACTGATTTCCACTTGCCAAATGCCTATGTCCACAATAGCTAGTTATTGGCAACATGACATGCCTTTCATCAAGAAAGGTTGGTGGAATGTCCTTTTGAATGGGTTAGTTTACAGTACATGCTGATTTGCATTATACAGTGTCTGTGGTACTTGCTGAGTTCTTCAGAACCCTAACTCAGGAATGAAGCACATTCTGTCTCGCTAAGGTCGGCCCATGTAAAAAAAAACACTTTTTAATTGAACTGAAGCGGCTCAAGAAGTTTTTACTGGGCTACATTTGGAGTCAGAGAGGGACTGAAGGGAAATGTAAGGGAACAAAACTCTTTGGTGGAAGAATAATGGCTGGTTAACTATTGTTTTGTTCTGCCATTGGCGTGCACCGTGGAAATTGTGTGGTTTTCTGAGAAATTGAGTGAAAATTGCTTTGAAATCCTCTAGGTCGAATGCATTGTTATGTGACCACAGAGGACAGAGGCAGACTAAGTGAGGCTAATTATGTCCTCTCAGGGAGAGTAGAGAGTTGTGTTGAAGGGAAAGGTGAGAGGGCTCTGTGTATGGCCAGGTTTGCTTATTGGTCTGACATTCACGGAGGATGACAGAGGGGACAATGAATGGCTGTGACGCAAATGCTGGGTCCTCCCATCCCTAAACAGGAAGAGGAGCAGACTGGGGAGAAGTTCATGGAAGGCCATGAGAAACCATGGCAATTTCTCTTTCTCAGCTACAAGCACCAACGTGTCCCACTGTCTCTTCTACCTTGTGGGCTTTGTCCGTCCAGTCAACCTATCATAGTTACAAAGGAAATCATAGGTTAATAGGAGGCAGACAAACCATACAAAGGAAATTAATATTTAAAAAAAGCTTTTTTTAAATATTAACTTTCTCAAGTTCAGGACAGCGAGGTTGGGGTGGCTGAGGGTAACACTCTAAATCCAGTTTGTCAAAATTGTTTCCTGTCACATGTGGACCAAACAAAAGTCTTTCAGATTGGTCACTTTGGGTATTTATTCTTTTACTATTCTCTTCGGATAGAGGTCTATGCTGGAAGGCGTCATGTAGCATCTCTACTCCAGACCTTGGAACCACTTGGCGCCATTTTCATTCCAAAGCAATGAGCAGTTTAATTGCTTTCTGGGGGGTTTAGTCTTTCTCTAGCTGATCCTTCCCTTGCTTTGCATCTGACCTCTCTGTGTCAGGATCTTAGGTTCTCTGCTATAATATTAAAAAAGGAATATTGACTTCAAGCAGCTCTCCCTCACTCTACTCGAATGCCAACTCTTTCCCATGATCGCACAACCAGAAGGGGCTGTTTGTTCACAGGGCTCTAGACGATCAAAATCATTTCAGCAACTAGCCGACCAACCCCCAGACGCAACTGCACAAGTTATAGAATTTCATGATTTTGAGTGTTCTCCGTAGAGCTACTTGTGATACTGGGATCCCTGGAGTGGAATCTGGGGAAGAGATCCCCTCCTCAGCTACCTCTAAGACAGCTGGAGATTGTCCCCAGCAATAAAGCAACTCACAATAGAGTTCAGCTGGAGAGTGCAGAGAAAAACATCTGATACTTTTAAAAATGATGATTCAGCAATTTTTCTATACACCCTGAAGATTATACTTAGTATAATATTGTTTCAAGCCCCGTACCGCTCTAGCTATGTTATGAGAGATTTCCAGAAAGAATATAAAAGCCACACAGGGACACAGAGATAGAAATGTGTCCTTAGGTCAGAAGCTAATGCCAAACAGAATTAGTTAGCATTACATGTATCTTTTCATTTCGCCTCTGCTATTCAGTCCTGTTGTTATCGAATAATATACACAAGCACTACCTCCACAGCTATCCCCCGATATCACCATAATGTTCTGACTTGTCCAAACATGGAGCTCTCTGTAATCAAAGTTCAGTGGTTCCGTTTAGTCCAGCAGATGGTTATGATATTAAATGAAAAGGTTGGATATAAAGCAGGATCATTTTTTTCCACACCTGTCCTCCTCTGATGAAGTACAATATGGCTACGTTGTCTTTTTAATCATGTTTTTGGACACCCTTTAGTTGAACTCTTGCTGGCTTTTGCTCATATGTTTTTAATCAAGTGATGTATCTGTGCTCAAATCCACTGGCCATTAGCTGAGATTTGGCATGACAGCCCAGGACGTTCTGTACTGTTCAATCTCGCGGATGAGGCCAGATTTATTTTGATTCTTTTAAGGAAGACTAGGGACTATGAGAGAGACAGGGGTTGCATCAAGGGAAAGCTATTAATTCTGTATCGTCAGGCTATCATAAGAAATCAAAACTAATATAGAGGTTTCTCTGGGAGAATATTATTAGCTATGTATCCCTCACTGAAGTGAATCTGAACAAACACAAAATTTTCTTTAAGTTCTAGGGAGTGTATAAAACAGAATTCCATGAACCAAGGCCCAGTATGGGAATTTGGAATGTGATAATTAAAAGGCTAAGATTTATATCTGTTTTCCAGGCCAAATGTCTTTTTTTTTTATCTCAAATAAAATGTGCAGAAATCTCTACAGAATTGCTCATTGTATTTTTCCATCAGCGATTAGATATGGCACAAATACAGCATACCGTAACTCCTGATCATGCTGAATAGCTCTGAAGTGTCAAGCCTGACAGAAGGAAAACCAATTAAATCTAAAGAATTTAGCTCTATGATTTATAAGATCCTTCCATTCTGAAATGATACCTCGGCCTTTATAGATGGGCTGTAAAAGGACGCAGTAAAACATGGGGACATGTAAAGAATAAAACCAAGAGGTTTTTTTTTACTGAAGAGGGTCTTTACTGCATCGTGTGCGATCCACCACTGTAGACCAGGCTTATAGGTTCATGGACAAGTTAAGTGGAATAAGTGGAATAATTTTGTGCTCGTGTGGTGGCTGATGATTTCTGATTATTTTTTGTGTTAGGAAGTAAATTCCACTCAATGAACGTGACGTTGAGGAAACTGGCCGAGGCCCAGTATTATACAAAGTTGTACAAATATTTAGGTTGGATGCGTATGTGAAGAAAACATGGGGTCAACTTTTTTGAAGGTGGCTGAGTGTGTAGAGAATAGTTATTGTCCGTGTAGTGAAATGTGTTCATTATTAGTCTCTGCTATGGCATTCAGATTTTTTATACAGTTTGTTATTTATGCACATTAAATGCATAAAACCTGTTTTATTGAGCTTGATATCCACTTCCTTTTGTGAAACAATTCACTCTCAGCCTTTGTGCTACTGATGTACTGGTAATGAAGCTGGAACAAGCCCTTTCAATTTCTTTAGAATTGCTTTTGATTGTCTACGTGTCTGTGTTTTTCTCTCCATAGAAAATAAGCCCCAAATCATTCCATGTGATGTTGAACAATTTTATTTTCATAGCATTTTCAGGATATGTGTCCTTAGATGGCATAGAACCTCCATAAGCATTAGCAGTACTATGCGTACAGTGGTGGGCATTCAGTACAAAGCAGGTTGGCTCATAAACAAGGTTAATTTAATTGAAAGAATTGGCAGTACTTAAAAATTACATTGATTTGTAACTGGGCACAGCTCTAGTTTGCAGTGGTTTCTCCCCTTTGATGATGTGCATGCATTTACCTTGTTAACTGGACATCCTCCATGCCCCTATTTGACCTCCATGGTTTAGACCCATCTTGCAGTCCCTCCCCAACCCTACCTGGCTCATCAATCACGGCTCTCAGCAGCCTTTTAGAGGGTTCCGCTACAAGATGAGGACACGGTAACAAGCAGAGTGGGTTCCTGTTTCCATCCAAAATGATGGACCAATGGGTAGGGCCATCACTCTTTAAAAAGAAGGCCATCTTTCATTCTTCACAACATTGGTGTTTTTTTAGACATATTTCCCAGCATGCAAAGCTTATAGTGTCTGGTAACCCCCCTCCTGTGTACTCTTCACCTGTTTTCAAGTCTCACACTAATCAAATCACATGTGCCAAACGAGCCTATTATGAGGTCTAAAGTAGTGTTACCTAATCATAGGTACATAATACTGTGTTTTGAAAACACATTTGAACAAGTGACTTGTTGTTATTTCTTCAAGCCTAATTAAATTGGACTGGTAACTACGTCAGTGTGAGTAAATGCAATTGTGACTTTCCTGCATTGCTTCTGGGAAGGAACCAGAGAAGGTCTTGTGATAGGTAAGAGACCCAGAGTGCACTTCCAGGGGCTCCTCTGTTCCCTTTTCATGATGATATTGTTTTAATATTTTTGTAATGTGTAATGGAACCCAGATGGAGCTCTACAGCATCGTTTGTGCTTTATTTATATGCTGTACCATGGACGCCAAAGCTGATTTCAAACTAAAAACGTAATTCTGACATTGCTCCGAGGCAATGACCGATGAATGCATTTCAACTGGGAACACTTCAAACAATAATCTTTAGATACCTACAGAGCGTTTTGCAGCTAATTAATTGATGCAGAGGTGGTACTTTATGTCCAAGCCAAACTTTTAGGAGCAGATTGAAATAGACAGCACATATACCAGGCAAGAAAATCTTGGACTCTGTTTCTCACTTAACATTCCCAACTCATTAGACCTGATGTTACGAAGAACAAACCAACTATATTATGAGCAAGTAAGCTATTTGGCTATGTAACTAGCTGGCTATATAACTAAAATATGACAGTCTACTGCAAACAATGCAACTCTAACTTTTGACGAACAGTTTTAGACAAATAATGGTTGAGCTAAACACGGCCCGAGATTTGTGGCTACACACATTTTCTTAATTTTTTTTTTTCTTTCCCCCCCGCCACCATTGACTGTGGGAAATAAAACCAATTTTCAACCAATGAGCTTGAATTATTGTACAGCTGTACAATGTTTTGGTACAGAGTGTCGGTCCGTCAACTCTATATTTTGAAGCCAGAATTTAAGGATAAAAATATAAACACAGACAGAGGATAAGTCTACCTGCTCATACAGCATCCATCCATCCATCCATCCATTATCTGAACCCGCTTATCCCGATCAGGGTCGCAGGGGGGCTGGAGCCTATCCCAGCATACATTGGGCGAAAGGCAGGAATACACCCTGGACAGGTCGCCAGTCCATCGCAGGGCACACGCACCATTCACTCACACACTCATGCCTACGGGCAATTTAGACTCTCCAATCGGCCTAACCTGCATGTCTTTGGACTGTGGGAGGAAACCGGAGTACCCGGAGGAAACCCACGCAGACACGGGGAGAACATGCAAACTCCGCACAGAGAGGCCCCGGCCGACGGGGATTCGAACCCAGGACCTCCTTGCTGTGAGGCGGCAGTGCTACCCACTGCACCATCCGTGCCGCCCCTCATACAGCATACACTGCTTAATTAGACATTTTGGCTTTTCGGTTCCATCATTTTAGGGTATAGATTCTATTCGCACTTTATTAGGTAGACCTATACACAAGCTTGTTAATGCACATTTTTAATCAGCCAATCATTTGGTAGCGACTAAATTCGTAAAATCATGCAGACACTGTCAAGAGGTTCAGCTGTTTGAGTATCTCAGAAACTGCTGATCTCCTGGGATTTTCATGCACAACAGTCTCTAGAGTTTGCAGATAATGGTGCGAAAAACAAAAAACACCCAGTGAGGAGCAGTTCAGCAGGCAAAAACGCAGTGTTAATGAGAGAGGTCAGAGGAGAAGGGGCAGACAGGTCGAAGCTGACAGGAAGGTTGCAGTCATGCAAATAACCCCACATTAGAACAGTGGTAAGTAGAAGAGCATCTCCGAACACACAATGCGTCAAACCTCTAAGTGGATAGGCTACAGTAGCAGAAGACCAAAAAGTAAAATAATAAGTCTAATGAATACATAATAAAGTGCTCAAATAAAAACTTTGTTTACTTACACTATAAATGTCTGCTCATTTATACAGCCTAAAATCTTTACTGCATAGATAAATAAATAACTCAAAATTGCAAGGATTTGGAAAGAGTGCTGACTAGTACTGACTAACTGTAAGTCAGATAGTCTCCTCTTCATTAGGCTCTTTCATAGTCTTGCATTCACTTCAGAGAGCAATGCCAAAGGGCAGCACAGTATATTCAATATTCAAGAACAGTTTCATGTCCATTTTTTTCAAGTCAACAATAAGGTTTTGAATCGCAATTATTTTCCTAAAACCTCAAATATTGCTGCAAGGTCATCTGGCACACGGTGGTTTGGCACAGGCCTCTGTCTTAAGCCTCGGACTAAAACAAGCAGGGGCCTTGTGACCAGCATGACCAGTTGTGATAGTACACATCAGTTTCAAATATCAAATATAAAGTTTTATAACTTTATTGAATAAAATATACTGTACAAGTGCAATAGGGAAAAATGTGAACCAGGTAGACAGAGAAAGCCTTCTTTTCAGCTCACCTTTTCGCCCTAAGTTGTGTGGGCTGGCCCATTTATGCAGCTGTTTGCTGAACTGCAGCTGCTACGGGAAAGCTACACTTTGCCACTTCCTGTGTGTGCATGAAGCACAGCCCTGGTGAATTGTGAATGGAGCCAGCCCACATGAGTGCCCCCACAGCCCACCCCCCTGGCCCACGGAGGTCGAGGAGGCTCTGCCTCTGGAGCAGAACTGAACAGACACTTGCACCAAGCCTTCCTGCGGACAGGCAAGCCCAATAGAGCAGTGGAGCACCGTTCATCTGGTTAGCACATGACACAGCCATCACAGCAGGGAAGTGTGGCAGCACTAAACAACAGCTCCCCCAAAAGTTTGCTAAAACGTTTGAATTCAAGGCTTATTTTTCATGCCATTACATTTGGGTGGGAACAAAAGCTGGGAAATTTATGGAGTAAAGAGTACCTTGGCCATGTTGTGGTAATTTCGCAGGGTGAACTCCTGCTCTGGCCCTCTTTGCGTTTCCTTGGCAGAGCTCTTCTCTCATTTCCCTTCTTCGCTCCCGCTGAGCGCTGACCAGACTGGGCCACCCTAGCCAAAGCTTATTTATTTTCAATGACGTCGATGACACCTGGCCCACGGACACAGCTCACCACCCACGAGTGTGTCCAAAACCCAAGACTCCTCTTACCACCCACGTTCCTGTTAGACCGATTGTAGCACTCCAACAGAGTCCGGTACTGGGCTTGTTAGTTTAGATTGCAAATGTGCCTTTTCAATGCCTTGAAAATAAGCGAGCGCAGATTGTAGGTTGATAAAACCTGATGTCAGACTAGGGCTACTTGAGAAGACCTTGAGAAGAACGTGGTAACAGTAGATTGGCTCTGCTTCTAGAGAGTAACTGCATTAAAGGTTCTGCGTGCGCCAGATGAAGTGTTCTACCAGAAGGTGCGGAATGACATTTATAGTCTCTAGGAAGGAGCACAGCACAGTGATATACCCACTGCTGCATATGTAAGTGCTTTGTGGCTGCTGCACAAACCATTACAGTCCTGTAACAGTCTGATGGGACTGAAAAACAATATAGATTACAGCAAAGCAAACATTAGCACAGCCTTCCACTTTTCACAAAAGTACTTATGAAGCAGTTCAGCTGCATTGGGTCCAGCTTTGACATTACTGGAAGTGAACCTGTCAATATGAGGCCTACACAGCATGTGTGCGTCCATACAAGAGCTTGTGTCTGAATGGGCTATGTAAGCATATGTATATGTGTGCATTTGTTTTTAAGCATTTATCGCATTTTAGTAAGTAGTGTGCGTGTGTGCGTGCACGTGTGCATGCGTGTCCATGTGGATTTAGGTATTATTTTTACAGCTCAAGAGGTTACTGTGTCCCTGGTGTCTGTTCGCTGAGGCGAAACACTGCCTTTTATCTGTGTGTTTGAAGTGCCACATGACCTTCTAGCACAGCCAGCAGACTTTCTGTGAAACACAAAGTTCTGCTTTCTGTATTTCATCCCCCACCACAAATAATTTCCAGGGAACTGCGAGCATCACGATAGACAATAGAGTTCATTAGTGCTAGTGTTCAAAATTTCTGTATTTATTGCAACAGAATTCCAGCAAATGAAAAAAATACATGTTTTTCTGTGGCTACAGGAGGATAGAAGGAGATGGACTGTGTTCATTGAATGAACAGGAGATTGGGCAGAAGTGGAGCTCTGTTGTTTACGGCTGGACCCTGTTTCTACCTGAAGTTTGCCCTCACAGCCAGTAACAGTGATGGTACAGGCCTATCCATGCTATGCTCCGAGAGCTGATTGCCTGAGTCTGGAGTATCTTCATTATTGACCTACAGTTCAGATCAACAGATTCAAATGGGCCCTGGGACTCAGACACAATCACAAGCCACAATTAGATTAGCCGTGTGTCATTTGTCAGATTTCGACATTTTCTAAGTGCTGGCTTCAGTGTCCTGGAAAGAGGGGTGAATGTGCAAATTGTACCCCACCATTAGTTTTCCAAAGGAAAAACAGGCCCTCTGCTATGGTCTATGTGTGTGGGGGGTGGAAATACCTTACAATCACTTCCTGAACAAAGGTCATTGGCTACCAAATTCAACATTATATCATACACTGGAACAATATGGATCGAGCTGGGTAGCTCTGTAACAGCATAGTAATGAATTTGGCTCCTTTTCAGTCGAGCAATGGGATAACTAGGCTGGGCCTGGTTTTGATCCAGTAGTGGTGTTCTTTTGCAAAATCCCAGTCATCTCTGCCTTGGATGAAATTGCCTCCCATTGAGTTTTCCTGTCGAGCGCCTTTAAAGTTCTGCCCCTTTCTCACCGATCCCACAGTCCCTGAATGACCACATTTCCAGCTTGGGCCTTTGTAGCTAATCCAAATGGTAAATGCCAGAGGTACTGACTCTTTCCAGTCAGGCTGCCAGTGAAAGGGGTCACCAGTTTTATAAGCCTGTTTTAATGCTACAATATTATGCGTCCCATCGTTGCGCAGGAGGGAGCTAAGAGAGACATCTGACTGTGCAAATAAAAGCACTGCATGCTTATGAGTCTGCAAATATTATCTCAACTTCACAGCTTTTTGTTTTTGTGGTAGAAACCTCATCACATTTGTAATAGATGTGATAGACCTTTTACACTATAAATGATTAGGGATATTGTTACATGTGCTTCCATCAGCATTGCAGTATTACTTCAGAGATACCTTTTGCACTCTAAACATGTGCTGGAAGAAGAAAGCAGGCCAATTGGTATCCTGTGAGATTGCATTAAATCATTTATACACATAGGTCCTGTCATAAATCACTTCAGTATTAAGCCACAGTGGGTCAGCACTATAGAGGTGATGGTTAATGTACTGTAATTTACTGAGCAGAAAAATTCTCACATTCTCAAGGGTAGCGAAATCCGCTCGGACACGGCCATAGGTGGTCCAACACTGGCGCTAATGAGTTAACCGTAAAATAATCCAGGAACCAGGGTGCATTCAGGGACACTGGGTCTATTGGACCTACAGAGAGGGAGAACAAGAGAGCATGGCATTTTATGGGAATCCATAAGGCAAGCCACATCACAATTGTTATTGGAAAAGCATTGGCTACTCCCAGGCTGGTGGAGAGCTCAGGTCTAAGGGAAGCAGGAAGCAAGCTGAGGTAAGAGCGTCATAGCCTCCGGTGTTGGATCATGTCACACATTAGATGACCCGGGTCAAAGTGCAGGGGGGGGGGGGTGCAGACAGAGCTCACGCTGACCTTCTGCATCTCCTGCATTTGTCATGATCAACGGATGCACTTTCGCCTCTCAAGGTTTTCCCACCGGCAGACTGCAATGTTCAACGAACAGGAGAGGTTGTTCTTCAGCTGCTCTCGGAGCTGAGAAAGAAGGGCACTGGAGATGTCCAGTGCAGCAGGCATGAAGCACCAGATAGCTCTACTCCTTGTGCGGATGGGAGGGGAAGGGGGACAGGGGTTGGGGTTAAATTAATAACACATGCAGGCTGAATTTCCCGTATTGTTCGCAACTCAAACCAGCTGGGCACTCTTGGCTCATCCATCTAAATAAACATTCTTGGAATGGCCATAAGCGCTCAGTGTCTGTTAGTCATTAAACAGCGCTCTCTGCTTGTCCTCTTTGATGCCTTCCATGGAGTTAAAAGCTACATACACTGTACATGAAAACTCAATGTTAAGGAGGTGTTCCAGAGTTTATAACACCTCTATGTATTTTCATATGGTGTTGCAAAATGTAAATAAGAGGGTTCTTGGGTTCTGTGAAAACGGATGCTTGACAGAATGCCACTAGAAAGTGAAATAATAATGTTGTATGCACTGTGTGCATTGGCCCTGGTTCAAGGGAACTAAAGATAGCAGTGAAAATAATAATGGAGCCATCTGCTGTTACATTGGCACAGTGGGTACAACAGGTCCAGAATGTAAGCTTCACCCTTGAGTGCGATGCATAATGATGGGATCCGTACATATACTCAAGACAGTTGAAAATTGACAGAACTCAATACGTAGCTGTGATAGCCTTCACAGTGTCTTTTTTAAGGAATGCAAACAAGACTTTTTTGCAATGACTTGCCTTTCATTAAAACATCGGGAACAGCTGTTTGAAGTGCTTGTCATGATCCAAGCTACATTCGTGGAGGCAGAGAGAGTGATTTCTTTTTGTTGACAATTACATACAAAGATCAGAAATGGCTTTAATCCTGTAGGCCAAAGTTTCTTTTATTTTAATTAGGTTTTAAAATCTGTTTCATTTATGATTGGCCTGTTTTATGTATAATAGGCCAGAACCTATTTTGTAGTTATTTAAGGCCATTGGTTCTTTTTCACAAGCATATCTCAGATGTTTTCTAGCCAATAGGCTATTTATATAGGTATAATGCGAGAGCATGAATTACATCTGCAAAGCAAATAGTATCTATGTCTATGTCTATCGAACAAACTACAATGTTTAATGTTTAGCACCTGCTTGTAGTGCTGAACAGTAAGATAAAGAAACGTTCTGTGACTTTGAATGATCATTGACTTCATTGCTATATTGCATGGTGATATGGCCAGCAGCCATGGCAAGCAAGTCTGCACTTGGTTAGTACTTGGATGCGAGTTTTAATGGGAAAAATAAGTTACTGCAGGAAATGGTGTTGGTGGGCCAATAACTATCTTTCCTCTGGTCAAATAAAAATGCCAATACCCCAGTGCTGTGATGGGGACACTGCATTGTAGGAGATGCCATCTTTTGGATGTTACAATAAACCGAGGTTCTGACTCACTGTGAACATTAAAGATCCCATGATACTCATTGAAAATAGTATGGGTTTCCCCAATGTCCAAATTGCCAACCTGACCCTCTCAACCTGGCACCTAATCATCCATTGATTTAACTGGCTAAAAATTGTCCTCCACCACTGGTGCAAAATGGCTGCTGTGTATCACCCAGGTGGGTGCTACACATTGGTGGTGCATGAAGTGACATACCCCCTCATCACTGTAAAGAGCTTTGAATCGTTGGCCGATGAGAAAAATGCAAGGCATTCGTTTATTATTTAAAATAGTATGGCTTAGCCTCACACAACCATTCAAATCACAATGGCTTAAAAACACCAGATTGCTTGGTTTAACAAATTTAGTTTGTTTACACAATGAAGAATTGTTAAACATCAATTCCACACGGCTATTGTCCCAGCAGACAGATCACAGACAATGAACCTCAGCTAGAGAAGTTCAAGCTGCATCCAAAGTTCATATTATGTCCATTCTAATATTGAGTGTTATTTGACGTTCATAATGACAGTGCTAATGCTGCTAGTTCAAATATGACCAATGTGTTTTTACAGGTAGATTATTGCTTAAAACAAGCTCAGTTGCCCAGGATAATATGCATATATTCACTTTGGAAGGAACAAAAGGTGGTTGTTTTCACATGCAAAGAAATCCTTTTTTTGAATGACTATTTTAAGATTGATGTCTGTGCTGAGAGACTGTGATTTGGCTTTAGTGATCCTGCTCTGTCTTTGTGGCTGTCCTGGCATGGCCTCACCATCTGGAATGAGCAGCACAAAACTGAATCAGTGGTACTGAATTTTTCTCACAGCGGAAAGTATGGAATGTCTTCCTTCTAATCCCAAACTTGTCTCTCCCAAGGAGGAGGCAAGTAAGATTTTCTCTTGTCCTCTCTGCTCTGTGGAAATTTGCTTTTTTGCAGCATCAACTTCGAAGCTGTTTGACCTCAGGAAAAAGAAAAAATAATTGTATATGAATGGGAATTATGTTTCAGCTGACCTTCCACAAGGAACCTCTTATTTGTCTTTGGCATGCTGTGGCTGGCTAGTCTTTTGCCAAGTCATACCACTGAATCAGACACAGTGGGATTGTGAAAGGAACAACTGTTGGGTGAGGATAGCTCTGAATGTGGGGACAATGCTCGGTTCCCAGACAGCACATGATTTTACGTACTGCCATTACCTGCTCTAATTGTGCTATATTTCACACTTAGAACATACCTGTTTTAACTGTGAACCATTAGAACAATTATAGAACAATTAGAACAGCTGCCCAGCTCTACGGGAATACTATATTGTTTGTCTAGGGAATACATTTACTTCATCTATTTAGTGTGGTAAAGAGTTAACCAGAATTAACTGTGTAATTTATTTATTATTATTTAGTCACATTTAAGCCCCATGCTTAAATCAAGAATGTTTCCACCCTTTTCCCCTTCAAATTCCTCCAGCTTTTCCCTTTTAATGCATTGAACCCACACTAATTCTATTCCCTGGCGTTTAAGTCCAGTATGATCCAATGCAGAGTCTCTCGCAGTATACAAAGCTCACCTTGTTCTCCCTGCGGTGATGTCAGTGTTATTGTTTAATGTCGAGATGCCCAACACAGTGATATAATTTGATCCTAGCTGGGAGCGCAATATAAAATGCTTTCCTGTGCTGATCGTACACCCAGAAGCCCCGGCTGTCAGAGACCCAGCTGTGGGTGTTTTTTTTAATGCTGCTTTGTGGGGTACAGTTTGCTTGACGGGAAAATGATCCTTTGTCTTCCTTTTGTTTTTGTGATTTGTGGAAGAAAGCGCAAAATAACTCATTATACAGATTGTAAACTGTTAGCCTCTTTTTAATCACTGGAGCCCAGGGGAATTCCCTGAACCACGCTGTAATGACTCGCATACAGTAGGCTGCTTGGAAACTGTGAAGTCTCATTTTTTGTTTTCTTAATGTCTATAATGCATTATTCTAATGAGCCTTAACTTTGTCATGTCAGAAATGTTTCTGCAGTGCAAGGTGAACAGGTCATGCACCGTATAAAGTTCAAATCAGTAGGCCTGATTATAATCAGAAGGAATGGTTTAAGCTGACAAACTGCCCACAGTTTGACACCTCATATATTTTCCCTACACCACCTTTTTCTGTACGTAGTGGTAGCATACATTAAAACCCAGATTTATACATTTATTTTCTTTTTCCAACCTCAGCGATTAAATCATCGGAATCAAAGTAAATGTCAACCCTGTCATGAACTGCTGAAACTAGATGCGTATACTTTGCGTTGGCGCAACAGTTTATTGGAGTCCTTTGCTACCTGGGGGTTGAAGGCAGGCTGTTCATTTCAAGTTCAGCTTTTCCCCTAGCATGCAATGCAACGCAGCACGCCAATAAAAATAGTCAAGGTATGAGGCTCTTTGAAGAGGATGCACCACATCCTGCCCTGTGCTGAAGGAAAAGGGCGGTGTTTGCACTGGTGGCAAACCCCTCCAGCGCTGTGCACCATAAAACGGAATGGATCTGTCATGCAGGTAGTGCCTCAGAATTTACCCTGCTGGCTTTCACCACATCTGTGGCTGAGCCCAAAGGTGAGACGTGGGCCTGTGGGACGCAGGAGAAGAAAGGGAGCGGGGTAGGCGGAGGAGGCCAGCTCATGCCTGTGGTGTTTTGTTTTGGAGAGCTGGGGGAATTGAAGCTGGGTATTTTATGATGATATAACCTTATGAACCATTTACAGTTTATGCAAGAACTGGTCACATTACCCCCATTCTGGTTTCCACTTGAAATTGTGTGTGTCCTTCCAAGTTCCAAAGAATGTCAAAAGTCAGTGGTCAATGGTGAACAAATGCATAGGAATATTTTGTATTTTCTTTATATATAACTACCTTCTACAGTACCTCCCTTGGAGTATACAGCTGAGCTGGCTTTTTGGATAATAAACATGTTTTACTCTGCCAATAAAAATATTCTCCTGCTCAAGAGTTTTCATTAAGAAGATATATATTTTTTAAGAATCCTCTTAAGAATATGCTCTGCACATTTTTTATATGCATCAACTTTTCCCTGCATTGAGTAAAGGGTAAAGGGCAAGCATTTTAATGCTGAACCACTTTAATATAAAACTTTATGGAAAACATATTCATTATTGTTCTGGTATTCAGATGTGGTGTCATAATTTACAGTATTATGTATTCATTGTAACATGACAGCAAGATCCAGTTTGCCAAATGGACCCAGGACTAGATTAAATAACCCCCTCATAGCCATAGACGTGCTGTTGAGTCAGTCATTAATAAGCTTTAATTAAACAAACAATCCATTATTAAGAATAATAAGTGCTTAATTATTTTAAGACTGTATGTGTGCGTGTGTGTATGTGTGTGTGGGAGAGCATTGTATGGACATGATGGTATACAGTAAAGCTGTTATTGTATATACAGTACATAGCATAATTAATTATTTGATTGACACCAGTCAAAATCTGTGACTTAACTGAAGCGATTAATCAACATAGTCCAGTCAACCCAAGCATAATGTCCAATAATCAGAAGAATAACCAACGATTTCAGCTAGCTCAGATGCAGCTGTGTTGGGACAGATCTTTAAAATGAAGCCTTAGTTACCAAGGCTGTTTGTTCTTTTTTTTTGGTTTAAAAATTTTTGTTTAAATTATTTAGTACTTTAGGAGACATCATTCCACTATTGAATCGATCTATGTATTGCCGTGACTACAGTCCTTAGTTCTTGAGGTGTTATTTTAAAATCATGATGTCACTGATGTGATGGTGCATGCAGAACTAGTTTAGCCATTCCAGATAAGCAATTCCAATGAAATACAGCTCAAAAAAGGACTACAACTCATTTAAAGTATTTTCTGCAAAGTGGCAAAAGGTATTTCAAATATATCTGTCCCCTGGCACTGGAAATATTTTACTTCAAGCCACCTAATAGTATTATAACTTTCCTCCATATACTCATGTAATGGACATTATTTTTAGAAAATAAAGCTTTTCTTTATTTTCTATTTCATCTGGCTTCATCTATCTCATTAAAGGAAACCAATTAATTCACTGAGGTAGGATAATCTTGGTAAAATAAAACTTGCTAAACCTGGTTTTCTGATAGCTGTGCTGCATGACTTCTGCACTCCATTATTATGGCGTGAATGGGTGAAAGCACCAGTTCTTTTTTTTCTTTTTTTTTAACTTTTTATAAATTCACAAAAACTAGGGAGAGCAGCTTTTCTGTTAAGGTTAACATAATTTCTCCCAAGTCCAGCCATGGCCATGCCACATAAACCAATGGTATGACAGATCTGAGAAGATATATCATCCGGGGGCAGGGTTCAGATGTTCTGCTTCAGTTAAAGTGGCCTCACCTTCACTGTAGCGTGGTCTCTGCCTGCTCCTGGGCAGGAGCGGAGGCGGACTGCCCAGAGGAGGGGGCACAGATGGAGTAAGAGGAGGAGTGGCGAATGGGACGAGCCAGGAGCCTGTGTTCGACCAGCCAGTTGGATGAGGCGGGCTGCAGTTAAGTTGGAGGGAAAACATAGACCTCGTCCATAGGGAAAAGAAACTGAAGGAAGTAAGAACTTTGTGCATTGATGCCTCCACACAAAATGCTGACTGTTTGGCTTTCCTCTATGCCAAATACTTTCCCTGCCTTTTTTCTCAGGACAAAAAAAATAATTATGGCAGCACTCTGAAGTAAGAGTTCACTGATGGGTTAGAATTTAACACTTTTCATGTGCTGGCTATACAGCATGCTTCCATATTCATAATATTGGGTTAGACTTCATTAATTCGCTGGTTTTCAGATAGTTTATTGACCGCAAATAATAATAATAATACTAATAATAATAATAACAATAACAATAACAATAACAATAACAATAATAATAATAATAATAATAATAATAATAATAATGTCGGCGGCACGGATGGTGCAGTGGGTAGCACTGCCGCCTCACAGCAAGGAGGTCCTGGGTTCGAATCCCTGTCGGCCGGGGCCTCTCTGTGCGGAGTTTGCATGTTCTCCCCGTGTCTGCGTGGGTTTCCTCCGGGTACTCCGGTTTCCTCCCACAGTCCAAAGACATGCACGTTAGACTGATTGGAGAGTCTAAATTGCCCATAGGTATGAGTGTGTGAGTAAATGGTGTGTGTGCCCTGCGATAGACTAGCGACCTGTCCAGGGTGTATTCCTGCCTTTCGCCCAATGTATGCTGGGATAGGCTCCAGCCCCCCTGCGACCCTGATCAGGATAAGTGGGTTCAGATAATGGATGGATGGATAATAATGTCACAAATGGCAATTCAGGATATTAAGTATTATGTTTTTAAAAGTATTACATTTAAAAATATTGAATTTCTTATGGCAGCCATGTTTTTTTCATATTAAGTTCAAAATTGGGACACATCAACATAGCATTGCCTTTTGGCCCACCACATTTGAGAATAACAATGACTGGCATAGCTCAATTTTGTTATTTATGTTACTGAGCATAAATTTGCATGTTGCACAGTTGTTTTTGCACGGTACAAACACGGTTACAGTTCAGGAAAAGATTTTTTGCTGTTTTTCACAAAATGTAAAAATGGTTGAAAATCAAATTGGTCAAATTGGAAAATCTAATTTTTGTGTTTTTCATCTTCATGCGTCAGATGTGTCAGTGTTGGTTTTGTGGCCAAGTGCGTTTCTATTTCTATTCATCTATTTTGTGTGGCAATGCTCAAATAAACTAACAATGTCTCCTGTATGAAAAAGGAACACTGTGTCTGAAACTTAATCTGAAACAGGAAAATCAATCAGGCGATATTCCCAAAGCATTGGGCTTTCATGTGCAGCAGGCTGCCCCAAAGCCTGAAAAACCACTTTAACGGAAGACCAACTAGGAATGCTACTTCAACATTTTCCCATATATCTCGTAACAAAAACAATCTTATGCAGAAGGCCATAGTCCTGATGGTTGTCAACGCTCACCGCAGCTTGATACTGTTTCTCAACGTCAATGTCACAACTCCCAATAAAAATAATCCATATTAATCTCTGTGGATGTCTGATCAGTCAACTAAACACAACTGGCTAGTTAGCAGTTTGGTTAATTAGTGTAGGAACACCCACCTAGAACATTATCATCATTTTATATTTTTTCTATATTGTTGATATGTCAGAAATGCATGAACAAAGAATCGCTGAATTTGGGACATCCGGAAACTTTGATAAATCCCATATTATTTGCGCAAAAATGCATTTCCGAAGGATTTACGGTGAATTTCATTCGGCTCACGTTTGATAAATGAGGCCCAAGGTGTATACAATTCCAAGCAATTAAATATATATAGTGTTGTTAATCGTTTACAGTTAAAACTATAACAATTTAGTAATCATGATTAAGCCTAGTCCTGGATTAAATTTGAATTTGAATGGAGATTCTCCCCGTGTAGCAAGTTGCAGCATCAATCACAGAGTTGCCTATTTTGCAACTAGAAATTAAAAATAGACTTTTAAAATACTTTCAAAAGACTTTTGGGAATATCAGCATAATTATGCAACATTATTTGTAAACAGAAGGCAGAAAGGGCAGATGGCTGAAACCATTACCAATACCATTTCACTCTCACAGCATAGCCTTTTATAAATCATAGGCATGGTGATTCAGACAGCAAGATAATGAGTTATTAAAGGCTGATGTGAAATATGTACAAACACACATAGTGTTTTCCTCGTTAATTGTGCCACTGTAATATTGCTGTCTCGCAGTATGTGCGTAGTTTTATGACAATGAGTGACGGTCGTGAGGAACTGGTTCAATTTGGATATGCTTTCAGCTCTACACTGTAGCAGTGGCTACAGCTTCACACAGGGCTCTTTAAACGGATGGATAGCTGCCAAAGTAACAATGTACTGAGATTTTTACAGTTAATTGCAACAGGCACCAGCTGCTATTTTTGGGCTCGCCATATGTGTCTGTGCTCTAAATGGCAGGATTTCTGTTTTTGTCAAACATGAGAGTTGTACTTTATGGTAATCCAAAGGAGAAATAAAGTATAGCAGCTCATTTGGTTGATCTGGCACTCAGCAGTTGGTTGACATAGTGTAGCTGGATGATGGGACTGGAAGAGTGACACATATGATCTAATGTTTTGTTTTTCAGACTTTCCCTTTAACAGGGCCAGCTTGCATGCTGGGACAAGACCACCACCCTGCTCTGGAGTTCTCACTCTGTGGTTGGAAGCTGGTGCCTCTGCTGAATCACATTGGGGTAAATACCACCTTGGCTGCCAGTTGACTGAAAGGTTTTGGCCCCAAATATTCCCCTTGTGGAAGATCTCTTATTCTGGAAGGTGGAGGTTATTCTTTTAATACAACTGGACAGAAGACATATAAGCCATCAGCCTTGAAGTATAAGCCATCATTTGAGTTCTGCACACATTTCTCCAGATATTCTACTGTAGAGCTCAGACTTTATGTTTTTTCTTATTTTGTCCACATGATTATAGATCAGCCTCTTCCAGCCTATCCATTTGAATAGAAAAAGTCTGTCTGGTGATGCTGTATGTCCGGTGTTCATTTGTCCATGTATATGAGGTCAACGAGCAGTGTGACCATGCGCAACATCATGGATCACTTACTCCTTTTGGATGCCCTTACACATCAGGCCCTTGGAAGAGAACATGTTTTTAGAGACCGCACTCATATATTTGGGGAGACAAACGGTTATTTTGATTACCACGGCCAGTGCTTCTACAAATCTGAGACTTTTGGCTCCAGAAATTATGAGATAATCCAATCCAACCTATTCCACCACATCTCCAAGTAGGCTACTTCCTTTGCTTGGCTTTTGTAGGTCCCTTAATTCCACTGTTGACAAATGATATGCATTTGGTTTTATTGATCTCAGAAAGCAGGACATCAATCTCCAAATTCATAGAGTTTTTATTCTTTATGAATGACTCTTCCCTAAATTGGGTACTACCCCTTATATGGTGTTTTTGGGTGTCAATTCTGTTAATTCACAGTTCTCAAACAGGTGGGGTTCGTCATGTTTCTGTATTCATTCACGACAGTTTTCTGACGTTTGTTGAATCTGAAGTGGCACACTTGTATGAAATTATGAAAAAAAAAAAAAAAAAAGTTAAGAATAAGAATAGGAAAATGTTCTTGTATAAGGCCCATTGATATTTTATCAGATTTTTCCTTCATTTGCATCTGATCAGTGTGGTTATCGCACTAAGGACTTCAGAATTGTTCAGGGACATTGCTTCCCTCCCTCAGCATTAACAGGACGAAGTATGCACTACCATGACACCTCCAGCTCCTGCACAGTCAGAATTTAATTTCAGATTTTGGTGTGCACTTCTGAGAACTAGAGCTCTCGACAATGCCTCCCAGAAGCCAGCATCTGTGTTAAGTTTAATTTTTTTCTAGAGATGTATGTTACAAACTGGTTTTAAAAGAAAACATCAGTATCTGGTGTTTTTGCTTGCATTTGTTTTTTTTTGTTTGTTTTTGTTTTTTTGTGTTTTTGTTGTAGGGGGTGGGGTGGAATAGCAGGATGAGGTCATAGGTGAAGTCTCAATTGTTGAAATGCGCTTGTGAAGTCCATTGGATGTCATTTCTTTTTTGTCCTCTGTCTTTATGTAGTATATTGCAATGAAATAGAGAACTGGCAGCATAAGTCAGCCTGGTTTCACCCCTGATATGACCTTAAAGGAGTCAGTCAGTTCATCTGCATGAAATACTTTGCCTTAAATGCCATCATAGGTGTATTGTTTCACTGCATGTTGCTTCACTTAATTATCATCTCTCACTGTGAAATATCACCACACTGGGCTTTCTAAAGGATTTCTCTGCTTTTCCCAGGATGCAATTCACTTTTGCAGGAAAACAAAAATATATTGCTACCTGTGGGATTTGCTTTAGAAAGTGTTAGTAAGCAATGTTTTCTCATTTAGTTTTGAGCCCACGTCCTGCCCTCTTAATTTCCGTCAGATTGAAGTCAGTTTCAAAAATTCTGCCGGGGTTTATTGCCTTCCTTTTTTGTAACCATGACTCCAGTTTGCTTAGAGTTTCTTGTTTTACTGCTAGAAGAGTCTCAGGAGATTTTAATGGCACTGGCCTATTCAGCATCTCCTCAGAGTGTTCCACCCATCTGTTGAGTTGTTCTTCCTCTGTTGTTATTTTTATGCCTCTTTTCTCCTTGACAGATCTGTCAGATAGTTGCCATTTTCTTTGTTATATAGCTTTCTTGTGTAATCTGCTATTTTCTGCTAAGTTCCTCTTGTCACTCAGTTTTTCTCATTACTTCACATTGTTCACCTGCTATATTGTACATGCATTGCAACTCCAGTCCTACAGTTATTTAAAGCATATTTTTCTGTTATTGTATTTTTCTTTCTGCCATTTTACATGTTGATTTCCAAACCTTCTTCTTCTGTTACATTATATAAAATCTGTCTAATTGTATGTTAGTATAATATGATGTATAATTTTCTAAAATTTTCCATCTTCCACGTGTGCTGTGTCCCAGTTGTCTTGGAATATTGGAATGGTCACATTTATAATGCCATAATGATTATATGAACACAGGCTATGTCTCAGGAGGGATTTGATCCTTAAGAAAATAATATGCATACAACTTTATTCATAAGAAGCTTGTCCCAAAGCCAGAAAAAACATTTACGTGCAAAAAACATTAAAGTTAAAACAACTCACAGATTTAATTCATAAGTAACCCTGGTTGGTCTACTTTGGTGCTGAGTCCCTCATCCACAATTCACACCAATACGATTTGCTCAATAAGCTAAAGACCAAGGCCCCCAGTTTATGGAACAAATCACCCGACTATTCAAACACCAGGTGGTGACCTAACACTCGTTCACAAGCAAATGTTCAAACGGCCATTCGTGCTTTTGACCTCAAGCAAATATAAGAGAAAACACCTGATGGCCGGAAACAGTGTTGACATGTTCCATCTCTGCAATCTCATATACATACACGTCTTTAAAGAGAAGATCAGTCAGTGCCATAGCCTTAACTAGAGCCATTAAGATCCCTGATAGAGATGGACAGGAAATGAGGCCGATGTGGGTCACTAAATCATTTAGTGGAGCATCTGTTTAGAATGAATCACCAGCTAAAAAAGCTCTGCTGTCACATTAGTATGAGGTGGTTGTGATCCAGATTGAACTGATAACATTCTTATCATGCTCTCTACTGTACTGTAGTTAATGTAGGGGTTCTGCCTCTCCTGCACCAATATCCTCTGCTCTCCTCCTCCTATACATCCTTTCTCTATCTTCTTTTCAGCCTGCCTTTTTCGATTCTCTCTGATACCTCTTTATCTTCATTCATCCCGCTTTCTACCCTTCTCCCTCAGAATTCATGGGCCACATCCTCAGAAGTGCCATAAATTCACACAGCCGGAGAAAGAGGTGGTGCAGCACCACCCTGTTGTTGAAGAGACCGTGAGGAAACAGGGCTTGGGTTTCATCGCCTTCGTCGATGGGGGGCAGGAATAACACAGCGACGTTTAATGGGTGGCCCCTGAGCTGTTGGTCAGCCCAGGCCAGTCCCCAAATCCTGGGTCTAAGGTCTGTAAATTAATCCAAATTCACCATGGGCACACAAGGTGAAAACCAATAAACTTCAGGATGCAGTAAGTTAGATTTTAATAAGGGGAAGAATTTATAATGTTAATAAACATTAGCTGAAGCCAGACTGTATTCAGAGGATCTAAGATTTCAGTTGTGTCTGCCATGGTCAGCTGACTATGAATTATCCACTCTAGTTATCAGCTTTGCCCTCCCACCTCATACGTGCCTAATTCCATATGAGATACCACCTTGTGTCCACTATGAAAACTGAGTGGAGCCCTACATTTCAGCTGGAAGAAATATGTGCTGGGAGGGGAGAAATAAGTTGAAATTCATCAAGAACAGTCTAGAGCAGAGGAGAAAGTGACAGCTGATAGGTCTCTGGCAAGCTTGTTTATCAGAACCAAGAGTTTGTTCTTAGTGAAAGAGAGAAACCTATACTGAAAGTCAGTGTGTCAGAGGACGGCTTGTGCTGATACATCATCTCACATCTGCTATTCATTTAGCCTGCCCTAGGAGCTGTTGGATTTGTGTATGAAATATTGAGGTGGTGTAACAGTGTAAGGTAATCCTTACAATTTGCGCAACACAGCTCCGATGTTTCCCGAAAATAAAAGCAAAGTTATTAGGGTGTATTTTACTTTAATGGGGCAACTGGGATGCCATTTCCTTCTCAGAGTGTCAAGGTTGACTGAGCAGGGGAAATGGTCGAGCGTATGCACAGCATGATTGGAGTGGGGACAGTAATTCAGCAGCCAGTATTAATGATATGGTGGCCTAGGACTGAAAGTGTCCTTCGAAAACACCTTGGGTCGCATGCATGCCTCATGTTTAGTAGGCTTATTGCTGACCTCCCACAGTTAAGGAACCTATGCTTGCACAGCAAGAATTACCTCGGTCAAGGAGGGTGAGAGAAATATGTAGTATTTGTGTTTATTCGCGTGACTGAGTAACTTTCCTTCTAGAAAATAACAAGTATCATGGGGTAGTTTTTAAGTTCAAGTAGTCAAATCAGGTAGGTGACGCATAGCACAACACATATACCTAGTTCAGTCAGGACCACTCTCGTCTGGTACAATAGCTATTTATTTAGGGAGTGAACCTGTGACCTCATTCAGTTATTTGGAAAATAAATTATATATTGCAAAGACAGACATATCGTCACAAGCAATATAATGTCATGTTTCCTTTTCTGGAAAACATAACATCATATAAAGATGAGAAAGACCATATTAGTTTCCATCACTCATGGACCAGCCATGCTGTTGCTGTTGACCTGGGGAGAACTGTGTCCTGTCCACTCCAGAGCAGTGCTATTATAATACATCACTGCCCTTTGATGGCAATATATAGCTTAGCCTCTCAGCAGTGGCCTGCTCCAATTCCTAATTAGAGGCGGTGGCATTGAGTTACATGCAAAACCTGCACAGATTAGAGTTGTATGAATGACCTCATTAAAAGCACCATGGAATACTATAGGAAATATCTCGTTAAGCAATATTTAAATTCATATTCACATTCTCACATTGAGGCACGCCCGGCAGTTCTTACCTTGAGTGACAAATTTAAAATGGTAATTTCATGAAACTGTGGGTTCTGCCAGTTCAGATTCCTGTAGTATTTCCTGGTTCTTAAAAGGTCCTTATTCCAAAAGCCTCATCAGAGGAACAGTGTGGTGTCATGCTCTGTAATCCCTTTCATTTGTGTACTTACTAAAGATTTAAGGCATGTTTTAATTATTTGGATACCACCCACAGACATGAATTAATTGCTGCCACTAAATGACATTCTCAATTAATATTTTAGCAGCTTAATTGGAATATGACTTTTATGAAATTATAACTCCTGTTGAGACCAAAGGGATGCAGAACAGGACCCAGTTGCCCATTAAATGTCATACTCTGTTTGTGGCAGGAAAGGAAGTCATTAATATTGCTAATACAGATTCATTGCTAATTAAAAATTAGAACTAGCTGTGTGAAAGCCTTGATATTTCAAACTGAACAGCTATATACCATAATTGACACATACACCCAGCGTGCAAAAGTATTGAGAAAGTACCACAATTTTTGTTGACACAATCTCTTAGTGCCTGCTTACTGGCACTAACACATTATTATTTGGTCCTCATGTTGAGAAACAGCAACAACAGACTCTATCTGCAAATCCCACACCTAGAATAAACTGTAGGGCTTTTGCTAGCTTTATTTACAATGAACTACTGATACAAACACACACCGCTGGCCTAGAAACTGCTGAGCAGCAAACTGTCCAATTACTTTTGCTCCCCTTGGGGACTATGTATAAAAAGGCCTGTAATTTCTACTTGGATCATCCGATATGGGTGCCTTCAAATTAAAGCTGACTGTGCTGTACTGTGCTGTGCTGAGATTGGTATTTAAATGAATTTAAATTTCAGGTAGTGATTTGTTATTACCTCAAGGCACAAAAGCAAAGCATGAATAAGACAAAATTTTTGAACAAATTTGGCCAAAGCTGTTTATTATGGATTTTGATGTTTGATGTTTGATTTTTTGACTGTTTATTTTGTAAAATTCAGGAAACCACCACTGGCCCATCTTGCACTCAGAATGGGCCCATCCTGGGCTGGTTATTTCTTAAGAAAAGAAATCTGTTTATAACCGGAAGAAAAAATAAATGTGTCCTCCAAAAACATAATCTTAAATGACAGAAAATGTCAAGAATAAATTTGTACTTATTGTTCAATTACATTTCCTTTTTTATACAATCAAAAATTACATTTAATAAGAATTAATATTCATTGGGTTCATTCATGAGGTACAACTGGAATTAGTATTTTGTCAGCAGTTAATACTTACACAGGAAACTTTGACCTCTCGTCTGGAGGTAATGCAGTAATGTCCAGCTAAAATTCACTTCCATGACAGGGAAAGGAGAAAAGTGACTTTTTCAAAAGTGTTTAAAGGACTAACAACTGACAAGACAGTTGATACCACATTAGAGCACATAAAGTCCGAATTTGAGAAAGGTCCAGAACGGATTTTCCAGTATTCTGGTCTGTTAATGGCCTGCTTTTGGTGTTGCTTTCCCAGGGTGGGCAGGCCTCATTGGTGAAAGAATGGTGGGGCTGCTGAAAGACCACAGTCCAGATATGCTGATCACAGATTAATTCATAATATTACACGGTGACCTCAGTCCTGCAGTCAGTCCCCAGGAGCAGTTACAATGAGAGACCCTTTCATCATTCATGTACAATAGGCTCTGCTTTCAATTAGCATGGCGTCATACATGCACTCTAATGGGGCTGTCGAGGGTTTGTGTTTTGAATCGTTTGTTAATGAAGTACACCAGCAGTGATACCTTGGATCTGCTGCAGTTTGATTTGAGTAGTGTGTCTCCCTCCTATCAACAGGCCAAGCTCTTAGGTATGCACATGCACAGGCAGGTGCACCCGCACACGCACACAGACACACACACACAAACACACACACACACACTTCCACATTCATGCACGCACACTTGTGCATACACAGCTTGTATACATGAACCCATGTAGACATGCATGCACACATTCACATAAACATTTGCATGACAATATGTTTGTGTGAAAACCGACCACCATGCAAAGCTGTGTTTGTCATACTGTTTCTTAGGGGAGGGTCTATTATGGCATTAGGCCATCTGTAGTCTCAGAAGCCTTGTAAAAATATAAAAGCAGCATTTGTGGGACTGCAGACAAGTAGACAAGGCACTGGAGAAGATCTGTCAGCAGAATTCTGTTCCACACCTCTGAACTCTGGAGCCCAGAAAGAACTCGCCCCTTTATCAAACCTCTCCCTTCATCACCATCAATTTGTCAACACTGGACCAATGCTGTTAGATAGGGTGATGTTATTGTTTTTTATCTGTGTACGATGCACTGAGGTGGTACCTCCGTCAGACTCAGTCCCATGGGCCTGGTTAGGGGATCAGATGTATACAAGAGCAGGCATTTATTCTTCCCATTCCCCTTAATCAGGGAATTCCATTCTGTCTAGACACACCATGTGTATGTGCTTCATGACAATAAAGGAGACCAAATTAAAAAAAATAATTTCACTCTTTCAGAGGTAAGGTAAACTAAGGTCTTTGTTACATACGCCAGGGCTTCCCAACGTTTACTCTCCCTTGCTGTTCAATATACAGTAGTACTCGGCTGCTGTTTAGATGATTTTCAGATGACACAGCTCTTGTTGGTTTTTTGTGGAGAGGTGCTGATGTAGAGTGGAGATTTTAGGGAATTTTTTTATTTTTGACATTTGTAAACCTGGTCGTGAAGGCACAACAGAATAGATTAGTGCTGAAACTGTGAGAAATTTGTATGCCTACTTTCCAGTGACCTGCCCAAGGTGTACCTGTACTGTTCAACTCTGGCCAAATGGGGCAGTGTACAATTGAAATGATTGAGTCTGACCAACTGCCAAAATTCTATCAAACTCAAAGCAGTGCTGTGGAAACATGTCTGTTTCCATCCAAACATTGCATAACTACAGTCAGGCTCAATCAGTGGGAATGTGGTTATACAATGTTAGGTGTTTATTTTGATGCAAACAATACTGTGTGTTGTTGTCTTGCGGTAAGATGCAAGGGGCCCATTATGGGAGAACAAAATGTTACTCTATTTGGGCAGCGCATATTGGTCTAAATATTATAAAAATTATGACTGTACCAAGGAATAAGGTAATTTTAATCATTGCTTTTCTCAAAGCAATTTTTGGGTGGTTTTCTCAGGTTAATGGTCAGAAAGTTCTGGAAACTAAAAGAGTTTTTAAGGGAAAATATAATCTATGTGGGCATTACAAGAAGTAGGACATGATTGTGTCACTTCATGTTGTTACTAAATAATAATGGGATACGTTATCGTAAACATTACCGCATCCGATTCAAAACCAAATGTCCAGTTTGAGACCATGACATTTTCAAGATCAACACCACAATGATTATCAGTACTTATGTTTCAGAAAGAAAGCATATTTTTGTGAATAAATAATACTCACATAAAATAAGATCTGTATAGATAAACAAATTAATATTGTGGCTCTAATAATACTGATTGATTTGAGACCTTGAGCAATTGAACATTGAACATGTATAGCATGCATTTGAAAAAAATTGGACAATAGCTTGCTTATGACTAAAGCTAAAGGAATGGTTTATAAATACAAAAGTCTTATTTGTATTCAACTTGGAGATACTCCAAGTGTTATTTATTTATTAAACTAAAAGAGTGCATAGCTGAATCAAATAAACATTAAAGCGCCTTATGAGTATTAGCCAGCATGCTACCATGTGATTGCAGGAGCTAGCTAAGTAAGCTTAGTGATTAGTGTAGACAAGCTAAGTTATGCAGTACAAGCTTAATTAAAATGAAAGAAAAACTTTCTTATCCATCAATGATGGGGCTTGCACAGAATTGAAGACCAAACATGACTGAATGTACTAATAATGAACTAATTATAATTTTTAAGCACATCACTTTGTTATGTATTTGTCTTGGCCTATACAGTATGTGCAAAATTGTATCGATGAAATGTACATTACATTTCCTTCTCTTCCTTAGACTGTTTTATTACATTTCTTTCTGGTTGTTCCATTTTGCAATGAAGATGAAGCTATATTGCTTTCGCCTTGGCTCTGTTCAATTGTGGCGTTCACAGTAGTAGCTCCAGATAGCCATAATATCTAAGTATAGTATTTTCCAGAGCGGGCTAGAAATGTAGGACATGCTGCTTTAAACCCATACAGGCCTACGGCCTGGGACCGCGCAGGCTTGCTGTGCTTGGCTTGTGTTGGAAACAGTGCTGCACGTCCTCTCAGCCGGGCATGTGCTTTTTTAAAAACACGGTCGGACAGAACGCGGCTCTCCCCGGGGAGCTCCCAGTGAACAGCTTCTCTTTAAGTCAAGCGCACACAGTCCGATGCTCTGTTTGTTTTTCCTGTGAACTGGCTGCTGTGTGTTTCGCGTTAGATTTACGCCTCCAAGCCCTTGTCGCAGCCTAGTTACCAGGCTGGCGGCACCAGGACCTGCCACAAATCATGTGACCCCTGCAGATCTCCCAGCCCATTAGCCTCATTAGTTGATAATGCACCGGGTGCTCCCCAAAGAGCAGGCCACAATTCAGCACGCACACAAACGTTTACACGACCCTGGCTCTCACAGGCACGCACTCTGCTGCTGCTGCTTTTCTCAAGGGCTGCAATGGCACATTCTGCTACCACTGCCCATATTTGCACTCCGGAGACACCGCACAAGCCATGTGATACTGTATTTTGTATGCTGTTTGCTTGCCTAAACTCAGTAATCTTGCATGGTAGTGCATGATCCCATTCTAAAAATGTCCACTGTAAAACCGGACCTAAGCCCTTAAACAATCTGTTATTTTCTCATGCTGAGCATACTGTACAATTAGAGATGTGTAATGAGTGGCCAATCAGCCACTGAAAAAGGGTTATTTCAGAACACAACATTCGGACTGTGTTATGTTTCATAGATTAATTATGCTCTGACCTGTCTCCTCTTCTGCTTTTAGGTGTACTGTGTGGTATGAAAGCAGACAAACTGCACAAGCTATTTCATTACTCTGGCCTGAACATAGGTAAACATTTCCAGTTTTTGGTTCAGTTTCATTTAAATTAATTGTAACTGAGTTGAAAAATGCTCATGTTCGATGCATATTTTACAATGTCATTTTTTTGTTGAATTCAAATGGAATTGACCCCAACACTGGTACAATGGTACAATTAAAGTATGCTAGATTTTTCCCAGTTTTGATCTTTTCAGGCTTAGAAACAGGTGTGGATTGAGGTCAGTCTATTCAGGGTTTCAACTGGATTAACAGACTTGATTTGATGGCACCTCTTTGAAAAGAGGTATTTACTCTCACACACCCTCGGCATAGTTCACCTCAGAAAGTCCCTGCCATCCGTACAAGATGGAAGAGGTTGAATTGGGTGCGCTGACCCTTTGGCCTGGGGGATCTAGGCATGTCTGGAGCAGGCTTATCAGGCACAGAAGCAGACCCAAACAAGATGCACAAATACAGCACAGCGTAATGGATGAGCAACAGGGCAGGGATGGTCTCGCTACACCACTGTGATCAAGAAGAGGTGTAGCGTGGGTGTGACCTTTCAGATGAAGGATGTTTCTAAAGGACTTTAATGAAACCAAGCACTCTTTGAACCCTGCTGAACAGCACTTAAAAGCAGGACAAACACATAAATTAAAGACAGGGCTTTGAGCATGACATTTTAAAGATGACAGAGGACATCCTGCAGACACAAACTGCAGACATCAAATAGCCAATTATTCTTTGGCATAATTAGGTGTAATTATCTATTCATATTTATAATTACGTTTATATATATATATATATATAAGAATGTACATTACTGTATTTACTGTATCAGTTTCTGCATCAGTTTCAATGTAGTATAAGCATATATTTCTAAATGAAGTATGAAAATAATGCATTTCTTAAATGGTCCTGATCTTTATCGCTTCAGAAAATCTTGTCTCTCTTTAGTTTAAACTCAGCCCAGAAGGGCATTGTCATAACATCACTGAGGACATTCTGGTTCTGCACTGCAATTAAAGCTCAGCAATATAATAGAAGGCCAACCCATGCCTTGCATTAATTGTAATTAATATTATTTTTTTATGAAATATAAAGCAACTGGAACCCAGTGCAGAGATGAAGGATTGGGACAATGTGTGATCTGTTATTATTCACAGTCAGTAACCTCGCTGGCAAATTTTCTAACCACTTCCAGGGACGAAAGCGCCTTAGAGCTGTCTGTACTGCAATTGTCAAGCCAAGATTAAATAAATGGATGAATATAATTTCAATATCACAAAAAGACATGAATATAACTATGTTTGGCATAAACCTTTAGTGTAAAGCTCAAACATTATTCTTCTGTTTCCATTAGGTTTTTTTGTTGAAGCAAATGTTATCTAAAACAACATCAATTTCATATTCTTAACTTTCTCTTTTTTCATACAATGGGCTCATATGATTCAGCAAATAGTCGTAAATTCAGAAAATGAGTGTGCATTCGTGTGAATTATGAAATAGCATATTTGATGCCCCAAAAATGGTTCTTTCGGATAGATGGCACAATTAGCAATATAGCAGAGCGTTGATATAACATTCTCTTATTCTTCCTCAAAAGACCACTAAAATATGTTTCTGAAAACATTTGAGGTGACAAATAAGCCATGCAATTGTTGAATCTTGATTCATATTTCAGCTGCAACACCTAGTTTGAAAGTTTGATCCAAGTTTTGTTGGCCAGGCAAGCTGCACTGGATGATTTAATTTGCTTGTAATCAAATACAGAACTGTCAAATGAACCACAGCACTCATCAGACTGCAAAGGTCTCCATAGAAAATGAATGGAATGCATTGCTTGCTGGATTTGGTGAAGAAGCAACTTTAGTGTACACGATTCGTACAAAAGGTTGGGGCCACTCACAAATTTAGTTTGTACCTAAGAAAAAATCACAGAAAATTTGTGAATGCAACAAGTTCTCTGAAATCACTTGTACGAGCAATTTAACAACAAATCTGTTTGTATGCGTGTTTCTTGCATGAGGCCCAATAATCCTAGCAATTTGGAGTTATTAAATTCTGGAGCAGCAAAGACCTTGATGGATGCCACGAAAGATCCTATCTGGTTTGAGTGAACTAGTATGATGTCATCGTTGTAGGTCATCAGCAAAATATCTTGCTTGAGTGAACTAGACATAGGGCATCCATTGCAGGATTGAGTGCCAAAAGCATTTAAAGCTAATAAGGGTATAGTTTAAGAAATAGCATTCACCAAGCCAGGGTCATAATTTATGGGAGGTGGTAGAGGGGTTAACCCCCCCAATATTACAAAACAGGCCAAATAAACCCACCAATAGTATGGCATGATGGGAAAATGTCCCATGACCCTCTTACAGGGTTGCAGTTCATGGAGTCTGTGGATTTAACAGCCCCACCCCCAATACTAAACTGAAGTTACGCCCTTGCACTAAGCTAGTCTCCATGTTTTACTAAGGTCACCTAATGCCCCTGTTTTTATAAATCTCCAAAGCTTTATTTTCAACATTTAGTGATTGAGCATGCTAGGTTTTTAGCATGGTCTATGTGTCATGGGAGAAGGGAACAACAATCCAAGGCTGTGCCTTCTGATCCCATTGACAGATGTCCATCGTCACGTGGATGATATGTGTATGTAAGAGTCTGTTTCCCCGAGGAGATCATCTTTCCACAGAAATCTAAGCACTGCCTTCCCCTGTAACATTTTGTGGAAGATGTTTGTGAGCAAAAAGAATGGGATAGAAATAGGAAAAGAAACCTTGTTTTTAATATATTCTTTTACATAATTTATGGTGAAAGAAACCCAAGCATAATTTACCTTCCATTTGATGGTTATCACAAATCTGACTAAAACTGCATTCCTTTTTGTCACCCTTGTCTAAACTAAACAACTGGGGCATTTTGGGTCATCCTTGCACTAATGAAACTGCAGCTTGGATGAGATAAAAACACTGAGAGGAAATATCTGTATGGATCATACAGATATTTACAATGTAGGAGATTCCAATTTCTTCCAGAATACTGCAATAGTAATAGAGAACACATCCATATACATATTATATACTTTTAGCAGACGGTTGGCATTTGAAAGAAAATTAAAACGGACACTGAGGCAACAATGAAAAGAGTGTGACTATTTCATTCAACCATAGAAGAATTACATGAGAGAAAAGAGCAGGGCTTATCTGCGTGTGACTGTTTTATCCTGAGCTGATAAATACTGGCTGTTAAACATCCTGGATTTAATACTGCGGGGTGAACTGTCCTGACAGGTCTGGGAAGCAGCCTGGGAGGCAGCCTGGCTCAGTGCTGTGGGTGACCTGGGCCCTCGTGTGGCAGGAGGGAGCGCTCCAGGTAAACAGCCCAGTCCACAGGATATCCTGCCCGGACGGGTGGGGGGGAGAGTCTGACGTCAGTCACTTGACCCAATGTGTCAGACGGCTTCCCTGGCAGACATTCCGGGCTACCACCCCTCCCTGTCTGCAGTGCCAGAGACCGGCCAGCGCTTTCCCCTGAACCCCTTTCTCAGGGGTGACTAGGACAGATGAGTGCTGGACCTGAGGGGCAGGAACATCGAGTGCTTCCACAGCCTGTAATGATGAGAGTGCAAAGAGCTATGGTTCTAATCCAGGCTACAGTATATGCCATGTGGCACAACTGTAGCCAAAAGTTTGATTGCCGAATATCCCTCCCATGTGTGTTTCCTTGTTCCAGTAGAATTATTTGCAGTCTTTATGATTGCAAAAAGAACAAAAGCTTAGACGTTTCTATTTTGTTTACTAATTTGTCTTTTTGGTCGAAAGCAATCGGGACAAAAGTTTCTTCAAGGTAGAGATGGATTGGATTTTCTGTGCTCACATGAATAGCCTGCAAGGATGTGTGCAGAATTTTCTTAACAGATGCTGTTTTTGTTATGGTTTATGTTCTGGAGCAGAAATGTCCTTAAGTGCATATTTCCCTTGTTCCCTCTCCAGAAAGAGGAGCCAAGAAGTGCTGCTTGGATGAGTTTCCATCTGATTTAGTGATTTTAGAAATATTTTTCCAAACGTGATGATAATGACAAATTCATTTTGGTGACTCAAAGAGGTGTCCGTAAAATAACTTGGTGTCTTGATAATATTAATTTGAAATGAGTTTTTATAGAATAGCTCAATACTTACGAATGCCAGTCATATTATCACTCTACACTGAGTCACTTGTTTAAAGAGGTTTACAGTGATCGGATTCACTGTATTTCTTCAGATGTTTCTCTGAACATTACCAAAACATGATGTATTCATTAACTCATTCAAGTCAAACTAGAATTCATATTTCTTCAATACTGCCTTGGAAGAAGATACAAGAGGGTTTAAATGAAGTTTCCCTGATCCTCCCTACATATAAAACTTGCATGAATAATGAACAAATGTAGAACTGGATGACTAATGTGAATATAACTGACTGTTTTTATGTCCTGCAATGTCAGTCAGGAAACCTGTGTGGCCTGAAATTGTGTTTTATGTTAACTGACCTTTCACTATTAACCTTTCTCAGTTGATAACCCTAAAGGCTCATTAAAGGTAAAATGCATGTTGATGGCTCTCTACATTGTATTGAAACAAGAGAAACAGTGGATTCTGTGCATGTGTGCAATGACATAGGCACACACTCAGTGATGGCAATTAGAATTCCACCTCATCTTCTGTGGTCTTCTCCATTATGCACACTGTTGTGTCTAATCTAACTTAACCTAGTAAAATATAGTTGTTCTTGACTTGTAAAAGCTCAGCTACCTCAAAGTTAGGTGTAATGAAGGACATTGGCAATAAATGGTTAAAAAAGCGTTATAGTGACTACCACTAGTACCATTTTTATTTGCCAATAAATACAAGCCAGTAAACTATGTTGAAGAGCCTTGTTTCCCGGAACAGAAGCCCCTGTAGTGCATGATATCCTATACAAATGTATTGGTTTTGTTCTGGTCTGTTTAGATTATATGGAGCTTTATTGCTGTATTTCATAGGGCAGCTTACACTAGACATTGTGATGCCATGGAAGCAAGTGGAACTAATATTAATGCAAACAGACACATGTCAGCATTGTGGATACAGGTCACATACGGGAGTCTCCACAGTTTTCTATCGAATAATAATATAAATGCAGTTTGTATGTACGAAGCAGCTTGTCCAGTGGCATTATGTTTCCAGAGGGTGAACAGGTTAATTTTACAATGTTTACTTACAATTCCAAACATAAATATCAGTTTATAGATTGCACCCGTACTTCTTTCCTGAGCACAGCGGTCTTAGATTTCATATACATTTTTCAAGAGTAATGGAGCAATATATCCTTGTACTTATTGGATTTGCATTACGAGTTACTTTGGATGAGTTCTTCTTGCTTTCTTTCTTGCGTCAGGAACTGAACTTTGCCATTACTTTACCTTTGATACATTGGCTTCATGAACCAAAGGTACCAAATTAGCCCCTTTCACACATGCATCTTAACCTGTAATTGTTCCTGCCAATTTTCGGCCAGCATCACGTGTGTTCAGGAGCTGTAGCGGTTGATTTTCCAGGTAAGATGTTCCTCCAATTTTAGACTTAAATCGTCCACCACGACTTCCAACAAAAGGTTAAACCAGGAATGTTTCACTTCCAACAAGCTACCACTAAAGGGAAGTCAGAAAATGAACCGTTTTATTCTGTGAGAAAAGATGTCATGGTGTATTTTGTAACATCCTACATGGTGTGTTTTGTAACATCCTGCATTGACTAATCCATCCACAATTGGTATGCTGAGTGAATAGACTCAACACAGATTTTTTCTATGTAGTAGGCCTTTGTGTAAATGGTGAAAACCACCACCAAAACCCGATAATTGAACCTGTTAATGTTGTGGGTTCCACGCGTGAAAGGGCTTTTGATAGGATGTCTGAAACAACAGATTTCTTTTACAATTTCAGGGACACATATTCTACATACTCTGGGTTTTGCACTTAAAATGAATGAATTAGGCCTACTACAGATTTCAAATCTTTTCCACACTCAATCAGTCACGGTCAGTCTTTCAAATTCCGAGAGTGTTCGTACTCTCTCACTACTAACTAGTGATACTGTATGTCTGATCCATTTTACTATTCCCCAGTAATTTCAGCTAGGGTCTGTGTTTTTCTAAAGATGACAATGGCATTGTTTTCCCAATCTACTGCATGTTGATGGTGTACAAGCAGATGTTTTATTATTATCGTGTATCTTAGTACTGTATACACGTGAATTATGTACATTGATTTTGAATTATTATAAATGGTAACTTTTTCCATTTTGTTTGACCAGGAAATACAACTAGTCATTAGTCCATATCAGTGGTGGGTTGGTAGAAGGCTGAGTTACTGAGCAGGGGGGGCAGTGGCCCATGTGAGATCAGCACAGTCAACAGAGAGCTTTCTACAGGTCATAAATAGGAGATATGATTTTTGTGCAGCTATTTGGAGCCTGTTTTTGTCTATGCTGGATGCCTGCAAATTCAGTCCCAAGTGATGATTTTTCCTTCTGTCAAATCGTCTGCCAAAACCAGCAAATTCCAGGTGCTTTAAGCTGAGCAGCAGCAGGAAAGTAGGGGTGGAGGGGGTGGAAGGAGTGCCCCCCCTCAAAAGTGCATCTGTGCTGTTCCAGCCACCTCTGTGTTTCCCCCATGGTGCCTCTGTTCAACCTTCTTCAAAGCTGAACAACTCCTCAGAAATGGATGTCAATTTACATAAACACATTCAGAGTCATCCAAGACCATGGCAATGTATTTGCCAATCTATATATTTTCCCAATTTGTAATAGTAGCAGTAGTTTGTGAACATATCAGAGTGGTATTCATATAGAAAGGAATGACTTCTGCCACTTTGAACTGATGAAGAGCACTGCTGTCTTTACGAGTCGGATTCTTTAATAGCGACCTTTATGATAAGGGTGGAGGGTTGGCGTAGGAAAATCGCTGTCATGGAGTCAGCAAGCCACTTGTGTCAGTATGAAAAAGGTGCCACACTGATGTTCCACTCTTTCTGAACCGAGATATCTGGCCATTTTAAAATTGCGTGTGATAGGCTTTGATGTCCCTTAGCTTGGAGCAATGAGGGAAGCAGCTACTTTGGTGGAAATTGAATTTCCTGGCACGGGCTCAGAGCCAAGGTCCTGGAGAGTGTGCAAAAGGGAAGACCATAGTGTGATGCCAGAGAAAATACGGAGCTCAGAAAACAAAAGTCATCAGGATGTTCCATGGGTACTGAAATGGCAAAACCAGCAACACTCCTCAGAATTTTCTAATTTAAGTATCTAACGAGTTCAGCACATTTCATCCTTCCCTCAAATGTATGTTCTTATTAGACTTGCCCCTTCTTGCTGAGTTACATAACAAAGTCTCTTGGCAATAGCTATCAACTACCACTAATTTAAGGAAAGCTGCAGATTCAGAGAACCAGTGTAATGCTGTTTAAACACGGTTTTATCAACTTACATAACTCAGGCAGGGGAGAGCAGGATAAGTTATCACACTGTTCATTTCTCCAAAACAAGAGGCACAATCTCAAAACCTGAATAGCCATTTTGTGTGACTTCATGTTATGGGGTCAACTCCTGGTTTACATGTCAAAATCATACTAATCTGATGTAATCTGAAAATGGCTGTTCACATTATGTAATAAAAAAAAATTTTTTTGATACTTTAGCTGCAGTCCTATGTTAAGATGACCTTGAGATAAGGGCCTAATTAGCACATATGTCAGTTTGCGGCAAGTTGTCTCAATTAATTTTCCCCACCATAAATTGACACAGAACTTCATAAAAAACCATTGTGATATTGTATAATCAACAACTAAGTTTCTTGTAATAGCACTAATGGTATTGTAATCGGATTATTATATATACTGTACATTGAGCAGCAATCAAATCCCTGTACTCTGAAGAGTTAGATTAGTCAGATATATAGTAGACTACAACTGCCACATGCCGCAGTGTTCTGCTGTTGCTGATTTTATAGATTGTTGATGGGGTGGTAAAGGGGGGAGTTCTGCAGTTGTTCATCATGGGGATTGTTGACGGCTGCAGAGGTTCACCACTGATAATGGCGACCTGTAGCGTAGTGGTTAAGCTACATGACTGGGACCTGCAAGGTTGGTGGTTTGATCCCTGGTGTAGCCAAAATAAGATCTGCACAGCCGTGGGCCCTTGAGCAAGGTTCTTAACCCTGCATTGCTCCTGGGGAGGATTGTCTCCTGCTTAGTCTTGTCAACTGTATGTCGGTCTGGATAAGAGCGTCTGCCAAATGCCATTAATGTAATGTAATGATAATAACAGGGGTACCAGTAAATACACTTGGGGTGGAAAGCATCTCCTTGATCTGGCCCTGTTTGTCCCTTGGTAAAATTTTTTTTGAATTTTAAACATTCAAATTAACTTTGTTGTGTTCTTATTTGTTGGTAAATCCAATTTACCTCACATGATGTGACAACTTACCCACTGATGGGGCAAGTGCACACACTTAACTGTCTATGACTCTGTACTGAAATAAGATATGAAGATATAATGAATACAAAATATGTGCCTGAGACTTCATTCTTTTGATAGCACATTTAATTTGGTATGACATTTATTCCACTGTGATGTATTGCGCCCAAGACATGTAAGAAAGAGTGAAAAGTGTGACAATATGCCCCGCTCTCCCCTATGCACAATTAGAGCTAGTATACGTAAACCCTGTGCAAAAATGTTATTTTGGTATTTAAGGAAGTCTATGGCATTTGCATTATTGGTTATTAAAACAGACATAAAAGTTGCAGTACTATTGTGTAACACTATAAAATGTGCTGTGTACCCAATAATGAATTGTTCCTCTAAAGGTTCACTCAAAAGACATTACATCTCGGACAGCAGCTGATAGAAACTGTAAATCTCAGACCTGAAATGTTTTTCTTCAATCATCTGCTTTACATTTCTACCTGTGGCTGTGACTGTGACTTATATGTAAATGCATTCAAATCCAATATTTCACACATTTTGAGCATCTTGTGGAAATAACTGAGTGCAGGATTCTTGAGGGTTGAAGAAGCTGTTTTCCAGCCGAAAGAAAAAAGGAATTGGCCAAAATCAGAACTGTGGAGTATGGAAATGGACTGGGTTAGCTATTCCCATGCCCCACCTAAGTAATCTGTCAAAGCCAGTGCTGATGGTCTCCTGTTCACAGGATATCAGCGTCTTAGTGATTTCCTTTCCAAGTTCAACATATGATTGTGAAGTCACTTTGATCTGTGCTTACGAAATACTGTGTATACAAGAGAGCACGTATTTACCTGGACTGAGCTTCTGAGAGGAAAAACATCTGGCCTGACATCCGTCCAGACTTGATGACTGGAAACTGTTCTTTAAAAAGCCCAGTACCTTTGCTGGACTTAAACATTTTGCGAACGTGACATTACGTGCTTTAAAGCAACTTCCCAAGGGATGAACTCTGTGGCTATGAGGACAGTTTAGAGTAGAGTCACTCTATATAGAAGCAAATTCTCAGCGCATTTCTTGTTACCGGATGCCAGGAATATCAGGAATTATGAAACAGGATCTTCGGCTGCTTATAAATAATATTGCAAAGGAAAACACCCGCCCCCAATGCATCATAATTTGCATCCCCTTAGATTCCTGTTTGTGCAACTAATTTTAAAGAGTATCAATAACAGCCCTCAGGCCTGGCAGCCAAAGGAAGCTTCTCTGTTGTACAAACTCTTAAACAAAAAGCTAATTTTAGAAAGTTCCTCCAGAACCGGGAAACAATGAGAGGAAATGACATGGCGTCGCAGTGGAACCAATGGGCCAAGTCACTTGGCATGGACACACCCATTCTGAGATCTCAATTGGGACTGGGAGGCGATGTGGGGGAGGACAAGATTGAGTAGTCCTTAGTGCCATAACACTTACAAGTACAATGTACAAAAGAGCACTACATTTGGCATTCATTATTTAATTTCATAAGAGAGAATGTTAAATTTGATTTGTAATAGAGGCATAAGAAGCATGATATTGCAACATACTTAGCACAATATTTTGATTATCACAATATTTTGCTTATTAATACATTTGATTATCTTTTTATTTATTTCTGCTGACAAATAAGAAACATATATGTGTCATGTTAGCTTTAAAGCATGTAAATATAGATCTCAGTAGATGGGCCGTATGGTATAAAGCAATGGAGAGCAAAAGATTAGAAAATTATGTTTTGAAATTCGACAACTGTTTACGCAACAGCTTAGAAGTTGCAAGAAGTCTGGCGTGGCCTTCAGCTGCCATGCTGTAAGTGAATGGCAGCCATGGTATCCTGGCAGTGCTCGTGCAGAGTGAGATGTCCCCACAGGTTCTTTGACTGTAGAGGTTCTGTATTAATGCCAGGCCCATAGGGGCCCTCCTGGCCTTCCACTCACTTCCTGTGTAGGAACAGCAAACCTGGAGAATGTTTATGGCCGGGTTCCGCTTCTCAGAAGGGTGTATGGTGCTTCCTTTATGACAGGATTTCCAGGCTCTGACTAAAGATACCCTGGTCTGAATAAAGTCAAAGATCTGTTATCACATGTTTACTTAGTACTGTATGGTCTGTCGAAACGGTGCGCCGTTTACAGAAAGTCACATTTTCACTAAATCACAAATTACATTGTCTAGTACCTTCTTATTGGAAGAGTGTATGTGTGTATGTGTGTTTCTGCATGTATGTGTGTGTGTTTGTTTGTTTGTTTGTTTTTGTGTGTGTGCCAATGTATAGTATGTGTGCTTGCATGTATGTGTGGGTGCGTGTGAATGTGCTAAAGAACTAGAAAAAAGAGTAGTAGTTTTAGCCTTGACAGAATGTCTTTATTATTATTCTTGGTTGTTGGATGGAATGCTGTGAATGTGCTGTAACAAATATTATACCAAAAATAAAGCAATAAATGTAATAATAAAAAAACAAATAGTGAAATGAGGAAATTTGATGAGGAATGTAGAGCAGGACTGCATATATCGAGTGAATGGACTGACTCTGATTGATGAACAGAAAGCTGGTGTTGAGTAACGTGGTAATATCCCACTCTCCACCTGAAGCTTGGCAGCACACAGCCCTGCTCCATTATTCTCCCCCTAGGGAGCAGATCCAGTTTCAGACGTGATCTACTCCAGCAGGGCTTCTCAATGAAGTGTGGCAGCACAGAAAGCGGACTGTAGATCCAGCTTTTCCACTATGGCTGCAATGTATACTATGCTAAAGTCTGCTGAGCTAAAGATGGCTCCAGAAGTAGTAGAACTGAGCCACCTAATTTGTTGCAAAGTCCCATGTTCACATTTTGAATATTTACGCCATCTATGCTAGTACACTACAAATAATGCTTTTTATTTAATCTTATTTAATGTTCCTTATTATTCATCGTTTTTGTTTTATTAACCTCCAGATATTTTATACTGTTTTTAACACATTAATGACCGCCACTTTTCTTGACACAAGCTCGAAAATGACATACCCAAAATTAAATTATTACTATTCTTGAGCCCTTTTGACTACAGGCATAATCCTGGTATCTTCTGGGTTCCAGGGTCAGAATCACTTTATATATTACTAAAACAAAGTTACAGAGGCTCAAACACAGTGAAAGTGGAAAATCACTGAAAAGATTTTCTGTTTTTGACTGGATACAGATTATTGTAGCTGTGGCTGGTACGCTTAGAAACACAATGGAGCCAAGTCACACAAACACTGTATACAATGGCAAAAACAACAACAATGGTAATTACTCCAGATGAATTCTAAGTAAACAGCGGACATTCTATTGATGTTACTCTGAGTTAGCACATTTTTAGAATGAGAAACTATTATGCATTTTGTCTGCTTGACACTTGTCGTGAAAAGGACACTGACATTACCTTATTTCTTGCAGTGTGTGGATTTCTAAAATGCAGAGGAGATGAGGTTGCTTGATTTACCACCCACATGTTACAAAATAAGGAACTGTCGTTGCTCAAGCAATGGCATTTTAAAATAGGTAATACAGATAGAACTGTGGCAGATTTGTGTTCGCAGTACATTCTGTTGTGTAGGGCGAGATGCACATGTGGGGGCTAGCGAACACACTGTCACAACATCATCGTCCTGGAAACATACATTTTTGCAGAATTAAATGTGTTTTACACTTCAATTACATTATGCTAAGTGTTCCGAATTGCATGTACTGTTAAGGGTTTTCATGTACTTTATAATGATCCAGGTTGTTGATGGATCTTCATTGTATTTTAAATGTCATTCCTGATTTTGTGTGTAAAAATGAGGGTGAGAAAACACAACTAGTTTAGGCAGTCCGGAGCGGACCTAAGTGAGAACTGCATTAAATGATACATTTGGGTATAAAACAAAAATAAAATAATATAATAATAATAATAATATAAAAGTTGTTTGTGTACTTGGTTGTTGAAGTGCATGTTGGAGCCATTGGGGAAACTGGAGAAAACCCTGAGACAGGAATAATTGTTAGCAGCTGTGTGTATTTCACCTAGTAATTGGTGCTAGCGAGGTGCTCTCGTGGGTTATTGTCTTTTTCAAGTTGTATCTTGAGTATTTCTATCGAAACAACAGTTGAACAGTGCAGAATCCATTCTACAATAAACAGAACTTATTTACCTGTAGCGTAGTGGTTAAGGTAAATGACTGGGACCCACAAGGTCGGTGGTTCTAATCCCGGTGTAGCCACACCTGAACTCACTTCAGTGTGCATTATTGTTCTGCAGTGGGTTGGTTGCATTTTCTGTATTCAGCGTCAGTGTTATTTAAGCAGTTGTGTAGCGCACCAGCGGCAGCTGTGTGCGGCAGCCTCGGCTACTTGCCTCGGCGTACGAAGTCGCGGGTGTACAAAGTCGAGGGTGTCTATCTACGGGTGTCCATCCAGGCTGTCCGAGAGCCTGATGTTTGATTTTGTTTTTGCTGCCTGCCCTCATTCCACTGTGTAGTATTCCCCTTGTCCTCCCTAGTTCCCTCCATGTGTTTCCTTCCCATCCCTGTCCTCTCTCCTCTCCCCAGGTCCCAGTCAGGTAGGAGGTTCGCCTCCCGCCAACATGGGCAGAATATCTCTAACCTCATCTTTCCTACCAGATCCCCTGGTATTGATCTCTGTGTGGCTGGTGGCCTCTGGAACTGCCAGTCCGCCGTCCAGAAAGCAGACTTCATATCTGCCTATGCCTCCCACCTCAACCTTGACTTTCTTGCTTTAACTGAAACGTGGCTCTCACCAGAGAACACGGCCACCCCGGCTGCCCTTTCCTCTGCCTTCTCTTTTTCCCACACACCCAGATCCTCTGGCAGAGGAGGTGGCACAGGTCTCCTAATCTCATCCTCATGGAGATCTAGTGTCTTCTCCTCATCCCTCTCCTTCTCCTCTCTTGAATTTCATGCGGTTTCTGTTACTCTGCCGTGCAAACTGTTTGTTATTGTTGTTTATCGCCCCCCGGGTCCTCTGGGGAACTTTTTGGATGAGATGGACATCCTCCTCAGCTCCTCACCTGTCAATGACACCCCCCTGATCCTCCTGGGTGACTTCAACCTCAACTCAACTCAACCTCAAAGTCCACCCAGTCTACCTTTCTCTCCCTCCTCTCTTCTTTTGACCTTACCCTCACTCTTTCCCCTCCCACCCACAAAGCAGGCAACCTTCTTGACCTCATCTTCACAAGGAGCTGCACAACAACCAACCTCTCTGTAACACCACTCCATATATCTGACCACTCCTTCATCTCTTTCTCTCTTCCACTCTCCTCTAACACCCATCCATCTCTCCCACCATCCACTGTCACCTGTCGACGGAACCTACGCCACCTGTCTTCCTCCACCCTCTCATCTACAATCCTCTCCTCCCTACCATCTGCGGAGTCTTTCTCTCGACTGTCTCCCGATGATGCGGCTACAACTCTCATGTCCTCCCTCATCTTCCTTTGATTCTCTGTGTTCCCTCACCACCAAACTAGCTCGGGCCTCCCCCCCCAGTCCTTGGCTTTCTGATGCTCTACGAGCTGTCCGAACCGAACTGCGGGCGGCGGAGAGAAAATGGAAAAGGTCCTGTCTCCCCAGTGATATGGCTTCCTTCCATGCCCTCTTATCATCTTTCCATTCCTCTGTCTCTCTAGCTAAATCTTCCTTCTTTCACTCGAAAATTAACGCGGCCGCCTCTAATCCCCGCAAACTGTTTTCAACTTTCTCCTCTCTTCTGGCCCCCCCTCCCCCCCCACCCCCCTCATCACTCACACCTGATGACTTTGTCTCCTTCTTTGAAAAGAAGGTCGATGCTATTCGCAATTCCTTCTCCCAACCCTCCACCCCTGCTGACCCTCCGACCCTCCCCAACTCCCTAACCTCCTTTTCTCCCCTCTCTGACGCCGACACACTGAAACTCCGTACTTCCCACCGCCCAACCACCTGTCCTCTTGACCCCAACCCCTCTCCCCTCCTACAATCTATATCTGATGACATTCTCCCTTTTCTCTCCTCTCTAATCAACACCTCCCTCTCTTCCGGCACCATGCCCTCTTCCCTGAAGAGGGCCAGAGTCACTCCCCTGCTCAAAAAACCTACTCTTGACCCCTCTGCCCTGAACAACTACCGGCCTGTCTCTCTTCTTCCCTTTCTCGCTAAAACTCTGGAACGGGCGGTCTGCTCCCAACTGTCCACTTATCTTCTCCAGAACAATCTCCATGACCCCAACCAGTCTGGCTTCAAGAGTGGCCACTCCACTGAAACCGCCCTGCTCGCGGTCACTGAGGCACTCCACTCTGCTAAAGCAAAATCCCTCTCCTCTGTCCTCATCTTCCTCGACCTGTCAGCCGCCTTTGATACAGTCAACCATGAGATTCTGCTCTCATCGCTGTCTGGGATGGGTGTCACAGGTTCTGCACTCGCTTGGTTTTCCTCCTACCTCTCTGGTCGCTCCTACCAGGTGACTTGGAGGGGCGCAGTCTCCGACCCTCACCCCCTACGAACTGGAGTCCCGCAGGGCTCGGTTCTTGGGCCTCTCCTCTTCTCGCTATACACCATGTCTCTTGGTTCTGTTATCTCTTCCCACGGCTTTTCTTATCATTCCTACGCTGATGACACCCAACTCTTCATTTCCTTCCCCCCCAACACCCAAATCACCACACGGATCTCTGCCTGCTTGGCTGATATCTCTGCGTGGATGACTTCCCATCACCTGAAGCTCAACCTTGCCAAAACTGAGCTTCTCTACATCCCTGCTAAGTCCTCTCCGTCAATCGACCTCTCATTGACTGTTGAGGACTTTGTAGTTTCCTCCTCCCGTACGGCAAAGAATCTTGGGGTGACTCTTGATAACTGCCTCACCCTGGCTCCACAAGCATCCTCCACTGCCAGAACCGTCATCTCCTGACTGAGAAAGCCACCCAGCTCCTAGTCCAGGCGCTCGTCATTTCCCGCCTGGATTACTGCAACTCCCTCCTAGCCGGTCTCCCAGCATGTGCCATCAAGCCCCTCCAGCTGGTCCAGAATGCTGCAGCCCGCCTGATCACCAGTCAGCCCAGGTCGGCTCATGTCACCCCGCTTCTCATTGGCCTCCACTGGCTTCCTATTGCCGCACGCATCCGTTTCAAGGCCTTAGTGTTGGCATTTCAGGCTGCTAAGGGGACTGCCCCACCTTACATACAATCCCTGATCACTCCCTACTCCCCAGCTAGACCACTCCGGTCTGCCAGCTCTGGTCACCTTACGGTTCCCTCTCTACGTGCACCTGGCGGTCGAGCTGCACGTTCACGCCTGTTTTCCGCTCTGGTTCCTCAGTGGTGGAATGACTTGCCTACCACTGTCAGAACAGCAGAATCCCTCCCCCATTTCAACGCAGACTCAAAACCCACCTTTTCAAACTCTACCTTAGTCCTCCCTCCTGATTTCCCCTGCCCCTCCTTTCTGATATCCCTATCCTTGTCTAACCCCCCCCCCCCCCCCCCCAAAAAAAAAAAAAAATGCACTTCTGATGACAACTATGTTTAGAACAGCATTTCCTGTGTATTTTGCTAGTTTCTGGATGTGATGCTCTGACTTATGGTAGAACCTATGCACTTGTAAGTCGCTTTGGATTAAAGCGTCTGCCAAATGACTAAAATGTAAAATGTAAATGTAAAATGATCCGCACAGCTGTTGGGCCCTTGAGATTGTCTCCTGCTTAAGTCTAATCAACTGTATGTCGCTCTGGATAAGATTGTCTGCCAAATGCCAATAATGTAATGTAATGTAATTTACTCTACATGGACTGTCTTTGCCTGCCATTGCCAACTGACAAAGAACTTGTGCACGCTACTGGAAATCCCACATAACAAGGGCGTGGACTTGTTACAGAGTTTTATTGCTTTCAAACAATATATCCTGTTACCATAGTGATTGAAAATTCCACCCTGAAAAAAGGAATGAATCCAAAAATAATAATAATAATAATTTGTTATTTAGCTGACCTTCTGGGTCCCACTTTGCCCACTTTGCTTGCCCTGAATGGAAAATGTCATGTAAATGAATGTTAAAGCTGGTAGTCCTCCCAGCTGTTGTGATTGGGAGAGGAACCGTGTTTAAAATCTTTAACGGCCCAGCCCCTTATTTTAACACTTTAACACTGCAAAAGGTGACATGCATTTTTGTCTTAGACTTAAGTTTTTTTTTTTCTTTGAATTAAAAAATATTAGCTTTTTTTTTGTTTGTTTGCTTGACAAGTTAAATTAATCCATTGGTTGACCTCATTGGCAAGATGTTCATCTTTTTTAGCAAAAAAAAAAAGAAAAAAAGAATTTCAGTGAATTTAGATTAAAATGTACTTGTTATTTTTTGGTTTTTGCAGTGAACACATTTTGTAATTAAGTTGTGATAACCGTTGAGTTTTATATTTTATTTGTATGACTAAAAACCACGAGAGGGGAGCTGAGCCCTTAAAAATATAATCATGTCAATAGCCCCTGTGACCTCATGTCTTTATTGGAGCTAAGACACCCATCAACTTCATGTCTGTGCCCTGAAACATAACAATATTTGCTTGCAGAGATTGTATTTTACAACTTCTCTCTTTTCTGGTTTGAAGGGCATTGGGAATGATTTTCATCGATGAGTTACTTCATGTACGTATACAGTTTAAGATTGTGTGTGTGTGAATACACATTTGTGTGTGTGTGCACGTGTGTGCGTGTGTGTGTGTGCGTATGTGTGTGCACACGTGTGTGTGTGTGTGCGTGCGCGTGTGTACATTCCCGTGTGTGTGTGTGTGTGTGTGTGTGTGCATGTACGCTTGTAAGTGGGGAAGGCATAGTACACTGTAGGTGAGGGCCCAGTGTTTGGTTGGAGAGCACATTGGTAAGCCATGGCCATGTCCAGCAGTGCTCAGCAGGGGTTTGTTGTAACTCCTGAGGCTGCCCACGCTCCAGTTTCTCTGCAGTTTATTTAACAAGATCTAGGGGCTACATTCACTCACAGTGCTTAAACTGGCCCCTTTCTCAATAAGAGCTATGGTGGGTCAGTGCTGTGGGAGACATGTCAATAAAATACAATCAGATAATAAGAATGGCATATCATATGTCCACCATGTGAGATGTTCAGCATTCATAACATACGGCTTTTTTCATGGAAACTGAATGCCACATTTGTATTTATTTATTTTTTGTAGACATGATGACAGGAACGACTGTGATGGACAATATTCTGCTGTGAACGGAACCCTGCAACTGATACACGTGAGCTGATTAGATTAAGCCAGAAAACCTGCATGTCGTTTAGTGTGTTTTCGTAGGCAATTGCCAGTACGATGGCTCATACAATTAAAAGGAAGACAGTTTTATAAATGTGCCCTTATTATTTTACCCTTCATTTGACCATATTTTACAGGACAAAAAAAAACATCAGATTCTGATGAAGGATTTGCAATTTTATTTCGTTCAATACATAGTATGTTTACTTCTGTTAAATTCTCTATTTACTGTATCTGTGTCATTGTTTCAGGGAAGTTATAGAAGTGATGACAGTACACCTTTCATTTTAATTTCATTTAGATTAAATTCATTTTCATTCGAGAGAATGATCAATCTGCACATAAATAAGCCCTGTTATTGCACGCTCGTTATCTGGGAAGCAGGATATTAACAGTACAAGCTGTCTGTTTAGTGTTTAGACCAAGTCCTTCCCCCATCAGGAAAAACTGTCAAAACATGCCCCAGCCAATTCAAACAGAAGAGCTCAGTGATGTAATTAAACTGGTATTTTGAGATATTGCTTGGTAAAGCCAGTCCCAATAGCCTTGATGTGACTCCCTTTATTTCTTTTTTATTGCATCATTTGATGTGAGGAGAGGGTCAGATGGTGTTGTTCATCAAAGAAATATGCTTTGGAAAGGTACTGTTTACTCAGTGATACCACAATCAAAGTGTTTCGTGGGGTTGTACTTAAACTTGGGAAAACACATTAAACTAACAACTAATCAAGACAAATTAATATTTTTCCACTCGAGCAGTTGATGTCTGAGGAGTATAGTTTTGACAATACATTCAATAACTAAGTTCATGAGATTCTCACCTGTCACCTATGACCTGAATAAACTGAAATGGACCTGAATGGAAATCGAAGTCTCAAACGATTTAGCTTTCCAGTAAACCGATCGGTGTCACTGCCTGTGTTAAAGGGGCCATGTATCAGACATTAAGTTTTGCTGCCGTGTTTACAGTGAATCAAAATGGGACAGAAATGTTAAAAAGTTGTGTCAGGAAGGATGGGTTCTAATTTTAGTATGATTTGAATGGTGTCTGAGCCAACACATGGTGTGCAGACAGGCCGGTGTGCGTGCCGCTCTGGGCACTTCCTGATAGCCGGATGTTTTCAGTCATGCTGTGTGTCACAGACTAGGCCCACATTCAGACCCATGCTCTGAGCAACACAAGGAAGGGTGCGGCTTTTAGCCAGCTCATAATCTCACCCACACCTCTATTAGTGTGTTAAATTAGTCATATATAAATATAAATATGAATACCGTATATCTGCAATACTACATTGGGTAAATGGTTAATATATAAATGGTAGTGTTAGCTACAGTACAAGTAAGCAAGCTTTAGTTGTCATGGGTGTGTTGTAGGTCTTTACGATAAATTGCCAGCTCTACATTAAATATCCATGGTCTTATGGGATGGGAATTCAGAATGTTTGCTTATCTGTGGTTTTCTCTCTGACCTTGGTTATGTCATTGAACATTGTGATCAGCATCCTTTTAAAATTGGCTAAATATAGGCCACATGCCAAACAAATGTCAGATTGACATTAAGGGCGAGTAACTCAATATGATCACCTTTCACTGGTCACCTTAGACTGACTCCTGCTTTATTTAGGCAGTGACACATGGATTTCTGTACCAGCCGTAAATTCTGGCATCAAGCTGTGCTGGTCTATATCTATAGATGATCGTGTGGCTTCATTTTAGTAAGGGGACTCCATGAAGGTTCACAATTTACAGCATCCTTCAACTGAAGGATATGCTTTTTATAAGCTTTCTTTAAGGAATGTGGAAATGGAAAAAGTCAATCAACACCATGAAACTGAACTGCTTTCCTATGCTTCCAAGGACTGGATTGGAAACTTACTAAAACAACAGCCCTTTACTTCAGCCGAGGGAAGAGGAATTCAGCTCAACTAGAATGACAGATATGAGGGCACTTCAGGACCAGGACATGAAAGCTACACTTCCAATGGTAACACAAAACAGATACAGCGTAATGCAAGGTTCTTAGATTATACCATTCGCCACAGTCTAGTGATTGCAAGTTCCCTGTTTCAATGAGGTTGTGTAGCTTGTTCCTGTGAGTAGCATATCAACACATGTCCTTTCCTTCAATAAGAGGACCAACCCCACTGGCCTAATATAAAAATTGGCTGTGAGGTTGTTTTTTTCAGCTTACTTTGAACTTTGTTTTTTCTTGTAATTTACACACATCTTGGCCATTCATCAAGAAGCCTGCTCCACTGCCAGGTTAGAAAAGCACACAGGCACACGTGCTGGATATTCTGTTGCTGATGCACTCCAACATTGTTCGACCAAGCACAAACTCTAAAATTAACTTTTACAAGCAAGCACAGCTCATTTGTGGCTGCCATCTGCACTCCATCTTCAAACCAAAATGCATTGACAACATGAGGAACAACATGATATCGCTATGATATACATTCTAGAGGTAGACATGCAAGAAAGGGGAGTCTCAGCTTCCTGCATTATAATGCAGGCTTAATTTTCAGCAGACAGGGTTTCTGCAGTGACGATGCAGGAAGTATGTACATAAACCGGTTGGCTCACAGTTTATCCACTCTAGCTTTGTTTAAAAGATGGCCCAAACAACTGCAGCCTTTAGCTATAACAACAGCCAGAAGCAGGGGATTGAGAAATATAAGCAATGTCCTTGTTTCTTAAACACAATCAGTCCGGTCCAAACAGGCAGCATGTGGTTCAAGCTGGACATGGATGTTTTGATCTTTTAAAATATGCATTTTTTTATCGAATAAAAGTTTACAAAATCTGGAAGTCTGGTGGCTAATAAACTGCCAATGAAACCCACTGACACTTGTAGAGAAAGGGAATAATATCTGTGTCTGTATTTGTAATCAGGGGGTGCTGACAAACTGTTGAATGAGGGGCAGGGGATCCGTTTGTCTCATTCTGTTAGATAACAAATACATTGTTCCATTTACCGTTTAATGCTCACTTTTCCACTGATCTTCTCTTCTGAATATAATTGGTTAACCTTGGTATGAAAATAAATCTGTATACAACACATTTCCAAAAACAGTATTTGGGGTCAGATGCACCCTTAAAGGGAACGGTGCGGAAATATGAAATGGCTTCTCTTTTCAAATGACTCTAGTTACAGTATATCAATGTATTTTCTTCATCTCAGTAAATCCATTAAGAATAGCAGAGGCTTAAAAAATGTTTTTTGGTTTCTGACTGAAGTTCAAAGGGAATAGGACATTTCAAAATGGCATCACTGAGCTAGTCCAAAGAATAAGTTGTCCTTAAGCAAGGTTAAGATACACACTGCAAAGTGTCTCTATGCCAATGCAGTCTTCCCGTGTAGCAAAAGCAAATCACTGTCAATGGCTCAGACTAAATTAGTGCAGCACTGCAATTATTGCATGTAATTAAGTGCAATTTGTCTAACAAGGGAATAAACTAGCCAATGGTTATTGTTTTCTTCTTGTTAGTTTATTGAGCAAGGGGAGATCTAGTATAATGTTACTAATAGTGGCAGAGATATATATGTTTTTAATTCTATAATGCAGAATATGTGAGCAGGTCATGTGATGTGGGGAAGGGACAGGTTGGTAAAATACACTTTAAACATATACTTTTGACACAATGATGACAGATTTGAGTAAGTCCCTTCAGCCAATTCCACTGTGGTTTGCAGAATGTTATTATTATTTCAATAGAATGTCATTTAAATACCCCACTGCAATAACAGAGTTGTAGGGGCCCCTCTAGTGAGTCACTGATTCATTACCAGTGCTGATTCATGCTGAGACTGATAAGAACACAACGTCCAAGCAAAGTAGTAACAATGTAGAAATAATGCATGATTTAACATCCAAACCTCTGCCTGGGTGGCCAAGTCCACACACTGCAGATAGAGGTTTACAGGCCACATATTTTCAGTTCTAATTGTCCTATCTATCAGCCAGTGACCAAAAACATCAGACCCCAATAAATCTTCATGTTGCACCAACACAAAAAAACAAAAAGCAGAAAAGAGTAACCAATGACAAACTAAAAGATCTTAATACCATTAAATAGAGTGGTCAGGGTGTCTCGGTGGTGCAGCCTGTAGAGCACTGACCGCATGCTTATCTGACCGTCAGACATTTGTCGCATGTCTTTTCCTCTCTCTCGCTCCCATTCTTCCTGTCTCTCTATACTATACTGTCCAATAAAGCTGAAAAAGGCCTAAAAAATATCTTTAAAAAAAAAAATTGAGTGGTCATCTTTTGATCCATCAATGTCAGAAGTCTGTACATTGCACATGTATGGCTCCTGAAACATATGTAACACCAGTAACAATCTACATTGCCAAAATAATCTGTTGCAGCTAATGTAGCTCACCATGCTCTGCATCAATATCAATGATTTACTCATATTTGCAAGTTTAAAAGTCATTTCCAACTCATCCTGTCATTACCATCACAGCCAAATCAGTGTTGGGAATGACTGTTGAGGGGATGACAAAAGTACAGTTTTTAGATAATAATGGTAAAGTACATGGAAAATCTTTGTTGCTAACATTTGATGTACACTAAATATAATAAAAATAACTTTAATTTTGTGAATTGAACCGAGACAGTGAAAATGTTCTCTTTTCATTGTCTCAATTCAATGAAAACATTTTATACATATATATGTATAAAATGAATATATTTACTTAAAGACATAATATAATAATAATAAACACTGGGCTTCAGACAACAACAAAACTGTGAGATTAGTAGGTATAATGGATTAAAAAGGATAGTAAATTAAGTGTAGAAAGCTGTTCAAAAGATATTAACATGATTTTAGTGTTAACCATGGGTGCCCAATTGTGCCACAGAGGGCCGAGAGTATGTAGATTTTCATTCCACCAAATCACTACACCGGCTGATTTCACTGATTAACACACTTCCAACCAGAGGAAACTAATTAGTGAAATTTGCGGGTGTAGTGATTGGCTGGAATGAAAACCTGCATACTCTCGGCCCATGACTGCACACAATTGGGCACCCCTGGTGTTAACTTCACATATGAGGGAGAATAAATGAAAGAACCAAGCTTTCAGGAAATATATGTAAAAAAGGACATAAAAGTATAAGGACCACTGCTACCTTCAGTGAAAGTCAGATCAAAGGCAGACAATGGCCAGCCAAAGAACACAGCTAGGCTTCCGATAGCACCACTTCCCTCTCTTTTCTCACCCTCTCTGTAGATCTCTGGCACTGATACATCTACTGATTTACAGGCAGTGAATTGCAGGAGGAGCAAGCTCCATGATAGGCCTGCAATGTGCCCAGTGCAGTTTCAAAACAAACAAACACAAATAAATAAAAAGACATAGATACCCTGCTTTATGATGCCAACAAGGGAAGAAGAGGCCTGTACTATTTCAATTCTGACAGTTGTGCTTTCAGGGCTCCATTAGAATGAAGAAATTACCTCGAAAAGATAGAGCGAGTCATTGAGTGATCCGCCCCAATCTTGCATCATGGTGAGTGAACTGTGGTCCAATAGCCCACAGCTCTCAAATCATCCAACAATTGCTCAGCTCTGATGGGCTCTAAACATCCTGGTGAGGTCACAGGGCCTGTCAGCCTCATGCTGGCGAGGTCTGGATGCTGCCGCAGAGGTCGGCCGGGTGTTTTGTGTGGTCTACGTATTGCTTTTTATCAAAGGCACAATGAGAACCATATGCCCAGTTGGGAAAGGTAATTCAACCTGGACATGAGCGGTTTCTGAGATTACTAGAAGCACAGATCTCTTGAGTCTGAACTGAGAGCCTGTGGTAAAATGGTACAGCCCAGGCGTACCCCACTGGGACCCTGGTTCCAGAGCGGTGCATCTGGTGGTGCTTAGGTCTGCTGTGTTTATCACCAACGTTGTGTCTCTCAGTTGGAGGCTCCTGTTATCAATCAACAACACAACCCAACATTTAATTCCCCTCACTCCCCCTGTCATTTGCCTGAGGAGTTTCCTAACTTTGTGTGTCCGGGGGTTGTTTATCAGCTGGGGTTCAATAAACAATGTCTGAAATCACAAAGTTGTATTGAGATGTGTCTGTGTGTGATGGGTTTGTTCTGGTAACGGAGGAAGAATCCAGTTACAACTAGATTTACGAGATGCCCAGTTTTTTGGAATGTCTGCTTTTCAAACTATTTGTACAGATCCAGTTTGTGGTCCCAACCAGGCCATAAAATGTCCAGTCTAAGTAATTGACTGAAAAAATGTACCGTTAGTACACCATTGGTTCTGACACCTCCCCACCCCACTCGCAAATTAAGCTGCTAGAAGTGCATGTTTCGACACATTCTAAATCTGGTGACCATAGCTACATGTGATTCCTCAAAAGGAGGAGTTTTTGTCATGCAAACCCTTTTCATTTGTCTCATAGTCATTCTGAAATATAGTCTGGTGGTTATATTTCAAATGGCAATAATGATTTATTGAATATAAGCTGTGAAAAAATGTACATGTGTATTTCATGATAATTGTGTACATATCTACTTCTGTATGGCGGCATGGATGGTGCAGTGGGTAGCACTGCCGTCTCACAGCAAGGAGGTCCTGGGATCGAATCCCAGTCGGCCGGGGCCTCTCTGTGTGGAGTTTGCATGTTCTCCCCGTGCTTGCGTGGGTTTCCTCCAGGTACTCTGGTTTCCTCGCACAGTCCAAAGACATGCAGGTTAGGCTGATTGGAGAGTCTAAATTGCCCTTGGGTAGGAATGTGTGAGTGAATGGTGCGTGTGCCCTGCAATGGACTGGCGACCTGTCCAGGGTGTATTCCTGCCTTTCGCCCAAAGTATGCTGGGATAGGCTCCAGCCCCCCTGCGACCCTGTTCAGGATAAGCGGGTTAAGATAATGGATTGATGGATCTAATTCTGCTACTTCTGTTTACAACATTGTCATCTGAATCAAATTGGCAGGTAGATGTGGGTACAATCTGTAGCATCAAGTCATTCCATTCTTGTGTGGAGGAAACCAGGAGAAAATTATAATTTTGAAACTGATGTACTAAATACTAAAGAATTAATCTTTAAAAATTAATTCATTTAGAACTTTATTAGGTATTTATTAGACTTTTTTTGACTTATTGGTCAACTGCTTGGAGCTTAGAGGTCAGCTTAGAGGTTTGACATGTAGTGTGTTTACTGTATACCAACAGGTAATGTGTGGTTATCTGCAAACTCTTGAGACTGTTGCGTGTGAAAATCCCAGGAGATTAGCAGTTTCTGAGATACTCAAACCACCCTGTCTGGCACCAACAATCAGTCCACGGTAAAAGTCACTTAGATCACAAGTCTTTTCCATTCTGACATTGGTCTGAAAATCACTTGACCATGTCTGCATGCTTTTATGCATTTAGTGGCTGCCACATGATTGGCTGATTAAATATTTGCATTAACTGGTTTACTGGTTTTGTAAACTTTGTTTAAAAAAATGATTATACAACATGATTATTACAAGCTGTGTGTTGATGGTAATTCCTGAACTTGCTAGGTGCTACGGTACATGATATAACGTATCAAACAGCTGAAAAATGCAAATACATGGACGCATATTTATTTGGTAATGTATAAATTAGGACTACCGAATGCACCACAGGGTGAGGCTTCACAGAGAGTACTTTTACATTTACATTTACATTTTAGTCATTTGGCAGACGCTTTTAATCCAAAGCGACTTACAAGTGCATAGGTTCTACCACAAGTCGAAGCATCACATCCAGAACTAGGAAAATACACCTGGACTGCTGTTCTAAACATATAGTCGTCATCATAAGTGCAATTTTTTTTTTTGTTTTTTTGTTTTTTTTTGGGGGGGGGGGGTGGGGGTTAGACAGGGATAGGGGTATCAGAAGGGGGGGGCGGGGTAAATCAGGAGGGGGGACTTTTATTTCATAGTTCAGATGGGAAAATGACTGGTTATCCCATTGTGTCACTCAATGGTTTAGCCCTACACACACTTGACAAGTGGAGTGAAACCTCACTTATGGTGAATAGACTGCATGATTCCTATACCTTTAGTTCATCCCTAACTCAAGATGGGTGAACAACTGGCTCGTCCATTGGTTCTGCATATTGCTTGCCTTCTTAAAAGGGTACAGAACATACGGTACACTAGTGGTAACCATCCCTGTTCCTGGAGATCTACCATCCTGTTGACTTGCATTTCAACCCTAATTTGGCACATCTGACTCTACTTATCAGCATTTTAACAAGCCCTCTAGCTGTTGAACGAGGTGTGCTTTGTTATGGTTAGAGTGAGTGAAAACCTACAGGAAGGTAGATCTCCAGGAACAAGGTTGGCTACCACTGCTGTACACCATAACCAAAGAAGGAGCTTGAATGTAGCGCAGTCTATATTTACAGGGAATATCCCAAGCTCGTCTCTTTCAGCCATCTGCCCATTGAGAGCCGGCAGAAGAGATGACAGCAGTTCTGTGTGATATATGGCGCGATGGGGAAGTGTGCGAGCCGCCTGATCAGAGCCCTCTCTGCTCTATCTCCCCTCTCAGACAGAGAGCTGACAGCACGGGCCATTATATTCCTCCTGCCCCAAACTCTGTTTATACTGGTGGGGAGGGGTGAGCCAGGACTCTCCCACACTGACAGATGCCAGCCCTGTGACCCTCCTCGACCGGGCCAGACAGTCGGGCGAGCAACGCTCTGCAGACACAGAAACGACGCCAGACCGGCACTCCTAGGGCAGGGAGACAGACAGAGGGCAGACGGACAGCCAAGCACGACCCCATCAGTGCTCCACTGCTCCACTGCCAGCTACTAACAGCCAGAGCGCCCAGAGAGCCAGGTGCAGAACTGTTTGTGTTTCTTGCTAATTATGTCAAATATTATTACAGCCTGCCATTCCGGCCCTATGTCCAGTTTGCCACTTTCTGAGAACGCCAGAAAATCTTCAATCACATAGCTGCAAATGAGCCTCAAAATGAAAAATAAAATGTTTACAGAGCACTCACAGATAATCGCTAACACATTAGATAAAGCAGCAGGAATTTCCATAATGTTTAATACCAGAGAATGATGAGAGCTTTGGTGCAAGTATTTTTGGAGTGCACTTTGAGAATGGGTTTTTGTGTCCCTGTGAATAAGGGAATAATACAAATCTTAAACTGTAGTGAGTATTATTTACCAAAATATGTAGCTTTGCTTTGAAAAGACCACAACCATTCTTTATTTATGACTCTTTCAGTGTATTACAAATCTGTTATGCAAACCAATCAGAGCCACTCACAGACACTGATATGTAATAAATAACACGCTTTAGTTTCACAGAAACGGGTCAATGCACGGCAAAGCAGTTTTGTGGGCGTGTCCAGGCAAAGGGTCAGAGTCCAAGTGACCAGAGCAATGAAGAGAAGGCAGGGCGAAGCCCAAAATAATGGCCAAAGCCAGGAGATCAAGAAGCGGGGCAGGAGAACAGCAGGGCTGAAGGGTAGGAGACAGGTACAGGAAGCAGGAGGGCTGGAGCAGGGCTTGGACAAAGACAGGAAAGACATGGCTCTGCTCACTGACGAGTGCAGTTGGTTCTGGGGGTGACAGGCGAGATGAGAGGTGTAGGCCCAGGAGAGAACTTTATATCATACGATTTCAGGGACGTGTATTGCTAATCCAGGGTTCAATAGTAAGAGCCTCTTCAATGACTCCGACGATATCGAGCCTGGACCTCACTCCTCCTTGGGTGGGGCATACAGGCGGGACAAGGCATAGTGCTACATGTTTTTGGATCCCATCCGGTAGGACAGGGTACAATGGAACCTGGAGGAAAACAGGTACCACCGGGCCTGACGTGGGTTCAGCCTGTGGGCCAATCAGAGGCACTCCAGGTTGCAATGATCAGTCCACACGACCAATGGCGCTCTCCTCAAATGCCATCTTGACTGCCAGTAACTCCCGATCTCCAATGCAGTGACGTGAGAAGAAGGTGCAGGGGTGCATCATGTCATCCTCTACTCTTTGCAACAGTACAGCTCCCTCTTGGGTGTTGGAGGCTTCAACTTCCACAATAAATTGTTTACCAGGTCAGGTAGGGACAGAACAGGTGCTTTAGTGAAGCATTGTTTCAGTTTGTTGAAGGCAGTGTTAGCATCCGTAGTCCAGTGAAAAGGGGTTTTGATGGAGGTGAGGGCAGTGAGAGGAACCGCTACATAACTGTAATTACGAATGAAGCGTCTGTAGAAGTTAGCAAAGCCAAGGAAGCATTGAAGTTGTTTGCGGTTTTCTGTTTCCGGCCATGCCTGGACCGCTCTTACTTTCTGGGAGTCCATTTATCGTTTTCCTGGGGAAATGAGGTATTTACTTGGCACCTTAGTCAGATCAATCGCCTCCTCCCTCTGAGAGTTGATGCAGGTGGCATGTCATTTCGGACTCTAGCCTGATATAATTCCCAGAGTCCGGCTTGTCGAATCATAGTAACCCTAGCACAATGGGAACTAGTGGGGATTCTGTGACATAGAAGGAAATCTCCTCACACCTCTTGGATCTCTGCTAGGGGAGCACCAGTTACTGTTACTATGGACATGTGTCTTCATCAGGGAGGTGTGGATGCCCAAATGATGGATTAGGGAAAGACAGATGAAGTTAGCTTCTGCACTGGAATCGATAAGGACTTGGACAGGTAGCTGGACTCCTTCCCAGGTAAGCAGGGCATGTTGAGTGGGTCAGGAAGTGGAGGAGTTTGGGGTCAGGGAAGCACCCGTCAGGACCTCCTCTATTACTGAAGGGGGGGTTTGCTTTTACTGGGCAGTTGTGGATAAAGTTACCCGGACCTGCACAATACAGACACAGGTGGCTTGTGACACGCTGCTAATGTTCCCCAAGCACAAGCCTTCCCAAAGAAGAGGGTAAATGACGTAGATAACTTTGGAGTGCTCGGAAAGGGAATGAAGAGGGCTGAAGCTCGAAAAGCAGTGAGCACTGGGTGAGGAAGGGGTGGCAAGAACCAGGTTCCCCTCGGGGAACTGCCGTAGAACAGACCTGGAGCGCAATGGCAGTCGCAGAGCCTCGGCCAGCAGAGTCACGGGCGCCATCTGTTCAGAGATAGTCTGTATAGACTGTTAAAGCGACCATAGCTCCATATCGCGCTGTCCCAGCCAGATGCCCTGGTACCGGAGGGCTTCGGAAACCTGTCGCGTGTCTGCTGGTTGCATAGTGGCCAGATCTTTCTGTTATGCAAACCGATCGGAACCACTTGCAGACACCAAGACGTAATAAATAACAGGTGACAGGAAAACGGAACATTTACCAAAGCGAATACGTAGAACGAGGAGAACACACAGAAACAAACTATGAGACAGAAACTCCAACGTGTCACAAAACGTTGAATTAGTTTCATTATTTTGCACTGTGCTCTCAATGCGTGTCATGAAATGTTTTTTCCGATTCTTAAAAACACCAAGTGATGAAAGGTACTGGGACTTCACGACGGCATAAAAATTATAGCTCAGAACCAGAGAGCCAGAGACGTTGAGAGTGTGGGACACACTGCATATCTTAGGACGCCTGTTGTCAGTGAGGCACGCCGCCAGATGGACAGGCGGATCAAGTGGCGCACAGCGCCACTCCGTTTCAGGCCCAGATTAAATTATGCAATTTCATATGGCTGATGTAAACCAAAGGGCATGCGCCTCGCTTGAAACGTTGCCTTTCCGGGGTGATAACGGCCGATTGTTTCGTCATGGGAGCAACTGTCCTCTGCCACGCATTTGTGCTGGACTTTTGCTTGTGTTTGCAGGCTAGGGTAACTTTGTTATGAATTGCGCTCATTCCCACAGTTTAATGCTATTGACGTAATTGATGTGAATTTGAAATGGAGCCAGATGCGCTAATCTGATGTTCTGCAGCACGGTACTGACATGCCGGTCACAAACTCTGGAGGAACATTTTGTGAAATTTTTTGTCAAAATATTTCCAGTTCTTCTCCAATCATCTGTAGAAGAGCAGGAACTCTGTTTTTGTAGAAAATAGGTCCGACTGGTTTATAAGGTGAACTGTATTATGCAGGCATGCCCTGCTTCTGACCACTAGAGGCGTCTTACAATGCTGAAATGTATTATGTTTTAAGACATATTTGAAGTTTTGGTTTTATATAACCAGATGCTCAAAGCTAATTTGGACTAGACATGGATAAGCTCAGGCCCCAGCTGTAACTGTCAAAATTAAATGTTGTTTCATTATTTAATTCTTTGTCAAATAGGCCAAACTTTGATGTGGCAGAATCAGATTATTCTAGTTCTATTCAATTCCAGAAACAAATTTGTACTTTCAGATGAATGGAACCTCCTTCCTTAAATGTCTGTATATCTTTGTTTGCTTGTTTTAAAACATCATAAGTGACATTTAGCATCTAGTAACACTGTGATTTACTTTTATGTTCAGCTTCCTTTATCACTAGTATAAATCACAAAGGCTCTCAAACTCAATACCTTAACCAAAAAAACTGAGGCAAAATTGATATGACACAGCAATATGTAAACATACAAACAGACTCAAGCCATAAGCCATGAGTAAAATACTGAATTTAGTGTGTTGGAGAAGATGTGAATGCTCAAATTGAAATACTCCTCGGAGTGGTGGAGGTGTAAGTGAGACTGACAGTTGGTTTTATGTCACTGCAGTCATGTGGAGAGCGTGTTTTTGACCTTTACAGCATTAGTCAAACTCCAAGATGGAGGCTCCTGTGAGGCCTTGGGGTGTCCAAAGTTCAGCAGAAATATCGCTTGGCTGGGAGGAACAGTTTCGTTGGATAACATCATCCATTGTGACTTCCACATTTCTGTAAAATGTATTTTTATCTGTGGAATTACATGCATTGTAACCTGTGACTCACAACACTTTGCCTCTTTGTTGCTCCTCCTGTCGAGGGGGTGCCGAAGCTTTGGTTCGAAGGTCGTGGCAGGACACACATTGCACAGTAAATTGTGGTGTTTTCTTTGAAAGCCTGTGCAAATCAAGAGTTTTGATCTTACAGATCTGGTTCATTGCTGGATTTGGCCTGTGAATGGGTGATGTGGCATTACTCCCCCCCCCCCCACTGCCTGGGGCAAGAGCTCCCCTACTATTGGATGCCAAAAATGGCTGGTGCGCGTGACTCCCCAGATCTCCACATCCTCTGAGAGAACTCAGTCCAGCGCTGATATAAATCTGTCTAACACATGGAGACGCAGGCCCTGTGCACATGATCCTTCCTCTGCTCTCCTCTTTTCCTTTGCTCCTTCGCTTTTCGCAGCTTTGGGGCTCGCTGCAGCATCACCGTTTTGTGAGATTAATGACACGGGGGCCCTGATTCTCATGGGGCGCCCCAGTTGGAGGAGACCTCTGTGGGTGCGGCTCAGTGTTCAGTCCCACTGAATTAATCTGTCCCAGAAGTAGTAGCACACATCATGCGACATCTCTGGGCATTTACACAGCGAGCAGGCAACCTGAATATAGTTTTATCAATCTGACAGGTGGCTTGTGTTTGCACGAAAATATGTCCATATGTCCTCAGCCCATTGTTGCAAGGAACAAAATGTATTTTATTGAACTCTTGGCCACCACTATCTACAGCCATATGGTAGTTTTTAACAACCCATTCCTTATCAAGATGTGGTATCATATTTATATAAATGCGGTGGATCTGGCCAGAGGTCAATTCTGTAAATTCTGCTATTCTGTTGTGTATGAACCTTTGAAGGAGTTTATGAAACGATTCATGTGTTTGTTTTCATGAGTATATCTAGTGAAGGAAATTTCAGTAGTTTCAGTCACTGCAGATATTCTTCAGCTGATTTCACTGTTTTGAAATACACATTCTTTATTTTTCTTGTTCTGAAATATGGTTGGATTCCCATGATAAGCATACCAGTGCAATTGCTGGTATCATGCACAATATCACGGCATGTTTTTCTGAATTTTGCCTGGCACTGGCCTTGGAGATATTGTTCTGATAGGATGTTGTAAGTCCCAAGACTTAAAAGTAAAAATCATTTACCCATTTCTCACACCACATCATATCCTTAAGCAGCAAACTTGTCATGAGGACAGACAAGCTGTCTAGCAAGTCTATAAGTGCTGTATTATTGTTGGAGTAATTAAATGGGCTTGTGAAAGATTGTGGTTGAATTGGCTGTTTCCATGCATAGTTTTTTGGGTTTCAAGTTTGCCTTTGTTCGGGTAAATCCCCTATGCTAAATCCTCTTATGGGAATGACATTCAGGCAGCTCAGTAGAAATGTATTTGTTCGAGTGTGGTTAGTGCTGGATTGGGGGAAATATTTTCTTGGGTTGTGTGTGTGATTGTGGTTCATTGTGTTATGGAATACATCTCAGAGGAAGTTGGAATGGGAAAACATACAGAGAAGGAATGAGAGGCTCTTTTTATTGTGAAATATTTGGACAATAACAAATTTCTCTTTAACATGTTAATGATTTTCAGCACTCCCCATGCACTTTCTATTCTCCAGTATATTTGCTGATTTCAAGGGATTTAGACTCATCAATCCACCTAGAACAAGAGGTTGCATTTTTCCCCACACTATTTTACTGCAGCTGGAAGCACAGAAAACAGCAGATTTGCATATTTTCTGCATTTAAAATAAAATGTTATGGATGCTGTAGGTTCTGTGGGAAACTGTATTATGTTCCAGTTAATATAAAATGTTAGACATATGGATCATTTGGATTAGGACATCTGCCAAACAATGAACAATAGTAATGTTATTATTAATATATTTTATTGTTGTTGAGTCTTTAGATGTATTTTAAATTGTGATATAGCATAAACGTGAGAAAATAACTTTAGTATGACACCTTACGATTTGTGATTGAAACCACTTATTTATTCAGGTTTCTGTGAACAATTTGCCAAAAGCACTAAACTACTCAAGATACCTTCTCATCCCTGCCAAAGGCAATCATCGCATAGCCTTTTAACTCAGATTCCCATGACAACCCATCCCCTTTAAAATGGAGAAAACACTAATCAACACAGTCAGAGTGCCCTCCTGTCTGCACCTACTCTAGGCCTGCTGTAAATCAACCTATGTGCCTTCAAAAGGAAATGTCTTTATAATCACGTTCTCCTAGCACCTGTAGGCATCAGCAGTGGCTTTTCCTTTAGGGGCTGTGAAGCTAGGCCCCACCAGCAGATGGCACTGTAGTGCACGATGCATGATAACACAGTCTGATTAATCAAATAACACTTTAATGGAAAATTCTACTTGGTCAATGAAGTAAACTCGACTTCATAATCGTAATAATCATAATGGCGCTGCATGGAATAATTTTCCTTGAAAAAACATTTTATCTGAATGGTTTGAAAGTAGCTTATAATGGAGTATTTGTCCGAGGAAAGACAGTATGTGGGAATTAGTATGAGGACGGTTCCTAACTGCCTTTAATTTACAGAACCTTAATCAGCCCTGCCTAAATCAGCTTACATCTGCTCTGCTCAGTTTGCCCAAGACCAGTTCAGTCATTGAGCAGCAGATCTACAATATTATCAGGTTGAAAGTGTTATTCACAGGCTAAAGTCAATGGCAATGACAGAGACTGAGGATTTACCGTAATGAAGGGGGAGGATCTGCCATTTGCCAGAGGTGATTTTAAATGTGAGGATAGCTTAAAGATGTTTCTGCCCTTTACCGTAAGCAGACATCTCATATCTAAAAACATGTGTGCCCCCGACATGGATTTCTTAACTCTCAACATTATACTTAATGCGTCAGCTCCTCCAGCCCTCAGTGATTATGAAACGCTTGACTGTTTCAGTGCTGTGTGGTCCTCACAACTGAGTTGTGCAAACATACTTACCTTTGAGATGAAATGGCGTGTGACCAAACCAAACCAAATCAAAATCAGTTACAATCTTCCGATAAACACGTCTGTAGTGATTCCTGAGAGCCAAACCTGAACCATTTAATTAGGTTCTACCTCTTCTCAGCCCTTCTTTGCAGCATCAAAGCTTCAGCTTATCCAGCAGTTTGCAGTAAAGTGCCTGTAGACAGGGGTAATGAGGTTCCCTAATAAGCTATCAGCTCATCTTGGAACTTCACATGCATTGTGAGCTGCAGGAGAAAGTACAGGGAGTGGGGAGTTGTTTGTGTGTTTCACTTCATGCTATAAGAAAAAACAGGTGTGCTGCTAACTCACAGGCTGCGCATCGTAAACATGACCATCTTTTTTTAGTTCATCAAAGATGAATTGTTTGTGCACAGATACCACAGAATTTCCTCTCTCTTTTCTCTCAATACTTGGTCAGAGATGTATTGTTGGAAACATTCTGTATCACAAAGTAAATAAGTGTCGGAAGTAGCATGTTTATCTCAACGATTGTACATGTTTCCAAAGAAACATTCATAAATAAATAAAAGTAACAGTCTTGACAGACTGTCATAGCTCCTGACAAAAATATTTTGGACTGTTAAAAATAGACAAATCAACAATGTTGAATTTTTTTTATAAAAGCCTCAAATCCTATGATTTCCGGCTGACTATTGGAATAATCTCAAATAAAGTTTAGACCAAGGAAAAATGTCAAACAATGAATTCAAATGAGAGGATATGAAAATATTAATTGTGAATCTCTTCGAGGGCCTTATTTGAATCAGGGTCTTATGAGGCAAAGTGAAATGTGATTGAATTATATGTATTTTTGCATTTTTTATACTGGCCATTCCAAGAGACGACCATATGGTGGCCTAGTTCTAAAGCCAGGTTGAAAACAGACAGCATGAGGTTCAGTTGCGTACTTGATTTTTCTTTGCCTCAGTCTAAAAGCAGCTTGGTGCCAACTGCCTGGATATCAGCAGGTTCCCATTAGAGTCCTTCTCTCTGATCTGCCCTGCAGAAAATGACACAGAGCTCTCTTCTCCTTCCACAATCTCTCTCTCTCTCTCTTGCTCTCTCTCCCCCCTCTCTCTCACACTCTTTCTTTCTTTCTTTCTTTCTGTCTCTGTCTCCCTCTCTCCCTCTTTCTTTCTTACTTTCCCCCCATCTCCATCTCCCTCTCAACCAAAAGCTTGGTGGCCTTGGCTTTTATTTGCAAAGCAAAGGGGCTGTCCTCGTTTCTACCTCTCCCTCAAGGGAAACGGCAGTGGGATTCATGAGTTTCCCAGCAGCACTGCGGCATGTTGATGTGGGGAGCTCTCCAGGAGGACTGGGGGGGGCTCCTTGTGTGGCGGGGAGCACCTCCTTCACTTTGGGAGGGGCTCCAGCCAGGGCTGGGAGCATGAACTCTGAAGACGTGCTCAGGTCAAAGTCCGGGTGCAGAATCAGGGGAAGAGACTCAGTTTGTGGCTATTACCTCAGGTGTCGCGAGATTTGATGGTGATGCATTAACTGGCTACGCCAGAGAGGCAGAGTATAAAAAAGCAGAGTGATGTTTTACTCTGTTTTTTATGTTAAAGGTGTGATTAATGTGGTTATTATGGCAATGTTGTTTGTTTTCATATGTTGAGGCAGTTGAATGATACTTATGAAAATAATTTTTCTAACGTTTTCAGTGTACATATGCTGCTGTGTATTTGTATACCATATCCCGGATGAGATTTAAACATAATCTGAATCGCTGCCAACAATGCAATGGAAATATGAAACATATGGGTTATGCTTCGATTGAAATGGTAATACATGAAAAATAATACTGCTTCACCTTGTCATGTCTGTATATTTCCTGGCAGTTTTTCCAACTCCCCCTGGAATTACTCCAGTTCAATCTAAGTTTGAATAAAAAAACAGAAAAGGTTATAAAAGAACCAAAAGAGCCATGTGTTTGTGGCGGCATTTGAGAACAAAATCCTTTCTGTTTGTTTTAATTTAATACAACATGATCAATTTGTACCCATGTTGCACTGGGCAAAAGGTTCAAATGTAAAGAAGCGGTTAGGGATTAGAAAATGCATAATGTTAAGATCCTGCTGCTTTATTCTTTAACCCATTTCCTTACTTTTTATCTGGGTTTCTGCAGTGAAAACACAGCTGTTTAAATTGAGTTAGCAAACAGCTTTTGATTACTGGCTGACTAGGGTGAGAATGATTTGGGTATGTGTGGGAGGTAAAGGGGGGGTACTGGTGGTTCTGCTCTGGACACAGTTCAGTAAATTGATTTGCGGAACGGGGCACTCCACCCTGGCTGCACTGACAGACCCACATTGCCCATGTCAGGGAAGCCAGCACACCGGGAGAGAAAAACACAACCTTGCTTGTGAGTTACAGGCACCCTCATGATCTCACTTTGTGGAATCAAAACCACCCCTGCCAGCAGATTGGGTCATTTTGGGACTAAGTTCCAAGTCATAAGCCTCCTGCTCGGACTACACTTCAGGGAAGCATTTGTTTTATACGTTATTCTCTGTTAAAGAGCTATCTTAAAACGTAGAATGTGAATTTCTGTTAATTCATTTACACAAGAATCCAGTCGTGGAGGACTTTGCTTAGTCATTGCTCAAATGGCTCTGAAATGTAGTGCACATTGCAGTTGTGTCTGAACTGATTGCCGATTACCAGAGAGGAGGAACTTATTTCAGAAGGAACGGCTGCACACATCGTGATTATGAATATGCATAATACAGCTGTGGTTAAATTTTCTTGCTGTTCAGGCATGCTGAGATGGTCTGTATTTGATAATATTGGACCACAAAGAGCAAATGTACCTATCTATACATGTGAAGGTATAATACAGGGGTCGGCAACCCTGGTCCTGAGAGCCGCAGGGTGTGCTGGCTTTTGTCGTTACTCAGCACTTAATTGATCGATTAAAGCAGTGGATTACACAGTTAACTCGCCTCACCTGGTATCTTGGGTCTGAATCAGTGGCTGGTATTAAGGCGAAAACAAAAACCAGCACACCCTGCGGCTCTCCAGGACCAGGGTTGCTGACCCCTGGTATAATAGAATGGTAGCGCTTTACACAAATGTAGTGTATAGCAGGTGAGTCTATTTGACAAAATCGTCCCAAACTTTTGCACAGGGCCTTCAAAATTTTTTACTGCTTATTTTGAAAATTTTAATAAAAGGTAATCATGCTTTAAGATTTTAAGACGTGTCATGTTTAACTTTGTACCATTTAGAGGTCAGATTTGCTTCTGTTCACCAAGATATTCATTGTAAAAGGCTTTTTGACCAGGGGTGCCCACATTTGAGCATTTTCGGCCAGTCCGGTGAGCTGTGTGACGAATAGAGCTGAAAACCAGGCTGGGATCCAATCACATTTTGCATCCTCAGGCTTAGGTGAATGAGTAAAGATATGCGTCTTATGAAAACACCATGTGGAACACATTTGAAGGATTGGGGCGAAAATGGGGTGTATAAGGTGTAAATCTGCTACATTGACCTGGGATTCCAGACAAAGGTCGGACTGTGGTTTAGAAAGACCATCATTTTTTAGAGTAGTTAACCACAGCTGGCCCAGGCTGACCACAGGCTGATTTTCAGAAGAAGGGCCTTTTGGAGATTTGACGTCTTCACCAAACCATTTGCTGAAGGCTACGTCAAGGCAGCCTCATCTCAGAAATGTGTGGTTCCAAGGCCCAGAAGAATTCCAGTGACATCTAAACTGGTATTTGCTCTGCACAGCGTGTGATTATGCTGCCCCGACTGGAAGGAAAAAAGCAAAATCATTTATTCCCATTCTGTGAAGACTGTTGCAACTTGAATCTTTTCTGATCAGTATTCCAAGTAAGGAATTCTGATCAAGAAGGATCCTTGACCACATGTTAAACAGATGCCCCACTGACATTTACATTCAAATGACTGGATTGTATTCCAGTAATAAACCAGTGCTTTTCTTCCCTTGACGAAACAACATGTACCGCATTCATTGGTTTCAGCAGGGATATGTAGCCAAGTTGCCTGACAGAGCTAGTTGAATAATAATAAAGTAATATTAACAATGAATCTTTCCAAGATAAACAGATTTGAGCCTTCAGAGTGTACCAAGAGGATGCTGACTGCACGCAACTGATATCTTGTTTACTGTGCGTGGGGTAGAACAGCAAATCCCCAAAGGCCAACGGGGGCCCCGGGTAAAGCTGTCGTATGACGTTGACTCTTGGCTGTGGCATCTTAGCCAAAAACCTGTCCAGATTTGACAGAATAAATCTGCAGGTAATACGAAAATTGTTTTCAGACCATTCATCAGTGTTACTGCAATGACTGTCTTCTGGCCATGCAGAATAACTGAGCCAATGAGCAGTAAATTGGCTTTGCCTTTCTCAGCATGCTTTGACACAAGGAGGGTATACTGTTAAAGGGTGTAGATCTCACATACTGTACCTCAACAGGCAGTGACCTCACTGCTGACATGGCCAAGCAAAAGTGTGAAAGGAAAAGATGAATTTCAAAAGATTTTTATGTGGCAAGACAATGAAAGAAGATGTCGTGCTCCTAGCACCAGCACCTTCTACGGCAGATCTCAGTCCACGGTGCCAAATACAACAAGCTCTGCTGAACAGGGTCCAGGCTGTGAAAACAAGTCAGCCACCCAAAGGGTTGATCACATGTTTTCAAAAATCCCAGTTGTATACAGCATCCATAAAATGTTAGAGTACAGTTCAATCACTGATTTTTGTTCATTGCATGTATATTGTGTAACTGTTTAATTTCGGAGAGATGATTCATCATGTAGGCATGATTAATATTTAAGCATACTTATGTGTGTGATTAATTCTGAACCTATAATTTTTAGAGCTTCTTCTTTCTCCAGTAGCGATAACACAAGCTGGCCCTGCTACCATCCATAATAAAATAATGATGAAGAAAAACATTTGGTGTGCATGGGGATGACTACAATGTTTTTTTATGTGTTACCAATTTTGTCTTTAGTTTGGCTATGTCATTTTTAGGATTATTTGTGTATTATAAAGTGCCTATCCTTTTCTTGTCGAGCATAGAATAGAATATACCTTTAATCTAAAATACTTATTACTTATTTATTACACTTTTTATTTGACACGTTGTGTATTCAGAGATGCTCATCTGCATACCACTGTTGAAATGTGTGGTTATTTGCGTTACTATCACCTTCCTGTCAGCTTCAACCGGCCGGGCCCTTTTCCTCTGACCTCTCTCATTAACAACGCATTTCTTCCCACAGCACTGCTGCTCTCCGGATGTTTTTCGTTTTTCGTACCATTCTCTGCAAACTAGAGAATATTGTGTTTCAAGAACCCAGGAGATCAGCTGTTTCTGAGATACTAAAACCACCCTGTCTTGCACCAACAATCATTCCACAGCCAATGTCACTTAGATCACATTTCTTCCCCATTCTGACATTTGATCTGAAAAACAGCGCTCATGCATTTAGTTGCTGCCATATGATTGGTTGAATGTTTGCATTAACAAGCTTGTGTACAGGTCGACCCAATAAAGTGATCACGGAATGTACTGTATATGGTTTAGAAATGTTTAAGCAAAACATTAATTCTCTCTATTTATGGTTTAGGTTGATGGCCTGAAATTTTGTCTCTGGATTTCTTTTCATTCTCAGCAGCCTATTATTTGTGTTAAACGCAGTTGATTTTATTTGATATGTTGTTAATTATTTTAGATATTGTAAAAGCTTTCTCCTATAAACAGATTAGATGCACTTCAAAATGATTTGTTCAATTTCACGTTTTATCTGCAGTTGTTTACTGTTACTCCTTGAACATTTTGGAATGTGTATTGTTACTTCATTTTGGGGATTCTAAATTGTTAATTGCTTGTTTTTCTAAATGACTCTCTTTTGCTTTGCTTTCTGTGGAATTGCTGAAAATTACTGTGCAAATAACACCTTTGATAAGCATCCAGTTTAGTCGTGTCAGACATATGAACAAGCACAACTTGTCGCAGAATTGAATAATTTATTTGTGTTTTAATTGCTGATAGAATATTTAAATACAAAACATACATTTCAGTCTTCATTAGATCTTGCTGTTTACTAGGGAACATAGACAACTTGTTATTTTACTACTCTTTGTATAAAATTGTGTATTCTTTTAATGACACTATTAACAGAATACAATACAATATTATTCATATTCTTCAATCATCTCCATCCATCCATTATCTTAACCCGCTTATCCTGATCAGGGTCGCAGGGGGGCTGGAGCCTATCCCAGCATACATTGGGCGAAAGGCAGGAATACACCCTGGACAGGTCGCCAGTCCATCGCAGGGCACACACACCATTCACTCACACATTCATACCTATGGGCAATTTAGACTCTCCAATCAGCCTAACCTGCATGTCTTTGGACTGTGGGAGGAAACCGGAGTACCCGGAGGAAACCCACGCAGACACGGGGAGAACATGCAAACTCCGCACAGAGAGGCCCCGGCCGACGGGGATTCGAACCCAGGACCTCCTTGCTGTGAGGCCTTCAATCATCTGACATTACTAATTATTTTTTACTACATTACATTATTTTAATTTAGCAGTCTTATCCAGAATAGATCAAGTGCAACATTAAAATGTAAGCTTGCATATACCAACCTAGAACCATAATACATGATGTGATTAAATATCCTTGCAGCAACTTTATAGTGTAGCAGGAAGTTGAACACAGTCAGCTGATACAAGGCCTGAATGTAATTTATTCCTTGGATGATGTACAGACAGGTCATTGCACATGCAGTACTGCTTAGAGCTGTTGCTCTAAGTAACTTTAGCCATTACATAAACTACAATAATCTGTTCTTGCTCCTGCATTCATTCTGGTACGCTTAAGCATGTCATCCTCCTCTCCACTCGTTGCCACAATCCCTCTCTCTCCCACGCACTCTCAAGCCAAAGCCAAAATGATGGAGGTCCTCGAAATACATGCAATGCTTACAGTATTCAATACAATATAGGTACAATGCTTCTGTATAATGTCTCACGATAACATAATACACAAATAATACACCATTCACATGGTGGTACCTACTGTAGGTCCTTCAATAATAGATTGTCCCAGAGACAATCTCCAACCCTTAGCCAGGTCTTAGAAGTCTTGGTGACTGCAATGGCCTTGTATTTGGCCCTGGGCATAAGAATAGCAATAACCTTTTTGTCCTTTTTTATGTTTTATCCCTTATCAACCGAGCGTGTTGGATTGCGTCAAGTTTTGCCTCACCAATGCAGACCTGGTCAGGAATGGCACAACTGAGACTTGAATGGCCAGTTGCAGGGTGAAGGCTTTTGCTATGAAAAAGGCTCTTTACAGCCTGAACCATCTGGAGGCCCCCCAGAGTTCTGTCTTAGCAAAACTAGGAAATACTGCACCAATTTCTCCCATGCACAGTTATTAAAGTGTCTGTTTGTCATTGGACTTAAACAAACAACATAAAAGGTTTGGCTTTTCAGGGCCCTGTGCACACCAATTGGCACAGATTGCATTATAATGACACCACCCTGCAATCATTTATTAGAAAAGAGGAAACATTGACATGAAAGTATGAAAAAAGGGGAATAAGAACACTGAGGTCCCGTATGTTTTTAAGAATTCTTCTTTTAAGACATGAATTACAATCTGCATTAATATAACTTGCATTATCTCTGTTGAACATGCTGCATTTCCCATTCATTTCCATGAAGCCTTGTGACTGAGTCTAATTTAATTAAGTGAGGCAGTAACTCAGACTCTGTGACCACATTACCTAGGCAACGTCGTCATATATTATTACCAGGAAATTGAGCATGGCCATCAACCATCTTACTGGAGTCAAGAAATATCTTCAGGAAATGGAAAACAATATTTGATGGCCCAACGCTGGTGTTTTCAGGCATTCCTAGCATTGGCCAGTTGAATGTTAACTGAATCATTATCTTCTCTTTTTGTATTGAAACACTCAGTTTTAAAAATGTCTATTATGAGTTTCCCCTCTCTAATTAGCTTACTTGAACAAATGGATCTAACCAAGAATCTTAGTGATGGTTAATTTGTCAAAAGTGTTATTGTAAGAACGTTAATGAGCTGGGGTTACCAAGACATGCATTTTTCTGGCTTGACAGGTGGCTTTCTGGACATATTAGGACGGTTTCACTGAAGCTCACTGAAGATTACTGATGAAATCCTCAGAATTTAGTTACATTTCTAAGTCATCTTTTAAAATGTACTTAACTCTACACATTAATTTTTCCAATATTTATAAACAGCATTTACAAATACACAGCACCTAATAACATGTAAATCTCTATGAATTACATTTACTGAATATTCTATGCAGCTGATCAAGACTCAAAATATGTATTGTTAGGAGTTACATGAAGATTCCTTTTTAATGTTTACAATATCAGGACTACAGGTTAAATAATTTGTTGGGGGTAATACTCGCAAACCATATGTTGACCAATAATTACTTGGTCCAGTAGCTTTTTTCTTTTTCTTTTATTTTTTTACTTGTCTAAGAGTATCCACCTATAGTGCTGACATTCAGCCAGCTGGTAAACTGTGGTCTTCAGACACTTCAGCTAATGAATGAGTGAGCCCTACTGAATGCTCTCTGGAAGCATCGCATAGCCTGAACTGTGCATCACCAACAGCTTGTCTGAGCAGCATGGACCCAGTGGATTAATACAAGCTGTCCATTTGTCCCTATTTCCCCCATACATCTGGATGAACACAATATGTCTATGCTTAAAGGGATCTGGAGCCCTGCGGCTATTTTCTGATAGTAGGGGGTAGCAGAGCTCCCTTAAGGGAAGATAAGCCAGCCCATTTGTTTTTGCATGAGGCATTTCTAAATCAGAGGCTAATGAAGAAAGTGGTACCACATGTGATTTCCTGAGCCTTGTGGAAGGGGAGCAATCTTGGCCCATTCCCCAATACCTAAGAAACTGTCTCAGAAGCCCCTCACCTGACCCCACCTTCCCACCCCTCACAACACATACACACACACACACACACACACACACACACACGTGCACAGGCAAGTGAGCTGAGCATTGTAGGAAAGACTCTTTGTGACTCCATTCACATAGAGTTTTGGCAGCAACACCCCAGCAACACAACATGTCCTCTGCAGAACCCTTAACACATGGATACACTTACTGTATGTTTTCTGTCTTGGGTTTTTGATCTTATCCCACCCTGGGTAGACAAGACTCAAGTCCAGCATTTTGCTTCAGCACTTGACATTTTGTTTAATCTATTAATTTATAGGCTTTGCATTTCAGCAGTTTTCACTAAGTTGTAAGATGAGGACAAATTTTTGTTTTGTATTTTCATTTCATTCTTGTTTTTTGTTTTAGGTAATATTATAACCCCTGGTCTGTAATTGTTAGCCAAATGAATAATTCAAACCATCACATTGCTGTGTCAGGATGGAAGGTATACATGGGAAGATGGGTTGTGACCAAAAAGCAACACAGCCAATTAAAAGCATGTGATATAGTACCAGATACTATATGAAATCTTTACATATGTGAACAATAAAGTTAAAGCGAAATGAATGATAGCCATCTGCAGAAAAAGCCATCAATACTGTATATGTTAATTGCTATTATCGTCTCAGAAATGGCTGTATGTGATGGTAGTAATGCAGATGCGCCAGTAATGTTTTATTTAACAAAGTAAAGTAACTCTTTAAAAATGGATGGGGATAAACTGCTTGTATATTCTCAGAAGCTCTAGAGTGAACTGTACGTTATATTTCACGAACAAATGAAAGCATTGTAATTGTATATTCATGTTGTACTATAAATTGTTACTCAAACAAATTAAATTATGACATGTATTCTTACTATATGCTGCTACAAGTGCAGCTGTGTTCCAGCTAAATACATATTTTAAACACACATTTTTATTGCATAATAAAAGATATGTAAAAACCATACTGACTGCAATGATTCAGTTTATGTTCATATTTATCTTTAAGACTACCTATCAGGAGACCAGAATGTACGGTATTTATACCTCTTTCTGTGAGTCAAACAAGGTCATTCATGAAAAATATGAGCAACAGCACAACCTTTCTGTCTGTTTGTATGTCCCCGTTCCACCCGAGATTACACTAACCGGAAACCCGAATCCTAGCGAGGGGCATGCCTGTGGGGACAGCAGGTTCGGCATGCTTACAATCATATTTAACCTCAATTTCCAAACAGCATGTCAGTGCACATCACCCTAGACCAGAGGAAGAAATGGCTTTAATGCAGAAGAAGAATTACTCTGAAATGATAAGACCATTGTTTACATTAGCCTTCAGGTTGCACTGTGGTGGGGGTTTGGGGTGGGAGAGTCACCAAAAACAGCCAGATAGCACCCACACTTTAGGATAGTGAATGAGTGATGATGCATGGGAGGTGGGAGGTGGCACTTCTAAAGGGTCTCTACGGCATGTTTGCAGATCGCCCTCACAGCAGCGCAGTTAGTGAGGAATTTGTTTGATTCCTCTGAGAACTGTGCCAAAGACACTTATCAGTTGTGTTTATCTATGCTGATATCCATTGAAACCCTTTGGAATGCGCTCCCCCCTGTTTGTAACTCCGCACTGAGTAGCACCATGAACAAGTAGCACCACAAAAGCGTGTGGCAAGCCTGGAGACATGGGGTGACAAAAGCAGGGTGCAACCATGCTCGTTGTTGTAACAAGCTACAGTTATTTGGTGAAGTGTAGATTTGTGATGGATGGGACAGCCCTGGCCAAACCCACACTCATTAAAGGAGCTGATGCAGCAATATGAATTTGTATTTCTCTGACAGAACACATAAGTGTACTAAATGTACACTCGTTGAGCACTTTATTAGGTAGACCTGTACACCAGCTTGTTAATACAAATATTTAATCAGCCAATCATGTGGCAGCTAACTGCATAAATGCATGCAGAGTGGTGAAGAGGTTCAGATGTTTCAGACCAATGTCAGAATGGGTACGAAATGTGATCTAAGTGACTTTGACCATGGAATCATTGTTGGTGCTAGACAGAGTGGTTTGAGTATCTCAGAAACTGCTGATCTCCTGAGATTTTCACGCACAACAGTCTCTAGAGTGAAAGAATGGTGTGAAAAAAAGAAGATCCAATGAGCAGTAGTTCTGTGGGAAAATATGTTTTGTTAATGAGAGAGGTCAGAGGAGAAGAGAGATGCTGAAAAGAAGGTGACAGTAATGCAAATAACCACACATTCCAACAGTGGTATGCATAATCTCTGAACACATAACACATCAAATATCTATGTGGATAGGCTACAGCAGCAGAACACCAATAATATAAATAAATACCCAATAAAGTGCTCACTGAGTATGTTGATTATTGCTCTTTTCGGACCACTTATTTGCAGAAATACAGTCATTTTTGTTGAATGACTTTGGAATTGCTCACAACAAAGCAAATGTAAATAATTTGACCATGGCCTTTTTCTTACAATATCAAGAGAGGGTTGGTTACTAAAATGAATAAAGAATGTGAGTAAAACAATTCACATTTAAGGATAAAGTCATGCAGGTAGGAGATGAGTAACACGGCTGTTTCTCTACTCATAGTGGTTAGGGAGTCTCAGCATGGTTGGCACTGTGAGAATGGTCCAATGCTAAGCAGATGTCCTCTCACAGCTTTCCCCAGTTGTGATGGGGCCCTCTGCTTGTAACAACAAAACTCGTAGATACAATCTGAACTGTGGGAATGACTGGGCATCAATGGGTTGTGTGGACATTGTAGCTTCAGCCGGGTTTATTTATGTCCCCATAAAGTGTGTTTTTTATGGAGGCTGTTGGTGGAGGAGGATGCTGTAGTCTTGAGAGTCACCCGCCTGTCGCTCTCTCAGTAGTCCCCCCGTTGAAGGGCATTGTTGGGAAGATTTACTGGCAAAGCAGAGCCAATCTGCCACCACAATTGGCTGGCCACATTCCAACCTCAATGCCTTCTTTGCTCACCGATTCATTGATCAGTGAGCTCAGTGCCTTTGAAGCTGTCCAAGCCACTGTGCTACTTTCAGAGTAATGTGTCCACTATAACTGCTGTTGTAGTTGCAGTGACGTTAAAAAATGAAAGCTGAAAAACTAGTATCATTTACTTAAGGCAGACTTTTTATTTATTTTTTATCTGAGCCTGTACTCACTAAAATGTGTTTTGCTGTGAAATTGCAAATGGCATTAGGTTAATCGCCTTGGTCAGACCATTTCACAGGTGGATATTTGGTTACTTTGAGGGACTTTCTGAAGGAAATGAACCCAACAACTGAAGTGAGACCAGTCATAAGTATTGTATGTTGTCCCAGTCTACTGCTTAGATGACAAAGGGTGAGGTTTCAAAGCATGGACATAATATTTAAAGGGCTTTTGTAGCCTTCAGCCCACATGGTTTTCCTTGCTGACAGCAGAATGTGTGCTGTGTTAGTCCCATTGGCAGTGTTTTTGTATAGGAACAGATTTGATCATTTATCATTGTTACAGGTGACGTGAAAGGGTAAATAAAAAAACCCAAGTGCTGCTTTTCCACCCAAAGGGTACGACGAGGGTAAATAATGGAACAAAGTGAGTAATGAGTTTGCTTTGTACAGGAAGCCAGCTAACAAAAAGGCTGCCTGCTCTTGGTTTCAATGGTTTTAAAGGTAAAATGACCCCTAAAGCATAAAGGTAAACAACTCAGCAGTGGAATCCCTACAGGTATGCTCCTGGCCACAGGATAGATAGTCAATAACGATACAAGAAACAAATCCCATCAGCACATTGCAGAGATCAGCCTTGTCTTCTGGCATTGCAGAGAATTACAGCAGAAGTAACAAAGAAGGTGTGATGTGAGGCTAGCAGTTTGCATTATGGGAAGATGCACGAGATGAATGTTTTGACAATGAACAGTGAAGGTTCACGGCAGTTATACCCCCCCAGCTCCCACGCACACACACACGCACACACACACGCACACACAATATATTTTAGAATGGCCACTGGCACAGGGTGAGAAAATTATTAAGTGGAATATTTGCGGTTTAGAGGATTGTAGTTGTTTACCTGGTCACACGAGTAGTTGCCAACTGCTATTCCAAATGTAATTAATCAAAAATCTAAGAATACTTAACTTTGTAAGTGGACACATGTTAGAATTGTATCTGTTTTCTGTTCTTAAAAATGATATTTTACTGAGAGGAGACCCAAGGCCTCAAAAGCTCATCCCATTTAATGCGCATGAGAATCTTTACAAAACTCCTCTCTGTGTTTCAATGTGAATGCAGGAAATTAGCGGCTGATCTTTTCAATAATATTTTTATTGTCAGTGTTTGTTTATTTACCCTTATTTGTAATGACCTACTCATACATGCAAATAAGTGTAACCCAATCCAATGGCACTCAATCATATACTGCCAACTTCAATACCATAAAGTGACACTGAAAATGAGTAAATACATGTGTGGAGGAGAAAAATAAATTGGAAGTACCATTTAGCAAGTGCTGGGAATCAATGCATAATTCACTGTTACAAGTGGACTACTACCCTAAAGCTAAGTAATATTTCAAATCTAGTCACAGAAAAGAAAAGCCCAGCAGAGTTAAGGTTTTGCCTCTGGAGAATGTGCCTAAGCAGAATCAGGGGTCTTGTGGAGGAGGGACAGTGATGGATGGTCTGAATGTCTGGGTAATTCATTGGATTGGGGAAAAGGGCACAGCTTCGCTAGAGAACACACAGGGGCACAGAGAGATCAAGCTTCACTGTGTGTGTGTGTGTGTGTGTGTGTGTGTGTGTGTGTGTGAGTGTGTGTGTGCGTGCGTGAGTGTGCCTGTGCTTGTGCGTGTGTTTGCCGTGTTCAAACTGTGTGTTATCTATTGCAAACAGAGCAGGAAACCATCAATAATGTATGTATAACTGTGTGAATCCAACATTCCCACAGGTGGCATATCAGTCATTGTCAAGAGCACATGACAAATTTGGTTTCCTTTTAGCTATCTTCAGCTGCTGACCATGTAGGTTCCTGTCCTGTCCAAGCCATACACCTGCCCTTCTCAGACAGAAAACTACAAAGATGGAACTGTCAGAACATTGTCTTCAGGATTCATAAAGGAATACAAACAATAATAATACATACAGAATAATAATAATAATAATAATAATAATAATAATAATAATAACAAGAAAAATACATTTCATTTATTGATTAAATTTAAGAGAGCTTGGCAATGATACATGCATGGTGATTTGCTTTCATGTTGCCAGTTCTCTAATGGTAGAATTGGGTGAATGAAACGTGTGCAATGTGAGCAACTGTCAGTATCAGGCTGTTATTATTTTGATCGACCCCTGCACAACTAAACAGCTCTTATCATGTGCCACGGACCTGTTGTGTCATGCCCAGGTGAGTATACAGGGTCCCCTGAGTCGCAGGTCAGCAGAGCTACACCCTGTCATGGGCAGCCCAGATCTGCCCTGAGAGGCCCCCTCACCCTGGTGGGGAAGTTCATTGTGGAGTGCCCCACTTGTAATTGTGTAATGACAAATGCTTGAGACGGAAAAAGAGAAGGGCCAGCTGTTTCTGCCAGGTCACGCAATGTGTGAGGCTAAGAGTGCACTGTATTTTTGGCCACAACATTTTCTTTCAAAAGAAGCTCCTGACTGTGATTATTCTTGATGTTTGTCAGGATACAGACGGTACTTTGTCTAAAATGAGCGGGCTGTTCCATGAATATTGAAGATGTTTATTGTTTGTTTGCTCGTTTCTTTATTGTGGGAAAAATATTTGAGATCACACACCATGTTTCTCCAATACAATAGATAAATAAGAGCATTCAGCAGTTACCATGTGCAAACATATTAACATATTGTAAAAATCAAACCAATAAACAAAGGTGTCCCAAACAACTGAAATCATTACAACTGATCGTTATTAACAATTGGGGTCATAATCTAAATGTTACAACAGTATAAACTTAAATCGCGCACAGGCAATCTAGATTGAGCTCAGAATGTTTTTGGTTTGCACCATTCTGTTAAGACAGCATGTAGCTCCTTAGCCGCCCCCAACTCACAACTCAAAATTCAAAAAAGCTCTACAACATCAGCTAAGCCCTTCCTTCACAAGAGGCCCAACGTCATTTCATCCTAAACCAAACCAGGTGCCCACATCTGAGCCAAAAGCTTGTTTGACAAAGAACAGCTTGTAAATGGATATGTGTGCCAGATCAAACAATGATCTATTACTGCACTGACTGTACAACAATACCCACGCAGGGAGACCTTTTTAATGGCGGAGGGTGATTAAAGACTGAAATGGGAAATGGTCTTTTAATCTGCTGATGTCATGGATGCAAGCCTCCAACCCCTTCATGAAGGCAGTGAGTGCTTGAATTCACCCAGCTGCTTGTAATAGAGCTTTAACTCTGTGAATATGTGTGTGTGTGTGTGTGTATGCAGGAGCATGCATGTATGTGAGTGTGTACACGTGTGTCCGTACCTCTGTGTATGCACATGATTGCGTATGTCTGCGATGTGTGTGTGTGTTTGTGTGCCATATACGTGTGCATATGTGCGCGTGCGTGTGCATCTATGTGATTGTGTGTGCTGTGTGAGCATGCCATGTGTATGCACATGAATGTGCGTGTGTGCCATGTGTATGCACCTATTCGTATGTGTGTGTGTGTGTGTGCATGTGCGTTTGTGTGCAAGCACCGTATGTGTGGACAGGATTCAAAGGCATACAAGCAATAAGTCATTGCTCTAAACATCAACATAAGTCTGTAAGTCTCCACTTGTTTTAATGTTTACCATATAAAAGAATGAAACAAATAATAAGACAATGTATTTTTGTCATTTCATGCGAAGCATGATTCTGTGTTATTAATGGTATTCTTATTACCTATGACATACAGTGCCCTCTCCATAATATTTTGGACAAAGACCAATTATGTCTTCATTTGCCTCTGACCTGCCAGTTTTAGATTTAGAATCACACAATTACTATGTGGTTAAAGTGCACATTCTCTGATTTTTATTAAAGGGTATTTTTATACATTTTGGTTTGACCATGTAGAAATTACACCCATGTTTATACATAGTCTCCCCATTTCAAGAGCAAAGAGAAGGAACTGCCCAAGATCCAAAGCATACCATCTGTGAAACACGGTGGTGGGGGTGTTATGGCCTGGGCATGCATGGCTGCCAAAGGTACTGGCTCACTTATCTTCATTGATGATATAACTGCTGATGGTAGTAGCAAAAAGTGTATAGACACATCCTACCTGCTCAAGTTCAAGCGAATGCCTCAAATCTCATTGGCCAGTGGTTCTACAGCAAGACAATGATCTCAAACATACTGCTAAAACAACAAATTAGTTTTTCGAAGCTAAAAAAACGGTCAATTCTTGAATGGCCAAGTCAATCACCCGATCTGAACCCAATTGAGCATGCCTTTCATATGCTGAAGTGAAACAAGCATGAGCTAAAGATGGCGGCAATACATGCCTGGCAGAGCATCACCAGAGAAGACACGCAACAACAAGTGATGTCCATGAATCACAGACTTTAAACAGTCATTGTATGCAAAGGATATGCAACAAAACACTAAACATGACTACTTTCATGTACATAACATTGCTGTGTCCCAAACATTATGGGGCCCTGAAATGGAGGGGGGGGTCTATGTATAAACACCTCTGTAATTTCTACATGGCATCTGACAATGTGCACTGTAACATGTAAAAAACACATTTGTATTACAAATCTCAAATTGTGGAATATAGAGGCAAATAACTAAATGATGGGTACGTAATGTATATTGTGGATATGCAGTGAAAATAGATTATTTAAGTATTTTATGTTTACAGGAAAAATATATAATCTAATGGGAGAGAATGACAGCTATTCCTTATGCCAGAGTCTATTTGAAACCACACACCGTGTGGCTCCTACTATCAACGTCTCTGGCTGTGATTGGTGCGAGCGGTTTGATCAGTGCTGGCAGCTTTTTTTTCTTGTGAATACTGACCTGCCAGAGATCAGGGTGATTGTCTCAACAATAAGACATGCCCCCAAGGAGTGGAACTATAATTGCAGCACACAGTTCATTGCCACCTTACAGGAAGGAGTAATTGCCTGCGTTGACTGTTAATTAGTCTCCAGTAATCAAAGTGAACTTGCCTACCCTGACATGTGACCTTATTCACAAACTAATTTTCACTTTTCCACAAAACACCTGGTCGTAATCACATTATTATCAACATTGGCACTTTATTAGGAATACCGGCACACCTACTTATTCATGCGATTATTTAATCAGCCAATTGTGCGGCAGCAGTACAATGCATAAAATCATGCAGATACGGGTCAGGGGCTTCAGTTAATGTTTACATCATTCAACCATCAGGGAACAAAATGTGATCCAAGTGACTTTGACCATGGAACGATTTTTGGTGCAGACAGGGTGGGTTGAGTATCTCAGAAACTGCTGACCCCCCTGGATTTTCACACACAACAGTCACTAGAGTTTGCAGAGAATGGTGCAAAAACTAAAAAACCCACTAAGCAGCAGTTAATGAGAGGTCAGAGGAGAAGGACCAGACTGGTCAAAGCTGACAGGAAGGTGACAGTAACGCAAATAAACACATTTCAGCACGTCATACCTCTAAGTGGATAGGCTACAGCAGCAGAAGACTTAATAAGTCAAATAAATATGTTACAAAGTGCTCACTAAGTGTATGATTAGGAACAAAGGACAAATCATGTACTTGCACAGTGCCCTGATGTAAAATTCACCTATGACCAGCTTGAAATTGCCAGCTACCAGCTGTTTTTTTAAAACATAGCTTGAGCTGGCCAAAACATATTGAGTATGGAGCTGGTGTGAACTGGTCAACCAGATATCTGTTTCAAAACTTGCTTGAGATATTTTTTTTTAGCAGGGTGGAAAACTATATTGAGAAAGATATAAAGGGAAATCTGGCAAGACCTGGAGGAACAACACAACAAATGTGATGATTGCTCACATTTCCTGACTTGATGGGATGACTACTCATTTAGAAGAAATTATGTAAGTGTGTGTGCATGGTGGGGCACTCCAGTGTTGGCTGAAGCCTGAGCTTAAGAGTTATTTATTAGATGCTGATCCATCCAAAAGACAAGTGGGGAATTTGTAGCATGTACTTGTGCAAGGTACCAAACCAGCTATATTAACAGTGCAATATAAATGGTTGAAGAGCTCATACTGTACGTCACTCTATATAAACAGCATCAATCATATGACTCCTTATGCTCACTGGCAGACTAGGGAGAGTTCCGTTCAAGGAAATATCTCCACCTGCTTACTTCTTAATGGTGCTCTCTCCCTCTCCCCCACCCCCCAAAAAAAATGGAAAAAAATAAAAAGGTTGCTGAGATATATTCACTTTTGCCTGGAGGCCCAAGCCGTCATCAGCCATCAATCAATTGGGGCTCTGAGGTGCTCAAATGGGTCTGCGCAAAGTCACAACATTACCTGCTGTATGTTCTGCTGGTAATAAATATTTACATTTGATAATGCAGTAATTGCTGACCTCTGGCCTGCACTTCCAGCCCGCAGGGGGGTCTCTGGTTTCAGTCGGCCTGGGAATTGACGGAGCGGCTAATCAGCCCGGTCACGTCTGGCAGGCAGGACCAGGGCAGGGCGGAGGGGGGTAGGTAATACAGGGAAAGGGAGAGAATAACATTGCCGGCAGATCCAAAATTAAGAGCTGCCAGAGCACTTCTTAACGTTAGCATACGGGATGCTGCATGTCCAACAGTTGTCATTCTTAAGTTTGGAGAAATTCACAAGTGTGGACCACTTCATCGAGTCTGGTCAGGTTCTTCCTATTTTCTTCCATGGACATGAGGCTGCATTGTCCAATGAAATAGAGCTTCATTGGTTGCACAGTGGAAAGTGAAGGGTGGGGACTTGTCTCTGCAATACACCCAGCTCTGCTGGCACCTTGTGGTTACAGCCTTCTGCACCCCGAGATGTTTTACAGTTACTGCACTGATGCTGAGGCAGCAACCCATCATCACTCTACAAGCCTTCTTCTACATAAACTCAGTGATCAATTTATTAGGTAGACCTATAGACCAGCTTGCTAATGCAAATATCAGCCAAATGTCAGCAACTCAATGAAGAAAAGCAGGCAGACATGGTCAAGAGGTTTTGTCATTGTTCAGTCCAAACATCAGAATGGGAGGACATGTAATCCAATTGACTTTGACCATGGACCTGGGGCTACAAATGCCTTGTTAATGAGAGGTGAGAAGAGAATGGCCAGACTGGTTCTAGCTGACAGGAAGGTGACAGAAACTCAAATAACCACACATTACAAAGATCGTATGGAGAAGAGCTTCTCTGAAAACACAACACATCCTGAAAGCGGATGGCAGCAGAAAAGTCTATTAAATAAGTCTAATACATATCTAATAAGGTGGTCACTGAGTGTATATTCAGTGCCGTGGGTTGGCATGCAATATAGCCAAAAATAAACATGCACATTAGGCTTTGAAACTTTATAGTTAAAAGTTAAGAGCAGGAGAGGGAATGGAAATGTATAACTCCAGAGACAAACTCCCTCTCGCTGGGCTGGTGTGTGTTCTTGTGTCAATCAATGTCAGACGGGCAGAGGCAAATTCACATGAGTGTTTAGACTACTGAAAATGTTCTTATCTTTCCGGCAATAACAATCGGAATACCTGCCTGACTGGTGAGAAGGGGGATCTAATGCAGGCCCCGGGGAACAGAGCTTCAGTCCAAACATGATGGACGAGGATAGAAGACAGTCCACCATCTTGAATGTACAGATTACATTTCAGTGTTTATACACCTTTTGTTGTTTAAACATTTCAAACTAGAAAGTTATATCACAGGCCTTATTCTGAATAAGTAAGTTTCTTATCAGAAGAACAGCAGAGATATAGACAAAATTGAATTTTCTGAACCGCTTTTCATACCAAAGAGAATGTGAACTGGACCTCTTGGGTTTATTTTCAGTTGATGCACCAGATTCTACTGTAACTAGACTTCATAACACACCCCTGCTTGGCAGTAGAATAATTTTCTGGATAAAAAAAGAAAAAGTATAATATCAACTGACTAGAGTGGACTAGATATACCATGTTTCTTCAGTTCTTTATGCATAAAAATAATATTATAATTAAACTGACATAAATGTGAAAAATCTTTTAGAACAAGAGATTCCAATGAGGCACTGCAGTAAATGGCAGTCAAATATTTTGCGTACTTGGACTGTAAAAGGCCGAACTACCTTATGCGGCATTAAATAATTTTAGATAAGATAAAATATAGAGAAGATATACAATACTATTCTAATTTTGTAAATAAAATTCTAGCTTTATTCTATTATTATGGCCATCGGACCACAGAAAAGCCAAAGGCAAATCAAAAAATTGTTTATGACCAGCCAAATACATTTTTAAATTAAATACATTAGTCAATAATTAACGACAGCTACCGTTTCCGCTTCAACTGTAGAGCCTTTTGTTTATTTGCCTTATTTAAACATGATAGAGTAATACTGCCATCTGTTGGTTGGTTAAAAATCTACCACATTTATTTTTTTCATTGATATTGAGGAATGCACACAAATCTCACTTTTAATGTTTTACATAATTTGGGTATTCATTACACAATTAGTTGCCGCCAATGTATACAAAAGCTTCATATATCTGAGGGTATGCATACAAAATATATTAGTTTTAAAAATGCGCTGTATCAATTTTTATAAGAATTATTCTCCGCAGAGTTTAAGAAAAATGAATCACTTTAATCTGCTGTCAACATAGGAAATGGCCAATTCTACTTACTTTCTTAGTATTTCAAATCATTTGTCCAGAAAAACGTATTCAGTTGAGAAATTGGATTAAGCACAGCAATTGGCAGGGTAGCAGGCACAAAACACAACATATGGATAACGAGGTTCTGCTCCAGGGCAAAAAAGGGCACAAACATTCTGCTATTGCAATAGTGTGTTAGCAATGCATCTACGGTACATGCAGTTTGACAATTGCAATTTGTGAAGAACGTGGTTTTAAAAAAGTGCCGACTCGAAGACGAGCTGGTGCAAGATGCGGTAGAACTTCATGCGGTTCAACATCGGCAGTTCACCAAATCTAGAAGCAGCTTCCTTGCACTCTCAGAAAGCCATCTACTGAGGCATCATTGAGGATGTCAAATTTTTGTCCAGTTCAGTGTTAGTTCATTTGTTCATTTGCTAGGTCCAAAGTTCATTTTCAATGCCCTTCATCATTCTCCAGACGTCGTCTTGCACTGCATTAGGACGAAGGAAGGCACCCAGCTGGACCTTCCCACTTTTCACCGCTTCTCCAGCTTCTTAAACTTGGCCTCTAAAAAGGAGTCACATGACCTTATTTTCAGACTTCTGTATACCGACAGTAAACTCAATGTTGTAACTACACAGCACAACAGAAATTCACACAGGCAATAAAGTCAAATTTCTCGAAACCTCTGAAGCGGCCATTATCTGCACAACAAACCTGCATGTGGAGACACTAGCTCAGGCTGAACACATGCGGCATTATCATGAAAAATTTTTTATGTACGCATAATTGAAAGTTAGTAATAAAACTGTGATTTTCATTTTAACAAGTGCATGGTAGTAGTGAAACAACAGACTTGTAATAACATGTTAGGACTGGGAGGAAAATCTGGCCTGCCAAAAAACAATACCTCAAATGGTTCGTAATATATGTCTGAAAGTAATTTGACAGAGATGGGCAATTGTTTGATTTACTCTGAATAGATTCATTTCCAGTTACTGAGAGAGAAACAGGATGGCAGCAGAGACAATGATGGCCGTGTACTGTAAGGGTTCCAAAGGGATACAGGACTGTGCAGAAGTCTTGGGCCCCCTAGACTTTATTATATATACACGTTTGAGATTTCCAAATATTCAGCTTCCAAAAGATTTAATTTTACAGAGACATTTTTGTATTTTATTTTAAGAAGTAACATATTACTGTAACAATTGACTACTATTTTACATAAAAACTTTATCAAGGCTGTCTTAGATCAGAAGCAAAGAGCCAGCCAAAGTCTGCAGAAGAACTGTGGCAAGTCCTCCAACATGCTTGAAATAACCTCCCTGCTGATTGTCTTACAGAACTGTAAGACAGAATTGGCTATTTCAGAGAAGTGGTGCAGTTTTAACGGTGAAGGGCGGTCACAAAGAATATTGAATTGATTGCCAAATTACTAAAATGTAATGTAAAATGTATAGTATGTTTATTTAGGACGTTTCACTGAAATATTTTTGAAAGAATCTTATCTGTACAGAATGTTATACAGGTGCCTCAGCACAGTACGGTATATTTACGATACTCCATGGGTCTGGGGAGACCAGTGCAGCTGAAACATACCCAGCTTTTTGGAGTAGGTGTCCAGCCTGTACGCTGCTTGTTCCAGAGACGTCACTTGCTCTTCAATTTGGTTGATCTGGTCCAGGTAAGGCTGCAAGCTAGCATCTTTTATAAAAAATAATAATAATAAAAAGAAAAAAAGAAAGAAATTAGCACCAAGTTTAGTTTCACATATAAGACCCGGTCTTATTCTTGGTGACCTTAAAGAGGTAGCAATGAAGATTTTATACATGAAAGCTTAAGTATGGCAGCTTATTTTCTTAGTTTATTTTCCACCAAACACCACCTTCTCAGTCGAGGTGTGCATTATCATTGCTAAATAAGAGCCAAGCATTCTAAACATTTTAAAATAAAATTATGGTGCGATTGCTGAAAATAACCACTAATGATTAAATCAATACACAATGGAAGGGCCCTACAATCACAATTCACCATCTCCGCAACCTCCTCCAAAGGTATAGCAACATGAGGTCTCTGAAATGCCTGCTTATTTTCCACACACTTCACTGTAGACAACAAAGGTGTCTCACTGGCCAGGGGCTTGCAACTGTGTTATACCCTGGCTGTATTATTCTCCCTCCCTGGGCCATTTGTGTACTAGCCTCTGCGACTCCCGGCCACAGCCAACATATTCTGGATTCAATCCAGCCCATAGGGAGCATCAATCTTACACCCCACACACCTACATCAAAGTCACAGTCACTCCACTTGATCCTACATGAAGATCAAACCTCACATTTCTGATTAAGATCCTGCAGGTTGCGACTGATGTTTATAGATATGTCTTTCATTTCCATGTATTTCAGACTGGTGAGTTTGTTCATGTTTTCCAGGAGTTTGTAGTCTTCACAAGTAGCTGGAAAACAAAACAGGTATTTTCATGAACAGGTTGCTGTTAAACAGATTAGGAGACAAAATGTCAACCTTACCCTTATCAAACGAAGACCATATTACTGGATTTTTCTTCACATCAAATTCTGATTATTTGGATTCCTATTCTCGAAGTCAAGTACCTGCCTTCTCCAATGGGCATGGGTGCCATTTGGTTACAATATGCAAGTTTACCTGTGAGTTCTCCTTGCAGAAATACAGCCATCTTGTCAAACATGTCCCTGCAGAGCTCATCGATATTGGGCTCAGCAGGCTCAGTGGCTTCCTCTGCAGTTTCCACACCACCGTCATCTGCAATCCAATAGCACCAAACTGATGAGAATGCTCAAATGCTCAGACAGGTCGAGAGGACTGGCTTACTTAACATTTACATTTACATTTTAGTCATTTGGCAGACGTTTTTAATCCAAAGCGATTTACAAGTGCATAGGTTCTACCACAAGTCAAAGCATCACATCACATCACATCACATCATAACCAGTGAGAATTCTCATATTAAACAGACAATGGATGCAATACAATCTTCAAAACAACGATGAAACAAGACTCGAGACAGTACAAAACCATATAAAATGTTCTATACAAAACTGTTAACAAGCAAGCACAAATTAATTTGAAGCTCAAGCTGAAAATACCCCCAATTCAGCGTTAACTGTTGGCTAAACGAACACAATGCAGCCTCCGTTGTTCAGAATGACACGTCGTGCATTACACGTGAAGTTAAGAAATTATACAATGAACTATACTGATACGGTCAAGTAGTTTATAAACTAAACGATCTAGCTCCAAATGCAACGTAGATCCCAATTACAATCTGGTTAGGTTACCATTGCCTTTGCCATTACGGTGAAAACAGGAACTAGCTAGCTAACAACCAAACTCACTGTTATTGCCGGGCTTTTTAGGAACTGGTGCTAGGTTCTCAGGTGCAGTGTCTGGAACTGTATTCTCTTCTCGCTGGTCAATGTCCATTATCGGAATGCTTTCTGGTTGATATAGCTAACGACGAAGGTGAACAAACCGTATAATCGTCTATTACCCGTTTGCTGCCATTTCAAGTGCTGGTCGCTAGTGCGCAGAGGTGGATGCTGGAAGTTGAAGTCCGAAGTATGTAAATCCCTTGGTGTGTTCGCCGAGGTTTTAACTTCATATCCCATTATACTCCGCGCAAAAATCACATGACTGAAGAGTAATCCACGTGATATATTTTAATTCGATCCATGATCTACAGAACAGGCGACCCCACCCTAACATATAATACATGCCTGTCAGTGAACATTGGCAGGGTAATCCCGCCTTTTACGTCAGTAACTTCAATATTATGGAGCTATCTTGGTAGTAGTGCTTGCTGCAAGTTTTGTTAGAAGGGTTGAAATTCACTATCGTAACGTATTTTAATCTCAGTGATTACGAAGTAAATATTGAATGTGTCGCTTTTTACATCAAAGCGAGCTAATAATTTTGAACAGCCCCAGCAAGCATGTATTGCTGCACCACCTGATTTTTGTGCTATCGTAAATGTGTACATACTATCTATAACATGCAAAATATTAACTAACGTTCCATCCGTTTATAATATTCTGCACTTTTGACATGAATGGTCTGTCGTTTTCTATTTAAGCGGGTGGAACGAAGTGACGCTCCGACGCAGCCTGCGTAGTGCGTAGTAGACTTTTCTGCTGTTATGGCCATCGTGACTGGGTGGAAGAGGTTAGCAGGGACTGTAAACATGGCGGCGTGCACAGCCAGAAGTCTGTGCTGTAAACCCCAATATTAGTGAGTGAACTACCGAGACAAGTGAACCATGGAGACCGAAGAGGAGCAACATATGACAACGCTGCTCTGCATGGGCTTCCCTGACCCCGTAGCTATCAGGAAAGCTCTTCGCTTGGCCAAAAACGACATCAACGAGGCAGTCGCGCTTCTAACCAACGAGAGTCCCGGACTCGGGTATGGGTATGAGCCCATGGAGAGTGGGCCTGCTCCAGGGCCTGGATCCGGTGGTGATGGAGAAACCAACAATCGTAGTGGGAGTGGTACTAGCGGGTTTGACCCACCACCGGCTTACCACGATGTTGTGGAGGGCGAGGTAAGTAACGAGCTACCTCGTTATTTAAATTTTAAATGATCATGTAATATGCATGCCACTAGTAGCTAACGTTAGCTTGCAAACACCAGACAGATTGGTATGACATCGAGCTGTCATCGAGCGAAGGAGGGAAAACCCAAGGTGGCTAACGTTAATAACATTTGTCGAGCAGCAATCTGATTTGTCCATAACGTTAGATAACTTAATAATTTTCGGCGATATGGACTCAGCTAACGTGAATTGCTTCATACATTTGAACATGTAACGTTATGGTTATGTATGGTTGCGTACATTTGGCTAAATGATCAAAATGAAGGGTGACATTTTAAATTAGTGTGCCAACTTGCTAAAGATAAATATTCCCTCACCATACTACGATATGGAGAAATTAAGAGAACTTGAGCTAACGTGATGGTTGCACTTGGTAGTGGTTTTCTACTTCGGCTTGGGGGAGGGGATTCGACGAGTCTTGAATCTTAAAACAATATGATATTGGTTACTACATTAGCTAGCTAGCTATATAAATTAAAACAGTTGGGTTTTGGTGAACAGCTAATAACTAAAAGTGCAACAAGTCTAACGTTTGCATTGCTACCGAGATAATGCTGAATGAATGAAATGCGAGGATGTATCTAGCTATCTAGTTATCCTTACCGATCTGAAAACGCCTTGGGTATCATAGTTAGAATGCTAAGTATGCTACCTCTCTGTTTGCTTAGCTTAACGTTACATCTTCTATGCTGCAGCAAGGTAGCCACTTAACGTTAGCTGACCAACCAGCTCGTTTGTTAAGTTACTTAATGGTAGCTAACGTTAGATGCTTAACCTTAGTCACCTGACATGATGGATCTCTTGATCTGTTCATGAGAAAGTTAGGTTATTATGGGAGAATCCTTATGAGCGCCATGTGGGAAGTTGGCTAGCTACCTGCTAGCTGCTAAATGGACACTGTATCGTAGAACATTAGTTAGCTATGGTGTAACTGTTGCTGTAATGCTAGCTAGCTAGCTACCTAGTTATATTGGTTTACGTATAGCTAACGTGACTCGGTGGTATCAAGAAACCGATATATAGTAACGTTAGCTAGTTATCAGGCTAACAAATAGCTACAGTAGTCAATTGCTCTGCAATTGTACATAGCCTGTTGGTAGTGTATTGGTTTTGTGGAGTTCATACTTTGGTTTATGTTAACTAACTTAATATTTCCGAATAAGACTGAGGAATAAAGAATATGTAAATATATTTCCACGCCCTTAAGAACTAAAACCTTATAAACAAGCACTGCTAAACTGAGATGCTCCATATTTTATTTTTATTTCGACAATATTTTGGCAGTAGAAATAAAAACTAATCTTGGAACACAATTTCCCCATGTGGCCAGGGTCTATTGGTATATAAATACATTCCCCATTCCCATTCTGTAATTATGTGTAATTATGTAATCTTTTATGAATGAAAAAGCAGACTTTCTAGTTTACTGTGTATTTGCATATACCTTGCCTCATGTAAGTGTCTTCATTAGTTAGCAAAACACGTTTTAAGGTATGACGTCTAGTGCAGTAGTCTTTGAGCCTGTTCCGAGGTGCATACACACATCTATACATCCATCTAGACTGTAGACATAAGACCGCTGAATCGCATTAGTGCGATATGTAAGGAGAAACAGAAGAGCAACTCATCAACACAAGGATGAATATGACCATCTCAGCCTGTTTGTTTGGGGTGAACAGTGTTGAAATGGTATTTCCAATTCCGTGTGAACCAGAGCTAGAACAACACAACATGTGTGACTGTTCAAATACTTATGCACTGCACTGTGTATGTGCATGTATTTATACATACAAACATACACCTCACAGTCTAGTGCTTCCCATGCTTCTATGTTTTGACTCATTATCGCTGCTTTGTTTTTGCCTTTGGAGCGTGTCACAGGATGCAGGCTTCATGCACCCATCCTAAATATAGCTCCAAGTCACAGTGATACTTACAAGCAATCTCTGGTGAATTGGAACACATAGTAACAGACAGGCGTGTTCTGTTACTTCTCCCCTCATCGGAGCCACTGCACAACAACCAGGGGAGTAAACCTCGCTGGATTGCAACATTCATCCTCTGCCTTAGCCCTCAGATCACACTGCTCTGTGCCCTGGGAGCTCACAGCTCGACAGGCTGGTTCACACACCCCTTCTTCTTCACACTATTTTATACAGAGAACAAATAGAGGGCACTTGTCCTTGTCCACTGCTATGATTTCCCTCAGTTCTGGTGGTTCATATATTTGATCCTGTCATTTATGTGCTTTCTCATGTGTATTTAATATAGCAATGAGCAATTGTTGATTTGCATCATGCATTCTGAGGAAGGTTTGTTGACCATTGGCAGAGGAAGGTTTTTGGCTTAACTTACTCTTAACCAGCAAACCTATGTTGTACTTAAATTATTTCATTATTTATATCAAAAACAACAATTATTATGAATAATAATATTAATATTTTTGAGCTTTTTGTGTGCTGGTAAACGGCTTTGTCTTGCTTTTTTGGTTGTTTTGTGAACTGGTTTGCTGGTTCAACTGTTATCGTGTTTGGTGTAGTGCTGTTTATATTCTAGGCATTAAATCAGTAATATGTTGGTAGCCACCTGCAAGGCTGATGAGTCATGTAGATAAACTGTCCTGCAGTGAAAGTTAATGGAGAATTTATCTAGCATTTTCAGACCAATTTATTTTCTATTTTGGAAATGTCCAGGCTTCACATATGGTGGCCTAAAGGCACACGCCTTCCTTTCTGAGACTTTCACTGCCAAGTTTCACTGTGATCGATTTAAAAATTGCATGTTTTTTTACAAGGGTTTTTTGTTCTAAAGCCTAAGTATTCCATTGATTTACATGTAATGTACTAGATACTTCTCTCTTTATTCACAGAAGTGCCACTATAAGCGAAATGTTAGCTCTGCTGAATTGAAGTATTGCACCAGCACTTTCACATTTGACATTCTTGGCCAGTTACACTGGATGCAACATTCATGCATCTGTGGTAAATATGTTTCATGCAAAAGATGTTTTAGTTCCTGTTCCTGTTCAGTGTACCAATAATTGCAAACTATGTTGTCATGTGGCCTATTGTACCTACTGGGTTGTGAAAGTTTTGATTGGGGTTTGTGTCCATTTTGGAGGGAAAAATCAGAATATGTGTAGTCTGACGCAATATTCTGTCTATTCTTACTACAACAGCAGCACTTGGTATGTGACTTCCAAACTTCTAACACTAGTAGATATTTTAGAAGAGCAACCACAAAATTAAGTCAAATGGATCATTTAAGCCCAGTTTACAAGTACTGCCAACAGTCAATAAAACGATAATTTCTGGCTGTTATGATTTCCATTGCAACCATATAACAAATCAACAAGAAAGCTTTTGGTGGGTTCTGATTTGTCCTGAGACCATGGACAACATAAGTGTTGTTTGCATTGGTTATTTTAAACGCGTACTTGATTTCTATGGACTGAAGTGTCCCATGAATTTTGAATATATATTTAAAAAAGTTTCTGTCTGGACATGAGTGGAAAGCAAATAAAAAATAAAATAAAAATTCTGCTGATGGAATGAGTTTAGTTTATCATGTTGTCTGCAGTGCCATCTCGTTTGTGTAAAGGTTTTACTTATTAATTCAAATTAATATGTCGACAGATAGGATCACTTTAAAAGCTTGTGATTTTAACAGAAACATTTTTATTGAAAATGTAGAATTGTCTGGTCCGCGTGATTTACAAAGTAAATTATGTTTTTGTAGGATTTTTAATGAAAATTTTTAACTTGACAATTTTGCCACACAATTCTTGTAGAGCAATTCAGATTACCCTTCCCTTGTTCATCTCACAAACAGTATTGATGTGACACTTCTAATCCTGGGAGTACTGAAGCATTAAGGAAGGCAGAGTGAGCGAGAGAGCGGGATTGCTTCCTTCTCATTTGTCTGTAGAAGAAATGCACTTCCTCTCCTTAGATTTATGTTTATGCATTTTACTCGATCGGTATCAGTCTTGGGGAAACACAAAAAAAAAACAAAAGGCCTCATTTGAGCTCATTTTCCCCATTAGGCTATCGACTGCATTGTAACCATTAGCTAAATATAAATCAGTTTCATTGTGGTTTGCAGTTTTAGATACTATGTTTTCTTCCAGCCTCATCTATGAGCCTTATGATTCTAGCACATTCAGCCGTCTTCCATCAATGACAGGCTTATCTGTGTTTGATGGCCCTGTGTTATAGGGCAGTTGGAGTTGAATGGGAGTTGCTGAGAATTGTCTTTACAAGGCCGGAAGAACCATGAAGACTGGGTGGGAGTGATTGTACCATTTGGGGATGTGAGAGATGTGTGAGGTGTAAATGACATTTGTATTTGAGGTAGTGCATACCATTCCTCCTTCTGCACTACGAGTAAATAAAAACCGATACCACAGCAGCAGGCTGTAGGTGTTGACTTCTGTACAGTGAGCAGCATTAGAATAGTTATAACCTAATAGAAGTCAGTGGACCTGATTGGAAATGCTGTTAAAAAAATAACACACAACTTGTTATTCGAACAAACTCCTGATATGTTAGTATTTACTCTTATGGAGATATTAATATCTGTTTGAATCACCGTTTTGATCCAATGCAAAACCACTATAACTGTAAACCAATACATGCAAGATATTCTCTGAGCTGGACCCTCAGAACTAAAGGAAATATAAACATCCACCACCAAAAGATGTATGACTGACGATTGTCTTATTCCTACCATTCAGCTGGCATTTCTGTGCGTCTTGTCTGCTGTGTTTTCCCTGTATCCTACACAGTGTTGAAATGGTATGACTCTCCAGGGATTGCAAAACACTGTGAGAGCAAAATACAACTCTCCGGGGAAAATGCAGTCCCTACAAAGTTGGTTGGTGTGAAAACGAGCAGCCATTACTGTTATTAGAACCCATTTATTTTATGTATTGTGTGTTCACTCATCCAATGATCTGACTGGAGTAAAACCACTATGCCAACATTTTCAGTTACATATTGCACCTTTAATTTTGAATTAAATCTAAAATGTGATCTTATAAAAAGGCAACCAGAGTAAACTCAAAACACATTTTTACATATTATTTCATTTATTTAAAGAAAAAAGAATCAAACACCCATATCACCCATGTGAAAAAGTGACGGGCCCTTTAACTTAACTGGTTGCACCACTTTTAGCAGCAAAAACCGCAACCTTACGCTTCCTATAATTTCATATCAGTCTTTCACATCACTGTGGAGGAATATTCGCCCACTTTTCTTTGCAGAACTGCTTTAATTCAGACAAATTAGTAGGTTTTTGAGCATGAACTGCTCGTTTCAGGTCCTGTTACAGCATCATTATTGGGTTCAAGTCAGTATTTTGTTGAGGCCACTCCAAAGATTTTAATCGCCGTGTCCTTGAACATTTTTTGGCAGGCCACCCACTCCTAGGAAGATTCACCACATTCCAAGTATTCTCCATTTAGAGGTTATGGCTCTCAGTCCCAGAGCCTTAAAAATGGCTTTTCCACACTGATTTATTTCTTACCTCTTCTGGAATTTTCTTTGATCGTGGCATAGTGTGGTGACTACTTCACTTTGATGGTAAGGCTCATTATGAGTGAGGTTTCAACAGGGCCGGCTGCAATCAAGCCTGGCTGTGTTCAATCAGTTGAACCTAGTAATGAAAATCTGTTTGGTTAATTGGTTTATCAAGTAACATATGGGGGATATTGGTGTTTAATAACTGTCTTGTGTTTACTTGGTTACACATTAAATTTTGTCTGAAGATCTGAAATCAGGAAGGGAGCAAATCGTTTTTAACGTTGTATGTGCAATGGGTTATTCCAGTGCCAGGATTGGGAATAGGGTGATTAATCTGGTTTAATCTGCACTTTATTTTAAAATTGGGTGTGTCTGAAGTCTTGTCTAGGAATGGGTACGCCACGCCCATGTGAGTATAGCTGTATTCTTGGCTGAAGTGAAGGTCTGCTGTGTCATTGTTTCTGTGGGAAGGGAGTGGAGGTGCACTGCACTATTCAAGGACATGTCATGACATTCTGATCCCCTTCATACCTGCAGTGCCTCATCTCCATCTGAAGGCCATGGATATGGAAATGTTGCAGTTTCTAGGCTGAATGCTGTCTCTCGCTGGCATTGTGTTTGCTAGGCTGTATGTTTCAAGCTGTGTTCAGGGATCTGTGTTAAGGGGCAGCTGTGAATCTGCCTTGAGTCAAATATTTCAGAGAAAACAATTTCCTCAACTGTACAGTATTCCCGTAGGCTAGGACAAATGCTTTGGTCTGTTGGACGCCTGACATTTTACAAACCAGTTTAGATGCAGTCTAGTCAATATGAAAATTATATATTTTTTCTTAGAATGTTACATTGACAAAAATGTGTTTCAGTAGTAGAAATATGTTGCACTGTTGTTTCATTCTTACATTTATTGCATGATTAAATAAAATGCCTTATTGAACCAAATGTATAATTGAATCAGTTATAGTTTTACTTGAAAAAAGGAAACCTAATTATGATGATTACATGATGGGGTGTGTTAAGTGGTATACGAGTTTAAACAAATTGCCATTTTAAATCTACTCCAAGCTGGGGTAATGTAGCTAGTCAAGCAAATATCTGTTGCTATTGCACTTGCTGTAATTGGAAACTTAGCATTTTCATTTACAAGTGCTCCTCCTGCTTATTTTATGTTGAGAATAACTGGCCTATTGCAATGTATTCTGTTGTCACCGAGTTTGCCAGCAAGCTAGGCAGTTGTCTGCTGTACATCAGAAATGTAATTATTTCTTACAATGTACAGTACAAACTATGTGTTTGGTTATATACTATTGTTATAATGAATGAAATCTTTGTGTTTTGTAAGGAATTTCCAGCCAGGTTTTTATTTTAAGAAGTGTTTGATTGACTTTGCACCTCTGCAGGTTTAATATTGTGTGAATGTGACTGTCCATCTCTGCTTGCTTGGCATAACCCCGCCCCATCCCTGATATGCCATATGTGTCTCTGGCAGAGGAGCAACGATGAAAATGGAAACTGCTCCGGCGGGAACATGGAGTTTCCCACCACCAATCTGTACGAACTGGAGAGCCGTGTCTTCACCGACCATTGGTCCATTCCCTACAAGAGGGAGGAGTCGCTGGGCAAGTGCCTCATCGCCTCCACGTGCCTGGCAAGACTGGGTGAGGCCCGTATACACTTACTGATGTCTCCCATATCTCTTACAGGATTCCTCACTTATTTGTGTGCTTTAGAGTGCGCTCAGTATTCAGTGCTTTCTGTCTCCAAAATTGGACACGTCTTTATTTGCTGGACATATTAAATATGTGCTGCTGTTTTTTGGACTAGAAAATTGGCAGATGTGAATAATTAAACATTTTGCACAGCACTAATTGGCATGAAATGCCTAATTTCACACAGCTGTCATAGTCACTCTGCAAGACAGTGTCAGTTACCGGCAGTCTGTTACCAGTTTTTAGCGTATAGTAGTACAGTGCCATATTTATGCAGTTTTTCTTTCACTGCTCTGCTAAACTTGTACTTACAATTCAGAACTCATTATAACTGTGTTGAATGTTGCTTCACACAAATGTTTACCCCCCCCCCCCCCCAATGCGTTTCTCCGTACCCTATTCCAAATAGCAGTCTAGGTGCGCACAAATGTCAGTTCAAGATACAATTGAGCTAATTAAATAATTAAGAACGGAAATTGGGACAAAATCCTGAAATGGAGCGGCCCTTGTTGTGCACCCCTGTAGTATTGTTGTTCTGTAGCTGTCCTTTTATTTGCCTGAGGCTGAATGGTGCTATGTGCAGGATAGGGCAACCCCAAAGAGATATTTTCATTCTGCACTGCCAGCAGCAGGGTGGGGGTGGCAACAAGCCTGAAACTGTGTTGGATTGTTGTACTTGCTGAGAAGAGGCTGCCTTTTCACAAAATTACAACAGTATGGATGCATGAATAGAATGATGCAGCTCAGTGATACATCGGTTATATACCCTACATGGGTTATCGTTGATTGAATCGGGAGCTTCAGTTTAGTAAAAGGACTAAGATTGGATTGTGGCTAAATGTATAGTCGGCTAGCATATGAAGGGCTCTCGTGGTGTCATTGTTTTGTAACTCCTTTGGCTACAGTATAGTACAGGCTCCTGTATCACATTTCTTGCTCACAGCATGCACTCTGGTAGCTTTACCTTATGAGGTAAAACTATGTACTGTTATGTGCTGCCTTTCTCCACTGCACAACCCTGTTTCTCCCTGAAAATGGGATTATCAGAAACTCTGTCTTCGCCTAAATACAGAAAAAACAGGTTTGAGCCCACATATATTTATTTCTGGATTTGTGTTTTCTTGGTGTCAGACTGAATGGAGCTGCCATTGCTGGTAGATCGGGCCCTGTGATCTCTGCATGCATTTATGCAGCTTTGATCTAGCTGCTGTCTGCCGTGAAGACCAGGAAGCCCCCAGCAGTTCTGCTCCACAGCAAGGGCACCTTGTTCGTCCAGCGTTGTTCTGTAATTAAGGCTTCTCTTATCCAATCTTTCCCTTATCTGCCCAGGTCTTGCTGATGCAGACGAGAACTGCAAGAGGTTCATAGACCGATGTATGCCAGAAGCCTTCAAAAAGGTAGCAACCCGGGGTGTGGGTGTAATGCACTGCAGTAATCATATTCAAAATGTCCACACATTAGAATGCATTTCTTACCTAATACTTTAAAGGGTATTCTAATTTAGTGCTTCACAGGCGTTCGGCATTAGGATTGTGATGGCGCCACAGGATTAATGCAGGTTCTGAAGGGTTGGGTCAGTCGGTCACCACACTGTTTCCCTCTTCATAACTTCTCTCTCTCCCCCTCCCTCGCTCTCTCCCTCTGCTTGCGATAGCTGCTGACGTCGAGTGCTGTGCACAAATGGGCCACAGAGATTCACGAGGGGATCTACAACATGCTGATGCTGCTGGTGGACCTGGTGGCTGAGCGGGTCAAGCTGGATCCCATCCCTGTAGGGCTTCTGGGGGTTCTCACCATGGTATAACCGGCCCAGCCACTTTTCATCTTCCACTTCCGCTGACCACACCAGTTTATCTGCCACGGGGCTTTACATGGAAATGAGCCGTTTGCTAAATCTTGTACAAAGCATCTCTTCTTTCTGTGATTAATTTATTTGTGCAAAATCTCAATAAATGAAACAAATAAATGAAACCAAGCAAACAGTTTGTTGGACCACTGGCAGTAGAGAAGCTGTCGGTTGTATCGATATGCGAAAATGACTTTTGATTGAAATATTTTCTTTCTTCTTGAAGGCCTTTAACCCAGACAATGAGTACCACTTCAAAAACCGCATGAAGTCCTCCCAGAGGAACTGGGCGGAGGTGTTTGGGGAGGACAGCATGTTTGCCGTGTCCCCCATCTCCAGCTACCAGAAGGTATTCTACACCGGCCCTCTACCGCTTCTGACTTCTCACAAGAGAAGAAAAAGGAGCACAGCAGGGTTATTTTCCCAAGTAGTGTTCTGTACTGAGTTTGTGATTTATCTGAAAGTAAGTTGCATTTATTGGCTTTGCGGAGGGCGGAGATGTGACAGTTGTTCCCGTTTCCTGCTTCATCATTGTTCTGCTCTCAGAGATGTGTGGCTGAATGGTAGGGAAGAGACACTGTTTATTCGTATTCTCTCTTGCGCAATCGAGATGTTGTTGGCTTTCTGTCAGGGCAGGAGTGTGAGTCACAGCTGCTGCCCAGTGCAGAGAGCACATTTGCAACAACAGGACTGTGTTATAACCTGCTAGTCACTGACCAAGTTCACATACTTATAATGTGTCTAATCTGAGCCATGTCTGACCAGCCACTTATTTTAGCACCACTGTTGGATAAAGTCCTATTGGAGAAAAATGATTGCTTGATTGCTATTATGCAGATTCTTCGTTTCTTTGGCTTAAAAAAGGGCATCCCTGGCTTTCCAGGTCAATCAGTGTTGGGATCAGTTGAGATCAGTTGAGAATTCCAGTTAACTTTATGCATAGTCCTTGAAAGATTATGTAATTGATATTGAGAGATATATTAGTTCAAATTTGACATTGAGATTTGTTTTCACTGAATTCCTTTAACTTCCATTCAAATTCTTTATCCTGCGTCTGTCAACCCAGATGTCATTCTGTTAAAGTGCCTTTTCCGAAATTTCCAGTATTGGGTAAAATGCAGATATCTTTGTGCACCAAATTAAAATAGTCAGTTTTGAACAGAAGGAAGTGAGAGGAAAAAGTAGGCCAAGTGAACCCAAAATGTAAATCTATAGAAGGCGGAGGGATGAGATGAATCAGCTTTTTTTTCTTCTTCTTTTTTTTCTTGCAGGAGCCACATGGATGGCTTGTCGACCTCGTGAACCGAGTGAGTATTACACACCTGCACTCTTCAGAAGTGTCCTTTAAACAGCACTGCACACTGTACAAACAAGTCCTTGGTGCTTTCAGTCACACTTGAATACCCTGTCTCAAAGTATACAATATCCTCTATTCCACATTACCTACTTTACAAACAAACCTCGTAGACGCTCCCTTTTACTCTACACACAGGGCCTAGACTCCCTACCAGCCACTGTCTAGATCCAATATCCAGCCTCCGCCCTGTTACACCTCCTGTCCCACAACCTCTTCCACCCCTCCGACTGTCCCCTTCCCCATCTCTCCCTCCCTCACTCACTCCTTCTTCTCCTCCATATATCACGCCATCCAGGGTTACCCATCTTCCTCATTGCTCCTTCTCCTTGAGTCATAGGCAAATGTCTTGTCAGTTTCGTTTAACATCTCATCTTTTGCCATCCTGCCAAAGCAGGAAAGCCACAATGTAAATCACAGGCCATTAATTTTTTTATGATGTTGCAGAGAGCTCTTCATTATCATGGATGCCCTTTTTAATGTATAATAAAGCTTGCTGCTTGTAGATCGCCGGTCAGCCCTTTATCTGATATGAATTCATTTGCTTCACCTTACTGTTGAGGCCCATTGCAGGTGTAGCGAGTTTATCACAACAATTATCTTCTCCCATTTTAATGCCTTGAGCTGTATCTGCCATGCCTGTGTTTCGCGTGCTCTGAGAGGTGAATTCTTGTTTCCAGTTCGGGGAGATGGGAGGATTCACCGCGATTCAGAGCAAGCTGAACGCCGAGGAAGTGGAAATCGGGGTGAGTCAACCGTAACGCGACGAAGGTGGGACCGGCCCCGCTAACTGTTGAGCACGGGGGAGCGGTGTGCCGCTTGATCCCGCCGCCATTTCTCATGCTGCTCGTGGAAGTGTGTGGGCGGCGGGGGGGAAGAAGCGGGGCGTGCTCATCAGAAGAAAGATTCAATTAATTCAGCGGATCAGAATGCGCATTGGGTCCTTGTACTGTTCTGGTGTTTACCCGGAGGAATGAGAGACGCTCGCAGCTTTCCTGCGGCGGACTGAGCTAGCGCGTGTCGTACCTCGGTGAACGCTTACACTTTAAGGTGAACTCCTTAAAGGAGCAAAGCGGCGAGGCAGGCGTGTTGACGGGCAGAGCTGAACTGTGGTTCTGACTGGAGCTGATTGAGCCGTGATGAAGAGCCTCCTTACTGTCAGACTCCTCTTCTCTCCCCCTCTGTGAGCTCAAGAGCTGTCTTATTTAAGTCTCTCTAACAAGTGCCTTCTGCTGACACTGCCACAGGGGTTGGTGCAGCACTGCTATGTGGGGCCTCAGTCAGTGAGGCTGTCAGGCTGGACAGTCAGCATGTGATAGGGTTTCAGATAGAATGATGATTTATTTGAACTGTGTGGCGTATGTAAAACTGTTACATGTGGGTGGAAATGCATGAAGTTTTGGTTTGAAAGGCTATTTTCCACTGCTCCACTGGGCAAGATGTGCATCTGAGCCCCCACAGTCACCCAGTTTATTCATAAGGGCACACACACACACACACACATACACTACAACTTGTGCTGTATGGGTGCAGTTATCTCTGTCTATAACCAGAAATTTTAGAGGTGGAGATTGGTAGGGATAGTGAGTTATTGCAGCAGAGTTTACCTTTGCACTCTTGCAAGGAAACTGCTTTTTGAATTTGGCCACATCATTTTGTGATTTTTGCCTAAATATGTTGATGTTTGTTAACCGTTCAATATCATGACACCAATTAATATATTTTATACTTTGGCTGTTTTGTACTGCACTTATCCATAATTACGCGAAGTACTGGTAAAATGTGGTCCGTACTGAAATATTATTTAGTGCAGCAGATGATGAAACCAAATGCATTCTGTCCATAATTCATCAACTATAATGGAGCTAAAATTAGGAACTGTGATAGTGATACTCCGTTACCCACCGTCACTGAAATGTTACAGGCAGGTTTGAATTGATCATCAAGTAAAGCCCATTGCCTTAGTTGGCCTGTTTAAAAAGTGTTCTAAGTTTCATTTCTTTATTCACCAGCTGTAGTATTAGCCAGGTGCCTTTTCTCAGTCATCTGCTGGAAGAGAAGCAATTAGTCTGAGCTCAAGAGAATGTAAGCAGGCTTGTCGCTTAATGGGTTTGCACGCAGTTGTCAGAAAACCGTGACCGAAGATGGCTTAGCTGTGTTTTCAATGAGACGTCAAGCACTTCAACAGTGGGGGTGTTAAATGTGTTCAGCAGTTTAACCATTATAAGTATTCATTATCCCAGGCCTGCTTTTTATTCTAAACTGCAGATTGATGTATTTCTCAATATACACTCAGTGAGCTCTTTATTAGGTATTTATTACTCTTATTGTTTTTGCTTATTGGTCTTCTGCTGCTGTAGCCTATCCACTATCCACAGAGGTTTCATGTGTGTTCAGAGATGCTCTTCTGCACACCACTGTTGTAATGCGTGGTTATTTCCATTACTGTCAGCTTCGAACAGTCTTGCCCATCTCCTCTGAGCTCTCATTAACAACGTGTTTTTGCATTGGACTGCTGGATGTTTTGTTTAGTTTTTTCGCATCATTCCCTGCAAACTCTGTGTGTGTGAAGATACTGAGTTCTGTGATACTCAAACTACCCTGTCTGGCACCAGCAATCATACCACAACAGCTAAACCTCGTGACCATGTCACCATGCCTTTATGCATTTAGTTGCTGCCACATGATTGGCTGATTAAATATTTGCATTCACAAACTGGTGTTAAGGTCTCCCTAATAAATTGCTCACTGAGTGTTCATTAGTGTGCTTTCATCTTTTATTCACTCAAATAATGGTTTATCAGACCAAAGTTTCAAATGACTACATTTTGTTTAAGCCTCTCGGCTATGCGTTCACCTTCAGAAAGTTACAAAGGAACAATTTCAGCAAGCCTGTAGAAAACCAAAATGGGACAACAATGCAGCTCTCCTTTTTGAATGAGTGTGTTTACAAAAATGTGTGGAATTTTACACTGCTGGCCCAGGACTCCTCCCTGAGTGCTCAATCACAGGCTCCTCTGGTGTGACACTGCCCTCTCAAAAGGATGTCACCTCTTGCCCTGAACCTTTAACCGCTGCTTGAGGCATCTAGGCTCACGCCCCGATTTGTACAGAAAACAAACATGTCACTGGAGTGTGTTTATTGGATTGTGATGTAGAGAAGATGTAGGCTGTAGTATCATTCACGCCGTTGGTGGATTACCACATCCAAGCCAGCTCCCAACACAAGCCAGAAATTTCCTCTCCATGCTTCTACCTGTTTGAGCAATGTTACCCTTTGCTGTTTTACCTTTAGAAGTTAGTACTGTTGTGGAGTGGTTTGTGCTGCTTGAAAGGGCCCCGGATGAGCTGTGTGTCAGTGTGTGGCTGTTTGTCTCTGCAGAGTGTGTCTGCCCTGGTCCAGCCACTGGGAGTCTGTGCAGAGTACCTCAACTCCAGCCTGGTCCAGGTGAGCGCAGAACCATGTTTCTTATGGCCAAACATGCGATTGCTCTGTGTGATGGCACAGTAGTCAACATGGTCGTCCGTAGATGCATCAGGGTTCTGATTTCTGTTCTTCCCTCAGCCCATGCTGGATCCCGTCATCCATAAGATGATCACCTATGTGCAGAACCTGGAGGAGAAAGACCTGAAAGATAAGGTACTGCAGTGACATCATGTCCACTTACTCTGCTTACTTTGAAAGGGGCCAGGTACTTGATGCTGATAGCATCTCATTCACATGCAAAATGGATTCTATTTCCATTTGAAACCTTGACACTACTGTACCGTAACTCGACGGCTGTGGTCTTTTATACCAATACGCTTTTGAGAGAAACTTTGTAACGTATTCACTGTGGACCCTGTCGTCCTGCTGTTGATCACGCGAGTATCCGTGTCTGGTTTACGCGCAGAGGCTGGTCAGTATCCCCGACCTGCTCTCTGCCATCAAGCTGCTGTGCATGAGGTTCCAGCGGGAGCTGGTCTCCGTGGTGGACCACCTGCGACTGGACATCCTGCTCCGCATGCTGAAGACGCCCCACTTCAGCGCCAAGATGAACTCCCTCAAAGAGGTCAGGGGCCGTACTCACACCCACACTTCCCCTCTGGCCACACCCGGGCTCGCGATAGGCGTGACGGTCAGAGTGTGTCCACAGCAGGGTCCGCTCCCGAGGCTGTAAATCTGTCCAGTGAAGTAGCACGAGGGATGTGTGGAAAACCGCGAACCCGTGTGACTGTATCGGAATTCTACTTGTTTTTTTTTTTTTTAATAGCAGTGAAAAATCTCTTGGTGTAGCTTAGAGTCTTTTCAGCATAAACATGTGATCACTTTGATAATGTTCAGTCTTCTCTTCTCTGTATTGTAGGTGACAAAGTTGATAGAGGAAAGCACTGTGTCCAAGACTGTGAAGAATGCCATAGACACTGACCGACTGCTGGATTGGCTGGTAGAAAACTCAGTCCTGTCAATAGCCCTTGAAGGTAATATCTTTTAAACTTTTGAGGCTAGGACAGTCTTTTGTATTACATACTGTATTAACATATTAATTCAGGAAATAAATAATAAACATAGACATCTTCCCTTTAAGTTATGGTGTAAAATTTTGCATTTGTATATTGTTTTGTTTTTAGAATTACAAGCTCTTGATGATAACCTTAGTGTCCCTACTGTATTAGCATTTGTTTGTTGACCTTAGCTGAAGGACATTTTCCTACAGTCACGTCCCTATAGAAGTGCTTTCATTCCCTTAGCAGTGTACTGTACCTTTTCTAGGAGTGTAATCTTCACATCTGACTAGACCTTCTCCCTCGGGATGGCTGGGATTAGAGTTCTTCTCTTTAGCATTCAGAGCAAACAAGCACTGTCGAGCCAGTGATGAACTAGCAAAGAGTCTTTTAGTTCATCTTCTTTTTACTGTGTTTTCTTTCTTTTTTCTTTTCAATTTATCCCTCTCCCCATTCCTGCTTTCGCTCTATTTCTAGGTAATATTGACCAGGCGCAGTACTGTGACCGAATAAAGGGAATCATTGAGCTCCTTGGCAGCAAACTCTCCTTGGACGAGCTCTCCAAAATCTGGAGAATACAGGTCTGTATCTCTGCAGAATGACAGTAGTCAGGCCTGGCTGCTGTAAAATGGCTAAGACAAAGTAAGGGACCGAAAGCAGCCAAGTCCTGTGCAGTCTCATCCTGTGCTAAAGAGGCTAGCCAGACCGCATCAACTGACCTAACCTATTGTTGCTTTTGAAATTATATACGCTCGTTTGCTCCTGCTTTTCACAGTTCAAGTCACAAACTTGGTTTTCATATATACCATTCCTAATGTTGCCTAATACTGAAGCAATAAAATATCAATGTTTCCTATACCACTGTGCGCATGAGTTCTGTTTCAGGGTCGAAAGTAGTTATTTTTGTGGCTTGGCAGCGTGGGTTTTGTTTTGTTTAAAGAAGTAGATCCAGCCCTGTGATAGGTCACCGTTTGGTGTTAAAAACATTAGAAACCTCACTCATTCAAAGAAAAATAAATCAAAAAAGTATGCGTCTGCAACTTCAAAGGAGTTCCCCGGAGCTCTGGATTCCAGGAACAGCTTTGGGAATTGCAGGGGATCTTAAAGTGGTTTTAATTGATTGATAGTGCCTGGCTTTTTGCCAGTTTCAGATTCTTACCTTCTCCCTCTCTGGAGCCCGTGCTTTACGCTGGATAATGAAATGGATGATGCCTTCTAACGCTGCAGTCTTGTTGTCTGTTTCTTTCGAGTAAGTGTAATCAAAAGCTATTTAGGAAGTCTGTAAGTGTCAGATGAAGCCGTCCACAGCAGCTCTCCGGTCGTTGTTTTTTCATGCTCTGCTGAATTCTTCCTGTTGTCCCGATGTGCTGTCTGTGTCCCTGTCTCCGCAGACACGCACAGTAACATGAATAAACACTGCCCTACAAAGGTCTGGGTTTGACTTCATGTCCACTGGGACAGAGCTCAGTTCATTTACATTTGAAGGGATGTAAAATAAAGTATGGAAGCCGCCATTGGACATTATTAGTAAATCGGAGCCGTACGAAAGCGGGGGTGGGCTTGATAAATGACCCAGTTTATTCAGACAGGAACAGGCATAAAGAAGAGAATGGAAACTGACACTGACGGTTCCCCTCCTTTGAGTGGGTTAAAGGAGCATTGACCTTTTTAATCTGTGTAGCCATGGTTACACTGCAGTATGTTCCCCTGCTCCTCTCTCGCGTTGTCTGTTGCGCTGAAATATGAGCGCTAGCTCAGGGCACTGGGACTTTTTGTAGGCTGGTTCCATCTGCCCAGTCCAGCGTGCAGTTAGGTTGGTGGGTGTGTTTTGGTGCGGTGCGGTGCGGGTGTGGTGACAGTGTACCCCTCTCCCTGCCCAGGCGGGTCAGTCCTCCACGGTTATCGAGAACATCCACACCATCATTGCAGCCGCAGCGGTCAAGTTCAACTTCGACCAGCTCAGCCATCTGTTTGTCCTCATCCAGAAGGTACGTTTAAGGATGTTCGTTTTAGGCTCTCCCCCAAATCTCCCCTTCGTGGCTCTGAAATATACTGCATTCATGAAACCTTTAGCAGTTGGCATATGCGTTAGAGTAAATGTGCATATAAGGGCTGTCATGATTTGACATGTGACTGATAAGTATAACCGTCCCTTCTACTGTTGATCAGTGTTTAGTATATTTCATTTAAATATTGTTTTGACCAGTTTGAATCTGTTCAGCTTTTTTTTGCTGGAGACCCTAATTATAAATGCCTTGTTCAATTAAATAGTTCTATACATTTCAGTTGAGAACAAAATCTAAACCAAATAACAAATATCAGGTGGTTTTTTTTTTTTGTGGTTTTTTTTTAAACGCACTACCTTGGCTTTTGACTGTTCAGAGTATACGGCAGTGGGGTCTAAATTTATATGAAAAGGGCCAGTGTGGGTGCAGGTTTTTGTTCTAGCCCAGCATATTTCAGATGCGATTAAACACCTGTGTCATGGAGGATTTTTACGAAACTAACTATTTGCGTATGTTCTGTAGAGCTGGGAGGTGGAGAGTGACCGTGTTCGACAGAAGCTCTTGAGTCTGATTGGGAGGATCGGCCGAGAGGCTCGCTCTGAGGCCACAACGGGCAAGGTGGGCGCAAGCACGCATGTGTGACTGCGCGTGTGACTGTGTGCATGTGTGCGTGCATCCCAGATATTGGTTCTAGCAAGTTGCTGGACTACTATTTGTCTATTTTATCCTTACTGTCCTTCATTGTGTGGTTTCAATGAGCATATATATTTTGTGTGTGTGTGTGTGTGTGTGTGTGTGTGTGTGTGTCTCTCTATCTCTATGTGTGGTCACAGGTGCTGGAGGTGCTCTGGGAGTTGGCACACCTGCCCACATTGCCCGTTAATTTGGTGCAGCAGGCGTTGGAGGAGCATCTGACGATCCTCAGTGATGCGTATGCTGTCAAGGAAGCCGTCAAAAAGATCTACATCCACAAGTGCGTTGATGACATCAAGAAGGTGAGCTGTGTGCTTCTGACCGCAGGGGATGTCTCCAGATCAGGAGCTCATTCCCCTTGTCATAATATGATTGGTAGGCATGGATAGCTACCGCAAATCTATTTTTTACTTTATATCTTTATAATGGGAAGATGGAAAATGGTTCCCTTTCTTTTATGTCCCTGACTATATAGTCGTAGCTTGAAACGTACATTTTGGACAAATATTTGGCGGTTTTACAAGAGGAAAATAAATTGACGTGGGACCACACTTCCCAGGGATCTAACTTGAAAGTGAGATTAATGTGTCAGATTAATTTATGCAGCAAAGTAAATGCTCTGTGGATGCAGGCCAGTGTGCAGTTTATCTTTTCAGACTGAGGGAACAGGCCGGCTGCATTCAGCACAGAGAATACTGGCCCCAGTATTAAAATCAGGAGCCTTGTGATTCTGCCGGATGTGTAAAAGAAATCTGCTGGAGAAGATGGAATGTAAAACTCCTGTCTGAAATGCATGCACAAATGTGTGTTTTAGCTCATAACAAGCAATTGATGAATATCTGATGATGTTAAACAAACAATAGTTGTGTGTGATCAAACCGATCCCTACTGCCTCCTTCCTCTAACGAATGTGTGTGCCACTGCCAAAGCCAGGCTTATCTCTCATCTCTCCCTCCTTCCGTCTGCGGAGCATCGACTGAATACTAAAGCTGTCACTCTTTCCTGACGAACACTTCCTGCTTTGTGCCTTTTCTGACCGGTATTTATAGTCCCGCGGTCTGTAGAGGAAAGCCCACTGGCCTGAGTGGCCACTTTGTCTACTTCAAAAGATGAACACCCGCTCTCTTTCCAAGGCGCCAGATAAGCCTGAGTTGTCCGCGCAGACAGTCGCGTACGGCAGTGCGAAGCTAGCGGGCCCCTGTCGACTCTTTCCTCCTCTCCTACCTCTGCGTTTCATTTACAGAGGGAGCACTTGAATGAAATTGCAGTTGTATGTTTTTAGATACAAATACAGGAGGAAACAAAATCTTCCAGCGAGACACAAGTCTCTTTTCTAACTGGCTCCTGGGGCAAGAAGAAACCAAGCTCAGTGTTCAAAGTAAGAAACAGCCTGGGTTTCCCTTGAACCATAACCTTGACAAATCACCACTCACTTCCAATCTTACTGCAACTTCCCTTAGACTGGACAATGAGGCTTGATCACTCTGTGGGCATATGATTGGTTCCTTTCACATAATACCTCCTTTTCCAGATTGACCATGGTTTACTTTCCAGTGGTGTGGCAAAATGCTCTCCTAAATCTCGAGGTGTGGGCTATAGGTTAATCTGTGAAGCTGGCTCTATCCTTTTTTTCCCCCCACAACATGGTTATGGTGGTTCAGGTGTATGTGTAGTATTGTTTCCTTGGCTAAAGATGAAAATGGGTCGGTTACTTTCTGCTGTGGAAACTGGAGCTTCTTTCTTGGGGCAGACCGCTGTTCCAGTCGGTGCTTCCGACCTGCCATTAACAATTTGATGAAATTTGTGCTTTTAACCATGACTGTACCCTGACATTTAAACATGCATATGGGGGTATTTTAAAGGTTGATTGATATGCTTGGCGCCCAGGCATGGTTTATATTGTGTTTATCGGTAACATTTTGAGATGACTTGCAGTAAGCAGTGATGTGACCCAATTGAGGGTTGATGTCTATAGGGCCAGTTTTCATGGGTTGTTTGATTCACAAGCCCTGTATATGCAGGTGACATGACTGTTTTTCTATAGAAGAATTAATCTGCATTTCTCATACTGCAATGAAGATCTTACATTCTCATTTAATAGTCATCATTCTGACATTCATGATTCAGTTCACGCCTTTAAAAGCTGCCGTGTATGTTTAAATGTATGTTTGGGGTTTATTGGCTGTGTCCACTGGGCACCCTTGCTAACTCCGTGTGTGTGTGTGTGTGTGTAGTCCTCACAGCAGAGTAACCCTCAGGCTGTGTGGGTGGTGCCAGCACTGCGTCAGCTCCATGAGATCACCCGCTCATTCATCAAGCAGACCTACCAAAAACAAGACAAGGTGAGCTCCCAGTCGGCAGCACTACTCAACCAATATGTTAACACTGCAGTCCAATTGTCCAATGCTGAACCAATATGTTAATCCTCTGCGGTCTATTTTTACAATACTGAAGCAAAATGTTCAAAACTCTACAATTCAATACATTACTTACAATACGGTTTCAATATGGAAAAGCGATCTACTTTTCTTCAATTTTGTGCATTTAACGTTCACTTAAAATAGCACAAATATGATAAAACTGCATTCTACATTTACAATATTGAATGGATGTAGCTTGGTTTTATTTAATTGAGCCTTTTCTGGATTGTGTGTGTTGTGTGTTAACGGCTCGTACAGAGTAGAATGATCTCATGGACCCCTTGTGTTCACGCTCAGCAGAGCATCATCCAGGACCTGAAGAGGCACGAGATTGTCAAGCTGATCACAGGGAGCCTTGTGTGCTGCCACCGGCTGGCGGTGTCTGTTGCTGGCCAGGGAGGACTTTCCGGCTCCACGCTTGTGGATGGCCGATACACTTACCAAGAGGTAGTGACTGGCTGTGTGTCTGCCTTCAGTGGCTTTTATGGTAGTCTCCTCTCTGACTCTGGTGCACTGCGCTTCGTCGCATGGCAATTTAAGCCCCGTTACACCCACTGCCCCCTCTCCTGCTTTCTTGTGAATTGAATAATTTATTGGAACTTAAGTGAGATTTATGCTTTTTATAAAGATCCATTGATCTATGACGGTCCCCAGAGTTATGGATCGTTTCACTTTTTAGAATGGCTGCCAGTGTTGACGTGCTCACTCCTGTTCCGTCTGTTCCCCTGCAGTACCTGGAGGGCCACCTCAAGTTCCTGGCCTTCTTCCTGCAGGAGGCTAGTTTATACCTGGTGTGGAACAGGGCCAAGGAGGTGTGGGAGTGCCTTGTGTCTGGGATGGATGTCTGTGAACTGGACAGAGAGGTACCTTACCGAATTTGATTATTTCCACTCATCTCTCTGCATGATATGGCTGTCACAGCTTTTGAAAATATGGTTCGCCGTTGGTTTAAAGTTCGCTTGCATTCGCCTGGCTGTCCCTCATCGTTTGACTGTTGGCTTTGTCCGCCCCTTCGTAGATGTGCTTTGAGTGGTTCACCAAGGGGCAGCACGACCTGGAGAGTGACATTCAGCAGCAGCTCTTCAAGGAGAAGATCCTGAAGCTGGAGCCTTATGAGATCACCATGAACGGTGAGGATGACCCACTCACCTTGAAGCAGGCCCAGATGTTTCCTCCAGACCCGAGCTGAGCCCATATTCCTTTCAGCATGAGACCAACCAGAGCATGCATTTTGCAGCATTTTGAATGGCCAACCTGATTTGAACCCAGCGTCTACAGTGTGTCAGTAGGCAACCCTGGTTTGGGGTATCGTCGAGGTTCTGTTTGGGGGAAAAGATACAACTGATGTCTGTGTCAGATCACTGTTACCGTCTACCATGCTTCCCATCATGGCTGAACAATGGGCTCAAACAGAGGTCCTGCTGTCTTCTTTCTTAAAGATGATCTAACACATAATTTGTTTGTTTCTTTAGGTTTCAACCTTTTCAAGACCTTCTTTGAGAATGTGAACCTCAGTGACCACCGACTGAAACGACAAGGGACTCAGCTGGTACGTAACCCATCGATTCTGCTGCCCCAGCCTTGCCTTCTGCTCAGACGAGGAACATTTTAATTGCCTGAGCTGGGCTCTAACGGACAAATATTAAGTATTTTACCCCTCAGGTTACGGAAAAGTAGTACATTTGCCAGGATGACTCATGCATGAGGCCATAAGAAATTCTCAAATCTCTTTTTATAGCTGTGTTTTCATCATCTACCCTCAGAGTGCTAGACAGCCATTTCTATGCCCATTATTTCCTTGATAAACTATTTTCATTACTGTGCTGATTGACAGCAATCTGTTGCTTTTCACTGCACTAATTAACATGGACGATTGTGTGCTGTATTTAAATTGTAATTTAATGCTATTGTAATGGGCTGGTGCCTTGATATTTCATAATGTTCGGCTACCATCCGTGTTGCAAAGTAAATGGCTGTGATCACACCATGGAATGCTACAGAATGCAGGACCTTTCAAAATCTGCATTTCCCATTCACTTGAGATGAAAATACCTTAAATGCCATAAAAAACTCACGATAATAACACAGTAAATGTATGTAATTTGTGCTAATGACTTTTGACAGAATTGGGACGAAATTGCAGGATTAAATAAACTACAAATAATGTTCCGGTATTCCCTGATCAAAAGCAAATTTTTGCCCCATGGCTAGTAGTATTAGAAAAACACTAGAAGCGATTTCCATTTTTACTCATGTTCAGCAAGCCAGCTTGCGGTTTTGAGCCTTAAATTCAAATTAAGCACTTGCTCTTTGGATCTCGCGGTGCTATCAACCGCTGTGTAAATATTATGATCAATAAATTAAATAAAGATCATGACCGAAAGACAATTGTCTCAACAATTGAAGCAGTGTTTATTTTGTTGTGGTTCAAGTCTGGGTCATTGCCCATAGTAATCATAAAAGAAAATACAGAATATCAGCATTTATAGAAAGCAGTGTATATTTCCCCACGTGCTTTGGCTCTTTGTTCTGCATAAAGAAGGCAGAATCCTGTGTTAAACGCAACCAGTGAATGCATAAAGACGTCAATTATGGTGAAACTGCTGCGTTTTTCAACTACAATTTCCCAATTTAAAAGCCGGTATAATCTTAAACCAGTAGAGTCTGTGTGAGTGTGCAGCTGCCACAGGGGAAGATACCCCTCATCATTTGCATTCATTCATGTGTTGCTGTAGACATTTCTGCCTCTTTTTACTCCGCTGCTAAAGTAATGAAGATCGAGTGGGACAGCCACATTTTGCATTTGTAGCTTTCAGCAGCAAGCCATTAAGTACTCAGAATTCTTCTCCCTCATTGCTTCATTACACAAATCCCATCGAATGAGAAACTTTCCCCCCTTGGATAAAGCCACAACATTATCGGTTACCCATTGAAATAACCAGGTGTGTTTCTCCCAGGCCCAATTACAAAGTTTTTACATTGTCAGCACAATCACCTCCATTTTGTGTGTTGTACAGAAGATGCTGATTTATCTCAAATTGGTGTATGCTTTTGTAAGTGACAGATTATTTGTGTAAAATGTGTTGCATCTGGGCATTGCTGTCAGAGCAGAAAGAGTTATGACACTCCTGTAAGGGCATGGTGTGTCACTTTGTTGGTCAGCTCAGCTCTTACGGCTGCTAGTATAGTGTCACTTGACACGATTCCCATTTACTGCCTATTTTCTGTCAGTTGCTCAGTTTTGGAAACTTTGACATTATAAAATGAGGCTGTCCATTTTTTGCACAGATAATAACATGCACAGTCATCTGTCACATTACCCAGAGTGCTTTGCTACACAGTGTAACTACAGTGAGTCTCAAATTCAAGCCCTGTGATATGCAGCTACTCTCCAGCTTCCACTGATCTTTTCTATGCCCCATCTCCACTCTCTTCTCTTCCTGTAGGACCTATCTGCCCCTCTCATTCTCACAAAGGGAAAAACAGGCCTTATAGCAAAGCTCTGTGTGTCTAATCTGGTTAAAGTCTTCCTGCTTTTTTGACTTCATAGTATTCATATATAGTTAACCATATCAGAAAGTTCCATTTGTAATTGTGTGGCCATTTATTGTTGATGCTGATGGGTGAAGTAGGTCAATCTTTTTTTTATTTTTTTTTTATAAATATGCTTGTACTAGGCATTTATGGAGATTTTTGTAACAAAACAAAACAGATGAGTATAATGGCCCATCCACCCCAAGAACGATAACTGTCGTTTTAAAAATTGTTTTAACTCGAGTGGACGTGGAATTCGTTTTAACAATATTGTTGGGATTACTATCGGGCGGCTTGCACAGCGTAGTGGTTAAGGTAATTAACCTTTACAGAATGTTCTCGTTCAGCGGTGTGGATGCTCACATCGTTATCATTATGGTTATAGTTGGGTAGGCCTGTCAGATGGCAGAAAATCCCGGTTGTTAGTTTGAGTCTCAGACTGACGTCTCCTCTCCTGTCCTCCCTCCATGCGCAGTGTGTGGAGCGCTTGGACCTGGCAGGGATGGACTTTATCTGGCGCATCGCCATGGAGTCTCCCGACGAAGAGATCGCCAACGAAGCCATCCAGCTCATCATCACCTACAGCTACATCAACCTCAATCCCAAAATGAAGAAGGTGAGGAGACCGCCCAGCGTGATCACGCGGCACAGACCACCGCGACCAGAACTGCCTTTTAACCGCGCCTGTTTGTCTTTCTGCGCAGGACTCCGTGTCGCTGCACAAGAAGTTCATCGCAGACTGCTATAAAAGATTAGAGGTGAGTAGCTTCCATTGCGGTCCAATGGAGGAGTCCTTGCACAACACCGTATCTTTTGACTGAATGTGTAATTTAGGAGACAGGTTGGTGATGTATTTTTCTAGGAAAGCTCTGCACGCGGAAATGTGGACTGCGGTGAAACGCGAGTGAGGTCTGGCTTTGAGAGGAGTGGTGGGGGGCCAGGATGAAACCTTACACTCGCTCATGTGGAACCCCAGGGTTGTGTTGTATGCGACGTTGTCGGTCGCCTCGTGGCATCTCACGCTCTCCCCGCTGTACGCAGGCTGCCAGCTCGGCCTTAGGTGGGCCCACCCTGACGCACGCCGTTACCAGGGCGACCAAGATGCTGACTGCCACGGCCATGCCCACCGTGGCCACCTCTGTGCAGTCACCTTCCAGGTACGCCCCCGCCATCCCCCCAGCCCTGCCCGGGCACCAGGCAACAGCGTCACATTCTTCTCATTACCTTACAATGGCAGCTCTGTTCAGCCCCTTCACTCCATGCTGTGATCTTCTTATAATCTACTGAAAGTCTACATTTGCAGAGCACCGACCAGCGTAATGAGCTTATCTTTTTTTTCCTTAGGTCAACAAAGCTGGTGATCATCGAAAGGCTTCTGTTGCTTGCCGAGAGATACGTTATCACAATAGAGGTAAAGAACACACACGGCTGTTTGTTTAGAATTGGTGAGCGGTGAGCGTGTTGATTTCTCGACCATGGATAGCGCTACAAAACTGTGCTATGGAACGCTACGGGATGGAACTGGCTGAAGATGTGTCCACCCATCAGATTAGACATTAATTGGATAGGAATTGAATTTCCCCAAAGTATTTATTTTTAAATGATGCCTCCATGCAGTCCGTCGAGTTATTGGATCTAATCACCATCGTCAAGTGATTTGATGCGTCCTCTCTTAATATCCATGCTGATGATTGACCTGACATAAAATGCTTCCCTCGTTTATGTCGTCTCTAATTTTGTTCAAAAGCCACACGTTTCTTTGGCAGGAAGCTGAGAACCATTATGACTAATACATCGGGACACATTCAGCACTCTGGATTTCTCTGAATGGAAACTTTCAGTCACGCATTCAGTTTCGCTCCCTGTACGCAAATTACTACAAATTACTCCTTTATTAACTGCTACTCCTTTTTTTTTCTCGCCTCACAGAAGAGCTTCAGCTCTCATTTTTACACACTCAGACGATGCTTTGATTACTGCGCTGTTCATTATCGGCAGACTTGTTCTCTGCAACTGTGCCGCTGTCTTCTTGCCTTTTTAGGATTTATATTCTGTCCCTCGGACGATTCTACCTCACGGAGCTTCTTTCAACGGCCACCCCGTTACCCTCCATGTCACCTATGAATCTACCAAAGACACTTTCACTCTGGAGGTACGTCCACCACCGTGACTCATTTCACACCACTGGCCTCTGTCATCCTTTCAAGCTCTTTATTTCTCTTTATTTAAATGTTTAATCCTTCCTACCACTCATTTTGTCTATGTAGAATGGGATGTCATATTCTCCAAATTCAGTCAAAATGGCAGATGATGCTCAGGCATTTCACTGGTACTTTGTTATTTTTTTATATCTGTTTTATATTTATCCCTTTTGCAGGCCCACAGCAATGAAACTATTGGCAGCATCAGATGGAAGATAGCAGACCGTTTAAGCTGCCCTGTGGACAATGTTCAGATATTTGCCAATGACAGTGTGGTAAATCAGATTTTATTTTCTTGTGTTCACTTTAAAAGAAAGTGTATTTTTGAAATGAAACTGTGATCAGATTTACTATATATCACAGGTTTTTAATAGTGACTTGCACTCTAGCTGTGTTTTTGTCTTATTGCCGATTATTGCTTACAGCTCTGGCTCTAGGGAATGCATTTCAGTCCCGTCTTTTCTCTGTAATGGCATTTCCAGTGCTGTCGATAATCCGCTCTACTCATTCAATTATATCATTGCATGTAATCTGCATAGAGAAGTAGGCATGTGGCCCGTTGTACGCTTGGCTGCAGTGTGACCGCGTTGTTTCACACGTGCTGTCCAGCTGACCATGAACCGAGACCAGAAGCTGCTGAACCAGCTGGGCTTCTCGGACGAGCAGAGCCTGACTGTGAAGAGCTCGGGCACGGGCACCCCCTCGGGCAGCTCGGCCGACTCGTCCGCCAGCGCCAGCAGCAGCAGCAGCGGGGTCTTCAACACCACCTACGCCCTGGAGCAGGTGCCCGTCCGTCCGCTATGTCTCCCCCCGCTGGCCAGCGCCGGGCACTGCACCCTGTAACCTCCCTTCTGTGTTCCGCAGGAGAAGTCTCTTCCCGGGGTGGTGATGGCCCTGGTGTGCAACGTGTTTGAGATGCTGTACCAGCTGGCCAACCTGGACGAGCCCAGGTGAGAGAGCGCGGCGTGGCGGGTTAGAGCCGCCGCTTTGAGCGTGGATGCGGGGCGGCGTTTTTTAAAGGGTTCTCCTCCACCGCTGTCTCCTCAGAATCACTCTGCGTGTGCGCAAGCTCCTGCTCTTGATCCCCACCGACCCCGAGGTCCAGGATGCTCTCGATAACTTCGTGCCAAAAGAATCCAGCGTGTGGAGCCACCAGGTACTCTCCTCTCCCCTGCTCTATGTACTGCAGTGCGTTCAGTATGGTGCCAGCATTGGCGCTCTGTCATGTTCTATATGACCAAAGCATTTCTTTAATGCTTCGAAGTGAGAGAAAGCTGGGTGTATCCCGGTAGTTACTGCTTTTTTCATAGTGTCTCTCTGTGCAATTAAATTTCTCTGGATGTGAGCGTCTCCTGAATTAATAAAACCGTGTGATGAAAATGAAAATCCCTGCAGTGCTGTTTGATAATGAGTGATAATTAGATGAGCAGTGTTGTGTTTTTGCGGTGTTTGCCTGTCTGCTGCACTGAGCCCTGCTGTGTGCGTGTCTGTGTTTGCTGTAGAAAACCCTCTTCACGCTGGGCTCCGGTAACCAGGCCTCCAAGTCCCCGTCTCTGTCGTCTAAACAGCAACACCAGCAGAGCGCATCCTCCATCCTGGAGTTCCTGTTCCGCTCCTCCGCACCCGGCATGTCCACCTTCAGAGTGCTGTACAACCTGGAGGTACCCGCACCCACGTCCGCAATCTCACACACACACCTCTCACACACACACGCACACACGCACACACACACACACACACACACACACACACACACACACACACACACACACACACACACACACATACACTTCAGTCACCCACCGACACATACTCCCATGTGTACAATCACGCACATCTCACATGCAGACACACACACACACACACACACACACACACACACACACCCATGGACATATGCACCGTGCCTCACACACATTTCACACACATAAACATACATTGCGTCCATACACCTCACACTCCTACTATCTATCTCACAGACCCACCACCATCATCCTAATCGTTGTTGCTGCATCTCTCCTTTCCAGGTGCTGAGCTCCAAGTTGATGCCTACCTCCGACGACGAGATGGCCAAAACCAGCGTCAAATCCTTCTGTGAAAATTTCCTCAAAGCAGGGGGCCTGAGGTATGACTTCCAACAGTCTTGATATCTGAGCCAGTCTTTTAGGCTGTTCTGTTCAGATCGCATATCTATAAATACAATCTTCCTTAGATACAGACAAATGTGATAGATACGCTATTAATAGGACGGTTTAGCGGGTCCCCACATGGCCCATGCGAGACGGCGTGTCGGGCTGGGTTCAGAGTGCTCACTGGCGGGTGTGTTTTCCTGTCCTCAGCCTGGTGGTGAATGTCATGCAGAGGGACTCCATCCCCTCGGAGGTGGACTACGAGACCCGACAGGGAGTATATTCCATTTGCCTTCAGCTGGCGAGGTATCACGTTCCCCGCAGATCCACTTTCCTCTCACGCTGCTGGGGGGGTGTATATGTGTTGTTTACCCCTGTAGGGTGTCGCAGGTTTTGAGTCATTTCCAAGCAACTTGGCTCGCGGTAGAGGGTACGGGAAATAAATTCAAAATCCAGGCTGCTGCCGAATTAATTAAAATGGAAGATTGTACATTATGAGTTTTGAATCTTATTTAAATCTGTTTTATTATACCTTGGTAAAAACAGAAATATTAAATTAACATCTAGCTATATCGATATCGTAAATTGATCCAGGCTGGCGCCCTGTAATGTATGGCAGTAAATTTGCTCATATGTCACACCAAAGCATCTGACCTGCTGCCGGTCTGACCTGTTCATGAGGCTTAGTAACAACCTCTGCCATAGCCATAGACATAGACACCTCAGGTGTGAAACCTGCTGTTGGCTCATTTGGCAGTGAAAGGAAGTCTCCCCTCTGCCCATGACCTTCAGTCAGACCTGCGGCCCCAGCTGGGACTCTTGGCAGTTCCCACACTGAGGCCTCTCTCTCCTCCACCCTGCCTCCACGCTGGGGGAACGAGCTGGCCTGACTGCAGGCGGTCGTGATCTGCCTTCGTGCGTGGGCTTAAAGCACACCTCTTCTGACAGTTTCTAACCTCCTAGATCTCAGACCACTTCTATTCATAGCAGCCTTGGATCTGGAGTTGTACAATTGCTGTATAAGTGGCAGAACATTCTTTATATATATCGATCCATGTCACTTAAACTCCTTTTCGTTGCAATATTGACCACAAAGTGCGTCCATTTTTAATCCGAAGCGCTTTCTAACTGACGCCTGTCGTTCACCCTTTCACACACTGACACCAATGGCGATAGGCTGCCATGCAAGGTATGCAATTGGGGGTTAGGTGTCTTGCGCAGAGATACTTCGACCCACCCGGGTTAATATCGCCCCTCTGTGCTGTGCCTCTCCTCCCTGGCTCCCCCTTGCAGGTTCCTGCTGGTGGGGCAGACCATGCCCAGCATCCTGGATGAGGAGCTGAGTAAGGACGGCGTGGACGCGCTTTCGTCCCGGCCCTTCCGCAACGTCAGCCGGCAGAGCAGCCGGCAGCTATCCCTGTGCGGAACGCCGGAGAAGTCCTCCTACCGCCAGATGTCCATGTCGGACCGTTCCTCCATCCGCGTGGAGGAGATCATCCCAGCCGCGCGAGTGGCCATCCAGGTCAGGGGGGAATGGGATGGGATGGGATGGGATGGGATGGGCCGGGCCGGGATGGGCCACTGGGGCCGTTGATCAATGTCACCTCCAGCTGTGTAGTGCAGAGACCTTGGTGCTATCGGCCTGGGCTTCATACAGGAATCTGTAGAAATGATCTCAAGGACAGGATTTCCAGGTCTAGTACAGAGACCTCAACGTTCAGCTTGTAAAAGTGCTTGGCCTGTCATCGCAGTACTCTTCAGAGTTCTCTTTGCCTCTTTTATGCTCAGGATTTCTGGCTTCAAAGAGGAGAATGGAAGTGAATTAAATGATTTCTTTAAATGTATATAGTATACAATTTCCCAGTTTGAGTCAATATTTCAAAACAGAGAGAAACAGAGTGTAAGAACCAAGTTCAAACACAGTGCAGTGGTTTTTCCTCTGTAAAGGCTTGCATCATCTCATCTGTTTCCTCACATTAGCAATGCTAATAGAACAGATGGCCTGTACTAAAGAGTCGAGTTACCGCACCCTGATGTGTCTTAATACGTTTCTGTTTATCGTCTTATCTTTTATAGGCAGCTTTCCTGTCGGGTATGTTGTTTTTCATTCTTTTTCCCCTGTCTGTTATCAGACTATGGAAGTTGGTGACTTCACCTCTACGGTGGCCTGTTTCATGCGACTCACGTGGGCAGCTGCAGCAGGACGATTGGACCTTGTGGGCAGCAGCCAGCCAATAAGAGAGAGCACCAACTCCCTCTTTCCCTTGGGCATCCGCAGTCGAGTCAGCAGCACAGGTGAGGCCTCCCACAGCACAATACTGCCTGCTGTTAGGCAGCACAGTCAGGACCCACTGCTGTTAGACAGCACAGTCAGGCCCCACACCACTCTCTCCTACTGCTGTTAGACAGCACAGTCAGGACCCACTGCTGTTAGGCAGCACAGTCAGGACCCACTGCTGTTAGACGGCACAGTCAGGTCCCAAACCAGTCTCTCCTACTGCTGTTAGACAGCAGTCAGGCCCCAAACCACCCTCTCTCCTACTGCTGTTAGACAGCACAGTCAGCCCCCACACCACTCTCTCCTACTGCTGTTAGACAGCACAGTCAGGCCCCACACTGTCCTGCCTGCTGGTGCAATCTGAACATCATGTTAGCAGTGCACCTGCCATTGAATTATGCTTTTCAATTTGGTTTAACTTTTAATATTGAATTTGAATTAAAAGAGCACAGGCTTAACCTTATTTTCAGCCAATTCAAACGTATATCCTTTATTATAGTATTCCGTCATTCATGAATGCAGAGATCATTTGGATAAGTATTTAATCTCCCTGGTTTTTTATTCTGACTTGCGCTCTCTGCCTGTGGCAGGAAGTAACTGCAGCTCCAGCAGTGAGGGAGAGGCCACCACCCTGCACGCAGGCATCTGTGTGAAACAGCAGTGCGTGTCAATTAAAGACACCATCATAGCCCGGGAGGCCCTGTCGCTGCTCGTCACCTGTCTGCAACTGCGCTGCCAGCAACTGAGTGAGGCCCCTCTACTCCCCGACACACTTCTACATACCATGAGTGCATGTTGTAAGCACCGCTGTGACAGGGAATGTGATCATATGTGTGAGCACACACACACCGCAATGCAGAGGTTTTGAGCCAGTTCCATGGAATGCTGTAAACATGCAATTTCTTTGACTGGAATATTGTTTTCCAACTTCAATATTTTTTTGAACGCTATAGCATTTTGTGATGTGAATTAATTAACTAAAGCTTGTCGGTGGTAGATACTGTATTGTGGTTTTGATATGCCGTGGTTTTATAAATCCATCACAGAAGTGGTTTCTTAAACTTGACAAAAAATGGTATCCTTGCTGTTATGATTAAACGCATACACAAATGCCCTGAAGCCGATATCCTTGCCGGTGCTATTTGTTCTTGCAAATGCACAATAGATGGACATGTTGGTGGTCACTCACCTCATTATATATCTTCAGCCCATTGCACTCTATTATTTTATCTAGATATTTCTGGAATCTTTTCTAGATTTAGTTAGTCCTTTTTCATAGTGTGTATGTGCCCACCCACAACAGGTTTGTGCGATACTGAGCATTTCCAATCTGGCAAGATACCGTGATTAATGTCACATCTGCGATGTGAATCAGTTTAATGCATGCAGAAAAGTGATTATATAACATATTTCAGATATTTCTGAATTAGTTATGCGTGGTGTCAGATTAGTCTTTGTACTATAGCTGGTTCTACAAGATGCCCCGAAGCCACCCCTGGGAATGATGCATTGGGTATGGTACTAATCTAGTGTTTTTTTTTCTGCTCAACTCTAGGTTCCTTCTACAACTTGCCTTGTGTGAGCGATTTTATAATCGACATACTGCTTGGATCACCCAGCGAAGAGGTATGATTTTGCGGGTAAAATATGGCTGCGATTTCTCATTGTTTTCCGCTTTCCAAGAAAAGGCAGCTTGCATGATGCAAGAAAACCATAACTGTGATTAGAGTGGGTGAATCTGCCTTGTACCATCTGTCATATTGTTAAAACTCGGCAGGAAAAAGAGCTCGCAATCCAATTTTCCTCTTTTTACATAATCTTACCCAGTTGTGTGTGTCTGAATGTGTGTGTCATATTTTTAAATCTTCTATTCATTTATTTTGACGGGAATTAAATATTGTTTAGCAGACAAAAGCAAACTGCTCATTTTCTGATGGTTTCTGTCATGCTGTGCGCCTGAATAATAGGACGTCACATGAGAATGGCCATGTTTCCCCTCTAAGCCCTGTTTTAACCTCTGTCTGGTTACAGATTCGCCGTGTGGCCTGTGACCAGCTGTACACTCTCAGCCAGACGGACACCTCTGGTTACCCAGACCTGCAGAAGCCAAACCTCTTCCTCCTGAAGGTGGTGCTTACAGCCCAGCTGCCCCTGTGGTCCCCTACCAGCATCATGAGAGGCATCAACCAGAGGTCAGTCCCCCCCTGCCCAACCGCTGTGACAGTGTTTTCTGCATGGATTTCCCATTGCCTGTTTCTTTGTCACGTGTCTGCATTCCTAAATGTAGAGCTTTAATGGATCCTGTAATGGGATTGTGTTCTGTTGATTGCTGCAGAATGTCTCTATATTTGCTAGCTGGTTTGCTGATGCGTTTGTCTCCTGTAGGCTACTGTCTCAGTGCACGGAGTACTTTGACCTGCGATGCCAGCTTCTGGACGATCTGACCTGTAAGTGTGCGGAGCTGTGTTACCCCGCGTCTGACCGTGCTGCTTTTGGGGTTTTGGTGCTGGTGAAATGTGACCGGCGCCTCTCTCAGCCACAGAGATGGAGCAGCTGCAGATCAGCCCGGCGGTCATGCTGGAGGATGAGATCAACTGGCTGGATAATTTCGAGCCCACCTGGACCGCCGAGCTGGAGACCAGCGAGGCCGACAACATCCTGCAAGCGGGGCATCTCCGACTCATCAAGACCCTGCTGTGCCTGTGCGGGAACGAGAAGGAGCAGCTGGGTGAGTGTGTGCCGGGCACCTCCCGTAGTGAATGTAGGCTATGGGCAGGTCATACGTAATGCCTATCTATGTAGGGTATGGGCAGGTCATACGTAATAACTGTCTATGTAACCTTTGGGCAGGTCATATTTAATGCTTGTCTCTGTAGGCTATGGGAAGGTCATAAGTAATACCTGTCTACGTAGCCTATGGGTAGGTCATATGTAATGCTTGTCTATGTAGGCTATGGGCAGGTCATATGCAATACCTGTCTATGTTGGTTAATAACTGTCTGCTTATGTGCACCTGTAGCTGTCTAGGTTAAACTTTTTAAATGGGCCAATAAGCGTTTGAAGGTTTGATATCGCTGAAAATTTAGTTGATGGATTAAAACTTTAATCTTGGTACATTATATCAAGTGTGCAAGCTGGACTCATGGGCTGGACTCATGGGCTGGGCCCAGTGTGCGTCATGGTCAGACTGAATGGTAGCTTTTTGTGTTGCTCTCTATTAGTTTTGTTTTCAAACTTTTCACCACTTCCTGTGCAGGCCCCTCCTTGATCCAACAGCTCCTGGACGACTTCCTGTTCAGGGCGTCGCGCATCATTCTCAACAGCAACAACCCCTCCAGCTCCTCCGCCCCCATCCAGGACTTCCACCCCAAGTAAGATCTCCACTGTTCAGCGGTCACTGGTGGTTGTTGTACACAATGGTCTTCTCATGCCCTTGTAGGTTGTCCCTCTCAAAATTAATTGCTATTTCAAATTAAAATTGGAATGGTATAGCTTGTCATGTCTCACATTTTGGCAGTGGTGAGGCATAAATATGAAGTTTGAGACAGGGGGGCTGCTGTTAATCATGTAGAATTTTGAGCCCATCTCACAGAAATATGGTGTGTCTGGGTGCAGCTCCCGACCCTGATCTGTCGCGCGTCTCCTTTGCGTTAGGTGCAGCACGGTCAGCAGCCGCCTGGCCGCGTATGAAGTGCTGGTGATGTTGGCGGACAGCTCCATCACCAATCTGCAGCTCATCACCCGCGAACTCCTCTCCATGCACCACCAGTGTGACCCCTCCCTCACCAAGGAGTTTGATGTGAGTGAAAGAGGGATTTGCTTTGGTGTGCTGCAGCTGTGGCCATCATAGACGCAAGATTGCTTGTGTGCTGGACTGACGTCTTGTCTGTGCTGCTCTGCTCTGTCAGTTCCTGCCTCCCGTGGACAGTCGCTCGGTGTCAGGGTTTGTGGGCTTGAAGAACGGCGGTGCCACCTGCTACATGAACGCAGTCTTCCAGCAGCTGTACATGCAGCCTGGCCTGCCTGAGGTAAGAGGACCATGGGGTGGAGCCTGGGGGGGAAAGACCAGGCCATGGGGTTGAGCCTGAGGCGAAAGGGGCAGCAGAGCTATGGTGGAAAGAGACCGAGAGAGGTCGAGGGTGGAACCTGGGTGAAAAGGGGCAGAGCTTCGGTGGAGAGACAGAGGTAGGGGGTGGAACCTGAGGGGAAAGGGTAGGGCCAGTGCACATTACCACGCTCAAGTACTCCTCATGAGTCAAGAGAAGGGCATGTGTGCTGTTAAACCGGCCACGGCACTCTAGTGAACCTAGCAGTTCTCCACCACCAGGTGGGGACAGATGCTATGTGTGAGACCAGCAAGCACATTACCAGGAAAGATTATGTTTTTTTGGGGTTTTTTGCTTAAATGCAGACTAAAATTAGATTATTGGAGTCACCGTTCAGTCACAAGTAATGCAGTATGATTTGGGTTTCTTTGTTGATATTTTTTTTTATGGTAAATATTGCCAGGAAAGATCAAACCTGTCAAAGTACACTTGGAAATAGTCAAATGGAATGATTTTTTTGTGTGGTAGCTATCCTTGCTGTTTGAATGATGCTTTGTGTAGTTGTGCAACTTGTATTTGGGCCAGTAGCTCTGTATGAAGTGTGTCAGGCATTTCCTTCAGGCTAGTTTTAGGTCTAGTATAAAGTATGTAGGGGTAGGGAATAAATGCTAATTATGTTTCCCAGGCCTTCCTATCTATCGAGGATGACACGGACAACCCAGACGAGAGCGTGTTCTGCCAGGTTCAGTCCCTGTTCGGCCACCTGATGGAGAGCAAGCTGCAGTACTATGTCCCTGAGAACTTCTGGAAGGTGGGCATCTGACATATTTTAGCCTGTGACTGCTCAAAGTCTGCAGCCTTTCTGTTCAAGGGAAACGTAGCCCAATGCTGTGTGAATCTGAGTAAAGTGTTGATTGGAGGGCCTCACTGCGCTTTGTATGGGAGGAGACGGCAACTCCTGGACAGTCCTCCACAGAGCACATTGCATCATCTGGGCTCATGTCTGGTGTAGTTTGCCTGAGCGGTGTGTAACTGGTGGCGCCTGCTTTGTGCAGATCTTTAAGATGTGGAACAGGGAGCTGTATGTGCGTGAGCAGCAGGATGCCTACGAGTTCTTCACCAGCCTGGTGGACCAGCTGGATGAGCACCTGAAGGTATGGCCTCCTAGGCGCTCTTCACGACTCTACATCTGCAGCAGCGTATTCTGCAGGAAAAAAACGCTCCAGTCCTTTCAAGTGATTGTGTGTGTGCGCCATTATTTTTAGTGACTCTTTTTAACTGATTTCTTTTTTTGTTCTACCCCGTGTGTTTAGAAAATTGGGAGAGAGCAGATTTTCAAGAACACGTTCCAAGGCATCTTCTCCGATCAGAAGATCTGCAAGGACTGTCCACACAGGTACAGTATGCGGAAAACGTTAACTGGCTGTCAGTAGCTGTCACTGTTGGAAGCTCCTAAGGGTGACCTGGTTTCTGGGACCGCAGGTATGAACGGGAGGAGACCTTCATGGCACTGAATCTGGGTGTGACCTCCTGCCAAAGTTTAGAGATCTCCTTGGACCAGTTTGTCAGAGGAGAGGTCCTGGAAGGGAGCAATGCCTACTACTGTGAGAAGTGCAAGGAGAAGGTATCATGACTACATCCACATCCATACCCTTTACTGTTCATCACCAGTGCCATTGTTTGGTCATTCATACAAGTGTATGTGGAGGTCTTCTTGCACCATTTAGGCTGGATAACATTGACCGCAATACATTGTTTTCTTGGGTTTTTTCTCTGCTAAAATCTATCACAGAACCATGTTTGTATTTTTAATTTTCTCATTTAAAAATATGTGTTGTACCTGTTATATGTAAAATAATAAAAGTCTAATTGATGTTCATTCTTAAGGCAGTGCTACAGGTGGCAGCGCTACTCTTCATTTATTACCTCGGTGTGACCAGTGCATTGTAACTTATACACTTGCATAGACTGCCACTTCCATACTGAGTTTTATTAGATAGATTACAGAGGTGATCAGTAGTCCTCATATGGGCTCCTCTCTGTCCAAACAAGATTTAGGATTTCGTTTATAAATCTGCCGTGACCGCAAATAATGATTTGGATTATTAGATACTGGGTATGCCTATGCATGTGCCCCCAATCTCCAAACACCCAGTCTTGTTTCTTTCTTCCTGACACCAATGAATGGACATAGCTGGTCAGAGACGAAGATTAAGGGTCTACATTTTAGAAATGTCGGGAAATTGTACATTTGCACTTTCCCTTTTGTCAAAGGCTGCATTTAAATGTTTTACTTAATGGGGTCCTTGAACCATACACCTCTCCACATGTAGAATTGACTTTGAGTAACTGGTAGTTTACAAGCTAGCACTTGGTTTAATCTCTGCTGTGCTAGCTGGAGCACTTGTTTAAAATACCAAACCAAAATAACAGGCCACCCAGAATTATAGTGAGTCCCCTGACTAGCCAATGATAGCTTAGCTCTTCATGTTTTTGTTTTGTAATGATAAATAATGAGAAAAGCATTCCTGAGTATTGGCAAGTCTGCACTGCTATGCTATTTCAAAATGTTTCTCAGAGGTAGCTGAGATTTTTAGCTTTAGAAGTGTGTGAGGCCCTTTGGGACTTGCATAGAGCCCCACCCCTTACTAATCTCTTCTCCTGCTCCAGAGGACTACAGTGAAGCGCACCTGTATTAAGTCCCTCCCCAGCGTGCTTGTCATCCACCTCATGCGCTTTGGCTTTGACTGGGAGAGCGGACGCTCGATCAAGTACGACGAGCAGATCAGGGTAAGACCACGCACAGCGTAGATCATATCTCAACCAGATGGAGTGGGGGAACTGTGTTGGGGCAGTCACTGGGAGACTTTCAGCTGTACCGCATCATTTCTGGCCTTTGTGCACTTTTTCTCTGGTGCCCTTATACCCTAATTGTGATAAAATTGGTGTCCTCATTTATTGGGAATGTATCCTTCTGATTTATAGATATTGCCTGCTCAACATCTGTGTTTTTGTGTTTTTAAGACCTAAATAAATGGACCTATGAATGTGGTTGGTTTTACTTTCTTATGGAACCAGTGACACATTGATGGATAGGGGTACTCGCTGTTCCCTCTCATATTAGTTCCCATGGGTATTGAACATGGAGCCCTACACAGTCTCGGGCATGGCGCGCCAGGACTCCAGCTCTGACCACGGGGAGAACGGGCGGGGCGGAGAGCCAGGTTCTGGAGGGTCACCCAGGAAGAAAGTGACCATCTCTGAGAACTATGAGCTGGTGGGCGTGGTGGTGCACAGTGGCCAGGCCCACGCCGGACATTACTACTCTTTCATCAAGGACCGCCGGTGAGTCTCATTGTATGCAGGTGTTTGGAAAGCGTTAGCGATGTGACCACACTGATATGTTTCTCTTCCCCTGCCAGTGGAAGTGCCCGGGGCCGATGGTACAAATTCAATGACAACATGGTGGAAGAGTTTGACATGAATGATGAGACGCTGGAATATGAGTGCTTCGGAGGAGAATACCGACCCAAAGTTTATGACCAGTGTAAGTTGGTCACCCGATTCACCCTAGAATGCAACTCCTTCCCATCTTTTCTTCATGTTATGCTAGAAGGGTTTGACCCATGAGTTGCCTGCACTGGCTGATACTTGATTAGTAGGCTTTTGTCATGGATATTTATAGGCTGGGGCTGCCCAACCATGTTATTGGAGATCTACTGGCCTGTACATTTTCATTCCAACCCTAACAAAGCACACCTCATTCAAATTAATAGAATCAGTTGTGCCAAATTAGGGTTGAAATGAAAACCTACAGGATGGTATATCGCTCGGAACAGGGTCGGGCAGCCCTGTTGTTGACTCAGCCGAATATCTCTGCTGCTGTGTCCTTCAGCCAATCCCTACCCGGATGTGCGCAGGCGTTACTGGAACGCTTACATGCTCTTCTACCAGCGAATCTCCGACCAGAACTCTCCTGTTCTGCCCAAGAAGAGCCGTGTGAGCGTGATGAGGCAGGAGGCCGAGGACCTGTCTTTGTGAGTGCCGCATGCTTCACGGTCACTACAGCAAAAGGCCTTTCCTGGCATCCCAGACTTACAGCTCCTCCCCTTCCTCAGGTCTGCGCCCTCATCCCCCGAAATCTCCCCCCAGTCCTCCCCACGGCCCCCGAGGGCCAACAACGACCGCCTGTCTCTGCTCACCCGTCTGGTGAGGAAGGGAGAGAAGAAGGGGCTGTTTGTAGAGAAAATGCCGGTCAGGATCTACCAGGTACCAGCGTTTGAGTGACTAAACCTAATTTATCCCTGTCTCAGGGTGCACAGTGATGTCTGATGGAATGCTTATGTCTTTAAAGGTCTCATGAGTCACAGATGTCTAATGAGGCCACTTATCTCAACAGATGGTGAGAGATGAGAATCTGAAGTTCATGAAGAACAGGGATGTGTATAACAGCGACTACTTCAGCTTCACCCTCTCGCTGGCCTCTGTCAATGCTGTACGTAACGACCGCTTCTTTCCTGGGGGGGAAGGAGTAGGGCTTGAGTCCACCTCCACCATCCAATTGCTTTGGAGATCACAGCGTTTTAATTTTTCATTTCTCTCCGTCTGTCTGCAGACTAAGCTCAAGCACCCTTCTTACCAGGCCATGGCCAAGGTCAGTTTGCAGCTGGCTGTCCAGTTCCTCTTCCACACTTATCTGCACACCAAGAAGAAGCTCAGGTATGGACAGCACTGGCAGTGACAGATTCTCTGGGGACATGTGTTGGGTGATGCAGCGATTATGACATGGGAATGTGATATGATGACACAGGGATGGTACTGTTTGATATTTTAGTGACATCATTTGAAAGAACTGTTACTAGTGAAGCAACAGTGTTGCTGGTGAGTTTGTAATCATGCATTGTTTCTCTCTGACCTGCAGGGTGGACACAGACGAGTGGATCACCACTGTGGAGGTCCTTCTGTCCAAGAGCAGCGAGGCCTGCCAGTGGATGGTGCAGTATTTGGTCAGCTCTGAGGGACGGGAGATCATCAAGTGAGTGCCCCCTAGAACCCACATTCCCTTTCCATTACTTCTAATGCGTTTAGTGAGTGTTGTTGACTGCAAACTGATAATCATTCAGTGAACTCATTTAACCATTTATGGTTTAATCATTATAGTTTCAATTAGAACACAATGGAATTTTCAGAGCTCCTGATAGTTTTGTGTCACAGGTTTTTTTAGATGTGTGCTTCAGGGCGACTTCCTAGCCTGCTTTGGCCCCTTGCCTGTGCAGCTGATTGTTGATCCCCACTTGTTTCCCAGGCTCACAGCCCAACATACTTAAACTGCACTCCAAGTCAGGCCCGTTTGGGGAAATGTCTTGCACCTGCACAGAGGTGTGGCAGCTCTTCGTGTTTGGATTCGCTGCAGAACTTGGAAGTAGTCTTGAGCTTAGAAATGTAAATATTTAGAACCGGCAGGCGCAGTCGGGAAGCACGTTGATCGAAAGGAGTGGCCGTGGAGGAGGCTGCCGTTTCATTGGCTGTCAGCATCGAAAGTTTTAGCAGCCCTGCTATCACGCCATTTCCCTCTAAAGGCCAAGGAATTTGTAAAGCTATTGGCATGTCAAGGCTGCGTTGAGACGGCCCATCACACCACACCTGTGTCTGACTACTTTCAGACAAGCAGAATGTTAGATCAGCTCTCACCGTCTAAGTGAGCTATGAAATGCTTCCTGTTAAACAAGTAATTGTACTATTTTTTTGTCCATGTGAGGTGGTTCTTCCTCCAGTAATATTTCCACTCACACCAGACCAGAAATATGTTTAAACTGCTTGCATAGCTGCCTTCTGTACAGTACTGGATTGAGCACCCCCAGGTGTCTCATCACAAATTGTCTAGCGCCTTTGTCATAATTCATGGGAAATAATTGTACTGTTATGTAGCTGGTTGTATCCTTGTGACTAACGTAATGAGGAGCATGGGGGAGAGGAGAGAATGACGCTGGTCTTCATCTCCCCTTGGCACCTGGTAGGATCTGTCTCCTGGAGTGTAGCGTGCGGGAGGTGCGAGTGGTGGTGGCCACCATCCTGGAGAAGACTCTGGAGAGTGCCTTAACCTTCCAGGACCAGGGTGTGGATTCCCTGCTGGACGTCCTGCTGTCTCTGCTGGACAAGGACGTCCCAGAGAACTGCAAGAACTGCTCGCAGTACTTCTCCCTCTTCAGCAGCTTTGTACAGAGGGTGAGACCTGGAGAACCCAAGCCGTAACTGCTCCCGGACTCGTCAGAAAATGTCTTCGCTGAAACAGTGTGGAACAGTGCTGCCCAGCCCTGTTCCTAGAGGTCTACCGTTCCTGGAGGTTTTTGCTCTAATCCTAACAAAGCACATCTCATTGAGCTGCTAATTAGTGAAATCAGATGTGCCAAATTAGGGTTTAAATGAATATTTTCAGGACTGTAGATTTCCAGGGAGAAGGTTGGACAGCTCTAGTGCCATATTTCTCTGAAATCCTATCTTACCTGTACAGTAACCATGGTACTTTCAGTTGGGACTGGATTTATGGAAATAGCCATTACAGAGTAAAAGTAAATTTTTCCATCTTAACCACAGACAGGAAACCTATATAGATGCATAGATGCATCCTAAATCCCAATTAAAGTGTCATAACTTTAGGATAACCCTGTTGGTGTACTAACTTCAATGTTAGCCCTTGGAACTAGATAACATTCACTAACACTAGCTAGCTGGATAACTGCTGTAATGGCTGATCCTTCATTACTTTCTGAGAACAAGGAAAATGTTAACGGGCGGCATTTAATTGTGGAAAGGCTTATGACAGACTCAAACAACGTGTTGCCGTTTAGTAATTTGTCTGGATTGAATTTTAAATAAGTTAGTTAAAATAGTGCCGATGCCTGAACCAATAACCTTCTTTGAAATACGAGCAAATTACAACCCTAAAGAATGTATTTTTATCGCAAATTGAACAATTTGTTTTAATTACCCGTTTAAATTATACTTTATACTTATTTATGAGTATAAAGTTTCTAACTTGCTGATTCTCTTTGCCATTTTGACCGATTTACCTAACCGATCAGCTGTGTGCAAGATTTAAATATAGCATCGTTTGTCCGGCAACAACAGACATGAAAGTTTTGATAATCGATTGAGTTTAAGATTTCCGAACCTGAGATGAGAAGCTGGAATGAAGTAAGATGAACAGATGCCTAAAATTAAGATTTGCTTCTGTAGAATTTGTGAGATTTTCTTAGATTTCAGAGCTAATTTGTTGACTTAAATGGGCAGTTCACCCAAAAACGAAATCAAAGTATGTTTCCTTTTACACAGAGTACTATCTATTCTTTCGAAAACAGCTGGCTATCCGCTGATCAAAAAAATTGTCACTTGCCCCAGAATGCTGTTGTGCTTCAGCAATTACTTCTGCTCGCGAGAACACAGTTGATTTCAGGCAACTGAAGAAATGGATCTGAATGTAAGATAGGATGTTTCTGTAATGCGGCCCCTGGTGTAAAATGCTTAATTTTCCTCCCTCCTATTTAACACTGCAGAAGGCAACATCTTTACACCAAACCATGTTCCTGTAGTCAGTTGACAGGAGGATATTAAGAGAGTGCTTGAGTGGGTGAGATTGAGAGACACGATGGTTGTTCAGGAAAGCTGACCATGGTTGTAATGGTGCTGACCTCTGCTGTGTCCTATGCCTCAGGGCTCTGGACCCTGTCAGCTGCTTCTGAAACATGCCGCCTACCGCAGGATGCTCATCTTCCTCCTGGGAGCCAACCGGCAGAACAACCAGGTAAAGGCATGGGCCCACCGGGCCACCGTCCTGTGTCATTCGCATCTCTCCTGTCCCCCCAACTGAGCTGGTCCCTCTGTCTGCCCACAGAACCGGCGGTGGAGCCCTGCCCAGGCACGGGAGTTCCTTCATCTCCACAACACTCTGGCCCTGGTGGTGCTTCACTCAGACCTCTCTGCACACAGGACTGTCGGTCTGTACACTGTCTGCCTTTCATTTCACTCAGCCGCTCCAATGTGCCAAGGTGCATGTGGACCTTCAGAAACATACTGAATACTAGCCGAAAGCGATTGGGTCCTCTCAGTCCTTTCAGTTGATACACCTGCAGGACTCATTGAACTTGAGTGCAAATTGAAGATGAAATTGACTTGGCTGACCCTCATAGGGTCTGGCATTCCACCACAAATGTGTATAGATCACTTTCAAACATCATATTTATACTTTTGTATGATTCCTGTACTCCAAGAGCACCTGTGATTATTGTGGACTACCTGTAACGCTTTTCCCACATGTCTTTCTTTAGAAAGGTGTTTGTTCTTGGCAGAACCTTGCAGATGGCAGCTAAGAATAATCACTATTCTTTCGTGACTTTCAAAAATCACAACTTGAAGGATAGCACAGAAAATAAAATAAAATATGAACAGGAAACAAAATGGAATGCACTTAATCATGCACACTGTGAAGGAAAACAACATTTTAATTTATATTTTTGGTCTGAAATTAATGTATGCCTGCTATTTAATTGAAAGGAAACTGAATATTGTTATTGGTCTCTGAGGTTACACTGAAATTCAACTTCAGTTTTTATTGAGGGCAATGTTCCCACAAGTGCCTGTTGCATTGAAGGTCAGAATGTATTTTCTTTTGTCAGTCTGCTTACACCTTTAAAGAGAAGTCTGGAAGCTTGTGTAGCATTGCGGTTATGATTGTGATGTCGGGAACACTGCTATCCTGTTGAGAAGTACCATTGACGTGACACGGCTGCTGAAATGCGTTGGGTCATTTCTCAGCTCCAGGGTCTTACAAGCACAGCTCACCCGGGAGCATCCCCGCCTCTAGCCCCCTCCTCCCTCTACACGCTGACATCGAAACCTCGCTCTTCAAACTGGAGGGCCAGCCCTACCTGCTGGAGGTAACGGTTCACCCGAGCCCAGTGTTTACCCAGCAGCTCTTGTTGTGTGACAGTTCTGTCCTTGTGTTTATCTGCCCTGCTGTAAACATGGGGGGGGCCTTATTCTCGGTTTCTCTGCACGTGTGTGTGTGTGTGTGTGTGTGTGTGTGTGTGTGTGTGTGTGTGTGTGTGTGTGTGTGTGTGTGTGTGTGTGTGTGTGTGTCTGTGTCTGTGTCTGTGTCTGTGTCTGTGTCTGTGTCTGTGTGTCTGTGTCTGTGTGTCTGGCAGGTGATGTTTGCCATGCGGGAGCTGTCTGGGCCTCTCTCCTTCCTGATGGAGATGATCACCTACTGCTCCCTGTGCAATGAGCCCTTCTCTCTCGGCGTGCTGCAGCTCCTCAAGGTATCACCGCAGGGAGGGAGTGAGGGGGCTGCCCTCATGTGGCCTGTATCTGTCCCATAGCTCTGTAACTCTGCTGTGTTCCATACTATACGCTCCTTAGCCAGTCATAGTCATCAGTTTGATTTAAGTCCTGTCACTTCTCTAAGCAGAGGAAGGTACTGTGCTGGAAGCAAAAAGGAAATTCCTGTGTGTTAAACAAGTTCAAGTGTAAGCTTAAATTCTGCTCCTGCCAATACTCACATTTGTTCTATTAGGTGGTACTGCTTTATCCATTATTGTATTTTTAGATTACATTACACATGACATTACATGTCATTTGGCTGACGCTTTTATCCAAAGCAATCACGCCTTGGACAGCTTGCTGTTTTTCACTTGAGGAAACTCAGGGTCATATTCTCCAGCCTCCCTGGTAATTATGAGTTTGTCGTTTGTCCTGTTTTTAGAATCACCTGGAGACTGCCCCTCCTCACGAGCTGAAGAACGTCTTCCAGATGCTGCTGGAGATCCTGGTGAGTGAGCTGAACGCAGTGTCACTCCGGTTTAAGTGTCTGTGTGAATGCCCCACTGTTGCACTAGAAGATTCTGCAGGTTTAAGTTGCGTATAAGCACCAGGGAGCACTGCAGGCTTACTGTAAGTACAGAGAACACTAAATCTGTGTGTTCCATTTGTAGGCTCTCAGGCTTAATGTATTCACTGCTGACTGCAGATTTACTGAGTGTGCCATTAATCATGTGTACTTTCATGACCGCTTCTTAGTAAATGTTTGACTCATCTAAGCACCATTTCAAAACTGAAAATTACTTCCTGTCGTTTTTCAAACTGGCAGCTTCCCATGACCAGAGGGCCTGGGTGCAGGCTTTCTTAGATGGCCACACATTTGCTACTCTCTTGAAAGGCTTCTCATTTGTCATAGCTGTACTAATATGTGATTTTATTCCACAGATGGTAGAAGACCCTATACAGTCGCTGAGACTGAAGTTTGCGTTTGAGTCAGAGAAGGGGCTGCTTGGTAGGTATCCTTCAGGTTTGTGATGCGAGTGCAGTTGATGCGGTTGTGGTGTAGTTGCCTGTGGGGGCCCTTTAATGCAAAGCCAGTAGTAGTGTTGTGGCTCACTGAGACAGGTGTGTAATTGTGTGCCCTCCCCTGCAGCTCTGATGCACCAAAGCAACAACGTGGACAGCAGCCGCTGCTATCAGTGTGTCAAGTTCCTGGTCACTCTGGCGCAGAAGTGAGTCACCCCTCCTCATTCTGTTCCAGGCTTCCTACTGAGGTCACTGGCATGTTGTGCTCTCCACACATTGCCTGAGGCTAATTGTGATTGGTGCTTTTGAACAGGTGTGCCCCTGCCAAGGAGTACTTCAAGGAGCTCTCCAGCCACTGGAGCTGGGCTGTGCAGTGGCTGCAGAAGAAGGTAAGCCGCTCTTAGCCCTCGGCCTCAGGACCAGGGTGTACTCCCTCTTTGAGCTTGATTGAGCTGAATGTGCTGAGGCTGATTCTGCCTTGCAGATGTCGGAACACTACTGGACTCCCCAGAGCAACGTTTCAAACGAGACGTCCACCGCCAAAACCTTCCAGCGCACAATTTCGGCACAGGTGAGGAACTCTGGCTGCATCCGGTGTCATGGACCCGAGGCTGCTCTGTGGCAATTAGAGCATCGATATGTAGGATAAGTACGTGTGGAGTGTGCTTCTGGATGCCAATTTTATATGGTTTCTCTCAGACCTCTGCACACAGGAAATATTTTCAATGGTGCGGGTTAACCGTTGCAGACGTTTGTTAAATCTGTCCTATTGAAGTGGGATACATTTTCTTGTCATGCATACATTCTTTATGAGTACCTGTGCACAGAATAAGGTTCTGTTATTTGTCTCACATATCCTATAATACGGCGTTATGTGCAATGGGGGGGCCGAGAGTATGCAGGTTTTCATTCCAACCTGCTAATTTCGCTAATTAACACACCTGCAACACCCCAGAGAGGAGGGTACTAATTGCTGAAATCACCTGGTGTTGTGAGTGGTTGGTATTAAAACCTACATACTCTTTGTTCCTCAAGGCACATAATTGGGCACCCCTGCTATGACTAGATGAGTCAGATTTTCCCCCTCTACTATTAGTCAATACAGGATGTGTGGTAAATGGAGATTGAATCATGTACTCTGTATGCTAATGGGTATATGCGTGTCTAAGTTTTGATAGTGTACCTTTGGCCCACAGGACACGCTAGCTTATGCTACTGCCCTCCTGAATGAAAAGGAACAGTCAGGAAGCAGCAATGGTTCAGATGGAAGTCCTGCCAATGAGAACTCTGACCGCAGCCTGAGACAGGTACATGTATGCCCACCATTCAGCAGGGTGTAGTGCGGTTTCTAATTTACATTAGAGTCCAGCTCCACATTGTACATTGGTCATTCTCCGGTTGGCTGTCCTGTTCCAGGTCTCTGAGTAGCGGGTGTTGTGAAGAAAACACTCACCCTGTCCCTCTCTCTGTTCTCTCAGGGCTCAGAGTCTCCCATGATGCTGGGTGATTCTAAGAGCGATCTGGAAGACGTGGACTCCTAAGTCTCATCGGCAAGATGGGAGTTTTCCGCATAAAAAAAAAAAAAAAAAGGACCTTGAAATCTTCTCCAGTGGAGACGGGGCTGTGGCTTTACACAGCCAATCAGAAGACTCTGACTGATAACTGACCTCCATGGGGACAGGAAAGGAGGACGTGGAAGCGATGCAACAAACGGAAGCGTCTCCCCACCACCCTAATAAAACCACAGACTTCCGTAAACATACACTCTTCCACTCTTCATCAGCAGGGGCCCGGCTTCTGCACTCACCTTCACATTCATAGTTTGACCTTTACTAAGGGGCTTTATAGAAGTTTTTTAAAAAAAGGTTCATGTGTGAATACCTTCCAAGCAAAACCGATGGAAGTCAAATCAATTTTTTTTAAAGTACCATACAGTGCTGCAAAACAAGTAAGGTGTTGAGTGGGTTCATTTTAAAGTTGATTTTCTTCATTTTTGCCAATGTAATTAAATAGATACTATTCATAATGTAAAATTGTGTTCCATAAATGTAATTTCAAATGTAAGATAATATTTTAAAGTACCCTCTGCTTTTCTGAGTTTCTGTATCTGTGTGCTTTAGTTCCCTCTAGCAGGAACTTGTCAGAAGTTTGAAAAGTTAATTACTCATAAGCTTTTTTTTTTTTGTTGAGGATATTTTTAAATGCACTTTAAGGTCACATTCAGTTCTCTATTTTTTGAACGCAACATCTGACAAGTCCCTTTCTAGAGCTAATTAAAAGCTCATGTGTGCAGGCATTTTTTGTTTTAGTTTTAACTGTAAAGTCACAGTGGCAGATTTTCTATGGGATTTACTGAGCAGAGGCCTCTGAAGAGAACTGCTTTAGCTGGGTTTTGTAGATTCAATGAGGAGGCTGCTTGCTTCAGGTCAGAACCCCAGGCCACTTTGTTCCCATAGAGCTGTGTGAACCTCTGAATCCACGCAGCCAGGGCTGAGTCTGATGGAGCGCTGAACATGCTGTCAGAATGGCGTGCGGGTCTGGTCTCCTAGGAAACCGTGCCCGCAGAAGGCAGGATGAAGGCTGTAGGCCGAGTGGAGGCACGACTTTGAGAACGGAGACGCGATGGAGAGAGAGCAGCAGTCTCCACTCCTCCACCCCTCCTCCTACCCGTGACCCGTACCAACGCTTTCACCAACGCTTCTGAACAACGAGCAGCGAGACGTTTGTCTGCTGGATTTAATTCCTTTTTTCTTTTTTTTCCCTTTTTTTTTTTATCATATGGGGTTTATTTGCACGTTCCTGCTTCTGTATCCTTACCACCCTGTGATTTGATCGACCTGCCCGATGCTGTTAGATTTCTCCGCTCCTTCTGAGAGCTGCTTTAGAGGCCTCGCCCAGCTTTGGGTTCTGCAATCTCACGTGCCATTGGCTGATGGAGAGGAACTCCACACAACAGTTGCAGGCAGAGAGCACATTCATCTGAGAGGTAATACTTGGGTCCCAACTAACTAAAGGGTTTTTTTGTTTTTGTTTTGTTTTTTTGTTTTTTGTGAATCACAAACATAAGACACAGTATGTATGTTTTAGTCTAGTGTGGCAAATGAAGACACAAATCATGTTCGGCTGAGAATCCCACACACAACTTTCAAAGGTCAGCAGCTTTCGTTATTCTTGAAGCCTGGATCTGAGACGACGCCAGGGTTTTGCCAAATCGCGGTGTGATAGTGAATCTGGGTGCGGCAGAGTACTTACAGGTGTGTTAAGGTTTCTAAGCAGCGTGTTCGTGCAGGCGATCTTGATACCGGCTGTCCTTGGTCTTCTGCCCTGTGAAAGTGACCTACTCCTTCCTGTAGGAGGTCAAACTCGCAGCTTTCATATTTCACCTGAAAATCCTCCTGTTAGCAGAGAAGTGTACATTGCTAGCAGCCATGTGAAATGAGCTAGTAGGAGATATACTAAAGGTCAGACGATGCTACAGCCCGTTTGGCTTAAATAAGGGTTATTTCAGCTGTTTTATTTGCCTTTGCCGCCCTTTGTTTATTTTCTCTTTTGCCTTATCACTCATCTGTGCATAGGAGAGGATGAACGCATCGTCCCACCTGCTACCTGTGAAAGGAGCCTTTAAGTGCCTTTACAGAATCCTCCAGACTGTTCCAGTGCACCACTCCTGAGACTAGGAACACAGATGTACAGTAGATCAGTCCAGTACACCACCACCCTCACTTTGCGGGCTAAACACAGGCAGAATGACAAGCTCTGCGCAGGACGATGACTGGCGCTCTTAGAGAAGGGGCTACGTGCACCTGCACCTGGGGCAGGAGCAACGAGCAAATGCACTGCAATTACAAATGGCCCTTTCCCGAAATGTTGTATGCCGCTTGCTTTTATATTTTTCTTGTTTTCTGTTCCTCATGCTGTTTTGGCAGGGTATGATATGGGAAAGTGCTGCTTAACCTCCAGCTTAGATGCCTGGGTATACAGCTTTAACACTTCAATGTTTACAGTGTGTGGACCTACCTAGCAGTTACACTACTTGGAATGTTACTTTGGAATGAAATTCTGAGGAGATGGATTTGATTCCATGGCACCCTTACTGTTTGCGCTTCTTAGTAAGTGATTCTTGGCCACTTTTTCACTGTTTTTTGGAGAGGACAAGGGCTTTGCAAATGGGTTCATTTTTAAGAAAACCGAATCTTCTAGATGATCTGTGTGTAGTGCACCTCGCTGTGAAACTTTTCCTCTTTTACTCCCTGCAGCCGAATGTGGTTTTCACAGACTTTGCTTTTTATGTGAGTGCGTGCGGTCGTCTGTTGTGGCGTACTGGTGATCCACACATTGGATTGAGATGCGCAGGCCTTTCCGCATTTGTGCGTCTCAACTCGGAATGCAAAAGTTGGCCTGGTTTCACTGTGTGAAAGGACAGGCCTTTCGCTCCGATGGAGAGAGCATCAACGGGGTTAGGAACCCAGGGAGGCAATTAGGTGGGAATCCATGAGATTTCTCTTGATATGCAATTAAGTCTCAGTTTCTTCCACTGAGTTGGAAGGGCTTTTACTTGTAAACCTCTCTGTTCTGTCAGGAGAACTCCTCCAGGCTGCATTGTAGGACCGTTGAGGAGCAGTGGGAGGTGTGGAGGAGATCACCAGTTCAGTGCCTTCACGAGAGGCATGATTGTGTTGTCGTTTTTGCTCCCCTACCCCCGCCCACCCACCCCCACCCCGTGTTCTCTGAAGGACATTTGTGACGAGGTCAGAGCGTGATGTGAATACTTTATACTGTGATGGCAGAGCCTCCTCTCAGAACTTTGTCAAGTTGCCAAGGACAACTCGTTCACTCTTCAACAAGACAATGATTAAAGAAATGTCAAAAAGTCTAAATTTGTGGTTTAAGTCGAACTACCAGGGTTTAATAATAAAAAAAGAATCTTCTGGTATTTTCCCAGTCTGGCACCAGTAGTATATTTCAAAAGGTTCCAATCAGTCCTTTGTTTTTAAATAGGGGTGATGGGGTGGGATATAAACATTAAATACGGGTTTTTATTCAGTAAATGTCATTTTGCTTTGAGCATTCATTTTGCTGAAGTATGAAGTGTCGGAATTCTGTAATGCATGTTAAAACGGAGTGTTAATTTGTACATCAGAGTTTGATTATGGGAATATTTGATAAAAAAAAATAAACTGGAATGCACAACCTTTTACAAATATCGTGTTGTGACGTCTACACAAGATTTTCAGGGTTATCGGAGCGCTCGCGATGACAAAAACATTGCGAAGAATGCATTATTTGAAAGGGATTTATTGTAAAAATGCAAACCAATGAATACAAATATATACAATTGCATACAAAAACTTTGGTTCATATTATGTTTTAATGCAGTGTTACCTGCATGCATAAATGATTACAGTAAGCTCAGTGGAAAAGGTAGTGAGCCCTGTATATATCTATATATGGCAATTGTTGGTTTATCAAAGAAATGCAGAGAATCCTTTATTTTTTCAAAATCAAGTTTAAAGCCTCATATTCAAAATCTATGTGAATCAATTTATTCAGAAGCCGGAGTGGACTTCTTCCTAGTGGTTTCGCCATTCGAATGAAATCTTCAGCTCCTGTAATTTGGACGCTTAACACTGGAATTTTCTGGAAAAAAATAGGATTACTATCACTGAATTAATTGCTTCACTTAATTTACGAAGACAACAGGAAAACTTTAAATGATAACGGCTGAGCAAAATGGTTGCAGTATTTATAAAGTTATGAGGCTGTGGGAAAGTCGGATTGTATGGCCAATTCACCAAACGGCCACTACAATTCTTTGTTGTCAATTGGACATTTTGTCACCTGGTGCTTTCAGAACCACTGTAACTGTGATGTGAACAGTGTATAATTCTGTTCTAAAATCATTACTCAAATGGAATGCGTAACAGGAAGCTGCCTACTGCCTACATGTAATCTCTTCTTGCCTCTGTGCATCAACATTTAGCGATAGCACTTGAAAGCAGCCTGACGGTAATCTACACGTGAATGTATAAAATATGTATTATGAAGAATGAGCTTGAGTGCATTGAGAAGGCCCTGTAAAAGCAGGGCAGAAGGTCGGGGGTTCCGGCAGAGGAGATGGTGCCTCTGTCGGGCGGGGTTATTTGTGGTTGCTCTCGGCGTGCTTCTGTGCTTGGCCGCTGCGGCAGCAGATTGCGAAGGCCTCGGCCCCCTTGCCCCCTCCGGAGCTCCTGACCACACAGGTGTTCCCCCTGGCGTAGGCCCCGTGGGTGAGGGACCCGCGTGACACGGTGCTGCAGCCCGTCAGAGTCCAGCTCTCCTCACAGGACACTTCCACCTGAGACCCGCCAGACAACATCACAGCACATTTTATTCATCCGTAGTGACGTACAAAACATACAAACAACCGAACGCGTCAGACAAGCCATAACTCCGTCCTGTCCTTTCACTTCAATCTCAAAAAACCTCCTGATCAGGACAGATGGATGTGCTGCCCATATAAGACTATCATACCTATGTAAAACAGAATTGGCTTTTATGTGGAAGCGGGAAGTAAATAATCTGTTGCAATATTAAGTATTCAACCCGTCTCTGCTGGAAAGGCGCTGTAATGTGTAGATGTAGTTTGTGTGCGCATGTTTTTGATGAAATGGCGATGTCTTTGCGGAGCGTGGCTGGGCCCTGGGTGCAGTCTCAGCTGTGTGACGGGCGGATGCAGCGGTGGCCAGCGTACCAGTTCGTTGAAGCCGGGTGGCGCGTGTTCCTTCAGGCGGCACTGCAGGCTCGGAGCCCGGCAACAGGAGGCGTGCGGTTTGGCGCCCTCCCCACTGGAGCACGCGTTCTTGTCGCCATGGAGAGGCCGCGTGGAGTCGGCCGTACCCCCGCCGACCGAGTGAGAGCTGCAGCCTGCGGGGGGTCAGAGTGCGTCAGAGGTGTTTCTGTGCGTGCCAACACTTCTGAAGAACATTCACTGTTACCATAGGGTGCCTGTGACTTGACCCCTTTACTTTTTTCACGTTATTGAGTTGTAAATGTAATTTTTAATTGATACAATTGCCGTGTTTGCCCATCAATCTAGGCTCAATAACCCATAATGACAGTGAAATGTATTAAAATGTATTAAAAATCAAAAACTGAAATCTCATTTATGGGTATTCAGACCCAGTATTCAGTACTTTGTAGAAGCCCCTTTGGCAGCGAGTCTGAAGTTGCATGCACTCTGGAGCAGGCTTTCTTAAAGGACACCTCTGTATTTGCTGCATTCATCCTTCCCTCAGTTCTGACCAGTCTCCCTGTCCCTGGAGAAGCACCCCTATAGCATGATGCTACCACCACCATGCTTCACCGTAGGGACGGTATTGGGCAGGTGATGAGCAGTGCCTGGTGTTTGCCAGACGTAGTGTCGGAGTTCTGCCCAAAGAGTTACATTTTTGTCTCATCAGACTAGAGAATCTGGTCGGCCACCTACAAATTTCTTCCTTTTCACAATGATTGAGGCCACTGAGCTCCTGGGAACACTTAAAGCTTTATACCCTTGCCCTCATCTATGCCCCACCACAGATTTATCATAGAGGACTACAGAGTTCCTTGGACTTCATGGCTTGGTTTTTCCTCTTGACATGCAGTGTGAATTGTAGGACCTCACATACACCGGTGTGTGCCTTTCTAAACCATCTCCAATCAATTCAGGTTCTAGACTCATCTTAAGGGTAATTAAAGCGAACCGGATGCACCTGACCACAATTTGGAGTGGCATAGCAAAGGGTCTGAATACGTATGTAAATGAGAGATTTCAGTTTTAGATTTTTAATAAATTTACCAAAATTTCTGAACACTTTGTCATTATGGGTTATTAAATGTAGATTGATTGGCAAAAATGGCAATTTTATTCATTTAAAATATAATCTACAACACAACAAAGTGTGCAAAAATGGGAATACTTTCTGAAGCTACTTTCTCTAGTCAGTGCAGTGAGTCCATCCTTTTTGACTTTGAAAAGAAGCCTTAAGTGCGAGTCGTACCTGTGAGATGGTGGTCTGGGCTGGGGCATGCCACCTCCGTGCCCTGCTGCTCAGCGGCACTGGCCTGGCACTCCGCCTTGTCCCAAACGCAGCAGCGGGCAATGGCGTGCACCCCCTGTCCGCCAGCTCCGTTATGAGCGACGCACATCTGCTGCCCCTCTCGCTCCTGCCAGAGAGAAGCCAGGCAAGGCACATGGGTGAGGTGTAAATCACAACGTGGGAGAGTTACATACAGTAATACGTTGTGGGTTCACGAGTCATGTCTCCGACTCACGGTGATGGTTTCTCCTGCACGGACTCCGTTAGGGGAAAAGCTGGAGCAGCTGAACATCTTTTCTCCAGGTCGGCAGTGGGCCCCCGCCGTGTCCGCAGGTGAGGTGCCAGACTTCCCAGACCACACCGACCTACACAGCAGCTCCTCCTCTGGGACAAAAAATTAACACAGATCTCATTTGTCTCTGTCCATATTGGTTTTTTTTTCCATGCATTTCATTCATCTAGTGATGTACGCCTGTCACATCTGACCTTCAGACGTGGAGGTGGGTAGTGCAGCCACCATGTTGGGTGTGGTCACACGATGCTCCTCGGGGAAGGCACTGAGGTCCATGGCGTGCTTCACAGAGTGTCGCAGTAGCCTCTGCAGAACCTCGGTGGATGTGAGGTTGGAGTTAGAGCTGAGAAACACTGCAGCAATCCCTGAGAGAAAACCGAAAACAGGAAACTGCCTTGAACTGTCAAAGGCACATGTACTATATCTCGCACTGTTCAAAAACCTCAAGCAGGACACAAGTCAGCAAGACGGTGGCAACTTTGAGTCACAGTGATGTCACATTCTTCATCTTTTAGGTGACTGTTCAGTCTATTCGAGCTGCATCTGGACATCCGTTGCCATCTTACCGGCCACATGAGCAGCTGCTTGTGACGTGCCGCTGTTGGCCGTGAAACAGGTGGGACAGTCACTGGAGGCGCTGATGATGTTATCTCCAGGGGCAAAGAGGTCAACACAGCGGCCAAAGTTAGTCCCAGTTGTTTCCAAGTTCACCGGCTGGTCTGCAAAGTTTGTGGCTCCCACAGTTATCACCTGACAGAGAATATCAGTTTTCAATAACTGCATCCTGAAGACCAGGGGTGCCCAACCATGTCCCATGGAGGGCCGAGAGTATGCAGATTTTCATTCTAACCAATCACTACACCAGGCGATTTAGCCAATTAACACACCTTCAACCAGAGAGGAGGGAACTAATTCATGAAATCTGGTGTAGTGATTGGTTTGAATGAAAAACTGCATACTCATGCCACATGATTGAGGCCAACCCTGCTCTAGCTGCTCTCTGTAGAGAGTAGACTGATTGGAACAGGCTGGATAACATTCAGCCTGTGTAGTTCTCCGCTGCAGAAGTTACCTGTGGTTCAGAGGCGGGCGAGTAGAGGCAGGCGTCTTCGCGGTAATTTCCTGCAGCAGCGATGACCACCACGCCGCTGCGCACCATCTCTCGGCAGGCGGTGTTCAGGGTGCGACTGAACCCGCTCACGAAGGGCAGCAGCACAATCAGGGGACTGTAGGGCTGGGCCAGCAGGCTTGCGTGGATGTACTCCAGGCCTGCGAGGCAGTGTGAACATCGGTCGGATCGGTCACCAAGGAAACGACAGAAGTTACCTCAAGAATGGGATATGAGAGACGCCGACTGGCCGGTCTCGCTCGACCTACCCGCAAGCGCCCCTGACACGGTCCCCTTCCCCTGACAGTTCAGCACACGGACGCTGTTCACAACGGCCTCCCTGGCCACGCCCGAATCCCTCCCGTTAACAACCCCGGCTGTATGGGTGCCGTGACTGTCGCACGTGCTGGCCTGAGGGAGGGAGGGAGGGAGGGTGAGGGAGGGATTTGTTGAATTTGTCATTACAGCTTGTCCTGTCTCCACATGAATATCATTGCCTGTCTGCTTAACCACTGTCATATTAAAAAAAGCAGCTTACATGGGTTTGAAAGTGGTAAAAAGCAATAAGCAATGGGATACTGTAGATACTGTAAAATGTTACATACAATTTAAACTGTGGACTAGAGCCCAGTCTTCAACAAAAACAGTGGCATAATGGATAACAGATTATTTGCCTTTAATATGGTATATCTCGGTTTGTGCTTTTTATTTTTTAAATAAAATAAATTCCGGAAGCTTCATAAACTCTGGATTATAAAGATTTATTTAGTATCCCAGTATATTACTGTATACCAAGGCATATTTTGTATTTAAAGCAATCGGGCAAATGTAAAAGGAGGCCGCTAAAAACCAGAACAACTTTTGCAAACTCGTCTGCCACCCAATGGCGGTAATCTGACACTGCGCCATTTCAGGTTAATGCCCATTTTGAGCATAATGTGTGCAGTGCAGAATCCAGATTATTCAAATGCAAAATACGTCTTTACCGTAAAATGTTGTTGCATGACAAAAAAGGTAATGCCGGCACTTCTACCAGGAGAAAATATCATGAAGGAGCTCATCTCCAAAATGCATAATTTAATAATAAATGCAGTCATAATCAAAACTTCATTGTAGTGAATACTTTGTAAGCATTTTCATGCATTTGAATGCTGTTTAACTCAAATCTGTAGCTGAATTGTTTTGAACAACAACAATATCCCTTTTAATAATTGAGCTTTTCCTTATTTGTGTGACCAACCTGACGGTGGATCCAGACTCCGTCCTCCTCTGGAACGCTGTTAAAGTCTGTGACCTGGACCCGACCCTCAATCTCTCTGTGAGTACTCTCAATACTGGTGTCCAGGAGGTAGACCTCCACCTGCCCACCATTATCTGAGGGAAAACAGAACACCATGAGTCCAGGCACTGCATACCACACATGTAACCTCAGCACTGCAAGCGATCCAACACATGTCAACAGACCCCTTCAAAGTCTTCCAATTTAGGAACTAAAGGCAAATTATATAGCCTTTAACATCAGATGAAGACCACACAGCTTTGTGGACAGTGTGATGTTGGAGGGCCTCTGAGAAGCCAACTCGTTGAACTTACTTGGTGGGCTGTACTTTCCAGCAGTGTGTTTAGTCTGTACAATCCGGTCCAGATTCCAGGGAATACCCTGTGCGAAGATGGAAGAGTCTTCCTCGATGTAGTCCACGTGCGGCAACCTGACAGCCTGTGATGGAAACACCAGCGCACATTTATAAACATCATCTTAAAGGACATATCCCAAACCTTGTCTGAAACCACTTCAGAACTCAAAGATATCCATTGCAATAAACCCATAGGTTTCTCGGCCATTCATTTTTTTTAAATTATTGAATTATTGAAATGCATTCTTTTACTAGGAATGTGTGTTTGTGTGCTTGTCCATTTTAATCATGCAGGTATCAATCTTGCCTTGCTTCCCAAAAGGCACAGAGTGTAAATTGAAGCTTTTTACCAGGTGAAGGACATCGCTGCTCATCTTGACAAGAAATCCTCGGAAAGCTCCTGAGAAGGTCTTAAGGACTTCTATAAGGTATCCGCGTTTCGCCGCCTTTGCCCGGAGCCTCCGCTTCGTGCGTTCCACTTGAGACTCGTGAGTGCCTTCATGCATTATAACAATATACTGCCCCGGCATTCGCCAGGCGTCCTGTGCGTAAAACCACAGGTGGTTAGTGGTCGGAAATGTCTTGCCATTTGTTTTGCAGTATTTGTTTGTATTACATTAGAAACACATTTTATACATAGCCGCAGTAGGCCCTAAGGCCTGCATCAAAAGCTTATGGACTATGTGTAGTTATATCGAATGATACTATGAACAAGAAAATGAACAAGAAAAAGCCACGGCTGAGATCCTTGAGATGGCTACGATTTATAATCGCCTGTGCCCAATGTATTTGACTATTTCTGTAATGCTTTTAACAGCTTTTTTTATTTCCAGACATTAATCCATAACACAGAAAACACACAAAACCATAGCTTTTCATAAATTGATTCAACAGAATTATTCCTATTAGAAAAATAGTTTGTATCTAAGCAAAGGTTGTGCAAAGTCGATTCGAAATCTAAGTATGTTGAAAAACGTTATAACTGTCACACAACCCCCAGTATAGTTTTCCTATCTTAGTCATTTTCCTAAGAATAGTAATATGGGGAAAGAAAGGGAGAGGTGCGTGAGTGTTAAAACGAACTCAAAAACGATTGTCAAGATTCATCATATGCGGGCGTAAACGGACAATGGGAGGGCAATTTGCCGGCATTTTACCTTATTACACCTGAGAAAATCTGCAGATGGTTCTGTTCCAGTTTCTGGTTGTGTATCGTCTTGAAGAATCAACGACAAAATCAGATCATCATCCTCAGGGTAGTCTTCGGCCCATACGGTAAAGGGCAAAACAAGGCAAAAAAGAAAAGCAAAGCTGGAAAATTTCACTAATTGCCTCATTTTTTAAATGGTCTTATGGTGAGGGGATAGCTTTTACTGTATGACTGTAGTTAATACTAAATTATAATATGATGTAACAACAACAAAATAATAATCTACTGTTCTCTTGAATGTGAAACGCAATTACTTTTGCAACGCCTTGACAAATTTACCAAAAGCTGTTGGCTATTATAATACTATTTCTGCTTGAGTGCTACCTCTCAAGGCGGGGACTGTGACGTTTTGGGGGGTCACGCCACTCCGTTTGTATCGAACGATTCTGCATTGTTAATGAACACATGTGCACTCATTGTGAGGGAGTCAGATTTCACGTGGTCTGCAGAAATAGGATAACAGACGTTACAACAACGAAGAAAATAGGATACAGTTACGCGAGAAGCATGTTTCTTTATGTCTTAGGTGTACTTTGTATTCTTTTTATTTATTTTCCCTTCACAAGATCAGCCAATACAAAATAAGTATCCTATTGTAAATTTGATTGAGCATTTCAACAAACATTTTAGCATTCATCGATTTTTAGAAAATAACAAACATTTATCTACTGAAATTATAATTAAACATAGGCCTACCCAGTGGGACCATTCCATGTAATCAGATACCATAAAACCATGTTTTTGTTATGGTTATTAGCTCATTGTAATGAGAATAACATGATAATGCTTTTCAGAAAATGTGTGTATGCATAGGATGGGTTGCTGGGTGTTTTATGCGGGTAAAACAGTAGTTATATAAACATGCAAAAAGCATATATACAAGCTCAGTGCAGGCTGCAGTCTCTCACTGGGTAGCCAATCTCATGAAGTAAACGCATTGTCTCATAAGTCTCTTGATGTAGGCAAGAAGACTTATACATGTAAGATCCTGTATACAGTAGTAAACAATGTAATGACTTTGTATGCTGTATGTAAACTGAAATCAGTAGATCCTGAGAAAGTTGGGCACAAGTTTAATAAAATGTGTACTGTGGGCAGTTGTTGGAAATTAAAACCCACAAAGATTGATTTTGCCAGTGGTGACTGAATACTGCTCTCTGCTGTATATAAGGTGAAAATGCCAGTTGTGGCTTTGGAAAACCGAATAATAAATCACAAGCCATTATCAGAAGTGAAACCTATCAGGGTATCCAGTATTTTATTAAACATCCTTCACCAGGCAAACTCGCAGATCATTATAAAATACATTTCAGTATACACGTGTCAAATAACCACATGCAAGACTGCCTAGCACAGAACTGCCTGGAAGGCAACACGGTCATCCAGGACCAGCTAGGCTATGGATGAGTAGTCACTCATTTTGGAGCCTCAGTCCGAAGGGACAGTTGGGTCACCTACTGTGGAGTAGCACAGGGCACAAGTTAGCATGTAGATAGTGATGAAGGATAAGCACTTGGCTGGTGTGATTAGGCCTGTGGTATATTACATACTGGACAAGCTGCCATTTCAGTGTTGGAATAGCCCAAGAGAGAAGACCTGGGGAGAAAACGGCAACCAGGCTGTTTTGGAGAGGCTCTGTATAGTTAATTGGTGATCATCCAGGAGATGTCTGGAAAGCACAGCAGTTTTATTGGATGATTTCAGAGTACCCGGGGGGAGATGGAAAGAAAGGTTTGAGTACCATCTGCACCGTGATGGTGTGAGTGGCTCCAGCAGTCTGGTGTGGAGGAAAAGGGTAATGGGCAGAGGATTGAACTGCGTCACTTAGCGGAAGCAGAGGTATTGCACAGGATTAGGAAAATGGTGGAGGAAGTAAAGTAAAGTACGGGCCATAAGAGCCTGGTCAGGCCCCATGATGCCCTTAGCAGAAATGAAGTCCGCCGGTTCCCCCCGCTTGCAGCGGTCCAGGCGGATCGATGAGCATCAGTCTCTGGGTCGGTGCTGGGAATATGAGGATATTTCCTGTCCTGATCCGAGCAGCTCTCTGGGGTAATGGGTATGCAGGCCAGGGAGGCTCTGTGGCTTTATTTATAATGGTGATGGAAGTGCAAGAAAACGGATCTGAATTTGTGCAGGGATATGCCCATTGGGGGAGTGGAAACAGGGAATGCAGCAGAGAAAAAGAACAAAGCAACTAAAGGAGGCCTTTGAAGGGAAAGTGCTGTAGAGCAGATACGTTTGATCACTAATATTGATCACTGTTTGACCACTTTCACATTCTCCAAGGTCGTAAAGGCATAGTTCACGTTCTGTGGGGTTCCTTTATACATTTTCAGTTTCAGTGTACAATTGAGCCACAGTTATTGTCTGCAATGGAGGTACAGTATAGAGCATTCACATGTCTGCGTAGTGACAAATATACTTGGTGGCCCTTCTCTGAACTTAAGTGAACTCCTATTGAGTGAACTGTTCAGTGTTTGGGGGCGGATGAAGCTCAGATCAGAATTGTAAATAAGGACATACCAGTGCACGATACAGACCATTTCCTGGCATCAAGTGAATATATAATCTTTGAGTTTGGATCCCTCAGGATCCTCGTATTTCCAAATAAAGGACTTCCCTACTGGTATTTACTGAATAGTTTATAATGTAGCGTCACTCCTTAGGCACTTCTCAATTGCTGCTGTAGCTAGCAGATAGAGGGACGTCCAGCTAAGTGGACGGATGGGGGGCGGGGGGGGGCAGTCTCTCATCGGACCCACTCAGAGCTCTCAGCTGAGTCAAGTGTTGATCTGATTAGGCAGAAAACAAACAGGAGGGCTGTCAAGGCTACGGGGACTGTTGGGAATTCTTCCTTCTGTGTCTTCAGCTCTGCATCTGGCTCCTGCTGTAGGTCTCATAAAATACAGCCTTCACTCGCTGTCAGTCCGTCTCCTAAAGCTTCTTATTCTACTGTGCTCTTGTACGAGTCTTCGCAGTGATTTCCTAGAGAAGAAAAAGCGGGCTGTGATTCAATGCTCTCCAGTGGCTGGCCTGACTGAGCCCACTTGTTGCCAGGCCGTGATCTCATCTGGGGGACGGGCCAGCAGCGTGCTGGAATCTGAGCTGATCAGGACCACGGCCTGTATCCTTAAGAGCTTCATTAACCCGCCTTCTCTTTGGCAGCTGTTTTACTTACCTGTGTTTTAATGGTGCAGTTTAACGGCAGGCTGTACAGTTTATAGCAGTTTTGCTTTAATAAATCTTCATTTTTAAAAAGTGCTGTAATTTCAACATGATGAAACCAAAGTGTATAAGAACACCCTTAAATAAAATCTGAGAATGTGCACTTGAAACATATGTGTTTGATTACAAATCTAAAATTGTGGAGCACAGAGCCAAATCAAGAAAAAATAAATATATTTATCCCAAACATTATGGAGCTCACAGTTTGACTGTTCTATAAAAAGTATGAAGTTATCAATACTGTTTTTGCAGACACTTACAAAATGAAAATATTACAAGGGTTGGGAGGACTTAGCCAAACCTGACCTTGCTATTGAAAATACTTGATATAATGTGACAGCTTCTGGCTTCTCTTACAGTCCAGACCTTGAGCTTCACTCACTGTCCAAGTCTGATCCAAGATGACAAGGGTCCTCCACGTTCCCATAATACATCTCGGAGTCTAGCTCTGTTGCTTTGCACCCTGTCGGCGGGGTGCTGGTGTGAAGCAGGACAAGCAGGGGGCAGCTCTGAGCTGTGTGTCCGAGGACTGCGCTGTGGTCTGACTGCACCTGGAGCCCAGTGCCTGCACGTGGCTCAGGCTGAGTGGGTCTGTCTGGCTCACTCTCAAGGTCATCGGGGAGGACTGCCAGGGGCGCTCTGACTGGCTCTGCTGCACTACAGGGGCAGAGTAAAGACATAACAAGACTGTGAGTCCTGTGCCTGGGAACTCAAAGTGAGATTCTTCAGACACTACTAGTAGTTTAATTTCTACTCTCCATTCTTGTACTAGCCGCTCATTCAGTGTAAGACTTCATTCATTCAACAGTTCAAACATTCAAACAGATGATGACAGTCCTGGATATGGTGTGCTTTGAAAAATTACTTGCCCCCGTCCCGATTTCCTTATTGCCATTTGTCAGGCTGAATGGTTTCGGATTAGATATTAGAAGGGAACATGAGTAAACACAAAACATTTTTTCATTTATTTAATTAAAAAACACTGATGTGAAAGACTGATATCATATTATAGGAAGGGCTTGGTCGCAATTATTGTGCCTAAAGGCGGCACAAGTTATTAAGTTTAAGGGGACAATTTCATTTTCACGGGGAGATTTGGGTATTTGATAACTTCTTTCATTAAATAAAATAGAAAATGTGTTTTGTGTTTACTCAGGTTTCCTTTGTCTAATATTATATTTTCTCCAACTATTTGAAACCATTCATTGTGACAAATATGCAATAGGAAATCAGGAAGGGGGCAAATACTTTTTCACAGCACTGTATTGGGAAATGTATTTGAAGGTACCATTCAATTCTGCCTTGTTTTACATATAATTGCATATGTTTATTTTTAGTAGTCATAAAGATAAAAGCTATTTTTCCTTTTGCTGGAGGTTCCTTGCGTGATCATATAACAGTCACACTAATCATATCATAGGCAATATCCAGTACCTCTGCTGATCTCATTGTGAGACCACAGTAAGTCATTAGCTCCAGTTTGAAGAATATCTCAGATACAGGCGCTTGTCATTAGCTGCAGTTTGAGTGAATTCTCTGGAAAAGGGTTCTGGCCACTGATATGCCATTAGAGCCCTGCGCTGTGCTCCATTGTGTCACACATAAAAAAACATAAGAGGAAGAAATTGAATTAGGCTGTTGTCTGTAGAGCTAGGCCAGTGTCTGATAGAACAAGCCTTTCATTACAATGGCATGGGCTTCTCTCGCATGGTTCTATCACAGTTGCATAACCCTGGTGCAATACTCTCTTCCTCATCACAAGACTACAGTCCTTTGTCACTCAGCCGTGTCCACAGTACCTCTTATGGGAGTCCTGAGTCACAGTGTAAAGGACTGTTTTCCCAGGGGTCCAGAACTCTTCCTGGTTGTAAGCGACAAATGTCACCTGAAAGAAATGCATGGACAGTGATTGTTCTATTGGGTCTGGTTACATGAAAACAAGACTGTAGCCTCTTGCAGTTAGTGTGGAAGTAGTTTGGTGGCACTGACAGTAAAGACAACAGCAGAAAAAAACCTGAATACAGTAATTATTAAGAAATCACTCAAATCATAGAATGATTGCAGTGTGTTGATATAATTAGATCATACAGTCGTGTTCCAAAAAATAGCAGTACAACATCAGTAACCTGATGAACCACTGTTATTAGTAGGAGTGATATTTCTGCATGGCAAATAATTTACTTGGAGACGTAGTATTGTAATAGAAAAACAACAGACCCAACTGTCATGATATGCATGCTGCTTGTTCTGAGTAATTGTTTCATTCATTGAAAATGGCGTGTTCAAATAAGAGCAGTGTGGAGTTTAATTAGACAATTCATTCATTCAGTGAAAAAACAGGTGTCATTAATTGTCCTTTATTAAGGAAGAAGGGAGCAAATGTTTCACATTGTTATAAAATACACACATTGTTTCCTTCTGAATTGCTAAGTAAAATGGGCAGTTCCAAACATTGTTCGGAGGAATGACATCATTTGATTAAAAAGTTGATTGCAGAGGGGAAAACGTATAAAGAAGTGCAACAAATTATAGGATGCTCGGCTAAAATTATCTCAAATGCTTTAAAATGGCAACAAAAACCTGAAACACGCAGAAGAAAACGAGCAACTACTGTTAAAACGGATCGAAGAATAGTCAGAATGGCAAAGATTCAGCCATTCATCAGCTCCAGAAATATCAAAGATGATCTACAAATACAAATCTTCAAAGATGATCTACAAGTGCTGTTACAGTCAGAAGACGTTTGTTCGAAGCTAAGCTATCAGCAAGAAGCCCCCGTGAAGCACCATTGTTGAAAAAATGGCATGTGCAGAATCGGTTAAAATTTGCCATGGAACACATCGATTGGCCCAAAGAGAAATAGCGTAACATTCTGTGAACTGTAAAGTAAAATTGTTCTTTTTGGGTCAAGTGGTCATCGACAGTACGTTAGACGGGTACTGAATTCAAGCCACAGTGCACTGTGAAGTGTTGGGTTCGTATACCAGGGATCATGGATCAGTTTGAATATATCAAAATACTTGAAGAGATTATGTTTTTGTATGCCGAAGAGGAAATGTCCCTGAAATGGGTGTTTCAACAAGACAACGACCCCAAACACACGAGAGAGGAACATTTTGGTTTCAGACAAAAAGGATTGAGGTAATGGAGTGACCAGCTCAATCCCCCAACCTCAATCCCATTGAAAACTTGTGGGGTGACATTAAAAATGCAGTTTCTGAAGCAAGACCCAAAAATTCACAGGAACTGTGGAATGTAGTTTGTTCATCCTGGGCTGAAATACCTGTTTCTAGGTGCCAGAAGTCAATGCAACGCAGATGCACAGCAGTTATCAAAAACAATGGTTATGCAACTAAATATTTGTTCAGTAATTTAAAGTGAAGTTAAATCTTGAAAAATGTATTCAGTTTATACAGTAATGTTTCAGTTTGAAGAGAAAAAATTTCAACTGCCATTTTTTTGAACAAATTAATATTCTTTTTCTTTGCTTCCTATAAAATAATAACGCTGATTTCATAAAATTTGTTAATGCTTTGATTTGGAATTGAATGTGTAATGTTTCCAATACATTTGAAATATGAAACTAAAAGCTTTTAAAAAAATAGTTGCACTTTATTCACTTTTTTAATGCACTGCTATTTATTTGAACACAACTGTACATGCAGAGAAGGCTGCCCAATACGAACAAAATCAAAAATACAAAGGCTGATACATTGGTGTTGAGAAATATACTCATTTGTAAGCCATATACAGTAATTATAGGACTGATCAATGTACTGGAGTAAAAGCAGTTTCATGTGTTCCTACCTTAGGATAGCACTGGCACATGCTCCATACAGTGCCAATGCCCACCATGAGCACACCCATTGCACAGAAGGTAGCATACACCTGAGGCTCCTCCACACTCATGATGAAGAGGCCAACGGCCACGACAAACAGCCCCAGAATGATGAGCCCATAGCGGTAAGGCTTGTTCTCAGCCATGGTGCAAGCCCCAGAGGTCCAGAGGTGCTGCTCAGGAGCAAAGCGGTCAGGTCCTACAAGGGCAGGTCATCAGGGCAGAGACACACTGAGATCCCTGTCTTCTGTGCTCTGTGACATTACGCCAGTGCAGCAGAGGTGAAAAGGAACCAGGGAAGGGCAATGCTTCATTAAGCTGAATTTGACTGACTGTGCCAAGTGCCAATGAGCTGCGAAGTTACTGATATCACTGCACCTGTAATGAGACTTGGCCAGGTAACCTTGCCCTGGGCAGCCCCTTCTAGAGGCCCTGTCTCCCATTCACCTTCACCTGCTGCCTGCTGAAAAACAGCAGTGTCTTACATTTGAACAGGGCATAAAATGCAGCTATTGACCATGCTTAGAGAACTTCTGGTTGTTCTGTAATTGCATACATTATAGTTCAGTTAATCTTTGAGCTGTATTATATTATGAACGATAATAGCTAGTGATCAATTCAACACTGGGCTGGTTTCACAGACAAATTAAGCTTAGTCCTGGACTGAAATGTGTTTTATATGGAGAATCCCCATTCAAAATGAATTTAGGCCAAGGACTAAGCTTAATCTGTGTCTGTGAAACTCACCAATAGTGTTTATGTCATTTCTTTGACATACATTTACCTGTATTTATACGAAAGCACCATCCTTGAGCCAATGCATGTCATATGTAATTTACTTATGTTCATTGGTGAATGTTCATATTATAGACCATTCAGAATGACTGTACATAATACAGCAAATTCAGAAAACACATTCGGAGGCACAAACTCTTAAATACTTATTTTTCTCAATTATCCTAATAAATCCTGCCTTAAAAAGTGTACTTTTTCCATTCATACAATGATTATCAATATTTTAGCTGCATGAATTGTTAGACAGATTACCTAGTGAAACATAAGTAAGAAATAAATACAGGGAAGTTGGTTTTTCATGTTGAATAAAAAATCATGAGAAGACTAAAAGACAGAAACCCATACTCCCAGTGCAATAATCCATGTTCCACTTGATAAGAACTGGAATTAAATGGTCATGGTTGAAATCCTGATCAGTTCATAACTAGCAGACCGAACTGCTCAAGGGCTCAGGTATGACCAAAGGAAATGTATGTACAGTACATTTCATTTTAATGAAATCTGAGATTCCTTGGTTCTCTAAAAAATAGTCTGCTAATTACCCAATGTCAGCAACCATGAAGTATTCCACTTACTGACAGACAATTATGCACAGGAGAGAACTTGAGGAATGGTAGAAATGAGGAATGTCGAAGGAGGACTGGAGCTTACTGGGTCTGTGCTGACCTAGTGTTTTTGGAAATCCCAGATGCAAACCACAAAATACCCATAACCCTCACCCCCCAAAACACAATGGATGGCGTATGCTGTATTATGTGCCAACTTTTTCATTAGCTCTTCTTGTTATAGAGTTGGTAGTCCCATTAGCTAGGACTTGCTGATTCCCATTACGATTATATCTTGGTTTTCCTTCTCCATCTGATGTGGGAAAAGTTTGAAATCTTTAAATAGTCCAAGCAGTTAAATCACCAGTGACTGGGTTAATGACTGCTTCCTGTGTGAAGGCTATAAAACCAGCACCGTTATGACCCTCTGAGAGTATCATTTTTTTGTCCAAATGCATCAGTCAGACTGTTACCAACTCTTTTATGAGTTCATAAAGTTCTGTTTTCAAACATAAGTTCCAACGAATTGTGTCCAGCTACAATGAAAAATAGCAAAGGCACTGTGTTGAGTAATAGGGGGACTGAGGGGTCAGAGGTGCTGGACGTTGCCCAGGGCACTCTTCATGACTGTCTCATAAGAGGGTGGAGGCTCCATGTCCCAGGGTGGGGGCGTTCCCGGGACAATGTTCAAATTGGGCTCTGGTGGGGGAGGGTTTGCTGATTCTCTGTCCTCTGACACCGCCCTGCGGATCCTGTCCAGCCTCCTGCAGGACAACAGAAAAAATATCTGCACTGTGACGAAAAACATGTTTGTACTATGGCTGCCTGAACAGAGGCATTAACTTAAGGACTGTTTGTGTAGCAGGCACCTTGTTCATGACTATCTCTCACTAATAGCTTCTTTGAAAAGTGTCCGTTTTGCAGAACTAGGGTGGTGAAGCCATCCCTTCTGGATAAACATGGAATGGAACTGACATGTGTTGCTGTTGTGTTAAATTCAGAGGTGCACAGCTAAAAGGCAAAAGGGAGGGAACTGGTCTACCTAAAACTGAGCAGATTATCCCCATATTAAATACTCTTTGGGAGCGCTTTCTTAACATCAGTTTTGCCATAAAGATGTACTTTTCTTTCATATAAAAGAAGGAACTGTTTCTCAGCCTCCCTGAATGGTGAGTCAGTTTTGCATTGAGCTTAAACAGTGAAACTATGTGTTTATTCCACTCACACAAACAGCCTCTCTGATGAAATCTCAACCACATGCTTCTCTGATCACTCCAGCATGCTCACCAGTCAAGCAGCCACTTGGCCCTGACTGCAATGAAGCTTCTGTTTTCTATTAACATTGTTCTCTTAATCTCATAAATGTGCTGTACTAAGACCAAAACTTGCCAAACATTTTCATCTAACGCTGCGCTAGTCCAACTCAAAGATGACATATTGTACAAGAAACAGATCAGACCCTATCCCTCTTCCTCTCACTTCACTCGGCTCATTTATGAGGCGATAAAAAAGGGAAATGTGCTTCAATAACCCACTACTTCTTGTCATGTGGTGCCTTAACACTACTCATAGCCAACTGTTTTGTGGTATTGTTTTTTTTTCTAGGTCCCATCAAACATTCACTTCCAGACCACTTTTAAAGTCGCTCAACATTTCCTGGAAAAAACTGATGATACACAAAGGCCCTTGTGTATTCCTGGGCAACCTTGAGTCTCCTTAGACAGTTAGCAGTGCTAGTGTGTAACATAAACTGTAGTGACACTCACAAATTAAACAGAACAAGGCCAATAGAATCTTCTTGTCCAAGGCAGTAAGCAGCCCCCTTCCTCCCCCCAAAGCTTCATCTTCGACCTACTTCTAGAATCAGAACATTCATTACTTTCCTTTTGTCCTTACCTCATAAGCATTTTGGAACAGATGCTATAGATAGACGACAACTGAGGCAAGACATTCATTTAATTGTACACTGTACCACATGGAGTTTTACACTATTTAGATGTGTGGATTTAATCTTCAATCTTCTACTGAATGTTTTTTTTCATTGGCATGGTAACAGTCTGACCTTACCTCTGAAGGCTGATGGCCTGGTGATGACTGTAGCGTGTACCAGTGCGTGGGTGTAGCAAAAAGTGACCTGGGACAGCCACATGGTGAGACTTCATCGCCATATACACCCCCAGCACCATCAGGAAGAATCCAACCAGGCCCAGCGCCAGACCAAACCAGGTCACCATCTGACCCACACACAGGAACATCAAGCCCCCCACCGTCATGAAGAGGATGCCCAGTGACAGCACTCCACCATGGGGGGAAGGCATCCCTCCTTTGAGCCCCTCGGAGGCCACAATCTGCACACCACTGGCCGTGGCTGTTAGCCACTCTCCTGATGAGGAGCAGAGGCACAGTGTCACTTCATCCTGCCAGTGAACTTACATCCCACACTACAGTGAGTGACAGCAGAAAGGCAGACACTATCAACAATGTCACAACTACCAGATGCAATTTGACTTTTTGGTCACCGGATCATTTGTAAATCATGAACGTTATACCCAAGGACAACAAATTCCATTTTGCTAAACACCAGTCTACACTCTTTTATTACAGTATTCGCGCTGGCCACAGATATTCTGTGCATTCATGTTTTTTACTCTGGACATTTTGGCCAAGCTCCCCTGTCTGTCACTTGTTGCTTCATCACAAGATAACATCCACACTGAGTTGGCCTAACGCAATTCGTATCTCGTAATCTTGTATAACTTTTGTGGAAAATAGCAACGTTACAATACATTCTCTTTACTTTACATTTACATTTAAACGAGCATCGCGTAACAGCGTTGGTATTATTTAGAGAAACAAAAGGCAGATTATAATATTGCAACTGAAAATATCCAGAAGTGGAATCACGTCCAAGTTGCGTTGAAAAACAACATCGCTATACCCTAAACAAGATAGAAAACATCTCGAAGACATGTTTATACTGTGGGACGTTCATGCTGTTTCTCGATCAGACATCTATTATCGTCAATCTAATCTAACACCACACAAGCACGAATCTCAATCAGAATTGGAGGTGTACATCTTTGGAGGGAACATAACCACTAAGGCAAAGACTGGATTGACTGAAAAGACAGTAGCTCTAGCGACTGCACAGCAGTATAAAGAAGTTGCCTACCTGAAACTTATTTCAGTACCTACTTCCAAAGAAGTAATCGATGGTGAACAGGTTTAATAGCATTTGGCTATTGGATGTAGCCAATGGGCTTTTAGTGTTCTTCTTCCTTGTCCTCTTCCCTTTTATTTACAAACGGCTGGAAAAGATGATAATCATAATTGAAACGAGAAAAAAAGTAATACGCAGAAGTTTAAATTCAATCGATTATTAGTTGACCGCTATTTTTGTACAGTGCGCAAAAGTGTTGCAGCAAATTGCAGCATGTGGTCTTCCGAATCCAGTACTGGGGCATGGCGATCGATACAAAGTCATTGCAACAAAAAACGCCAAGCGCAAGCCACGGAACCCTGCCTGTATTTGCAAACCCCGTACACTGCTGGCGAGAGGAAGTAGGTTTAAACAAGATTTTAGCTGAGAGAGGAAGAGGGTGGCAGATGTGAGAGATAAGAATGGTCCTGTTTGGAGGCTGATTTACAAATCGTCTAATCAAAGACCATTGAGATATATATTTTTTACTGGGCAAAACTGCTTTTGGTAAATTACGCTTCGAAAAAATGTTTCCTTTTTGGTGTAGCTACAAACATATCACACACACGTTTGTTCCCCTTTAGTTTTAGACTGTAAAGATAGCTTTCAGTTCGAGATTCGGTCAATATTTAGATTCAGCGCTTGGGTTAATAACTTTTTAATCAAATAATTGGACTTGTGAATTCTTCACGGGTGGTATTTTATTCCTCGCTCACTTCCATTACACGTACTATATATAACATTTCCGTGTATGTTTTTCAAAGCATTTAATATTTCAGGTACCGAGATATTTTAGATTAGTTGCATATTGCTGAGAGCTATATACGATTTTTCACAACCTTTATTTGACCTCCCCACCCCCATTTTCATTCAGTACATGAATTCAAAAACAGGATGTGCTCCCATGTACTGAACAAACCAGATAAAAGGAAGTGTGAGCCTTTTAATTACCCTGTCCATGCCAATAATTAGGTAGTAAACATATGGCATATTCAAAACTATTGAAATCCAATAAAGGATTCACAAACCAGCAAGATTGTGACCATTCCAATGTGGTGCCCCCTTCCAGGTGCATTGCATTATTCTGCATTACATTAGAATCACTTAGCAGATGCAAGTGGATACCATAGTCTCAGGAATACAAAAGTACAATATCAAAGAAAGCCCATTTATATCAAAGAGTGTCATGTAACCTAACAAACAAGAATTTGTATCATAACAAAAGTAATAAGCAATAACCTTTACACAAGTATACCTATAACATTGATGCAGTGAGTTATACGTCATTATCAATTTTGGTTAAAGAGCAACAATGTATATGTCTCCTACGTGTGCATGTTGATTAAACATATAGTGCTATTAAAAAGTATTCACCCCACTTCCTGATTTCCTCCATTAATGAATGAATGTGAAACTACTGTGACAAATATGCAATAAAGAGGAAATCAGGAAAAGGCCAAATATGTTTTCAAGGCGCTGTATGAAATGTAAGGTTTCGTGACCTTTACTCTTCAGGTTTCACAACTTCGGACAAGGGTATTGAAAGTGTACACAAGGTCATCTTCCATGCGGTTTCAGGTCATTATGTGTTTGGGTAAAGGATCAGACTTTCAATACAACTTTTCATACCCATTATAGTGTATTAAATAGACAAATTTCAAATAGAAAAAGTTAATAATTCATAAAATCTTAGAAAAACTATGAAGGCCTAATCCCAGATGCTAGTTTGTCATACTTTTTGGTGAAAACGTTAGAAGACATTGAATATTTGTGTATTTAGCCTACATTATGATGTGTTGGGCTATACCTAAATGTGCAGTAGGGCTATATTAGAAAACTCTATAAAATCTATAGAGTGACAGGGCTTGTGGAAGTTTCTACCTTGGGTCCTTGTTCATGTGGTTTGAAAAAAATAAACAGACACAAGTCTTTGAATAGCTACTTCCATGTCCATAATGATGGATTAAATATGCTTTATATTAGAAAAATAATGAAAAGGGTTTCACAAATCATAGAAAGCTGATTCATGGCTGATTCATGCCACCTTTGGATCATCAGGCTTATTTTCTACCTAGTCACTGTCAATAATACACTGGAAGCCACAAGTGACTACTTTTTGCCATAGGCCTACACTGTAAACCCTTATTTCCTTATTTCTCTCATATGACATAATCTGGCGCTTGTATTTCTATTTAATATTAATAATTTATATAGGTTAGTACAGATTAGGTATACTACATGTAATCACAAAACAAATCTGAACATTTCAATGATTTAATTCTCCCAAAAATACAGACAACTGGGGTGATATACATGATTGTACCTTTTCTGCATGCACAAAAGCAAAGCCATAGCTAAAGAATGCACTGTAAAATATTGCAATTACAGTACCTAACATTATTGTAATGCAGACTTTCACACTCACAAATATGTGGGTTTCCAACAACATCCCAGTCTACGTCTTTTAAAATATAATTCTCTGTTAGAATTCAAAACTGTGAGAAATAGTCAACCACCAAATGAGAATAACATTTCTGAAATACTGTATATTCCCTCTTGACATAGACAATTCACACAATTGTACTGTGTGTTATAAATGCAGTCATAAAGTTAGTCATGCTGTGTTCCTTGTTTCTTCATCTGAGAGCTCCCTGAGTGTTCTTTTATGCCCTTACAACAAACAGCCAGGGACCCCTGAGTACCTTTTTAAAAAGTAGTATACATTCCATTACACAAGTATATTAAAAATGAAATGTCTTTGATATACATTTATATAGGCTACACATGGTAGAAACTACAGTCCTGTTATAGGCTGAGGCACAGAATAGTCAAGTGAGCTTGTGCCCAAAGCACAATATTACATAGCATAACCTATAACTGTCAGGGTATTCCACAATAGAATACAATTATTCAACTATTTTGATTGGGAAATAAAAATTATTATTTCTTTCCACCGCCATTTAAATGAAATAAAATCAGATAGAAAATCGTTTTAGCAGCCCAGAATGCATAATGCATTGATAGATTCACAAATTGTCTCAAAAGTCCAATATAACAAGTATGAAGTAGCTATACACTTCTCCTATACATTGTCCAGATGCAACTTCAATGGATATTGTTTGACACATTCTGTGTACTGTTATCAGTCTAAGAATTACCCATTTATTTTTACTGTACTATTCAATGGTTGGAAGATATCCCAATGTATATTTAGCTTATGTTGAAATATAATGATTATGGAAGAGTAGTGCAAAAATAATTTCTTAATTTCAGCTTTCAAGGAAGATAGAACTCACGTGTATTATGTTCAGTGATTTACACATTGTGGAAAACTGGTTAGAAATGGGTAAATACTAGGAATCAAAAATGCATTTTGGTAAGATTGAGATTGAACATCTCAGCATCTGAATATCTGGATATATACACTGTAGGTCTTTTGACATTGGTACAATTTTTGTTCTTTTGTCTCACTACTCCAGCACATTGGATTTGAAATGAACCAATGAATGTGAAGTTTAAGTGCAGACCGTCACCTTTAATTTGAGGGTATCTACATCCATGTACCGTGGTTCATGTTGCAATTACGTCCCCTATTATCAGCTACTATTGTATGCCAAAGACTTCAAAAGCAGAAATAGAGGCTGCAGGATGCAAAACAGGATGCACACCACTAGTAAGATCCAAAAACAGCCTGCTAAGAAGTACTGAAAAGAGAATGCAGAGTTCATGAAAATGGTCTTGTGGACAGATGAGACCAGGATTGACTTGAGTGATGGCAAGAGGAAAATGTGCAGGCCAAAAATGACCTCGCAAGATCCAAAGCACCCCCCTTCACCTGCGAAACAATTTGGGCAGTTATGGCTGCCACAGGTGCTGGCCTTCATTGCCTTCATTGATGATGTTACCGCTGCAGAATTAATTTTGAATATTACAGACCCTGCTCAAATTTAATCAAATACCTCTAAACTCATTGGACAGTGCATCATCCCACAGCAAGGCAATGATCACAGACATACACCAGGGCTCTCTTACTTCTTCTCTTTCCCAACAGTTTGTTTGTCTATTATTTGGCCTATATCTCTGGCTGTTTTTTTCTCATTTCTCAGCCTCATAATGTCTTGACTTTCATGGGAACATCTTTGGTTATTGACCATTGTTGACAAATACCAAAATCAGACTCCAATGGCTATCAAAAGCCAAGAATCATGACTAAATACTACATTTCTTATTATACCTGCACCAAGGAAATTATTGAATACACCTGACTAAGCAGAAACAGCAGAGAAATGAACTGTCCAATTACTTTTGGTCATCTAAAATGGAGGAACTATGTATAAAAGGGATGTAATTCTAACATGGAGCCTCAAATTATAGGTGACAATCTGCAGTTTAACCTGATCTTTGTTGTTTAATTTCATGTCCAATGCTGGAATACCGAGCCAAAAGAACAGAAATTATACCAAATACAAATACAAATGGACCTCACCGTATGAGGCCTAAATGTTACCCATTTGGTTGAATTGTTTCAACTGTTTATTTTTTGTGTATGTATTTCCAGAGATTCTGATATACCTAACTTGCTCTGCTGAAAGTTTAACCATTTAATTTGAACTGTTCTGAAGTTTCTCAACCTATGCCAGGTACATCACAGAGCTTGTTTCATATTGAATCAAGGTTCCAGGTAACACTATATCTATGAATGAAAAATGTACTTTAAATGAGATCTTGTTTCTTTTTCTTTACTTGCTTTAAACCTTTTCTAAGAATAGCCTTTTGCTCAATCTAGAGACAAAGATATGACTGTCTTGATAACACAGTTAAATTGAATGAGATGGAAATTTGGGTCAGAAAACATTCCCCCATAGGTAAAACATAAATACAATCTTAAGTTAAAATCAATAGGGGTGAAGTAAACGGCAGCTATTTTATAAATCCAGTAGAATTTCGTAACCATATGCATTTATCATATTTACACCACATCACAGTATATTCGTATAAGCTATAATTTGGATTGTTAGGCACAATATCAATGACACTCACTTTTATTTACATTTAATAACTGTTCAATCAGTCTCCACAGCTGTATGATTCTGGAAACCATTTTATAGGTCAAATTTCAGTGCCAGTGAAGTGAGTTGGAAAAGATTGTCAGTTCTGCATTATATGAGCGGCTAGATAGTGTTACATTTAAGGCAGTTTTTGATAAATGCAATGCTAATTACACTTTTTTTTTTCACCGAAAATGTGTACCCTTTTCACATGCATGTCATTTTGTAATACTTATGTGGCAGTGCAATCAAAATCCTTGTCTGTTAATCTACTTGGTGAAGTGATTGACAGTGGAAATTTTAACTATCCGGATCTTATTGTTCTGTTTACATGTATGTGTAAGTAATTATGCTACATATGTGATGAAGGCACTCAGCAGTTTCTCTGTTCATTTTATTTATATGATTATAGCACTCCACAGAGTTGCATATCCTCATTCTGCAATCTGCTATAAGTTAAATAAGTTAACATAGCTAGTTTGTACCATGCTAAATATACTGATATATTATTGAAATGCATTATATAAGTCTTTAGAAAATTTCTATTGATAAGCTAGAGCACCCAGTTATTAATCAGTCACAACCACAACCTCACAAGACACTGTGCTTAAACCATATAAGGAATAGTTCTCTTCAAAAACCCTTATCCCCCCAAAAATTAATTTGGCCCATTTGTAAAGCTTACACAAGGTAACTGTGTATCATACAATTAACATATGTCAGAGATTTTTCTTGTGACAGACATACCTCCCCCACACACCCATTCTATACCAGCTCCTGCAAACGGCAAACAAACTTTGATTGGAAATTGTTGAGGTTTAAAGTTCAGGGGGTGACAGTGTGCCAGTGCTTTGGTCTAGGCTCCTTGGATTGAGCAGAGGAGGACAAAACCTCTGGAGGTACTGTCCCTCTCGAAGGCTTCAGAGATGGGAAGTGAAGAGGGGTTGCCACACTCCAGGGCTCATCTGTGGATCCAGACTGAAGTACAGGGGCATTGTCACACAGTCCTAGGCTGATCTGCCAAGACAGGAAGGTCATCACATCACATGGGGAGTGTCAGACTTCAAAACTTATCTCTCGAGAGCGGCCGAAAAAGGGTTCTGTAGGCAAAAGTGTGTCTGAATAGCTACGGCGCATGTTTGTGGAACTCCTGGTGATTTTGATGGCTACTTCATATGGGGGTGGCGGTTCCAGGTCCCAGTGAGGTGGCCTCCCTGGAGGGCTGCAGTAGCTGGACTCCACAGGGGGGTAGTCAAAGTCTTCCCCATATACTGCACATCTTTGCCTCTCCAGGGTTCTACAAAGACATAGTGAAGCAAAGCAAAATGTTCCAGTAAGTGCTTCATTTATAGTGCAGGTAGGCCAATCTGTTGGTATTGATATCTGAAACCAAAGTCTGAGAACATAGAATGCCTTTCAGGGGTACCTTTATCATGGTACTTTCTCAATTAAAAACTTCAAAGAACAAAAACAACGCACCTGAATATAACGTTAAGATTGACCCAAACTGTGAAACTCATATTGCGTAGCGCATAGTACAACGCAAACAAACCATAATACATTCCCTGCCCAAGGAACAGAGTGTAAAATATGAATGTGTTTTCTGGTGGGATAAGTAAGAACAAACCCGTGCAAGGTCGATAAATCATCGGAAACCGAAGCCCCACGATGCGTGCAGTGACATATATGAACACCAGATGGCAGACGTATACTTTTAATTATAGGCCTAAAACAGTAGTCGTAGCCAGACAATGAATTATTAACATTAATGTACAAAAAGTGTTTTTCTATTTAAAATACTATTTTTTTGTTTTGTTTTTTGTTCGATTGTGTGACTAAATAAATATTAATGGCATTGTATAGTTATTACATTACAAGTTCTTATTTACATTGCTCGCTGTGGCATATCAAATAACCTTTAATTGATTTATTGACATCCCGCGTTAAAACAGAATGTACCACAAAGAATAACACTTTATTTTATGTAATATATACAAATATAATAATTTAAAGAAGAAATATTAATAATCATCATCCTCATAATAATAATAATAATAATAATAATTATTATTATTATTATTATTATTATTATTATTATTTTTATTTATTTAATTATTATTATTAATGCACTTATGGGTGGGCGTTAGAGCTATTTGAAACTCAAAAACTGTGTTTCTGTGATTGTATTTTATAGCGTTTATTCGTGAGACTTAATATTAATTGAAAAGAAATTAACCATCTGAGTGTAGGTTATTGACCAGCAGGTCAATAGTAGGCTAAACTACTATTTGAAGGGTGTGACGTGATTTATAGGAAATCCAGAAACTTGAAACGTTTTAAACGTTTTATCAATGAAATACAAGTTTTAAATATAGTAAAGTACGCCAATGCATGCAGAAACAAAAAGCTTTTAATAAACACGAAACATTGACTATATTTAATTAGAAATATAGTTTTAAGTGTTTAAATAATCACATTCAATGTATATCACAATTTCTAAGAAATTGTCTACTCATGTGTCACTTGTGGTCGACTGTACATGGACTGGCTGTAAAATAGTTTCCGCTGGACGTTAAAAGACAAAGCGTGCCACCAACCTTTGGAATAGGACCGATTGGGATTCGGGAAAATGACCATGCGGAGGGTTAAAAAGGACGTGGCTGTATTCGCTGCCGTAAGAGCCAGCGTTGCTTTTCCCATTCATAGCCCAAAAAAGTCCAAGGATCAAAAGCATAGCGCCAAGCACAACACAACACAAGCTGAACGCCTGCAGCTTGCCATGGCTGGACTTCAGAAAAGCAGTTGCCCCACCCGTAACAATCAGAAACGCTCCAATTACTACAGCCCCATGGTGCAGGGAAGGCATTGTCCTCCAAGGATCCGAGGCTGGATTGCACTTGTCGGTGACCTGTCGTTATCTGCAAGGTGCAGTGTACATGGGTTTCATTTCCATAAGTGGTAGTTCAAAAATGCAAGTTGAAGTTCAGATTCAGAACATCTTAGACGTATTCTTCTTTAATTTGGATAAGCTTGATGTAAAGGTAAAATGAATACGGCAGAATAGGGAGATGCATTACTATACAGCATTTCCGCGTCTTCATAGCCAGGCCACTAACATTTGTGTTCAACAAGGATATTATATTTGGTTTGTTAGATTATTTCTTGCTCCTCGCATTTCGTAAGATATGGACGATGTGATTGTGCCGGTTTCTTCTCTTAACAGCTGTTCTTCCTTTTATATAAAGTCGAGTTTTATCCTTAAATAATTCATTTTTAATTCACAAATAGTGTAGTATGTTCCACGGATACTTTCTTCAAAAGAAAAAAAGAAGAAAAACATTTAGATAAGCGTATCAATTTCAGCAACTAAGAAAGACATCATTCCACACAAACAGGCGGCGCTTCTGACTTCATGTTAAGATGCTTCGCCGGCGTACTCTGTTAAAATAAATAATGTCTATTGCCTCACAGCAGAATTCTGCTGTGTGGCGTCTGTGTTGATGCTCCGCCCTTAAATCTATTAGAATGCTGCACATTTTCCAACTTACCTTAGACAACCCAAAGTCAAATTTCAAAAGCCAAATTAGAGTATCCACCAACAGACATAGCTATGCAACTGCAACAGCTCATGTCATGTAATTGTCTTCGGAGTAGCAAGCAACCTTTATTCATTGTTATTGAAGGAAATACAGGGTACTGTTTTGTGGGATTTACATATACAATAAATGATCAGAATTAGATATTTTCCGTTTATTATTAATGTTATTTATATTATTGTTATTTGTAACGTGTTTCAGGTGTAGGCCTATCCAGTGCAGAAACACTGTTCTTTAAGTATCGCATATGTTACTTAATAGCCAGCCTACTGTTTTATGATCATGAAACCATTGCGGCTGAGTGAATGGTGTGACGGTCTTTTCCCTTTGCGATTGGATAGAACTTTGAGACGCGCCAGCTCGAGTCACCCGAATTGGTGATCCATTAGCCTATCCGAGACGCTTGTAGGCGGGCAATGCTGTCAAACGGGCTGGTCTCCTTCGCGTGGAAAATTAAGGTGTCAAATTCTGTGGTTTCTGATAGTTCAGTTTTAGCAAGGCGCTGTTGGATTTCTTTTATGTGTATCTATTAATTACCTGATCCGTTTTTTATGTGGATATCAAGTAGTGCGAAGAGGATTCATTACATTGTAGCTACTCATTGCACGGTGTAGCCTATGGATTGAATTTTTTTAATGCAATTTCTACATTGAAGGCTATTTGAAACCGGCATAAAATAAGCCAGGCTAGCCAAGTTATTTGATTGAATTCTAGGAAAGGGTGAAATGGACCCGTTATTGTATATTGCAGGGTTGGTAGTTTTATTTTTGTTGTGGGTAAAAGTTAAAGGGTTAGATTACGTAATAATTCATCAAAGGTGGATATTTGTTTGTCTCTTCCTCTTGCCTTTATCCGTTATATTTGACGTGTACTATTACCTGCGAGCTTGGATCATTTTCAAGATGTGCTCCGCTCCAAAGCAGCATGACCAGAGAGTAAGAGACATACAGAGACAGGTAAGGAGATTTCAAAAATGCAGATGTTAATTTGTGCGCGCCAGGCGAGCATGGAACCTTATCTACATGTGCAGGTGCCTAGGATATACGGTAGCTGTAGATCTGCTCTTCTTAATGTTGTGTGCGGTAATTATTCTAGTCATTAGCTCATCAAGTAAAATGTAATGAGAACATCTTGTCAAATTAGGAAGTTTAAGGCATATGGTCATATTCCATTCTGGAATTGAATATTTAATCCTCTGGAATTTCTTAAGTTCGTCCTTACGTTTCTCAATCACCCATGTTTAACCCTTATAAGGTCTTCGGGTCTGTGGGACCCGTTTTCAGTTTTTAGCTTCAGAAAAATGATACAAATAATTATTTTTTCAAACAAAGATTCATTGGCCTTGGCTCATTTTCTTTGAGGAACATGAATCAAAAAATATTTTCAATGAGCCCCCCCTGTATACCCCCCCAATAAATTTATATTACATACAGGGTCTTCGGGTCCACTGGACCCGGGGCTAGTGAGTGTGGAAATCATAGGTCCTGTGCATTTTCCCTTCCTCCTCTCTGGGCCTGTGTGTGTGTGTGTGTGTGTGTGTGTGTGAGAGAGAGAGAGAGAGAGAGAGTGTAAAGCAAGTGAATGGGCCCTTGGTGTGAGCACCCACAGTGTGCACCCACTGTTCCCGCACAAGGTCGCAAAATTGGAGCACCCAACACTATCTGCACCCATATTCCCACACATTTCACCCTCTAGCTTGCGGGAACCAATCTTGGGGACCAGTCACTATAAATACCTCTGTCAGTGTGGTTCCATACCACAACTGATCAAGATGGCAAAGCGATTCTCTGTTCAGACTGCCTTACAGTTGATATTGGAAGAGACAGAGGATTTTGATGGTGATGCAGGGGAAGAAGTTTCAGAATGTGAAAAATTCAGAGTCTGACACTGAGTCTGAAGAGGATGATGAGCATCAACCAGCTCTGAAGCGTAAAACAGCCTCAGGACCAGCCCTTCAGCAACCAGGACTATGTGATCAGCCAGGAACAGCCTGTGAGCAGCCAGCCCCAGGACCATCCAGCGAGCAGCCAGGACCAGCCCGCAAGCAGCCAGCCCCAGGACCAGCCCGTGAGCAGCCAGCCATAAGACCAGCCCATGAACAGCCAGCCATAAGACCAGCCCATGAACAGCCAGCCATAAGACCAGCCTGTCAGAAAGCTCCGAAACGCAAGCGCGCCTCAGGACCTGGCTGCCGGCAGCCAGCCTCAGGACCTGGCCGCCAGCAGCCAGCTACAGGACCAGCCGATGAGCTGCAAGCCACAGGACCAGCCAGTGAGCAGCAAGGCACAGGACCAGCCCATCAGCCAGCTCCAAAACGCAAGCGAGCCTCAGGACCAGCCCGTCAACAGCTTGCAAATGACAACATATGGATGTCAAAAAATGGCAAAATTGAATGGTCTTCCTGCTCAAGAAATGAACCCCCACGCATGGCTGCCAATGTCATTTGGATGATACCAGGACCTACACGCATGGCAGTCACTCATGTACAAGACATCAACTCTACTTTTGACCTTTTCATGCCATTGTAAGGAGGATTCAGGAGGAAGGTGATGGTGCCACATCCTCATCATCTGCAACATCTGAGGTAAGTGTTTGATGCTGTTGCAGTAAAATAATTATTTTTTCTGTGAAAGAGGAGTGTTAGTAAAGATCTATCTTTTCATTGTTCTAGATTTTGGCCAGCAGCAATACAAAGAAGCGCTGTGAAGTGTGTGGCCCCAAGATGGACAGGAAAACAAAATATACATGCACCCAGTGCAAGAAGTACAATACACATACAGTGAAACTGTGGCCCTCATGTGTGGAATAGGCTGGGATAAAAATGGCTGTATTCAATGGGGCTAATGGGTGTTATGTGTATGTGTTATGTTCAATGGGGCAGACAGGTGTAATGTGTAACCTGGCCTGAGTAGGTTAAATTTATAATGAAATTCAAAGAAATAATACATTATAGTTTTAGAAAAACTTGCCTCATTTGTACTTTTGTTGATTATATTCCAGTAAAGCCTGTTTTGTGATTCATTTCTTATTTTGTTACACTTTGATTAAAAAAATAAACAAAAACGAGTGCCATTTCAGTTCATAAATGTGATTTAACAAAGGTAAAGGGAACAAATTTAACATATGTGTTGTTTATATTACTTGCAATTGGGATGAAGTAAACATTTGCTGAGTATTTTAACAAAAAAAGGTTTGATTGTGTTGAATTAAAAGCCCCAAAATGCTATGGGTCCACTAGACCCGGCAGGACCCCCTGTGTAACAAAAAAACGAAGATCCTATAAGGGTTAAGCGTGTATTCTACTTTAGTTAGCTGGCAAGAACAGAGCCATTTGCAGTCGAAGAAAATGGTGAGTTGTTACTTTGTCACAAGTTGAAATCATATCCATTAAACATAGACTGCAGAAACGTCCTAAACCAGGGGTCGGCAACCCTGGTCCTGGAGAGCCGTAGGGTGTGCTGGCTTTCGTTGTTGCTTGGCATTAATTGATCAATGAAAGCCGTTGATTACACAGTTAACTCACCTCACCTGGTTTCTTGGGTCTGAGTCGCTTGCTTATTTTAAGGTAGAGACGAAAGCCAGCACACCCTGCGGCTCTCCAGGACCAGGGTTGCCGACCCCTGTCCTAAACGATCAAATGACTGTTTTGACTACCGAACGATATGGCAATGATATCTTGACTTGTACTTTAGGACTAGGTATACCGTAGTACATGTTTAATGAAATTATTTTAAGTCACGAACAGCCTTTACCTTTTCATTCGCACCATTCTATTCAGATCCAGTTTATCTTGAACTGTAACAATAATGGTAACAATTAGCTTACTAAAAATAATCTAATTGAATTTGCAGCCCACTGGCGTGAAGCAGGGTTTCAAACAACAACAAATATTTTTTTAAATTTAAAAGTCACCCAAATGATCAAGACATTAGGTCAACGAAATATCTTTTTAAATCTAATGTCTAAAGGAAGTAAACTGTCCAATCAAAACTTTTATAGGTGATTTTTGGTTATCAATCTTATATGTTCAGCCTTCTTTCTGCATTTGCAGAGTGGCCTAGATATGATAGGCCATCTCTGGTTTTAGCCTGGCTATGCTGGAAATGTGTAGGTCTGAGAAAGTGGGTGTGTTGATATTGCTCTGAAGCCAGGATGACTTAATGGGATGCAAAAAAGGGGATGTTCTGGGTTCTGTATCAATGAAGAGTCTATTTATGCGGTGCGCTTGATGTAAATGTGGACCCCATGGGGGTGCTGTTTGTCTCTGTAGGGGTGTCTTGTGTCTGGTGTAGCACTGCTTGATTGTGTTGCATGTATCCGAGTGAGTGAGCTGTTCATCTATGTAGTAGTTTTGAGTGTGTGTTTTGTGGCCATAAAACTGGTCTTTTGCAGTTCTGTGGTTGTGTCTCTGGAGCAGTGTAGGAAATGAAGTGCATTTCAAATAAATGGAGCCAAAAATGGCAGTAGTGACATAGTCTCACACACTCAGTGAGCAATTTATTAGGTAGACCTCCTTGTCAATGCAAACATTTAATCAGCCAATCAAATGGCAGCAACTAAATGCATAAAAACATGCAGACGTGGTCAAGTGGTTCTTGATTGTTGTCAAGAGGTTCAGCTGTTGTTCAGACCAAATGTCAGAATGGGAAATAAATGTGATGTAGGTGACTGACCTTGGAATGAGTGTTGGTGGAGTTTAGAACAGTGAACGGTGGAAAAAGAAAAATCCAGTGAGCAGCAGTTCTGTGGGCAAAAACATCTTGTTAAAGAGAGAGGTCAGAGGAGAATGACCAGACTGGTTGAAGCTGACAGGCAGACCGGCAGGTAACGCACATTACAGCAGTGGTATGCAGAAGAGCATCAGAAGAGTGGATAGGCTACAGCAGCAGTGTACATATGCAACTGTAAATAAATAAAGAAATACATTTAAAATAAATAAAAAAACAATTTCATACAATTTTCCTGGAATTCCACTACTACTCCAAAAAATATTATTTCAGTTCTTGCACTCAATTCTGTGCAGGTAACAACATGTTTTGCTTTTGCAAAATAATGTTGTTTTGATCAGTTAATGTTTTTATCCCATTACTTTTAATGTTCACAAAAAGACACCAGCTGTGATTACTTATTTGCAATAAGCTTGATTTCATTAATAATTTAAATGAGTGATGTATTAGTTGGCTGTGTTACATCACTCACATGTGTCAATGTCAAGGGGGAACACAATGTCAGATTGGCTATGCATGATGACGGTTCTTTTGAACTCTACAGTAGTTTTATGATTTGGCCAGAAGTGTTTTCGGTAAGTTATAGTAACTACCTTTATAGCCGAAAGTGGAGGTAGCGATTGATTGTGATTGTGTTGTATGAGTATCTGGGTGAGTGAGCTGTGTAGCTCTGGAGTGTGGTTGTGTGGCGGTGGCTGTGTGGTGGTGGATGGCTTGCTGGAGCTCCATGCTGTGTAGTGGTGGATGGCTTGCTGGAGCTCCATGCTGTGTGGCAGGGGCTGGCTTGCTGGAGCTCCATGCTGTGTGGTGGCTTCCATTGTCTGGGGGATAATGAGTGTGGCATTGGGAGCTGGCACCCTATTGTCAAGCTCCACTGAGAGGTAAAATCCACCTTGCGTCACCGCCTCTCAGTTTGGCACGTTTTCTTCTTTAATTAGGCGTGTTTCCTCTTTGGCTCCCTTTCTTTCTGCTCTGTTTTTGCAGTAAAGCTCTCTTCTTTGGGCGAGAAAGCGAAAAAAATATTAATACTTACAAACTCAGAAATCTGTTGAGGCAAAATTGAAAAGTGACTACAAAGAAAGCCATCTGCACAATGTCTAAAGATGCAAATAAAACATGGCTGTGGGGTGTATTCCTGCTCCTCACCCAATGGCTGCTGGGACAGGCTGCAGCCCCCCATGACTGTGACCAGGAATAACGCGTTTAGAAAATGGATGGATGTTCATTGGTACGTGGAATTACCCAACCAAGGAAAATATTCCAATGATTTGAATACCCTGTGAGATTAAATGAGGATTAAATCTTCATTGGAAAACACCAGTGTGCTACTCAATTCAACATCCTGCATGCCACAGTGTCTTTTTAAATCACTTGGTGTAGCACACAGTTGAAGCAAATGCCTGCAGACACTGTGGCCCGCAGGACATGGTTAGCATTGTTTTAGACAGTAGCATTGTTTTAGAAAGTACACCTGGTGGTTTCAATTCCAGGAAGTAGGCCCTGCAGTATTTCATGTTTAAGGTTGCCCAGCTAGGGCTAATGTATTCCCATATAATGTGTAATGTAGGTCTAAATTTTGTATAATGGGTCTCTGTTCCAGGTGCCCCTCAAGTAGTATTTTATTTGTTTTGCTTACTTTGAGGTTCGGGAATGGAAAAAGGACGGTGGAAAGACCTATATGTGTACTGGACGCCCTGGCTGGCTCACTGTGTCACTGCGGGTGGGGAAGTACAAGAAGACCCATAAGAACATCATGATTAATATGATGGACATCCTCGAAGTGGACACCAAGCGGCAGGTGAGACAGTGGGTAGAATATTTTAGAGATTTGCCTCAAATATGCCATCTTTTCAGGATTCCTCGATATGGTCTGTACTCTCTAGCTCTAAGCTGAGACCATAAGCTTAATTAGCTTATAGATCTTGTCTGTCAAAATTAAAACAATCTATTCTCATTCTAAGTCTTCAATGCTATGAGATTGATTATAGAAGAGAGTAACAGCTGTCAAAAGGATTTGTTTAAATGTTGTGGGGCATTACATCTGAGAATTTTGAGTGTCACTGTATTCCCTTTCAGTTCACTTTATCCATGGCACACAGAAATGGTGAGCGTTATGTCTTAATGAATGAATAGGATATATATCTGATAGATGATGAGATTTTTCATTTTAAAACACTAAGACCGGGTCTTACACTATAACATTAAGCCTATTTTCTGGGGATCATGGTGCGATGAATTTCTGTGAGTGAGCTTTGTCTGAATGAGTAATGAGAAGAAAAGGGTTCCTAATTATATTTGCTAATCTTGCTAATTGTGCAATGCGATTGCTTTCCTCCACACCTTGAAGGCTTTCCACAAACTTGGAGCAGTCTAATGAGTACTTTGTAATTTGTGCGTATTGTAATCGTAACATAAATTTCTGTGGGTGTGCGTGGGGTATGTGTACCTGTTGACCATGTCTGCTTTTTAAACACCACAGATTGTGCGTGTTGAACCTCTTGCTAACATGGGACAACTGACTGCTCTTCTAAACTCCATTGGGTGGACTCTCCCTGTACTGCCAGAACTGGATGACCTTACAGTGGGTATGTACTGAAATGGTCTTCATGTTCCCACTGAGGGATGAGACTGAGAAACATGCTAGGGATGAGCTCAAATGGTCAAAATACTTTAATGTACATGTAGCAGTAGCTATGTCAAATGGGAATGTCCACTGCTGTAATTTTTCCATGTTTACATACTATATTTGTGAATTGAGGGGCTGTATCTGTTTTAAGCAGAGTTAATGCTTGGGCCAAATGCAATTACAGTACAGCTGGCAGAGAAATGGCTGCTGGTCAGGCACATTTCCTGGATCAGTTTCCTAAATGGTCTCTAGATTCCAGACAATGAGGAGATCAACAACTTAATGCATTGCAGCTACACAGCTGCAAATTCATTTGGAAGTCTGTCGAGACCAGCCAATGAAAGTGCACGTAAAATGAGAATGCTTGGTCCATTGTAGTTTAAACCGCTTATCCAAGCAATATTGCTCTGTATTAGACCCTGTGCAAGTGTTCATTAAGCTGTAAGAAAAATGTAGACTTTTCCAAATTTCTAAATGGAAAAATAATAAAATTTAAAATGTCCATTTGATGTAAAGACATTAAATTCAGATCTGCACTCAGTGTTTTTCGTTAAGATGCGGCTGAAAGATAAAACCATTTGAATGTATTGCTTTCCTCAAGAGAAGTGGTTTTGTATGCTGATGGTAGCCTTACATACTGTACCTTACATTATAGTGTCACCACAGATGTACAAGCTAATCAGAGAGAACTACAGGCAGGCTTTCTATCATGTAGGCTGTGAATGATGTATTATGAATGAGTGCTCATACCTGCAAATCCAAAAAGAAATATCAATATTTCAAATGGAACTCAACTGAAAACATAGATACTAAATAATGTAAAATATAATCCCCATATTGACAGGTCATAGTGCTAAATTAGTTATTCCATCTGAGCAACAATGTTTTCATCCCTATACAGTAACTTCAATGTTACTCTTGATTTTTGACATTCCTACTATGCGGCCATTTATTCTACAACTCATAATCCCAGTACAGTTCCTATGTTACAGCCAATATAGGTAAAGTGACAAGTAGGGGCATTGAGATGTTCCTTTAATCACATTAATTTTCCATCAGGGTACACTCGGGTTATTCTGGGCTCCTTACCAAGGGAGATGCTTTCTACAGCGACATCAAAATCAAAACCAAAACTCTTCATCAGTCTTATTCCCTGCTGCCTCAGCTATATTGTGTCAGTTTGTGTGTATCCTTGCCTTGACTCGTATGGACATGCAGTGTGATAATGTGGCTGTGCTCCTGTCCTCTGAATGCCACCAGGGGGACTGATCATGGGCACGGGCATTGAGTCGTCCTCCCACATCTATGGCCTTTTCCAGCACATCTGTGTGGCCTATGAGGTGGTACTAGCCGATGGCAGCCTGGTCCGCTGTACTGCTGTGAGTTCAGTTTAGGCATTTCTTTTTTCTTCAGTTATTCTGTTTTTCACTTCAGAGCCACTGTACACCCACTACGTTGAACAACAGTTCACCAACAACCAAAATTTGCTTTCCAAAAAGTGTCTGTTAAGAAAGGAAAAAACACTTGTGTTTCATTGAAGTGTATGACAAATGCTGATAGAATTAAGCCTCATGTATGTACAGAGTATTCTGTGATTGCACTACTTCTTTGTGGCCACGAAGACTCTACTCATACGGCTCTTTTTTGACAAGAGCTCCACAAGTTGTATTTTCGAGGGGAGGTTTTCTGATGTGCCTGTGTGTCACAATGTTGCACCAGTTCATTAGCTACAGTGGGGCAAAAAAGTATTTAGTCAGCCACCAATTGTGCAAGTTCTCCCACTTAAAAAGATGAGAGAGGCCTGTAATTTTCATCATAGGTACACTTCAACTATGAGAGACAGAATGGGGGGAAAGAATCCAGGAAATCACATTGTAGGATTTTTAATGAATTAATTGGTAAATTCCTCGGTAAAATAAGTATTTGGTCACCTACAAACAAGCAAGATTTCTGGCTCTCACAGACCTGTAACTTCTTCTTGAAGAGGCTCCTCTGTCCTCCACTTGTTACCTGTATTAATGGCACCTGTTTGAACTCGTTATCAGTATAAAAGACACCTGTCCACAACCTCAAACAGTCACACTCCAAACTCCACTATGGCCAAGACCAAAGAGCTGTCAAAGGACACCAGAAACAAAATTGTAGACCTGCACCAGGCTGGGAAGCCTGAATCTGCAATAGGTAAGCAGGTGTGAAGAAATCAACTGTGGGAGCAATTATTAGAAAATGGAAGACATACAAGACCACTGATAATCTCCCTCGATCTGGGGCTCCACGCAAGATCTCACCCCGTGGGGTCAAATGATCACAAGAACGGTGAGCAAAAATCCCAGAACCACACGGGGGGACCTAGTGAATGACCTGCAGAGAGCTGGGACCAAAGTAACAAAGGCTACCATCAGTAACACACTACGCCGCCAGGGACTCAAATCCTGCAGTGCCAGACATGTCCCTCTGCTTAAGCCAGTACATGTCCAGGCCCGTCTGAAGTTTGCTAGAGAGCATTTGGATGATCCAGAAGAGGATTGGGAGAATGTCATATGGTCAGATGAAACCAAAATAGAACTTTTTGGTAAAAACTCAACTTGTCGTGTTTGGAGGAGAAAGAATGCTGAGTTGCATCCAAAGAACACCATACCTACTGTGAAGCATGGGGGTGGAAACATCATGCTTTGGGGCTGTTTTTCTGCAAAGGGACCAGGACGACTGATCCGTGTAAAGGAAAGAATGAATGGGGCCATGTATCGTGAGATTTTGAGTGAAAACCTCCTTCCATCAGCAAGGGCATTGAAGGTGAAACGTGGCTGGGTCTTTCAGCATGACAATGATCCCAAACACACCGCCCGGGCAACGAAGGAGTGGCTTCGTAAGAAGCATTTCAAGGTCCTGGAGTGGCCTAGCCAGTCTCCAGATCTCAACCCCATAGAAAATCTTTGGAGGGAGTTGAAAGTCCGTGTTGCCCAGCGACAGCCCCAAAACATCACTGCTCTAGAGGAGATCTGCATGGAGGAATGGGCCAAAATAACAGCAACAGTGTGTGAAAACCTTGTGAAGACTTACAGAAAACGTTTGACCTCTGTCATTGCCAACAAAGGGTATATAACAAAGTATTGAGATGAACTTTTGTTATTGACCAAATACTTATTTTCCACCATAATTTGCAAATAAATTCTTTAAAAATAAGACAATGTGATTTTCTGGATTTTTTTTTTCTCATTTTGTCTCTCATAGTTCAGGTATACCTATGATGAAAATTACAGGCCTCTCATCTTTTTAAGTGGGAGAACTTGCACAATTGGTGGCTGACTAAATACTTTTTTGCCCCACTGTATCTCTGCTGCATGACACAAGTAAACAAGCAATCGCCGATAATTTGCAATTGTTGGCTGAGCTCCACAGTGCTGAACAAATTAAGCTTTGTCCATAGGTTTCTAACAGTAGGACTTTTATTAGTACAGGCAATCCCTTGTGCTGCCTGACATTGTAGGCATGGTCTTTTAGGCTGCACACGTGTGCCTGTTACACTATCCCAGTCACTGGAGATCTGTGTCTCATTGGTTTCTAATGGGGTATTTGATGAAGATGTAGTGGATTTTTTGTCAGTTACCATAGTTTTTTAAAGAACAAAAAATAGCAAAATATCCCAGCTCTGAAAAATGAACTTTTTAAACTGCCTTCTACTGCTGTGGTATGGCAGCTATCATTTTTAGTATTTTAGTCTAGATAGGATTTGTTTTAAAAGTTAAATAAAATAATCTGACACTGTATCACTTCTGTTTTTGAGTATGCAGCTCACACGTTTATCTGTTGCTGGAGTGCTCACCAGGCCCTGTTGTGTCTGCCGCAGAAGGAGAACTCAGACCTGTTTTATGCCGTTCCGTGGTCATGTGGCACGCTGGGATTCCTGGTTGCGGCTGAAATCCGTATCATCCCGGCTAGGACCTGGGTCAAGCTGACGTATGAGCCAGTGCATGGCCTGGAAAAAATCTGCCAGCGATTCGCCCAGGAATCCGCCAACAAGGAGAACCAGTTTGTGGAAGGGCTGCAGTACACCCTGGACGAGGCGGTGATCATGACAGGAGTGATGACGGAAGAGGCGGAGCCAGACAAGGTGAGATGGGGAGGGGCCTTTTGTCAGCCAATGACAGCCAATATCCCTATCAACATTCTCATTATTTGAAGGGGAATTGTATGAATTGTAATTTTGGAGGGTATTACTATGGGCTAATAAAATTGTGATAAGATATTTTGACATCCCCTTATTGGTAGAAAACATAGATAAGCTCCATAAATGGCAGAGTTTGTTGGTAATAACCAATAGAACAATACTGATTGGTCGGACACTACTTCCTACTAATAAACACAAGGAGGCCAGAAGTATTACCAGAAGGTATCCACTAATCACTGTTGATGTTGCTCCTGTGTACTTGTCCACTCTTTTGCCTGTAGACCTATTGGCCTTGTTCCTGTTGTTCTCCGCAAATGGTTTTAATTGTTATTCCACTACTGTCCCCAGATCAACCGCATTGGCCTTTACTTCAAGCCCTGGTTCTTCAAGCATGTAGAGAACTTCCTTACTGAGAATCGCAGTGTTGTAGAGTACATTCCTCTACGCCACTACTACCATCGCCACACACGTAGCATCTTCTGGGAGTTGCAGGTAACTCTTCCTGCTCTAGTGACACAAATAATACTGGTTGAGTCATCCCAAGACTTTATCAGCTGCTGGGTGATTTTAGTCTGTCACTCATACTGTAGCATTTTACTTATGTGCAATTCAGAGACCATGAACTTCAAGCTATATATTGCAATATTCTGTTAAATGTAATGTAATAATAATTCTTTAGTAATTCATTTTTTATCTGAAAGTGGAAATACATTATGTATCCTGACCATATATCATGAAGTGATGGTAATAATGGTATATATTTTTTCAGCAGATTACATTATGACAAAGGGAAAGGTTTATGACAGGGATTGCGATCCCATTACTGAAGAGCAATATGTGTGTGAATATCTGACACAAATGAACTTATTATTTAAGTAGCCCAGTCATTTGCATCGTCTGAAATTTTAGCTACATTTTTTGACATTGTCATGGATCACAATGATTGTTTGCTGTGGGCTAATCTGCAAGTGATCTACCATTTATGTATGCAGCTTATTAGCTTGATGAGGTAATTGATTAATGCTGATGTTGGCATGAAATACAGGAACATGAATTAAATACCCCACTCCTGGTTTATTCATTTGATTAAATTCTAGCTGTGTGTGTCCAGTATAATGAAAATCCAGGTTGTGAATTCCATGATATCTGATGTCCCTAACACACAATATCCTAATGGCATTGCAATGTGAGGGTGAGGTTCCGGTATAAAAACCTGAACTTTTTACAGAAGTCTGTTATAAGGTCGCTCATTAAAGCAACTTTGACATTTCCGCATCTGTTTAGGGATTCTTTTATAAATATTTGATTAACAAATGTATGGTGTATATCCAGCAAGATTATGCATGGAGTCCTTGTCTCTGTCTGGGGCTGTCTGCTCCACAATGACTGGTGCCAGACTGTTATTGACTGTCTACTTTCACCTTACAACAGGATTCAACTGCTACTTGTATCTAAATCAGTGATGAATATTAGGACGATTAAAAAATCTTTATGATCCATCTTATAATGGATCAGTTTCCATAGAGAACAGTTCAACAGGCTGAAACTCTTAAAGAAACATTAGCTTAGTTCATTGTTGTGACAGTAGACCTGGGCTGGGTTGCTCACATAAGTAATCTTGGTAAATCTACGGAAACGTTGAACTGTTTGTTAATGTACAGAATCGCAACACAATTTGATCAGGAACATTTAGGTGCCAATTGAGCATCTTGGTGGTGAATATGTTTGAAAGCTCAATTATTAAAGCTTAAAGCATGTTAATTTTTAATTTAGTGAAGTGTATTTTTTAATCTTTACTTGCCATAGTAGATAAGGAAGCACAGGAATATATTCCAGCTGGATTTAATTTCTTTATTCTCTTATATAGCAAAACTGGATTTGCAGACATGCTCAGATGTTAAAATAACCTATCCAATGCTTCCTCTTGAAAAAAACAGCTTGGCTGTGTTAACATGAAAATGGTTCAGTTCAGTTCATGGTCAGTACCCAGGCATTTATAACCATCATCTATCTAGCCTGATCTTTTATGGTGGTTTGTTAATGGGTTGGGGCTGGTGTCAGAAAGCTGATATTGGTGCCCTTAGTCCTAGTGACATTCAGCTGCAACTTCTCCTTGAAGATCAGCTATAATATTGAATCATGGTGTTAGTTTAATAATGGATTATCCCAGGGACAGATCAACTGCCAAGGAAAAGTTGAAGTTGGTACATTTTTCTCTTTGGGGTGCATTAGCTAATATCCCTTCTTCACTGCATTAGACGGCTGAGACACGGCAGCCCTAGCATCCTGCTGCTTACATCATCTCATTTCCAGCACTTTACCCCTCCCTCCTGCACCCCCACCACAGCACATTTCTCAGCATTAGATCGGCTAATGCCTCGTTTGATTGCCATTAGCACCAAGTAAATCAAGTGTGGTTGGGTAATTGTGCCTTTGCTTTGCTGAAATTGCATTATAAATTATGCAGATTGTTATTGTCTGGGTTTGCATTGGGGGGGTGTCTGTGGTGGCCTTTTAATGCTTCCTGGTTCTTTATCTTCTATAGCCATGCTATCTCACCTGGACCTTATTCCGTGCCCCAGGAAAACTTACCTACAGGAGAAAAATCCACAAAAGTCGTATAGATCTCTGATGGGAATTGTGTTTTTCTGTCTTTTCAGGACATCATACCTTTTGGAAACAACCCCTTTTTCCGGTACTTATTTGGCTGGATGGTGCCGCCCAAGATCTCCCTGCTGAAGCTGACCCAGGGGGAGACGATCCGCCGGCTGTATGAGCAGCACCACGTGGTGCAGGACATGCTGGTCCCCATGAAGCACATTCAGAGCGCCATCTTCCGCTTCCACGATGACATACACGTAAGACCAGGACCCGCACCGCCTCCTTTCCGGAGTGTGTGTGGGTGTGTTTGCATATGTGTGTGTGTGCGTGTGCCTGTGTATGTGTGTGTGTGAGTGTGTATGCCTGTGTGTGTTTACATATGTGTGTATGTGTTTCTTGTTACTCAAATATGTCGATGGGGTTGTCAATGGAATTCTCTCATCCTGAAAGACATCAATGGCAATTTGACACTGCTATTGATGATATCAGCAAAATATATATCCATTTAAAGGCTTGCTCAAATATTAAAGTCAGTGCTCTTGCCCTTTCACTTTATGTGTGTTGCCAGATGAGTGTTTCCCTGTCAGCTTTGCTCATGCTGTTCATCTTATGTGAGGAAATTCTGTGCCCCATAGGACCTCAACCCATAAACTTAATGTACATAACCATAACCACTAATGCACCCATGACATGTTTATAGTTTAGGCCCCTTATGCTGTGAAAATATTTATATCTTGATTTGTCATTTCTGTGGCAATGGAAGACTATTCTTCTATGGCCAGCAATTTACGATACGTTTTAATTTGTATTGATCTATGTCTTAATTTATGGAAGTACAGTACTGGCACAATTTATGTAAGCATTTATAAACAGATTTTGATGATTCATTAAATATTTTGCAAAAAAGAAATTACAATTTGGAATGTAATATCAACATACTGTAAAACAAATGTAAATAAATAATTAGCATTTATGATAAACAAGTAATACATTAATAATTTTTTTTTGTATACTTTACTTCAAATTACTGATGGACACATAATGTTAATACCACTTGTAGTGAAGAAGATAACTGTTTTGCTCTCTTTGGTGCTTTCCAAAAATAAAATAAATTAAAACATGATAAAACATAGTAAGCATAGATTGACAAAATATATACATTTCAAAACATTAATTTAACATGTTAAACATGTTAAAATAAAATAATAGAATGAAAACATATGTCATTAAAACAGTAAAACCAAAGAGATAAAATAAATAATAATACAAATAAAGTTAACTGAACACAAGATTAAAAAGAGTTGTTGCTTACTGTGTACAGTAGTTGCAGCAGCTGATGATTTTCTGTAAGTGTTTGGCTTGGAGCATATGTTGACAGGCAATCAGAAATGTATGATGTTGCTAAATCATTAAGAGCTTTGTAAACCAGTAAAAGTACTTCAAAATCTATTATAAAAGACACTGGGAGCCAGTGCAAGGAGGTCAGAATGGAAATGATGTGATCAAATTTCCATTTTTGTTAAAATTCTGGTAGCAGCATTTTGTGCAAGTCCAAACTAATATGTACTGTTCAATTTATTACAGTATATTTCTATATATTTTATGTATGGGCCACTGCCATTGGACAGGTGAGCGTAGTGTACCCAGTGCTGTGATGTGGAGATCCATGCATGACAGTATTGGTAACAGGGGTGGTGTGGCTCTTTCAGGTGTACCCCTTGTGGCTTTGCCCCTTTGTGTTGCCCAGCCAGCCTGGCATGGTGCACCCGAAAGGGGATGAGGATGAGCTGTATGTGGACATTGGAGCCTACGGCGAGCCCAGGGTCAAGCACTTCCAGGCACGCGCCTCCACCCGGCAGCTGGAGAAGTTTGTGAGAGAGGTCCACGGGTAAGAAACCCACACACACACACACACAGTGTGCATATAACAGCTATTTTGTATGTTGTATTTACACACACACACACACGTATAGAGTTACACATTACCAACACAACGTGTGTGTGTTGTTAATTCCCTCTGTTTTATCAATGTATCAATCAATGTTGTACAGGTAGCAGTTGAAATTGTACTTCCCTCTAGGGTCTTTCAGCGAACTTATCCCTGGTTATGGGTATGCACTTTGTTGTACGTCGCTCTGGATAAGAGCGTCTGCCAAATGCCAATAATGTAATGTAATGTAATCAATGTGTGAAAAACCAATAATTTTGTGTGTTATCAAGGAGATATGTTTTCTGCGTTATCAAGGAGATATGTTTTCTGCGTTACCAAGGAGATGCAGTAGAACCTTGTTTTAACATTTATATGAGCACTGTACATGCTCCATTTATGATGCAGTCATTTTACTTCAGTTTTCAGATGCTGTATGCAGATGTGTATATGGACCGGCAAGAATTCTGGGATATGTTTGATGGCTGTCTTTATCACAAGCTGAGGGAAGAGCTAGATTGCAAAGCAGCATTTCCTGAAGTCTATGACAAAATCTGCAAATCTGCCAGACACTGACAGACTACAGTGGGACAGTAGTCTTGTTCCCGTTCAAGTGCCACTATCTGGAAGAAACAGTCATGCAGTTTGTACTACCGGGACATTTGTGACAACACTTGTAATACAGTGCTTTTTATTTTGAATTAAGACTTTTTGACATGTTTAAATCTATTTTCTCTCATATGAGTTAAAAAAGCACAAGGCCAACATTTTAGTATGTCTGTACCATAAATGACTCTCTCCAAACTCTCCAAACTATAAGAATAGTTATAAGCATACAAGTCTTCTAAAATTACCATGGCCTCCCTGCAGCAGTTGTCCAACTGATGAATCCCCAGTTTAATGTGCACATTTCATATTGAGTGTTTTGTAATTTAGCAAACTACCTGCAGATGTAAGTGTATTTTTTATTCTTTTGTTTGTCTGGCTTATCTGAAAGGAGTGGGAGCTGTACAATGCCTGGTGGACCATATTGCTCATACTATATTCTGAAATAATAATGAAAAAAACACGAAAGAACTAACTCCATATGAATTCATTGCATCTTACAATATGCTGTAATTGTGGTGATTGAAATTAATCCCCATCCAGCACACATAGCAACACATGAATACTAATGTTAAATCATTATCCTGTCCAAAGTAGTAAATCTTCCTTAACTGGAGAATTTCAGTGAACAATTACTTCTTTTGTTTGTAGGTCACATTTTTTGTAATCTAGTCCTAAATAGGAATTTGTGTTTTTTAGGATCTCAGAATACATTATGTTGGTAATTGTATTGAATTTAGTCTTCATTGTACTTCTTATTATCTCATGATGATCAGTAACCTGAGCTATTCCTGACTGGAAACCCTTATCATGGGACCTTATCCTAGGGAAATAAGAGAGTATACAGGAAGAGTAGAAATGATCATTTGTAGCACAGAGGTAAAAGTGAAGTAACCAAATGGGTATCGGGGCAGATCATTACATATCACTAAAACACACATTTTCATAGAAATTAGATTGGCAAATAATTTGCTTACTATCTTTACAGTCATTAGTTAATTCTCATTTTAATGGTACATTGGGGATGTGCACTTTTGGGATACATTGATAGATTATTGACCAACAAACAAGTGAGATTCATTTGTACATTTTCTTGTGATCTTGTTTGGTTCTTTATCCAAATCATATATTTTTGTGGTCAACTGAATCAGTGATTTATGTGGCTTGTATTTCCTGAAGGTAAATAATATCACCAGCATATTGTAGACCATGGGTGTCAAACTCTGGCCCGCGGGCCAAATTTGGCCCGCAGTGTAATTATATTTGGCCCGCCAGGCAATATCAAATACTATTAGAGCTGGCCCGCCGGTATTATGCAACAGCGCATTCACCACTAATACTACAAATCCCATAATGCTCTGCTGTTGTTTTGGCGCGTCAATCAGGACAGGACCCCGACATGCCCTCTCCTGTGTGTCAGTAGCGATCCGTGCTTCGGCAGGAAAGCCCCCGCTCACCCCGCCTCCCCGTGCATCTCTCCCAGACCACGCCGCGACCTCATACTACAACTGTCACCGTGTTACCCCTTCCCAAAAATGTCGAAAAGAAAGGCAGAAAACAGAACTTTTCTGGACAGGTGGGAGGCAGAATATCTGTTTACATATGTAAAAGACAGACCTGTTTGTCTTGTTTTAGGGAGGGCAAAGTGGAGCTTTAGAATGTAGACCGCTGTGTGTGCACGTGCAATACATTTCTCACAGAAAACGTAATTTGTCCACTTTTTTACTTTACAGTAGAGGTGATCAAACTTACAATAACTAAGAGCTAGTGTGTTCTAAGCCTTCACTGGTCCCTGTACGATGTTAGCATGATGTAGCTAGCATACGCGAATAGCACAAAGCCATACAATTTGCTTTTTAACGGCACTTGGTCATTCAAACGATATAAATAAAAGCATTCGATTAAGTTCGACGGCACCGGAATTTTCTGTCCGTCCATAAATGGCAAAAGTCCCACCATAGGATTTATTTAAATCTTTAAAAGTTGTACATTTTCTGAATCGTCATTAATTCATCCTGTTTCTATCAGTGATTCGGCGTGATCGGACAGTTCTGTAGCTATGTAAATGACGGATACAGCACTGTTATTTGCTACCTAAACTTTGACGCACGCTCGAGAGCGTTAACATGATTGAAGTCTGACATGTCTATTGTCAAAATCCATTGAAACTATGAAAAAGTAACCAGGGACTTTGGACGTATAAGGCTGGACATACCGAGTACCCAGCAAAAATATTGACCAGTAAAAGCTATTGTTGCGTCAACATTTTCGATCTCCATAAATGTAAACAATGGAATGGCAGTGAAATCTGCCTGTTTTTCGGTGCCGTCGGGGTCCAGCATTTAACATTGATGGAACCGCCGTGTGCGCACAGTTTGCTGAAAAACTCAGTGTACTCGGCGCTGAGTCTAGCCGGCGATTTGCCGATTTTGATGTCCAGAAATGTAGATTTGAACTGCTTAGTAATCCTTCGCAGTTGATGTGGAAAACGCACCAACCAACCTCCAAATGGAGCTGATTGAACTCCAGTGTAATGACACGCTGAAGTCAAAGTATGATGCTGTTGGCGCCGCACAGTTTCCACAGTTCATCGCTGACACAATGCCTCAGCTCCGCACCCAAGCTGCTCAATTGCTCTCCATGTTCGGCAGCACTTATCTATGTGAGCAACTTTTCTCCTTGATGAAGATGACGAAAACATCTCACAGGAGACGTCTGACTGATGAACACCTTCGTTCGATACTGAGGGTTTCCTCAGCTCAGAGCCTGAGCCCAGACATTGATGAACTAGCATCCAAGAAAAGATGCCAGGTATCTGGCTTGGGCACATCAGATTAGATCAGTGGGTCGCAAACTGAGCAATAATTAACGTTTTCTTTATGCACTTTTTCTTGCTACTCCAAGGGCTGAATGGTTGATTCATTCATTGTTGTTATTTTATTTTCAAATTTATTAGCCTGTGGAAAAAGTGTATTTTGATATTTACCTCAGAAGGCTGCAAATAGAAAAGAGGTCTACAATTTTTATTTAAATTTTATTTTATATGCCATTGATATGTTTTTTTTAAAATTTGAAATTCGAAGTTATATAAGCGTTGCTTGTTCCATATTCAATGTTAAAGCAAAACTTGTTTGGGTCCATATTAAAAGGTTCATTTGTTCAACGTTGGCCCGCGGCTTTGTTTAATTTTAAATTTTGGCCCACTGTGTATTTGAGTTTGACACCCCTGTTGTAGACTGATTAAATTGCACCCAAAATACTCATGCCTTGGGCTCCCCCTAGTGTCTGCTATGACTGTGTTGTGTCGGAACTGTGTTAAGTGCAATATATGAAACTAACTAATGGCCTAAGCAGGGTCGTGGATGGTACACAGCTGAGTTCTCATGAAGACATCCCTGCATCATATAGAGTAATTTGCTTTGTATTTGTTAGGGTGGGATTTTACTGTGAAAATAATGTGAGTAAAAGCACTTGTCAGTTCTGTATGACTGGTTCTGCACAAATGAATAAAAACTTGTTAACTAAAAAAAAAGTGTTTTTTTATTATCTTAATAGTAAATCATTTATTATACAATATGCTTTCTATTTAGTCTTGGTTGATTATTTTAGCTTGATAAACATCTAGCTATTGCTCGCTACTCAACATCTGGGGCACCAAGCTGATGAGCTCAGTAGGAGGATGTATCGAGGGGCAGTAATATATTCCATTATATCCAGAATCATATCATCATGTCATATGTTAAGACAAAGAACAAAGCCCTTCTCAACCGTTTGGGGTTGAGTCCTCTTTACATTTCATCTTCTTGTTGCGCTCAGCGTACCATCAGACTGCACAGCTAGTTGTCTCGCGACTCCCGCACTTGTTAGTTAGTGGAATGTTAGCTAGCAACCGCAGAAGACGCAGAATGTTTACTTTCAAATTACGAGGGGATTCAGAGTGTAGAAATATAGGTTTTCTGGTCCTCTAATGTAACATGTAATATTCGTTTTATATAATTTGTGAAGAAATCAGGTCTATATTGCATGAAAAAACAAGTCATCTTAATTGTTCCAGTAAATACACAGTCTTACAGGTAGTAGCCTAACGGTACATTTTTGTTTTAGCTGTTTATGTAATTAGTTAGCTAGCGAGCTACGTTCAACCAATACTAGACTGCAAATTAGCTAAATAACGTTAGGCTACCTAACGTTAGACTGGCCTGTAACTCGTTGATAGGCTACGTTGACAACTTTTTCATTGTTGTGCTAAATTTGTAAATGAAGTTATTTATGATATTTCATTCTGATTGGGGTGAAAGGGAAACGTCAGCGTGTAACATTGACCTTCCATGTTGCCTTCCAGCCGCGGTAAGTTCTTGGTTCATGGTGGCACCAGTTCTGTAAAGTTTGAGTCTGGCGGGACAACTTGGAAGAGTTCTGAATGAATAACCTGGAGGAGCCATTACTCAAGCTGCTGCACCTCGCCCTACTCTCCACCTTCTGGGGCCTGCAGATCTGGTACACCTTCTTTACTTGTAAGTTCCTTCAATCTCATTTTCCATACTGTAAAGTTGACCTAATTAATTGTACCTGTATATATTTTAAATGTATTACCAAGCTAAATAGTAGAATGTGTGTATTGAAAAGTTGTAACAGTTTAGGATTTGGGTTAAAGTACTTAGTATTCGTTTCTAAATTAAATAAAAATGATCAGTTTGGCCAATCATAATAATTTGTTTCTGCACAGCCCTTGTGATGGGCTATGTTCTGAACAGACACACGTATGGATACGTCCAGAGTCGACTATTGCCTTTCTACCACCGCATTGGCTCTGCCTGTGCCTTCTTCAGTCTTATCATATTTGAAATGTACCATCCTCACAACCCGACATGTGACAAGGATACCTACCAGGTACAGTCCATTTACGTGTGGTGTCCACTTGGGTTCTCTGTGTGGTCCCCTGCAGCAGAATATGGTTTTCCTGTGAAGTAGAAATTCAGAAATGTACATGTTTGAATGCATGATTAAAATGGGCATAAACATGCGTATCCCTCTGTCCTCTATTTCACAGATCTTCTTTTTATTTGCTTGTGTGATGGCAGCCACTCTTAATTTCCACTACTTTGGTGCAATGACCTGGGAAATCATGGCAGATATGCACCGCATTGAACAATGCTGGGGCATCGACAAGAACATCTTTCTCTCATCCAGCAGTGAGGCCTATGACAAGTTGTCCCAATCAAATCCTGAGTACAAGAGGCTGAGCTGCCAGCTGAGGTTCTATCAATGGCTGTCCTCCCTCTGTAACCTCTGCTGCATCATCTGCAATAGCTGCAGCATATGTTACCTGACACAGAATATCTGCCCACTGTGGCTGTAGATTTGCATTCAGTGACGTCCCTATGGTCTGTCAACCAACATAACAGAAAAATATAGTTGATGCTTGACAAATGCAAGATTATTTCTTCTCTCTTTATTTCTCACATTATCTACATTGTTCTATTGAAATGAGTATTTAACCAGTATTTACTGTCTTATTACTTTTTATTGTTTAGTGCTTGGAAGAATGTAAGGCATCAGAAAGTAATTGGCTTGGCATGCACCAAACCATCTATTTTTTTGGGAATGCAATTGTTAAAATGTATTTAAATATAAATAATAAAAAAATGACGTTATTGAAACAGGTTGACTCTCATGCTTCATCTCTTTTGTAAGCTTGTGCATATTTGATATGCTTTAAATACACAATTTTACCTTTTTTAGGTGAGGGAATCCAAATTCAAAAACAGCCAAAAAGGAAAAGGCTGCATATTTTTTGCTTTTATTCAAACAGGCTGATTCTCATAGCTTACATAATTCTGAATGTATATTTTAACTTTAGATTTCTGAAATTTATCAGATGCAGTTATGCAGAGTGGCATTTTTTTAAAACAAAGTAACCATTTTAGACAGATGGGTATTTTACTGAAGCAATTCAGCAACTACCATGTTGATGGGTACAACAGCAATGTCATACCTAAGAATCAAACCAAGAACCTTTATGTTATAAACTTCCTTACCTATTATTCTACACTACCACAAATATAAATGTATATACTGTATTTTTGTCTGAGGAAAAATCATTAGCTTCCATCAGTCAGTGACCCTCTTCAAAGGCTGTCACAGACTTGTAACAACCTGTATGTGCTAGCTGACTTGGATGACTTGGACCACACATTGGGAGCCCTTGGGTATATAAAGGCGTACTATGCAGGATTTTCACCTTGAAAGTATTATCAAACAAACATGTTCAGTCATTACTATGATACACTGACAACCTGTGTCTATGTTCATTAAGCATGATATAATACAAACAACATACTGTAGCTAAAACCTTATTATGAATGTTTTTATTGTTACTACCCATATAGAATAATATGTTCATTCTGATGAAAAAAATAAACAATGCCATATTAATTTCATGTGTAAAATAAACAGCAATGCGAATGGCATCTGTGAAATGTGTCCTTGTCATCCATCATCACAGCCTTATGTTAACAACACTGATGCCTTGAGACAAGATTCAAAGCTTCAGTCAAAGTTTCAGCTTCAGTTCGGTTTATTTGTATAGCATACACAATTAAAAAATATATTGTTCCAGGGTATTTTCTCAAGTGTTCTGAGGAATATAATTGTGGTAATGATGACCTTGAGTTATTGTCAGACTTCGGTGCAATAATTCATGTCTGCTCAGCGGGCGTGTTCGAATAGTTTGTCCTTCGTTGGTTGCCGTTGTTTTCCACTGCTACTATTCACATTCCTTGCAAATAAGGAAGTCTATGCATGGTGTACTTTGCCTTTGATCTAGCGGGAACACACAAGTTAACGTATTTCTCAAATGTGTTCTTATTTTAGTTTACAATAAATGTACTTTATCAGGATTTAAAATATATTTGTCCACGCTAGATAGATAGATCCGTGGTTTCGGTGAGTAACGACTTTTAGTGTCAGTTGGCTTCCCATTATGGTTAACGTTATTAGCTGATCATGACATTGGTAGCCAACTACCTTCTTGCCAGCACAAGAAATTTTATTGCCACCACTTTCTGAAAGAAAAAAAACGATCGTGACAATGCATTTCAAGCCAGATAAGATTAATTAGACAGTAAATACTGGCATTTGCAGACGTCCCGTATATCCCGATTTATATTACTAATGAGCTTGCTCGGCTGGTACTTTTACTCCGGAACTGATCTTAGCAGCCTGAGCTAACTTTTACGACCATGAATGTGTTGCTCAGGTGTAACGCGTTCGTAGTGGGTGGTTTCTTTGTTTTAAATGCTTATGTAATACGATTGTGATACTGATGATACTGTGTGATTTTTCTCCCCTGTAGTGTTATGATGGAAGCTGTCCTGTGGCTATGTTGCCGAAAGCTGCTGCCCCATCAGCCAAGAGCTTTGACTCGGCACACAAGATGCCTTTCGAGCTGTGTTGGGTCACCCTTGGGAGCCAGCCCTGTCCATGCCATAGGCACATCTCCCCTGCTGGCGTCCCGACTCTTCCAGCCCTCCAACCTGCGTGAGGGGATAGTGGGCCGGACAGGGGAAATTACCTGCAAGAGCCAGAGGCTAATGCTGCTGGGCGGCCTCATCCACCCCTCCAATCCTGGCTGCTACTACTACCTCCCAGCTGCAGTGCGTGCCATGGAGAAGCTAGTGCGCCTCATAGACCAGGAGATGCAGGGTATCGGAGGGCAGAAGCTGGACATGCCCTCTCTGTGTGCTGCAGAACTGTGGAGGCGCAGCGAGCGCTGGGATCTCATGGGCAGTGAGCTGTTTCGCTTAAAGGACCGCCACGGAGCAGAGTACTGCCTGGGCCCCACTCATGAGGAGGCTGTGACTGAGCTCCTGGCCTCACAGGGCACCCTGTCCTACAGACAGCTTCCTCTTCTGCTCTACCAGGTATTGCACACACAAGAGTCACATCATGTGAAAGGGCTTATATTTGAATTATTTAGTAAAGTTATGTTTGATTTTTTTAATACACACTCTGTTGTCTTTTGTAATGGGTTGACCAAGCCGTACTTTCCACAATATTGCAGGTGACACGGAAGTTTCGAGATGAGCCCAAGCCAAAATTTGGGCTGCTGCGAGGGCGGGAGTTCTACATGAAGGACATGTACTCCTTTGACACCAGTGAGGAGGCTGCCCATCTCACCTACCAGGCTGTGTGCCAGGCCTACACCCGCCTGTTTGCCCGGCTGGGGCTGCACTGTGTCCAGGTACAGGCTGACACAGGGAAGATTGGGGGCAAACTGTCTCATGAGTTCCAGCTGCCAGCAGAGATTGGTGAGGACAGGTTGCTCATCTGTGGGAACTGTGCTTTCTCCGCCAACATGGAAACCATTGAACCGGGGAAGACAGATTGTCCACAGTGCCACAAGGGCACACTGACAGAGTCGAAAGGCATTGAGGTGGGCCACACTTTCTACCTGGGCACTAAGTACTCTCATATATTCAATGCTTCTCACTACAATGCTCAGAACAAGCCAGTGCTTGCTGAGATGGGCTGCTTTGGGCTAGGGGTGACGCGCATCCTGGCTGCAGCTATCGAGGTGTTCTCCACCACGGATGCTGTGCGCTGGCCGGGGCTGCTGGCACCCTACCAGGTCTGCGTCTTGCCTCCTAAGAGGGGCAGCAAGACTGAGCAGCTGACTAGCCTGGCAGAGGAGCTGTGCCACAGCCTGGGGAAGTCCATGACCGGGCTGAAAGGGGAGGTGGTCCTGGACGATCGGACACAGCTGACCATTGGGAAGCGTCTTAAGGATGCCAGCCGGCTGGGGTACCCCTACGTGATTGTGGTCGGGCAGAGTGCTGCTAAGGAGCAGCCACTGTTTGAGGTGTGCTGCCAGCAAAGTGGGAAGACTCAGTTCCTCAGTAGGGATGGGCTGATGGACCTTTTGAGTCAAGTGGAGACTGTCTGATCTGATCTGCACTCTCATTAGCAGGGTTTGACTGCTGGGCAATGATTGTTTGTCAGTGACATACTGTAAAATAAAGTACTGTGACTTTGCAACCTTGTTTGAATGTCAGTTATCTTCATGAAAGTAAATGTATTATAGATAAAGAGTTATCTGTTCTTCAAATGAGCTCAACAATGAATCTAATGGATTCTAAAAGGAACATCTTTTTATGTCATTTCCGCAGCTCAAGAATGCAGTATTGGTGCAGATATTGTAGACCAGCCAAATAGATACTGTGTTCCTCCTGGCTTTGCTGCTTCTCACTACTCGAAGGTTCCAGTTTTGTATTATAGTTTGAATATTCATAAAGAGGATTCTGTGAGAGAACATCCATTTTGCTGGACAAGATGATGCCAAAGGTAACAATAAGCAGGTCTCATTTTTTCATATGTATATTTTCCCCAAATAATAGTGACAGTATATTGATGCTGATTTTTTGTTATAATATCTATGAATAATAATAAACATACCCAGATCGTTACCTAGACCGCTCATCTTGGAATGTAGTTTAAACGGTACATATTGCAAGAAGAGGAGGGAAGATTTATTTAATTTCTAGATTGTGTATTTGAAGAATGGAAGCCAACATAATTACCTTTCAGTTAGTTTACTTTACTTTTACTCACGATACCCCTAAAACTATATTATAAAGGGAATATATTTACTGCCGACACAATGTAGTAAACACAGAAGTGTTGTAATCACTTCATGGTTGTGAATGAGAGAAGTGCCAGAACCGTGTTGAACTTGTCTACATTTCTGTCGGACGTATTTCACTGATGCACTACAGAAAGCACGCTTTCAGGAAATGAATATCTGCTTTTTGCTTGTGATATAACCTATAACCTCACAAGAGCTTGCATTGCAATTGGACATACCGTAAAAATATGAGCATTTTCATTGGTTCACATTGGTAGAATAAAGTAAAAATTGATGCTAAATCCCGCCTATTTACGGCAAGGCCAATGGCAACAGAGAAGCGTCGCACCAAGAAGCCAATTGAAGGGTTCATAGTATGTGGTTCCTAAATGTAGCAATCGGGCGTGGATTAGGATATATTTACCGAAATATTTTCTTGAAGTTTACTGAATCGTACAGCTTGAGCTAGCGGTTGCCCTAATGTCAGTTGATTCATGTAATATAAAAAAATTGGTATTCGTGAAATTCTAAGTAACCGATACAGACTTAATCTACATGGTTGTTCCTACGAGCGTGGAAAGCAGAGGATAAACATGGCTTCACAGGCACAAGACGATAGCGATGATGGAATGGACGCGTTCATGGACAAATTTACTAAACAGAAATATAAAGATGGCTTTAATGAGAACAACTGGGAGGAGGTGGGAATCACTGCTATTCACATAAACATCTGCTTGCACGTGTAGTTTTGTGGTCGCAAATCTCTCACCGTGGGTGACAACATGCTCGGTTTCCAATGGCTACATTACTTACAGTAACGATTTGCTTATGAGACATTTGAATTCTGACTAGTCGTCCATTTCAGGCACGCATATATGTAACCAAGTTAGCACCTGCGCAGAACGAAAATGCAATGGGTTAGAAAATACTACTTTAAATCGGGGGCTTTTCAGCCTTGTCTGATCCAAGGACCCCGAGTACCTTCAATAACCCCCAGGGGTCCGCGGACCCTCTTATTCAGCACCTATGCTTTAAATCTAAATTTAAGGTCCCTTGTTCTGTGACCAGTACTTTGCTCAACCAAGAGATAGGGGGTTATTAGTTGATTAATGATTGTCTGAGTTGCTATATTGTATTTTTCAGTATTGGCATTTTAAATCGAGGTTCTATTCTAGTCTATTATTTGTTTTACCCCCCAAAACAACAGGAGTTTGACAAGGTGCCCATGTTCATGAAGACCACCCCTGAAGAGATTGACCCCCAGAAATATCCAGACCTAGCCTGTTTGCAGTCCATTATTCATGATGATGACAGACCACCAGAGGGTATGTCGTATCCCTCAGTTCTGATTTTCTTTGGCTGAAATGACGGATGTAAAACTCCAGTGCGAATGCTGTAGCTTATGGTACAGATTCTGAGTAATTGTGTCTGCCAATATTTTACTTATCCAATTTCAGACCAGTTTTAGGTTTTATTTTCCAATAGAAAGATCAAGATGTAGACAGTCGAGCCACCTCATCAGTTCTGCTTAATGCCACAATAAAATGTGTTGTTTTAAATGTGGCCTTTAGTGTAGATGTACTTATTTTTATTCCCAGAACAAGCAAGGTCCTTAAAAGATGAAGGGAATGAATACTTCAAGGAGAAGAACTATAAGAAGGCTGTTGTGGCATACTCGGAGGGTCTGAAAAAGAAATGCAGTGACACTGACCTGAATGCCGTCCTACACACAAACAGAGCAGCTGCACAATTCCACCTGGGTACAGATGTTCCTTTTTCTTCTTCATTTTCTATTGCGGTCCAGGAGAAGTCATTGGTTTTCTGTGAAGGTTTCACTTGTTCACAACTTTGTATGTACTCTTAACAGGTATTGGATAAGGATGCTATTTGTAAACCATGTCTCCCTCGTTTTTCAGGTAACATGCGTTCTGCTTTGAATGATGCAGTTGCTGCCAAGAAGCTTAAACCAGACCATCTTAAAGCACTGTTGAGAGGTATGTCAGTATCACCTTAATACGCTTGGCTAAATATACATCATCTGAAATGACAGAGGATGTTGTAGAGATGGAATCTTGCATGCTGAATTGGGAGAACAAACATACAAACAGCCTACAAAGATATTTAAACAATATCCGTAATTAATCTCAAAAGCAGTGCTACTCAACTCCAGGTGAATGTCTGCAGGTATTTGCTCAAGCCATGCACTACACTGCCTTATTACACTAATAGAGACATGGTTGGAGCAAATACTTACAGACACTGTGGTCCCCAGAACCTGGAGTTGGGTAATGCTGCTTTAAAGTAATATCCCTACATCTTTTGAGTCAAAAGTAACATTCAACCAAGATGTTCATACATATTAAGCTGAAATTAGATTTTCTCTCTGGGTGCCATTTTATCCAGTTTGTGTCCCTGCGTCTGCACAGGTGCCCAGTGTTGCATTGAGTTGCGCAGCTATGGTGAGGCTCTCCAGTGGTGTGAGGAGGGACTCCGGATTCAGCCCAAGGACAAGAAACTGCAAGAGCTGCGCACTGCAGCTGACAAACTGAAAGTAAGAAGACTTGGTCTGTCTCCCATAGAGATTACCAGTGCCACGCACCTACCAGGGAATACATGGTCTACAAGTGTGCAGTTTTTAATCAAAAGTTTATTTGATCTCTTCTGCCTGTTCTTCAGAGCTTAGAGTCATTGTCAGTGACCCCAGTCCTCATCCAAGAGGGGTGCTGGTCTTCATTCTAACTCTGCTTATTTTATCAATTAAAGTGATTCGCCCAGTTAACTGACCTCATCGAGTACCAAAAGACCAAGGTTGCGAAGCCCTACCATATGATTTTTGAGATTATCAGATTTACAATGTGTTCATAGTCTGAGAATGATGCCAAATGGGTTTCTTTGCTTTAGAGGACAGCGGAGAGAGATGCTAGGAAAGCAACGGCGAAGGAGAAGAAGGAACACACTGAGAGAGAGGCCCTGCTGGGTACTATCCAGGTATGTTATGTATCTTCAATTTTTGTCCTTAGAAGAAGGGCAGAGGTTACTCTTGTTATTCTCGACATTCCCAACATTTCAGTACACCATGAGCCCAACAGTTTGTTGCTGGTTTTATCATTTGTGCAAAATGGCTGAGTTCCAGTTGAAGGCTGTTGTTGGCTTGGACCATGGGAACTGATGGGACTGTTGTTCACAGGAGCGTGGCATTAAATTGCTTAAGCTAGAGCGACCTTCCAAGCGTAGTTCCGACAATGAAGAGGAGGACGGGGACTTTGGCCCATATGCAGCTATGGCGGGGCTCGATCTTAATGGCTTGAGTTCTCAAGAGGCCACAGGAGCTACAGTGTACCTGGATGAGCAAGGCACACTGCACTGGCCTGTCCTCTTCCTGTATCCAGAGCACCATCAGACAGATTTTGTATCTGCCTTCAGCGAGTCTACCTGGTATGTCCACTCAAACATTGTGTCTGTTTGTTCTTTTTTTACTTCACTACTCCAGTATCCAGTCTTTTAATTTGTGTAAAATGGGTAGCATCTTTAATCAGTATATATGCATTGGTACATATAAATTACATTCTGTCAAGGCGCTTCATACCATGTTAAGCGCAAGTATACCTGTGTCCACACTAGTCTCAGGACTAGGACACTGGTGGCAAATCATTGTATCAGAATGGAATGCATTTTGTTTTAGCTGTATAGATCACCTGGCAGTCATGTTTGGGGAAGAGCTTCCTCCCTGGGATACTGACAGAAAGTATCACCCCCAGAACTTAGAGGTGAGGATTTTATGAACAACGCACTGAATTAATTTACTCTGCATTTGTTCAAATATGGGATTAGTATAGCCATAGTGTAAAATTGTTTCTGTTTTATTATTATATATATTAATATGTGTTCATAGGTTAGGTTGAGTTTGTTTTCTAATGCATGTGAACCATAAATATTATTTCCTGTTTAATAGAATAAGGATTGTAAATGACAGATATTTGTATATTTGGCTTGAAGCTCTCTATACCATTTGGAGTGAAGTAGTTGTTCCCAACTGATTCTGAAATTCTGCTTGTCTTGATGCTCAGCTGTACTTTGAGGATTACAAGACAAAACGGCTATATCAGGTCGATCTGGAAACCCCCCTTCTACGTATCCTGCAGCATGACAGGTATTTATTTCCTATGTGGAAAATGTATATGCATATATTATAATTCATTATCTTCATTTCATCAGACAACAGGAATATTCAGACTTCTGAGAACCTGGAATTTATATTTCTATAAATCCCATTTGCTCTTGTCTTTCAGGTGTTTTGTGAAGCAAGGGACACCCAGCTTCATTGTACTGGTAAAGGGGTCTGCTTTCTGTAAGGACTTCCTGTCAGGGAAGAAGGTTCACAGACTGAAATGAAATATTCAGCATGAGAAGTGTACTAACTGAAAACAGTTCATCACCAACCAAACCCAATGAAAACAGCTCTCAACAACCCTGGATTGACTGTTTGGCGTGGCTATGGTTCCCTGTGGAGAACTTAATATGACTTAAAACTTAAATGAACCCAATTCATTTTTTTCCTTCATAAGAGAACATTGCGTATCTAGTTAAGTGTAGATGTTCTGAATAAGGATATCTGCTAAAACAAACATTGAAGCTTGCATGATCCTTTAAGTAATATCAGTCTCCCAAAAGGACGTTTTGAAAGATGTACCATACGCACGAGGAATAGTGTGTGTTACAGCTTTAGAATAGAACTGGAATGAAGGAAATGTGCATTTGAAGAGGTCAGAAGGAAGTGTTTGAGAGCACGGTGAAAGAAATAATTCTTATTTGGGAAGTATTTCAAGATCATGAGAAATTTTTTAAAGGTAATAAAAAGAAAATCCAATCAGAAAACAGGACATCATTCAAATAATTACTGAATCTATGCACACTTGTCTTTCTGAAAACCATTTCTCTTTCCTGAGCATTCCCAGTAGGGAATGACATTACGTTCTTGATGGAAAATACAATTGCATGATGTTTATGCTTATTGGCGAACATGTTACTACAAAAACACTCACAATGACTTAATTTACACTGTCTTTACATTAAGTTACAGCACAGTAAGTCTACTTGTCACAACTGGAATTTCTTCTACATTCATCATCCCTATTTCTGAAAGACCCCTGCGGCCCCAGCATTACCGGCAGTAATGCAACTCAACCCGCTGTTCTAGCTAAGCAGCAGAATTCTGAAGAACAGCTCAAATTTCACTTCAGTGAAGTGACTCCTATTTAACATACATCAACTGAAGTATTTATGCTGTCTTACAAATGACCAGTAATTTACATCAGGGCTACTGAATTGTGTCTCTGAGTATTGTATTGGAACTGACGGGACTGCTAATCAGCCGTGGTTTATATTTTTTTTGTTTTTTGTTTTTTGTTTTTTCATACTTTAGTGAGATACAATAATTTAGTGAACATTTCAGGCAAACAATTGCCACATGCATAACACTGGATAATTGCGCTGTTCATGAATTGGACCACATTATAATTTTCCACCAGGTTCATTTACAAATGTAGTTTCTGTAAAATGGTCAATTTCAGCAGCCTGCTCTTAATTAGGCTAATTCATAACAGTCCATGCATTTTGTTCTACGAAGTGATCTGACTCGCGCTGCTGCCCACGTGCTTCCTGCTCGTGCGCAGTACGATGTAGTCTGGTGTACGATGTTAACCCCCTCTCTGGTCCTGGTCGGTCTCACACTGACTGTGACCGGGCCAGGGGCCTCTTCTTGACCGCTCCCTTGGGCTGCACCGTCTCCAGCAGCCGGCGTATGAGGTCCGTCCGGCCCAAGCGCACGATGGCGCGGGAAAGCTCGGCCATCTCGTCCGTGTGCGCCCGGCACAGCGTCCTGAGCTCGCTCTGCACCGTCTCGTAGGGATAGCGCTCCTCTGCGCGCCTCACCCACACCTCCAGCTCCCTGACGGCGGGGCCCGGGTCGGAGCCGCTCTGGGAGAAGAGGGCCAGCAGCGCCTCCAGGAGGCAGCGCAGGGCGGCCGTGTCGCGGCTCCCGGGGGGCTCCAGGGTCAGGGCCCGCTTGAAGCAGTCGGCTGCGTTGCGCTCCTCGCCCTTCAGGAGCAGACAGCGTCCCCGCAGCAGCTGCAGCTCCGGCAGGCTGTCTCCCAGCTCGCACTGCAGCGCCTGGGCCAGGCTGACCAGCGCCGCGTTCACCGCCGACTCGTCCACCAGCAGGCTCTCCTGCATGGCGTCCACGCCCATGTAGTAATACACCTGCAGCCGCGCAGACGGGAAGTGTGTGAACGCATACACAGGGTGTGAGGGATGTTGTTGCTGCTGTTTTAATGTCACGATGACAGCTTCCATCAATGTATAATGCACAGCTTACACTACACACACCCATGTTCCGCCGCCCACTTTACATAAATCTGTGTGACAATAGTCAACATGACACGAACAATGCGGAATGGAGAATTAATATCTTTCACAAACAGGGTGGAAATGTATGTGACCAGGATTAACTATGATTCTACTTGTGCTTTTATTCAAGTGTACAGGTAATAATTTTCTCAAGTCAAGTCTCACCTGTCCCATTTCCAGGTGTGTCCTCAGACAGGGACGAACTTCTAATACACGGTCTAAGTCTGCCTTGGCTTCTGCTAACTTTTGTCGGTCCGGTACACCTGCCATACCTAATTTGGCTCTCTCCAGATCTCTTGCATAGATGGTCACATTTATCTGTGGGAAACACACATATGAGATATGAGAACTACATTCATTAAACTTGGGACATGCATGCTCAATGCGGTGATCTCTTCATCTGGGAAGGAGAGCTACTCAGCTACAGCCCTGGTAACTCTGTATTTTATATTTTTAAAAAGATGAATCTGTTTATTTAAATTACATGAAGCTTGTCACATTCTTATTTTTACTTCAAGTTTGTTGGGGATAGTTTGCCCTGCAATTATTAATGACTGCAGTAACCTAATAGAACCTTGAACAAATCAATTTAGAACTACAATGTGTTTCGGCAATCACAACCTGTTCACAAGCTGCACTTTGTGTATGAGCAAAAACACTTTGACACGTGAATTATTTACACACTTGCTCTTAACTATGGACTTATCCATGACATTGAAGGCCTCCTCCCATGCCAAGCCCTGCTCTTTCTGTTCCCATTTTAATAAAAAGCACAACAAAGGGAACAGAAAATAGGGAGAACAGAAAGAGGGAGGAGGCAAAGCTTGGGAAGGGTGGAGAAAAAGAGCCTTTCATTTTCTAGTATAAAGGTCATGTGAATAAATATCACAGCGATTTGTGCTAATGTACCACGCCTGTTCACGCACAAGGCACAGCAAGCCATGAGAACATTAGCTTCTGTATTTGATTTACAGAAGCTTTTACTCAGGTACCAGGTTGTAAATCTGACCAACAGTTGGAAAGTGCTCTCTATCTGAAACATGGTGCATTGAAGACCTTGATAAGTGCATGGGGTGATTTTCCCTGGCTCTGTTCAGTTGAGAAGTAATGCTGGAGTAAATGAAAGTGAGATTCCTCCCTGTTACCTTGGCGCGGGTGCGGTAAGCCTGCCAGTTGAGCTCCGGGTCGGGGAGCACGTTCAGTGCCATGTTACAGATCCCTGTGGCCATCTCATGCTTGCGCAGGAGGAAGAAGACTTTGGCCAGCCGGTTCAAGATGAACGCATCCTCGTTGGCGAGTTTAATGGCCTGGAGAAGAAGCATACTCCTGGCTCATGACATTACACGGTTGCAGCTGTCACACAACAACCCTTAACCTCTCACCATTTCCTCTCGTAGGGTCCTTCACAGAGTTAATCTATATGGGTGAGAGTCCAAACCCAGCAGGTCTGAAGTTAACAGAAGACTACTGACTGATCACAGGCATAAACAGCCTAGCAGGGAGACTTGAGTTTAATGATCCGTTGTGAGATTCAGAGCATATTAAACTACAAATCACACAAGAGTATCTAGAATGTTTGAAGAGAGATGGCAAATCCCTTTCCCTCTTCATGTATTCTTCCTGTGAAAATGTACATGATTAAACATACACCAATGCAAACAGTTCTAAGACAAATAGTCCACATTGCAGAAAATCAGATTTCCCCTACCGTTCCATAGCAGGAGAGGGGCTCTGAGCCAGAGTAACCGCAGTCATGGACAGCCATGGGAACAATGGAGAACTCATCGGTCCTCTCCAGCATAATCCCCACATAGCACCAGGCCAGAGCTGCAGACAGAGGAAGATCAGTCATCCAATGCCTGCCTTTGAATGGACAAAACATGGATGAATATTATAACATTAATTGTGCAAAATAATCACGTGTAACTGAACCTTTGTAGTGCGTTTTCTCTGACTTGAGGGTCTCTGTGAGCAGCTTCAGGGCCTTGTTGAAGTAGGATAGTCTTGTGTACTCTGAGTCGTTCTTCTCCTTCATCATATCATCCAGTCTGGGGATCATACAATGTTTTAAATATACAGCAGAAATATCCCACATCTTGTAATTTCTCAAGAATTGTTTTATATTCAAAATATAAAGACGATTAAATCACAACCATCAAAAATATTTTCTATACATTATTAGTTATGTGGTAGCAGAATCAGAAACCTTACCTTATATACATTGTTGCCATAATAAAATACCAACTTCTCTTTTCTTCAATAGGTATCTGTGAAGTGCAGAATTATTTCAATATTTAGGACAGCTACAGTGGCATTAGTGGCAAAACGCATACAATCCGCTGAATTCTTCAGTTCCTCACTATATTTATGATCATTGTTCATGGCCATGTGTGTGGACTGTAAGTCATGAAATTATAAAAATATTTTGTAGTGTTAGTTTTATAATATTTGACCATTTGGCCTTACTAAAATCACAAAACTGCATTTTACATGTTGGTAAGCACACACCCAGTGCTTTTGTGGTTTAGATACTTAATTAAAATGCTAGTTAGCAGTACTGCTCAGACACTCACCAGCTCTCCTCCATAGTCCAGAGCCCTGTTGTACAGTCTGAGGGCGGCCGTCAGCCTGTCCTTCACCTCCTCTTTGTCCAGCTCCACATCGTAAGGGTGCGCGTAAGCCTGCTCTGCCAGGCAGCGGGCCGCCAGGAGCCTGGGCTCGCCCTGGCCTGACTCCCCGGGCTCCAGGCCCATCAGAGAAGACACCATCTCCACACACTCTGCCCCCTCCACCTCCCGTTTCAGCCGGTCGTAGACGTAGCCCAGGTTGGCCCAAGCGTTGAGGTTCCCGGGGTCCTCCTTGCAGATGTTCCGGAAGACCTCCTCGGCTTGTGGCAGCTCGTCCAGGTGGAAGGCCAGCAGGCCCAGCAGGTTCCTCACGGCGTACTGCAGGGACCCGGCCTCGGCCTCCAGCTCCGCCCGCAGGCTGTCCTGCTTCAGCCGGGTGTCGCGCTGCCTCAGCTCCCTGGGCGTCTGCGACTCACAGTTGAGGTTCAGGTCCAGGTGAAAGTGGCCTGGGATGTACTCCATGCCCTCGATGAGGGCTTCGATGTCCTCCTCCGTGCTGCTTTCCTCCATGACTTCTCTCTACCACTCCACACACACTGCTGTGGAAATTTATCTGGGTGCCTGCATCTGAGGACTGGTAATTCAGGTTTAGTGGGGATGGCATGGGAGGGGACAGGACAAGGCAAGACTTGCAAGCCGCCAAACTAGTGTCATCGCTACGCACCTCTTTTCTTACTAAGGCCTAATAGGCGAGGAGAAATACATTTGCCTATGTTTGTCGCAATCAGTTCTTGCATATTTGTGTCCATATTTACAGAGGGTACGTTATAGGCAGATTCAGTAAAAGTGCAATAACACTTCATAATGAAATAATTTAATTAAATAATTAATTAAATACAGTCTTAATAATTCAAAGAGCACTAATCACAGAATTAATATTCAGGTAAATAACGGAGTGTATGTCAGTGAACTCCTTCTTCCTACCTCAATACCACTGTGAAAAAACGCTGATAGGAAATCTGTTAGTTGGGTACAGCATTGTTTTCATATTGAAAGCAGGGAGACTAAAAACAAGTCCTCTGTTCAATCTTTAATTGAAATTCACTCTCTTTTTCTGTGGGTTTGTTCTTTTGATGGATGTGTGTTACTGTCAATTGTTCCACTGGCTGTTGTTGCCTTAGTAACTACAGAATGCAGCTGATCAGGCTCGAGGCAAGTCCCCCAACCCCCAACATGCATGTCTACTGTTAGCACTAGTAGTACAGTATATGGCTTCATGGATAGACTGGTGTTGGCATTGTGTCTTATGTGTTGTGTGTTTGTGTTTGTCATACAAAATGTGTTATATAACAGCACTTACACAATATACATTTTCCATGACAATTACTATAAGAAAGCATACACACAACACCAAGACACAATGGTCTATACAGGTGTGTATTGACCAACGAAGTGTCCATTTTTTTTTTCACCTGTTTACACCTGAACTTAATAACTTGATTTTTTTTTTTTTACTGTGCAACACCAAATGTTTTACATTGTTAACATGAAATTATGTCAATAAGTTGATTACATTTCATCTGACTGGGATTTCTCTTACTGAAAAATCAATTGACATGCTGATAATGTCAATATCATAAAGTCCAATGCAATGCTGAATCCAACTGCCAGTGTTCTTACCAGGCTGAGGGGAAACACAATGATCTATACCATTGTGTATGGAGTGCTGGAATATAATACAGCTCAAGTTTTTTTGTGATTGAATTGCAATCCTTCATTTCACCACTGGAGGGTAGATATGTTCTTTTTAAAAACATAAGATCATTTTCTTGTATTAAAATCCATCCTGATTTCCCTCACAGTTGCAATATATTCAAATTATTGATAACTTTGAAAAAGATGAGCAAAAAGGCTGTAAGAAAACAGTCATGTGTAAATATCTATTATTATGACTGATGTGTTCATAAGGGAATTCAAGATTTTTGTAAGAATAGAGGCTAATGATGATCTAAAATAAATATGATGAATGTAGGTTTTTCAGGCTAATTGTTTGAAACATATTTCATTAATGCTAAACAAGGCACCCAACACCTGCAAGTGCTGTTCACTTGTGCAGGCACAAAACATGGGGACCGGGGAAAGCTTTTATAATTTTCAATTTATGTCTGCCCAGCAAAATGCAAACAAAGCCCCAACTTTGCAATTTATTGTACAAACAGCTCTAATTCGTATGGCTATGCTACTCTTGGCTGAAAGGTAAGAACTGCCATTTCCTGTAGAGCCTGAGCCTGATGCTACAGGAAATGATGCATAGCTGTTCAAAATCAGTAAGCTAGTAAGATAGCCATAACGAAGAAAAGGCTGATCTGTTTTTTTCTTGTGTGTGCACTGATTCATTCTTCTTGATGCTATGCTTTCCTGTTCTTTTTTTCTCTGATATTTTCCTTCAGTTGAGCTGGAAAAACTGAGACTGTTGTATTTCTTCTCTTTTTTTTTCTATTATCCCCAAAATGGCTTTAGCATGAGGGAAATTGTTACCATTAAGCTGCAGCTGTTTAATGATGTCATCAGAGTGGGCCCGAAGCCAAAAGGCACACTACTAAGGTGAATATGCAGAGTGCAGTGAATGCATCTGTGGAGCATGGGTCATCTGTATCATTCAACTCTGCTTCACAACCTTCATGTACTGACACACACTCTGTCTTTTGTGAATATCAATCATGTAAATATCTGTATAGCCAATGGTAGACTTTCCACATCAGATCTCCTGTATTAACTGCAACCCTGTTTGAAGTCAGTGAAACAACAGATGGATTGCAAACCTGATGTGTGTGTAGGAGGTGGATGAAAAATATTTAATTTTCACATTTTAACAGCTGTTGCCATGGTATTTCTCTCAGCTTGTGTGCCATCACAAAGTCGAGCCAAGTACATTTTCTGTGCTATCGGCCATGTGGTTGAGACACACGGTAACTGATACTGGTTTAATGATCATGAAAATCCCTCTACGCATACAGACCATGTCCCATATAGACAGAAGCATCTGCTGTTGTGCAGCTAACCATCATTTAACCTATATATAATCTTCTTAATCATTAATCTGCCTAAAGCGATATATGATCAGATCTGTTCTGAGTAGAGATCAACACTGTGCTGAAATAACTATGCATTGTGTTATTTCAAATCACATCAGTCATTAGTCTCACTTTTACACTCTTCTAAACTCTATATTTTTGAAATTGCCATGTTTTCACTTCAGGATGACTTTAAGCCTCGCTGTAAGGTTTAAAGATGCAGATTTTGATGGTGATGATAGTAGTGACTGTTGTTGTTACTATAATAATAATAATAATAATAATAATAATAATAATAATAATAAATAGATTAATACATTTATCATGTATTTATTTATTAATGTTCTTCTGATCCAATGAATGTTGGAATTTTCAGTCTACCTTCCTTTACATTCCACATAAACGTATGCTAGGCGGCACGGATGGTGCAGTGGGTAGCACTGCCGCCTCACAGCAAGGAGGTCCTGGGTTCGAATCCCCGTCGGCCGGGGCCTCTCTGTGCGGAGTTTGCATGTTCTGATTGGAGAGTCTAAATTGCCCGTAGGTATGAGTGTGTGAGTGAATGGTGTGTGTGCCCTGAGATAGACTGGCGACCTGTCCAGGGTGTATTCCTGCCAATGTATGCTGGGATAGGCTCCAGCCCCCCTGCGACCCTGATCAGGATAAGCGGGTTCAGATAATGGATGGATAAACGTATGCTACTTTCTTGGCTTATCTTAATGTGTGCTTCGGATATTCTTAAGAGGTATATATTTTTGACCTCTGAGTTGGAATTATTTTCAACCTGAGAGAATAATTTCCTGTGAGCAAAAATACATGCTGCTGCATGCATGCTACATGTATGACTGATAAAAGCAAGAAATAGCCCTGCTCTTATCACTAACACAACTAAGCTCTCAATACGATTACATAATAATATTGATGGTGACAGCAGTATAAGTATTGTCAACATGAAAATATTAGTTTTTATATTATTTATATTACGGTAATTATGTCGTATTACCGTACTTACGGTAATCAAGTTGCGCTTCGTGTTGTTTTCTGCTTCGGTCGCTTTCGGGCAGGTGGAATCTGCGTCCAGATACTTTGGCTAAAGATCGCCTGACATGAGCAATTTGTATGAGGTAATTTCAGGAAGACGGAAAAGGGATATTCTATTCCACAATAGTGATTTTTCGCTGCGCCGGTGTATAAATATGGTTAGCCTGGAAATATCTGACATGGTGAGATGCGACAATTAGTCTCTGGCTAGCTCTCGGAACGCGATGTAACTTGTAGCTAGCCAACGCATCTCTCTGGAAAGCTGTGGGCATTGTTAGATGCTGTCATTTCAACCTTTGAATAGAAATGTAATAAATGGAGCACGTGGAGAATTCGGGGGAAAATGGGAGATCAAGCTCGTTTTCAAACTGACTGAAAAATTGCCTACTCTTTTTGCAGTATCCAAATGAAATTGCCGCAAGTGTGGGCTTTTTTTCTTTATATTTTTCTGCTGGCAGCCAGTGTCAGTAGCTAACTATTGGGAAGCTTTTCTCTTTTTTGATCGAGTAACGCGAAAAACAGCCTCATGTGTCCACTGTAAATTATGAATATATTGATATTTCCACAATAAGCTGGTAATGTTCGCTTAATTCGACGAAATCTACTACAAATAGCCTATTAGAAATAATAGAGGAGTAAAACGGGAAATTATGGATGAAGGTAATGTTCACGAAACTATACCAGATTTAAAAGACCTAGAGCTCAAAATTGGGAGGAAAACGCCTGAGGGACTGCTTAAGTGGATGCGAGAAGATGCCTCGCATCGTGGAGACAGTGTTCTAAAAACACAGGAATGTAAAGATCTGGACCTCGGGAGGAAGGGCCTCACCGAAAAAATAAGAGACTTAAAACTGGAAATGGTAAGATCATCCATTTGTGTTTTCTTAAATAACTGTCATTCTCTTAATGCTTGGCTTTATCATGTCTATTGCCATATGAAGTCACTTCACCTTATAACAGAATGCAAAATATGAAATGGTCACTCAAACATAATGTTTTTACGACATAAATAAAATAACATAAGACTACCATCTCCAAAACCTTGAGCACAAATAAGGAACAATGTTGCTTTTTAATGCTGGAAAGCTGTAACCTATCAAAGCTGGAAGCTTGGAATTACATTTGGCTTTATATACAGTTTATGTAAAGTCTTTGATATTCGCAAAACGAGACACGTAATCTATAATTTAGTTCCATTTAAGTCAGCCACCCCTGCAGGTGGCTTGGTTGCTAGGAGATACCAATATATCTGTTGCTGCGTGTTGTTTCAGGTTGGGATACTATATAAGATGTATTTCTGATTATTATAATGCAGTTGCATGTGCAGTCGCTGCAGTACAGGAACCCTTCAACCCTGCTACCCGGTGTTGCTACAAAAGCACAATGCATTATGCAAATTGCATAAACAATTAATAGTTATTTTATGAATAGTAATAAAATAGTCAATGGGTTTTGCATTGTGCTTTTACTAGTAGCTACACTGCAGTGCTTTAGGGTTTAGGGCTTGATATATTGCTGGTTGTGCTTGTCAGCTGCTTATGAAAACAAAACCCCAGCAGTTGCAGCCTGCTTTCCCAGTGTGTGGAATGCCCTCAAACATAGGGATGGGGATAGATGCATAGGTCCTGTGGTTTCTGCTGTGGCACAGTAGTAAAACCCACAATAGTAAAACCCCTTCACATCTCAAAAAGGATTGATTTCCATTCTGCTCCTGAAGTTTAAAAAAGGCCTCCTAGTCTAGTCTCTGATTTATTTCTCCTTTTTCCGACTGTACAATAGAGGGCTTTTGGGTGATATTGAAGTGTGCCACATTCTCCCCAGAGTGGTTCCTCCACTGGTGGACAGCTTTCAGTCGCTACCTCGGGAAATGTATTGTCAGTGTAAATAAATCACATACTTTAGATTCAAAGCAAGAACACTCATTATATTCCATTGAGATGCGGGGCAACTCCACAAAAAATGTGCCTTGTGCTGATAAATGGAAACCTTTTGTTGCAGAGTGCAATACTTATAAATACACACAGCTTAACAGTACTTGTTCCCCAGATATGTAAACAGAGACTCAATTGGCCACTGCTCACCAGTTTATCTCCTAGCTGTGGAGCATTTTCCGTGATTCATGTGGTCATAGTTACTCTTTGAGAATTCCACTGTGGTGGTCAAAATGAGGCCTTCTATTGGTTAGAAGTGGATAATGCTGCACTCAAAATTCCATGTTCCATTTTGTGCAGAGATTTATTTTGAATGTAGTTTCTTTAACGGCTGTGGCCAGGATCATCACATTGATAACGAGCAAATAAAAATGCAGGCTAATCAATATTCACATGTGAAGTACTATCTGTCTGCTACTATAAAACAAACCCTTTGCCCTGTAGTACCTCACATTGCTACATTATTGCTTGAAAGATTGTTGCACAAGATATTGTCCAATGTTTTTTCAGCACAGTTATGAGCAGGCAATATTTTCACAGTTCAAGACTGTTCCTTCTTATTGATGAACTAGGTGGATTTATGCTTCATTTTCCCTGTGCTCGATAGCATTCTCGCAGCATTTTCTATCCACTGACGATAGGCAGGCACACTGTTGAAATTTTTTGTTTATCCTAAGAGTTGTATTTAGGCAGACATATTTAGCCTGTCCCAGAGGAAATCATCCGCAGTGTCATTTGCCTTCGTGTCATCATTGTGATTGAATTGGAAACATCGGTGCCGTAAATCACCAGGCAGCACTGCATGCTGGTCACATGTTAACAGCGATCTCCATTCAGTCTGAGGATGTTGTGGACATTTGTGTGATTAACAGACATCTTTCAGCGGAGCTACTTATGTGGAGCTGAGCCTGGCTGATGTCAGCTCTATGAAAGGATTTGCACAGCCCCAGACAGTGCAGTCTCATCACGATTCCCTCCCCTAACGGCCATGGCTGTCCTTCACTCACTCTTTCTGTTTGCTCTCTGTTCTCAACATGGTGTGGAAGGCTCATCACAGGGCAGTATCATTATGCATTTCGCATTATTACTGTATACACCCAGAAGAATGGCTAAGGCCAAACTTTGTGCTAATAACCCTGACCTGAGAGTAGACTACCATAATTAGATCTGAGTACACATTACATGTACAGTACAGAAGGGACATGGTTGTGGTTTGGCTATTTTTAAAGTCTCTACACTGTCATTGGGTGTCTTAAACACAGCTGGTAAAAAAGGCAGGGAAGCAGTCTCATCCCTTCTGAATAAGGGAGCAACCTTAAATAGATTGTGCAGTGTCAATGTTTGCATCCACACGATCTGTCTGCACAATGTTTGCAGAATGTCCATATTTTGAGAATCTTAACCTAGATCTGGATAAATAAGCAGACTGACTTCCACAGATTTGTTTGCTCTCTCCTCTGAATTGAATGAAATTCATTCCATTTCATGGCCTAGTGCTTTTGACAGGGTGCAGCGATGTGGTACATTCTCACAACAAACATGCTCACACACAGTGTGTGCATTCTTTTTCAAATACTGTACATCAGTCAAACCAAGAACCATGAAAGACTGCTGTCAGTTGCTGAATGGTAGGATGAAGTTATGACACTGTGCCATGTCATTGTGTTCTTGCTTCACTCACGGTCACAGGGGCCTGTGTGTGAGAAAGTGTCTGTGAGGCCTAGATTTAGTATAATCTGCCTGGGTCCCTGAGGGTATAACTAGACTAGAGGGCCCCAGTGTGTACATACTTCTGTTGGTCATATATCATGTATAGTTATTACTATACATGATACACATGAGTTAACTTTCATAGGGTGCAGCAGTGAGGCTAAAGATTTGCTTCATTTTTAATAGAACTTTCTCTGGTCACTTTCTTTGGAGTGTGTATGATTATAATAGTAAATGGACTGCATTTATATAGCACTTTTATCCAGAGCACTTCACAAGTGATGCCTCACTCATGCCATTCACCCATTCACACACTCTCGGCGGTGCATGATACCAACCGTCATGGGGGGGTAGGCCTCTTGCTCAAGGACACTTGAGGACGGGGGATCGAACATTCAAGCTTCCGACTTGACAACCGTTATTACCTCCTGAGCTGTTGTACCAGCATCCTTCTTCATTGACCTCCTTTACCATCCATCTCATTTCGTTTAGAAAGATCCAGAATGGCACCGTGTGCTGCCCAGCGCCTCCTCACCCGCTCACCCTCTCACAGGCTGTGCAGATGGAGCAGGGGTCGCGTGTGCGTCAGCCCCGCTCCCCTCTGTGAAAGCTGAAGGACTGAGCCAGCGCTCGTGTCTGTTCCTGCAGAACCCACGGCCTGCGCAGAACTCTATGCGGCATGTAGCTGTGCTGTGCAGCACGGTCTGTCAGGATATCAGCTGCTAGCTGCTGATGCTCTAACAACACCCGGCAGACCTATTCATCATGTTAAACTGCATGAGAAAAAGATACTAAAATGTAATCTTTTCTCTTGTGCTGCTTCTGTTCAGCTTAGCACAGCTTCATTGGTACACCATGAAACACACAACCTGAAAGAATAAGCTTGATTCCAGTTAAGTTCTACTGAAATCTTAGCCCACTAACAAAAATCTACTGTTGGCTTGATTGTTAGCTCAGGTCAAATTGTGAGTAGGCATTATATTTGTTTTCTTTTCTTTTTGAGGGTGTTAGGATAGTTTACCTCATGAGATAGAAAGTGCAATTTACACTACTTTAAGAAACAAATTGGTGTAAATGGTTCATTTTACTGGCTTTTTTAATTGAAGGTTGAACAATGTTGAGTTAGCAAATAGTATCTGCCATGAATCACTGGGTGACATCCTTTATCCTCTAGTGCGAGGGGAATTAAATGACCTATGTTAATCCAGTTCATTAGATGAAGTGCCAGCTGTCAAAGATTTGATGCCAGCATTCCCCTTAGTGTCCCTTCAGTGGCAGATCTCCTTAAATTGCTTCCACACTGTCTTGCTTACTTGCTTGTTCTCAGTGCTCTCAAAACATTCAGAACACTTTTACAGGTTTTTCACACAATGCTGGCAGGAATAAACGACTTGCACATTTAATTGACAGGGGAGCTGCAATTAATTATTTTAAACTGTCAGACAGTTTCAGCTTATTCACTGCAACTGCGGTTTGTGTTATAATAAGACTCCATATTGTTGATGGTGAATCATTGTACGCCAGCAGTATAAGAGAACTGAGGAAATTTGACCATTCCACTGTAAAATGTGAAATTCTAATCCTGATGAAGTGCATGCATTGAAAATGCTTGATGATGATTTAGCCATGTGGTTTTGGCATAGAGGAAACTAAACACATTGAGAGAATGTTCTTTATGTGGGCCTTTAGTTTTGTCAAAATTCCCCGGTATTCCAGTTTATTCCTTTATTTATCCACATTGTTTCTGGACCCTCTATACCTCTTATTTATATCTAAATACTCTTCCAGTTTTAACTTGGTCTCAGAACCAGTTTTGAGAAACACAGCAGTGATATAGTATGTTTATTAATACTTCAAGTCGGAGAAGCATCATTATTTGACACAATAAATGTCATGTAAAATCATCTAGAGTTTTATATTTTTTGGTTATAATTTATGCCTTTTTTCATACGGTGCTGTTACAGCAGAACTCATCTGAAAGCCTATTAGCGTGGGTTTACTTCACAGTGTGGCTGTGATTAAGTGAGCGTGTTCGTTAATGTAGAATGGAGACCATGACAACAGGCTGATGAATTGTTAGAGAAAAGGGGGAGAGTGTTTCCCTAGTCAGCAGCCCTACTGCCTGGTGGCCTTTTCTTTCCAGCTGACTGAAACAAAACAGAGCTGGATGTGGTTGCTTTCAATGGAAACCTCCTTGGGAAAAAAAGGTTGGCGTTAGAGGGGTTTTTGGTGAGCTATTCTCTATATATTAGGGTATATACGCTATACCCTGCTCTATGGCCCAAACGTGTCTGATGTCCATGTTTGGTAATAGTGCTACTGTGCTATTTGAGATACCATTTTTGGAATGAGACAGATTAAGTTGATGAGGTCTCTGGTGTAAAACCCAGCTATGACCAGCTTGACAGCTACCAGCTATTTCAAAACTTAGCTTGAGCTGGTGAAACCATGTAGAGTATGCAGCTGGTCTGAACTGGTCAACCAGTTACCAGCTGTTTCAAAGCCTAGTTTGAGCAGTTTTTTTCAGCAGGGTTGTTAAACCCTCAAATTGTGGTTCACTGTGTTTACTAAAGGACCCATGGCATTTACCATTCAGCAAATCAAACTTGTCTCTCTACAGTGAATAATCTGTGTGAGTGTTCTCCTGTGCATCACTCAGAGTTGTTGTGATTGGGGGCATATAAACTGTTCTTGCCCCACATTGCAAACCTCATGATGATCTTGAAGCCGGAATATGAAATATTATTTTATGTTCCTCCCTGGGTCACATAATATTTTTTGATTGATGCTTGGGGAGCACTTACTGTACTTAATCCTCTTCTGACAGAACCTGGTAGCCCTTGGGTGATCTATGGGTGTATTTCAATGGTGTAGTTAGTTTTCTGCTGGTTTGATAGCTCTACCATTTTATTTTAGTGGATTTTATATGCCTTTGGTTCCTGCAGTCTATATAATATTCAAGTGAAGAAGGGAGCTAGCTTACATAGTACAGGGCTATGATATTGTGACGCCACTGGAAGATGCTTACTGATTAGGACTCTCCACTGTGTGCTTATAGTGTGGTTGAGATATCATTCATGCAGCTAAAGGGAAAACGGGTTACGCTAACTCGCAGGGATTAGACGACAGACGCCCGGGCTGGCACAGCGGCGGCAGCTGTGGTTGGAAACGGACTCTCTGAAGGCTGTGAAAAGAGGGGCTCCTTCCTCTCCCCGCTCCAGGCTTCCTCCCGTGCGCTGCAGACTCCCACACAGAGCGCGGCGGCTGGGACGCCGTCGTCAGCAGGGAGCTCAGCTCGGAGCCCTGGGAATGTTTCCGGGCCTCGCTCATTAATCTCGCGGCTCACGAGGGCTCTGCCCGCAAAAGGCCTGACGTCTGTGCTCCTGGATGCCAGCGCTTTTATTACGGCACGCACAAATAACGCTCTCCAGTTTTCACCCTCTAATTCCAGAGTTCGCCATCAGCAGAAATCTGTCAGGAGCTCAGAGATGCAGCTTCTGGATTCGTGTAGCATGCCACCCCTGTATCCGGTACATTTTCCCCATCTGACTGTCTGAGCTGTTGGCCTCCAGCTGGGATGTTTGTTCCCAATGTTTAGTGATTTTCTGATGTGACAGCGTGAGTCAGAGAGAGAAATCTTATAGAGTCATGAATGTCAGTTTGTATTGGCCACCCTCTTGTTTTATGGTCTTTCTGTTGAAGGGTTCATTGAAGGGGTGGTCTCCCGGTGTCTGATTGTTGTATTATATGACTGTAACCCACATCCAAGCTCATTTAGCTAACACCGCTCTTTAATGTCTGTGGAATTATTTATCTCCAACTGAGTACAAAAGCGCAGTTGGTGAATTCTGTATACATCTACTCTGAATTTATGGAGCCTTCATTTAATTAGCTTTGTCACACTTTGGGTGGCATAATCACTCACAGATTTCAAACCGTTTCACAAGCCTCATCACACTATATGCATAATATCACATATGCTATGAGCTGCCACATGTTAAATGATAGTATGTCACATCATTGAGTTAATTAATGCACATTTTTTTCTGGCCAAATTGTGACAATATTAAAGTGGCAGTGCCTCATATGCTGTATGTGGATGTTTATTGTTTCTGACATGCTGGAATCTGCTGTTGGAGGTCAGTGTTGTAGAGGAGTGAGCCATTAACATTTCATTTTGGAAGGAAACTATGTCTTAGACAAACAGACATATTCGAGAAAATACCCTTGGGTGGGTAGGGGTCAAGGACTGGAGATGTTAATTAAAATATAAATCCACCATGTAGTTCCTTATCTGTTTTCATTTAGAAAATGTATTTCTAAAATTCTCTCATTACATAACGTCTCTGACAGTGAAACCATAACAACGGCTGCGTAGGCCATAAAAGAACAGATATCTGTGTTTGGTGCAGAAACTCACAAATATCTATATCTACAGTATATTTTTGTGGGCGTGACATAGAAGTGTCTGGAAAACAAAACTGTAAACCAGCATTAAACATTAAAACAGCAAATCTCATTAAACAGTTTGGTATTTAGAACGGTCTTTAAATATATTTTGACAGGGTAAAGAGAGCTCTAGAGCATTGTGCGGTGGGTGAGGGTGTTGGGGGAGGTGTGCGTTGGGAGGTGGGCTGAATGATCCATGGGTCCCCGGGGGCTGCGTTATCGAGTGACCTGCAGGGAGGAGGGTGGGAGAAGCAGAGCAGTACACCGTGAAGGCTGCAGAGTGTGTGTGTGTGTGTGTGTGTGCGTGTGTGTGTGCGCGTGTGTGTGTATGTGTGTGTGTGAGTCTGTGTGTGTGTGTGTGTGTGCATGTGTGTGTGTGTGCATGTGTGTGTATGTGTGTGTGTGTGTGTATGTGTGTGTGTGCGTGCGTGTGCGTGTGTGTGTGCGTGCGTGCGTGCGTGTGTGTGTGTGTGCGTGCATGCATGTGCGTGCGTGCGTGTGAGTGTGTGTGCGTGCGTGCTCATGCGTGCGTGCGTGTGTGTGCGTGTGTGTGTGTGTGTGTGTATGTGTGTGCGTGTATGTGTGTGCGTGCACGTGTGTGTGTATATGTGTGTGTGCATGAGTGCGTGTGTGTGTATATGTGTGCGTGCGTGCGTGAGTGCGTGCGTGCGTGCGTGCGTTTGTGCGTTCCATTGGACAGGCTGCCATATCGCTCAGTTGGCACTGATTAGCACATGTGACCCAGCTGCTGTTTAAAAGTGTCGTGGGTTCAGCTGCCAGCCTCCCTCTGCATTGGGCGATGTCCAGAGTGCACTGTGATTTTTGGATGCTTGCTGGGCAGGAGGGGGATTGGTGCTGACAGAGCTGTCTTAATTCTCTTAAGTAATTATTGCATCTTCTAGCCTCTCCCCCATGGCAATTTCCTGTAATGAATTACGTGTTTTTACGCAACCATGGTTTCTATTTCCTTTTGCTTATCTAACTTCATCTGCTCCCCCAAACACTAAGTCTGAGGTGGTGGGAGTTATATTCCTCTCTGTTTTCATTCATTATTCAGGGCTTTGACATGGGAATAAACACTGTTTACCCATGACATGATTTTCAGTGGCAAATGAATCTAAAAATTAACTGCTGTCTGTCCATTTCTTTCCCCTCCCCCATTTGTTCCTCTCAACCCTTCCGCTCTTTGGTTTTTCATCCCTCCCCCTCACTCCCACACCTTCTCTGTCTTCCTGTTTGCACCCCCCCCTCTCTTTCTCTCTCTCTCTGAATCCCTGTTTTCCGTTTTCCTTTGCCCTGGTCTTTCCCGCCACCTGCCCCCAGGCTCACCTGCGCTCCGTGGATGTGAAGATCCTGCAGCAGCTGCTGGCGGTGCACGAGGGCATCGAGGCGGTCAAGTGGCTTCTGGAGGAGCGCAGCACCCTGACCAGCCACTGCAGCAGCCTGACCAGCAGCCAGTACAGCCTGGGCGAGGGACTGGACACCTCCCTGAGGGGCAGCTGGAGCAGCCTGCAGGACCCCAACGACAAGCTGGACAACATCTCCGTGGGCAGCTACCTGGACACCCTAGCCGACGACATGGACGAATACTGCCCCTCCAGCTCCGAATCGGTCCTGTGCTCCACCCCCCTGGGGACGGACGCGCCCGACCGGACAGGGGGCGCGGCGGGGTCCCCCCTGGTCAGGTCCGAGCACCTCAAAGAGGAGCCCCAGGTCTGGGCCAAGCAGGAGGGCCCCAAACCTCAGGAGGGTGGGAGAACCGCGTCCTCCAGCAAGGACGGTGGCCAGGTGCAGCCGGGCAGGAGTAACGGTTTCCCGGATAAGGGGAGCAGGCAGGGCGGCGCCCCGGAATCGGCCCGGGCCTGCCTCGCCGAGAAGCTGGGGAAGAACCAGAGCCCCAAACTCAAGCCCTACAAGAACGGCAAGATCGACCTGGAGGGGTGCAAGCTGAACAGCAAAATGCACCTGGAGTACGACGCCCACTGGCGCTGGGTGCAGTCGCAGGACGACGTGACGTTTTTGTGAGACGCGCCAGCGGTCAAATCCACTCCATCCCTGTAGTGTTTCTATTAGGAGGCATTTAGACTGCAGCCCCCCAGTGAAAGCACTGCAGAGGTACAGGGGGTTGCTGGCTGGTTGAAGTTGGCAGTGTAACCACGGTTAATCGGTTACGTCGTGCAGTGCTCCTCAGGTGTGTTTCATGTCCAGACTCGCAGGATGATAAGCTGTGTTCTGTCCTTAGCTCCATAAGTACGGTTGCACAGTTTATTTTAGTGCCACTCTCTCCATGCTATGAAGGCGGTTCTGAACAGGCACCTCACAGCCAGTGTCCACCATCAATGTGGAGGTTGGCAGCATTGCTTTTGTTAATAAAAAAGAACTAAATTTTTTGGCTGGAATTTTACTTTGGTCACAGTTATATCAAATTGTTTACTGAACCGCTAAGCATTAATCACGCACCGGACAGAGTCAGTCGATGTTTCAGGAACAGTGCTAATGCAATACTGTACCGTAATTTCGAATTGGTTTGTACATTTACTTTTTGTGAGTAGGCCAAAATATCAATTTAATCTCTACTTTGGGTCTATTGCAGTAGCTGTGGTTGGTTGCTGTCATTACAAGTGTACTTAAGCACACCTGTGTAATTGTAGATGTATGTATAATGCCATCCTTCAGATATAACTTATCAATTGCAATACAATTTTGCTGTAAATCAGGTGTGTCATTGGTTGTTATTATATTATATTGCTGCTTTTGGTAATTGTGTTTCTTTCAGTACAGTACTAATCAATATAATCAAATTAAATATTATATAACTTAATTCACGCCACGTGCACTGTTGTACATGTTGCTAGATATTCCATTGATGATTCAGACACTATTTGTGGTTTGTTGTTTTTCCATCCAGTGAACAGCAATAAGCCTTGTCAGAGGTTATCTGTATGGCTGGGTGAATGTAACATATTGAAGGCAGTATCAGTTTTAGTCATAAGAATTTAGCAGAACGCTTCAATCAATCATCTTGACTCACTGGGGAATCTTCATAGGTCACAGAAAGTGACCGTAACAGAGAAATGTCCAGTGTTTCACAAGCCACTAGGAGCCCTGATGCAGCGGCAGACATTCCCCCACCGTTAAAAGCCAGTGTTCGTGGCAATGCGTGCTTAAGAGTTTCCATGCCTGCTAAATTTGTGCTGCTATGTTGCAGTTAACTGGGTGGAAAATGGTGTGAAAGAGCAGCACTGAGTGCCTGGGGTTACTGCTGCAGGAGGCCAGGCTCCCAGGGAGCTGAGCCATTGTGAAAGGGCCCTTCCCTCCTGCTCTGGGCACAGCGTTCCCTCTCTCCTCCACCTAAATCGCTCTCATAGCTACGGTAGCTAGTTGTTCTCTCAGGCCAAACGAGATGCATGTATAATCAGTGTGTAATGTCTAACTGAGCCTGCAGATGCAGTGCAGACTCATCGCAGGTTAGTGGCTAAGTGGACTAAGCCTGTACGTGAGTGGACCTTTGCATTCAAATGACCCAGCCTCCCACGTTTTTCAGTTAAACGCTGACAATCATTGTTGTTTTCTCCCATCCTCCTGCCTGTGTTTCGCTCTTGCATGGTATCCCCTCAGCAGTCTCAGCGGTGTAGAGTTTTTACGGTTCCTCTCAGCCCCAGAACACTGCCCCCCTTCTCCTCCATCTTTCTGCTGCACTTGGGCTTTCAAAGGAATGGCCGGCTTCCAGTCGCGCTGTGACTAGCTGGAAAGGCTGCGCCAGCAGACATCAGGACCCAGTCATGCACAAGTGTACAATAAGGATTGTCATGCGAAAACGGTGACCTTGGACCAGTTCTGAGGATGGCAGGGGTCTGAGCCAAATTCCGTTTCCAAAGTGTGTAGACACAATTCTGTTAACCATTTTTTTAACCACTGTTTCTGTTCTGTTTAAGTGGGATTCTAGTACTTCTAATGACAAAATGGTAACGTTCATCTTTGGTCGGGTACATGTTCCCTATTGTGACAAATCTGCTGAAATATTCCAGATTGTTTAGTTATACAGATGTTCTGGCAGTGATGAAACATCCAAAGAGTTTTCTTATGGTTGTTTGTGGTATAAATCAACTCCCCCATATGGAAGAACCATCATTTTTATATGGCCCTCTATCTGAATAGTCCTTTGGCAGATACATTAATTTAAATTATATGTTTGTATAATGTGATCGAAATGTATTTCTGAATATATTTGAGATGTATAGAAATATGTATATTAGAATATATTTTCATAAAATGTAATGTTACTGTTTATCAATTAGGCAGTTTTATTATATTTCTTGGAATGTTTACTATAATCAGTTGCTATAAGTGAGTTTTTGGTCAGTTTTCTCATGTAGGCATTCACCTTATTTTACTTTGGACCAGGTTACCAGCCAATACAGAAAAATGGCCTGATTTTACAGCCTGCTCATTGATTCTGTACCCTAGAATACGTTTCACAGCTTAGTCACTCTAACTGTCCTGCTACTTCCATGGTAAGGTTTTTTATGAAGAACTACATACCCATATGTTGTATATCCAACCATCAGTATCCCTGACTCCTTTCCCCGGTGTACATCCCACTCAACTGTCATTGAGTGCCTGGGAACTTTCTCAGATCTGGAAGCCGGCGGCACGCAATAATGAGTTAAAGCACGGAAAGAGGCTTTGAGCAGCTAGCAGTTGGGGCTTGTCGGACAGTGTTTGATTGGCTAATTAAGTTTCCACAGCGCTGGGTGTGGAATGGTCCGTGGAGCCTCTACTTCCAATGCCCCCTGTGCCTCTGAATAATCCCAGTATTGACTTGTGTTTGAAGCACCTGATCTCTGCTGAAAGAAGGGAGCTGTTTAGCTCAGCTTTTCTTTCTTGTTTTCAATTGTGTGTGTGTGTGTGTGTGTGTGTGTGTGTTTGTTTCTGAGTGTCAGGAAAGATGTGGGGAGGGATGGTGCAGGGTATTTGTTCACCTTACAGGACTGGAGCAGAAGAAAAGCCATTGAGACCAACTGTGATGCACTGGATCCTGCTGCCAAATTGACTTTGATTTTGGTTGTGCTTGAATCATAGGGTTTATTTTTAGTTGAATGACTCTGTTCATGGAGTAGTATTTTGGAGACCAAGCTTTTGTTCTCTTGTAAAATGTATGAAAGTATGAAATATGCATTATTCTGGATGTTATACAGTATGCAACTGTACAGTGCTTATGAACATTAAAGTATGCTATATGGTAAACCTATCTCTTTGAATATGTATATTTAGTGTGTTTTAAATCTTTTATGAGACAAAGTCTTAATGGGAAGAGAGATGGTTATTAATCATAGCGTCAATGAAACAGTCAAAGAGCATTATTTTGGCAGGGAATTTCAGCCGACTGCCCCCGTGTTCCAGGGTCTCTGGGGTTTTCAGCCCATCAGCCTTGGCATGCATTCAAATATTTCAGTGGAGAAAAAGAAAACAGGGCAGAGACACATTTGTACTTTCAGTAACCATAAGCCCGTTGTGTCCACTGTTGTGGTTGTGCTATTGGAGAGCAGCTTGGTTTGCACATATCCCCGGGTTAGACCTTCTCCCCATTACTCAACCCAGGCTCGCAAACCCCAAGCCAATTGACGTTTGAAATCAGGGGTATTGATCTAAAGATCTGGTTTGAGCTCCCTGCCAGGTCCCTGCTCTGTCATCTTCATTATGATTAGAGGACTGGGATGAAGCTTAGGGGAGGTCTGTTGCCAGGCACTACACTGGAATGTATAAGCAGTTCCTAAGGGAAGTGGGCTAATATTCCGACTGTATCAGCCTATAACCGAGGCTGCTGATTGGGCCCACAGGAGACGTGTTTTAGAGACCTCTCAGCTGCTGAGACAAAAGTCTCGCTCTCATTGGATGCTGTTGATATTAACATCTCTGACTGTCCCTGGTCTGCTGGTTGGCCCTCCAACCTACCCGTACTTTGATGAAGCCATTTCTTCCAGAGTATTATGACTGGAGAGGGATGTTTGTTCCTGTTTGTGTGAATGGGATAAGCCACAGTGGGTGTGTTCAGCACAGAAGGGTGGGTTAAGAACAAGGGCTCCCAGCTGTCATCCCAGAACAGTGGATTAGATCGAAATTGAGCTATATTGTTTTGAAAACAGTGCAGCCGCTTTGGAGCGAATCAAAGCCTTTGTGGCTAGACATCACAGCGTTAATGACCGTGTCGCAGATTTCGCTTTGGAGAAGGCTGCACCTGATGCACTTGATTCCTAAGACAGAACTCAAGCCAATGCTGCATGTGTTGACTTGAGCAGCAGCCCTAAAAATACAGATGTACTCAACAGTGGCTACAGGCTGAAACTGACAGGGGGATTGGGGGGTAAACCTCCCCAATCCACAATTGGGGGGAAAAACGCCTCCACTGCCCTGTGACAGGAGGCATGGGGTCTCCAGCCATCACATAAAAATGTTGGTTAAAAGAAATGAGCACCAGATGATCCAGTGGGTCTGCAGAGGAAACTGTAAAACACATTTTCTATGGGGAGAAATTCTCTCCAGCATTCCTTCACAGTTTGTTCACAGTGGAAAATGACTTGCTGAAAAAGCGCAGCATTAAAATAACAAGTCTGCTCACTTTAGCAGGGGCACCCAGTGCAAACAAGATTTAACAAAAAGGAGTGGCTCCGATGAATCTTTTCATAAGAAGACATCTTCTCCCAGTGAGGTGCAGAGATATTATTTTAAAGTATTGTACCACTGAACATACACAAGGGTACTGCTTATTGGTTTTTAATAACAGCGTCTGTTGTATAGAATGTGATCCTTCAGATAATGCAATCATATATTGCTTCAGTGGAGCTCTCAAGATCCCTGGGCTATATCAGGAATGAAACTCTAAACAACACCCCCCCCACTCAATTTATCCCTTTTATTCCCTCCCACCCCACATAGTTTGTTCAGCTGGATTTCTTGCCTGTGATCACCATGTCTCTGAGACCTGGTTGAACCCCTTGCAGTTAAAGTTGTTTGTGACTGATTTTTCCATATTTTCCATTTTTCTGCTCTTTCCACTAAGTAACGCTCACTTACACTTACTTACAATCTGTTACTTACATGATAGCCTTCTGAAGACAAAATACTGTCTCATGAGGCTGTTCTTCAAGTATTGTCATTCATGATTTTATTCTTGACATATCTGTCCCTTTATTGTTCTGATCTATGTTGAGTGTGTGGCCTGCTAATTGGAGGTAGCCTGTGCTATACTGTTCAGCTATTCTGACTGTGCCTGTGAGTATGTAGGGGAGTCACTCTACATGCTACTATGTAGCACTCTTGGTTACTCAGACCATAAAGCCTAAAACACTGCAAAAAGCAGGAAAAATAAATAAATACTCAGATTTATTTCATTTCAAGGACAAATCCTGACTGTAGCTTTATGGAGATGGTGGTTTTGACAATTTCCAAATCCCACTCTCTGTGTAGCTTTTTTGCCTACAGAATCCTTTCTGCGTCAGCCCGAAGTTAAGAAAACATTTGGCTTATAGTTGAATGTCAAAGATTTTTTTTCCTTTAAATTGAGCACTTACACATACTTTGAGGATACATTCTTCTTCTGAATAGCTAAAAGCTTAGACTTAATTTTTTGCATTTTCATTATGGTATAGTCAGCTTTCTGCAGGTAATAATACTGCTCAGTTGTACTCCCATAGAACTTCCTGTGTTTGGACAATTAGGATATAACATCAATTTCAAAATTGTATATTGTACCTTAGATGAGAGCCTATGTTTAACATTGGGGTTCTTGCTCTCGGGATTAGGATTGAATAAAGGGGCAGAAATAGGCCACAACGTTCCCACCTAGTGATGTAATTGGTTGTGGGCAGGGGGAATCCTGTGGGACACGCTGTGAAATCTCAAATTCTGACAAAACGGTTGTTGTGAGAGAAATCCAAAGCAATGGCTTGCTTATGTGATTTGGTCTGCAGGGCATATGTGTGTTTCTGAGGATAACACATGTTATCAGAAATTGGAATGGCACCTTTCTTAGCTTTGTGCATATTTGAAATTATTTTCAACCATATGTCCAAATAAAATTATTGTTATATCATAAATGGATGGATATATGACCCTGGTTTTAATGAAAGCCTTGTGATTCTGTGGCATTGGCTATAATATGTAATGCAATAATTCATCATTACGAATGACGTTGTGTTGTCGTAGGACCATGGAATATTTGGAATATGCTTGAATTGAATGGTAATCAAACCAGACAAAAATATGTTCTTATGAAATAGCCCAAAACTTTTTTAACATTGAGAATGTCAGCTAATGTTGACTTCTTCATGCAAGATAATTCATTTCAGCTTCATCAGAAACAACAGTATCTTCAATCCAAAAACCAACAGAAAACAGAACGTCATATTTCCTCTTTCATCTTTAAGTTTCAGAAGATAGTATATCCATAGTATCTCCTTTTTCATACAAAACATTTTATCATCAACCACCAGGCCAATGGCTTATGTTGCTATTGTGGAATACCAAGTGAAGTCCACTTTATTTCTTATGTAGAAGACAGCATCTTCATATAACACATACATGAACCATAATCTCTACAGAAAATCATGCATGACAGCAAAAGAAAAGACCAGAACTTTTTTATGTGATTTGTTTTTTGACAGCTATCAAGTTCATAGAGAAAGTACGTATAAAATTGACTTTAATTTTTAAAAAGCCAGGGTAGCACTGTGCAATACTTGATAGCATTTTGGAGAAGGGATATCATATGATATGAATTATCATCAGTGTAAGTCATTAGTAGGACATACTGATGGTGGCTCTGCAGCTATGTTTTGATAGCACTCCAGAGGATGCAGGAATTTTGTAATGTGTTACACAGGAAGTATGCCTCATAAAATACAAGCTGCTCTGTACTACTGATGGCCACAGAGGAAATGTATTCTAGATATAAGGATCTGCTGGCTGATTGAATGGAGATGCAATTTCCTCTCCTATTCAGTTCATAGGAATATCATTCAGCTAATGCCATTCTCTTTTTAATTGACAGTTAAAATTGATTGATCTAATAATCTGCAGTCTCAAGCCTGGCCAATTTACTTGAAATGGCAGTTAAGTGTAGATTTAATGATGTGGCCAATGTATGGATGCCCACCTATCAGCAGTCTTGGTTCAGGCGCAGGTGAGATGAAAAGACCTGGTAAACACATAGTCCAGAGCTGACAGAAAGAATGTTATTTCCTCAACAGAATGTGCCGCCAACATACTCTAAAAAGAGCAGCCAGTCACTCATCTAAGTGCGTCTCTTACTCTTACGCATTTGCAGATCTGTGGAATGGGACCTATTCAGCACTCTGCTCATTCAATTAGTCAGAGACAAGCAAGCTTTGTAATGTGCACCTTAATGAGAGCGACAGACTGCGCCCACTCAAATGTAGCATGCCTTTATCAGCCAATCACGGTCACTCTCAGAGGTTCTTTTGCACACTACAACTCTTTCTCTCTCAGGCCCTGCTGCAGCTCACGTTCATAACCTGGAATCTAGCCTAATGGGGCACAAAGTAATGGGGGACAGACTGTTTTGCCACTGGGTCAATTCTGTTTGTCATCATCTCGGCCCATTGACCCAGTTACAGGCCAAAAACAAGCTGAGAGCACAATAGATAGAGCTCAGGGAGATTGCCTGGTTGCATCTTTTACAACCGTTATGGTCCTTCCATGAGCCTGTAGGCAGTTTTTGGACCAAAGAGCAGAGACCGTTGGAAGTACTATAAACACAGTAAATGGATTGTATGCATTGGGAACCAGGGAAGGGTGAGGGGAAGACAATTGTACATGTTTTGTTCCTCTGTTTTATGTTTGTTTTTGCTTTTTGTGCGGCTGCGCTTGTTTTAGGCTCCCCTACCGGTGAAGATGAGGACATCACGGTCCTGTTGCAGAGATCCTGCTCAGAAGATGCGCTTTGAGAGGAGACACATGCCTTTGCCTGGCTAACCTCTTCAGGAGATGAAGACACTGTTGACCATCTAAGACTAAGACATGCCCATTGCTGGAGACGCCGAGAACGGGTCAAATGGTAAAGTTTAGCATATGCACCGGGGCTCAGGGTAAGGCCCATATGTCTCTGAGACCTGGTCAGCACTGCCCTGTTTCTGGGCACTTGCAGAGGATTAGCTGTGCTTTGGTTGGCTAGGCTGTCACTGGACTGTGAAAAGCTGAGTGATGTCAGTATCCCTGGTACAGAACACATGCTCTAGAGGACAGATTAGAAAAAAGCTTTTCATCCCCAATAAATTAAGATCATCTCAGCAGCTGGCAACCAAAATTCAGGTTTTCTATTTATACTGATTCAATAAGAAACCACATGCAGTGCAGTTGTGAGAACATTGGAGAAAGGACACCTATGCAGTGTATGTGTGTGTGTGTGTGTGTGTTCGTATGCGTGTGTGCTACAGGAATGAACTCTGACACACATGCACAGTTTACAAAGCCCCTCAAGAAATGTCAGGGAGTAAATCCGATACATGAGTTAATGCCTTCTGATCCATGTATCATTTCACTAAGTCATTTACAAGGCATGACCAGACTCTGGCCTGACCCTGCGTTGGTTTTCCTTTATTTCAGTGCCTCTGCATAGCTTGCCGCCTCTGGAATGACTTTTTATTGATGGGGAAGATTCACTAATCTCCATTTCATACTGAAGGTCTTCCTAGTCACTTTTCTCCATATGCCAGCCAATCCATACACTCAAATGATCAGTTTGGTTTGTAGGTGCCTCACTGATACGAAAACAAGACTTCCAATTCAGCTCCTCTGTGAATCCTCAGGCTCTTTGCCACTGTTGGTTGTGAAGGAGATGGGACCTGATTACTTCCAGATGAGCATGGCTTTTCCTGGAGATGAATCAAATTTGATACCTCAGTTTATTATTCCAATTATTGTGATACGTAATAGCTATTTCCGGAGAGGTGGACTGCCTGACATGAAAATATTCCTGTGGTCTGAGCTGCAGGGTCCAGAGGGCAAATATCCAGGTGGATAAACCATGCTGCAACTAGGGGAAGAAGGTAAAGAGCATCAGTGTAATGACAGAGCTTTGTTCCATGTGTTATCAAAGAATGTGACGCTGATTCATTCACAGAGCACCTGCTCACCACATCGGTAATATTTCATGTGAGGGAAGAAATATTCATTCAACTGCTCCAAATTGAGGCTTAGTAAAAAAATATTTCTGTATATTTTCTAGAATTGACTATTTACATTTTTAGTTCATATTTCAAGTTTCCCTTTTAGGTTTTTGTTTATTTCCAGAAACAATCTCTTAATTCATAAAGCACATTTAGGTCATGTTCTACTTTACAGTTGGTTCACGGTTAGTTTGAGTTGCATATACATATTTTGTATGATGATATTTTTGTTGAGAAACCATGGCATTGGAGAACTAATTTAAACCTATTTAGCTCATTTAAACCCATTAAAACTATTTGAATAGTTGTATTGCTTTGTAAGTAATTTGAAAGATTCTTTCAAAAATGTTAAGTATCAGTAGTTTTCTACAGATGAATTGGTTCAGTTTACTCCCTTTCTTTGGATAAATAGTCCAGTAGTTCTCCACTATAAATATAGTTTCGAACTGTAATTGTCCTTGGAATTTCCTTCTCCTTTTAATCCAGCTCTGCTGCGGAGAGAGGCCTGCATTGGGACATGTTCTGCTTTGCATTGGACTTGTACTGCCATAGACTCCAGAGTCCATTCCTTTACATAATTCCTTTTAATTGGATGGTATTTTGTCAGCATACCTCAGGGGCTGTGAATGACACTAGCTAAATAGTTTTGTAGATTTAGAAAGATCAGTCTACCCTTCGTAAACAATACTTACGTCACCCGAGGTTAATTCCTCATTGATGAAAGGCACTGCTCATGCCCCACTGCTTAAAAAGAACTTACACATGTACTGTATGTCCACTGCAACCTGAAGGGGTTGGGACTCCAGAGTGCACCAGAATCTGTATAGTATATACTGTATCATGTGTCACAAGGTACATACTACACTATGTACAAGGTACATACTATGAGTACTACTAGTACTACCCATCACCATCATGAGCAGAATCATCATCATGAACATTATTACAAACAAACCTGGCGTGGGGTAATATTTAAATTTATAATGGGAGAACATAGTGCATCCCATCGTCACATTGGATTTATTATCTGATTGGTGGTTTTTAATGGAGGGACATTTTCACAGGGCTTTGATTGTCCTACTTTGTCAATAAATCATCTTTTGCAGATGACCACATTTGGCACCGTGATACAGTGGAGGGGTCATGGATGATGTGGTGATTAGTTTTTCAACATAATACCCCAGTTTTTTTCAGCATAGTATAATGACGACTAAATAGTCTATATTACGTTTTAGTAATCATCCATAATTCTACATACAGTATATTAAACAGGAACCAGTCAGCATGTCAGTAAAATGACAGTGCCATATAACATTATTTCACATGCATTGGGTCTGACTACTTGCCTATTTGTATCACTGCCTTCGTGTTAAAAGATGGATTTTAAAATCGTGGTACAGTTTCTGTCAGGAGAGGAAAATATTCCGTTTATTTTGGCAGGGCCAAGCACTGATTCAGTTTCTTTGTGAGAGTAATCTAGCCCGTTGTGAATTCATAAAAATCAGCTATAATTAAAAGGCATTCAGCAGACCTTGGTCAAATCCTGGAATGGATGTGAATATCCATCTACGGCAAAGGTTCATATCATTCACAAGATGCTGCCCATCTGAATATGATGGATGGTACAGAGCTCTACAGCATGCTAAGTGGAACAATAATTTAGGTGCACATATACTATCTTGGATGGATTAGTGTGCTCCTCATTTTCTTAATTTAGTAGCACATGCACTCCTTGGAAAACATGATACAGTTGAGGTAATGAGGACATGAAACATAGCATAGAGCCCTGTGGTACAGTGGCATAGACAAGAATATATTTATTCTAAATAAATTGATGGTGGAATTTCCCCACTTTACCCTCAGTCTGATCCACAGTGTCCGGTGTTGGGTCCCACCAGATACCTTCAAAGGGGAAAGTGTATATCACATCATTTGTGTGAAAATCCTCACCAACAGATTGCCTTGGAGTCAGGCATCTGGTGTAAGGGGGTCTGTTCTGGAACGCAACCAGAGCTCCAAAGCATTCAAGTGTGCCCTGCCAAAGCAGAGCCTGAGAGTTACATCCATCTCCCAACATGTCAACACCCTCTGTCAAGTGATGGATCACATTGTAAAAGAGATTAAGTGAACAGGCCACTAGCATATCCTGCAGAATATCCTGGACACACTTCTTCACACAACAAACAAGAACTGCACGCTCGTTTCCAAGCTTACACAAATTTCAACAAAAATGTGCGCTGGCTCATATTTTCTATTCCTCTCACCATTTGTTTTTTTAATTGTGTAATTCTGGATATTATTCATTGTAAACACAGAGGCTAACCAGTGAAAATATCAACGCAACCTCAGTGAGCATTTTAGACTGTTTATTTCAGTCTGGTTAGGGTTTCTATGTTAAGTGCTTTGAAAAGAATTTGATGTATTGAGACTGCCAACGGATGTCTTGAAATCAGCCAGTCCTTACTCTCCCTAACATTCCTTTTAGACTGTGACTTTATTTAGATGGACAAAATAAAGGATTCATCTGTGGATCATCTTCCTTCTTTGAGTTTTCTAGGTTGCACTGTATGGAAGGTGGTAAAGGTGAGGTAAGGGCGATAAAATACAATGAAAACTGCCTACAGCTTCAGTAACATGGATGTTTCTTGCTGACTATTTGATATTAAATCTTCATGGTGAGATGGAAAAACTGGGTTTTCATTAGAAACTACTTAGAGGTCAGATCTAACTCAGTCACTGATCTTTTGTACATTTTCTGGATACACAGAGAAAACCCCTGCCAAATCAGATATTATAAATGACACGGGGGCCCACTGTGGTGGTGCAGGCACTAAAGGCCTGGGTTGAGGTTACTGACAACACAGCCGAGTTGGGTTCAAAGGAAAGCAGGGGAGGTTAATCCAGGTTGTAATAATTGAGTAATCAGCATTCAACTTCCATGAGGTTTCTTATAGCCCAGCTGGAATATTCAAGATACTTACTGTGAAGTACAGCTGTTTAGATTAAAACATGTATAGAAGTAACATTTTTATATCTTCTTTTGGTTTTTAATATCTGCATTAGTGCTGACCATGGATCATTACAGTGTTGTCACCATTTCCCTGAATCATTACTTCAACTGTAATGATTTACCATTTTCCTAACCCTAATCCTGACTTTAATTCGAACCATAAACCTAAACCAAATTTCCAAATTACTAAATTTATTTGAGATGACTCCCAGGCTGAGGGTTAGGGTTAGAATTACATTTTGGAAAACAATAAGCATTAGGGTTGAGATGTTTTGGGTTATGATCAGATGTGATGGAAAGGGCAAGGGTAAACACAAGGAAATCTGGTTTTATTTCATTACATAATTCATTAATTTAAAAAATATATTTTACTGAAAAACATGTATAAAATATATATAAATAAAATATTTTCTAATAGTGTTAAGAAAAACGGACACAAACTGTAGATATTTTGACTACTTTGGGTTTGCAAACAAAAGAAGGAGGAAGTACTGGCAATGACCTCATTTCCTCTGGGCACAGGATCCTTTTAGCAGCTTCCTTTGCAGGTGTAAAGACACAATATGGATTAATTTGGGCTTAAATGACATGTTGGAGCATGACCTCCATAAGAATACTACTACATAATATAATTCATCAGTATGAAATCAAACTTGAGTTGAGTTCTACATACTGGTGAAAATACACACAAAGAATAAGTTGACCAGCCATGACCATTATGTCCAGTACATATGGCAAATAGAAAAGTCAGAAAGTTACGTTATATTATCCTGAGGTTAACATCCATATGAATGTTTGTTCAATCACAACAGTTCAGCTAAGGACATGGGACATTCAGTCCTCTTCCCACTGCATAAGAAGTAACTATTCTGGATCCACAATACATTTATCATTGGCATTGCATGTGTATTTTGCACCTCATGTTTTACAGCAGCCATACCATCATGCACCCAGCTCCTGCCAAATGGCTTATGCTAAGCAGGCATGGGCTGGGTTACTACTTGGATGGGAGACCCCCCGGGAAAACTAAGTTGTTGCTGGAAGTGGTGTTGGTGGGCCAGTAGGGGGGATGATCTTCCTGCTGTAGGAGATTTCGCAAAGAGGAGGGGGCTCCCCGTTCTCATGGCTAAATTCCGAACCCTGGCTCTTTCAACCTGCCACCATCTATCTATCATTTTGGTGGCATTTAATGTGTGTTAAGGAACCTAACCCTATCCCTGCTGTAAATAAATTTCATTATTATCAGAGATATGGTTAAAATGACCAGTTGAGATTGAATGAATAGCCTGTTCTTACTTTGTTATGGTTTCATAATATCTTCTTTTTGTTTTTGAATTGCATTATGATTGAACATATACTGCATACTGTAGACATTTTAGATTAGTGATCCTGACACATCTCATAAGGGCAATATATACAATATCGAAGAAAATTAAGGGTGGCAGCTCCAGAAGGAGAAATATTGGAGACACAGGAGTGAGGCAATCTTCCCATTTCTAGGAATCCCACAGACACTCAGTGTGTCAGCTGAACCGGGTGAGGTTTTTGTGTTTTGGCAGTTATGGTCTCCAACAATTCCAGGGAATTTCATATAAATGGGAGACACACCACCAAAGCTATACCACAGAAGAATGCGACCAGCAGGCTTTTTCTGCTCTGGTGGAAAATACTGAGGCGTGATAGACATCACAATGTGCTGCATGTGTGAGTTGATCTCTCTTCATCCACAAGGCTAGCAGGGTACAAGATGTCAGGGTACAAGATGTCTGACTATCAATACAGATATCACCTGAATGTATGTAAGGCAGAGCTCCTCATCTCGAGTTTCACAAGCCAAGTCCTCTTTCAAACAAATGGCTCTCTAGAACATATCAGAAAGATGCCTCCCTGTCTCAAACAGCATGATGGTGCGTTTGATGGACCTAGTTTACTGTATGATGGACCTGCTGTACTCTATGATGGATCTAGTGTACGGGATTCTGTGGAGGGGGAACTGGGACCATTCCTCAGTAATCACACACTTTAAGCCTGAAAACCATGGAAATATGGATACAGTATTTTCCCAAATTAATATTGAAAGCTAGGTTTAAGGCCAACCAAAAACCACCAGTGCAATTTAAACATTAAAATACATTGTGTGGTTCTTTACACACAAAAAACGTTGTACTTTGTGAGTGTTTATTTGAGCAAAGCTTACATCCTTGTTGATTCCAAAACATTCAACAATATCATTAACCATAGTCCCTATTCCTAGAAATGTATGTGACAGCAACAAACATGTGGAATAGTATTTATCAAAAATTTGTGAAGGTTTTTGTCATCACTTGGTCATCAACACCTTGAATAGCTGACAATATGTATCTGGCATGTACTGTTAGCTCCATAATTATTGGCACAAGGGAGAAAAAAGGCTGTATATAATAAACAACATGGATAATGATCTATATTTTATGTTCAAACTCACAGGAAAATATATACTACATACATTTATTCCAATGCATTTACTCTCAGATTTCAATGTTTTTTATGTACTAATCTAATTTTTTCTGAAAATGACAAGGTGCCAAAATTACACCCCTAACGATTATTGTAAATAAAATTTATAAAAATATATTTTTTAAAGGCAATGCAATTTTACTTAATTTAGTCTAAAGGAACTGTATTGCGTCATTCCATCACTTCCTGTTTCACAAGAGTATAAAAATGAGGTAACAGGCATGCAAATTCCCCTGTGTATGTGTACACAAATTGACAGTGATGTATCTTTTGTCAAAATGGAAGGATTGTATGGGTTTTCCAATCATCCTATACACACAGTAAAAGTACTGTAACAATGAGGAGGAACAAAGGAAATCTGCGAAGAAAGGGTTATACTGCTGCCAAGTGTTCATACATAGAATTGCACATGCAATCATAAAATTTCTCAATCCAATGAACGGATACAGCATAGACAAAATTCTTAATATACACCGACCAGCCACAATATTAAAACCACCTGCTTAAACCAGTTTAAAAAATTGCTTGAAACTGTATACACAAAAACTTGCATTCAAGTTACATTTTTAAATGAAAATATTAATATTTGTAAGCTCATGGGGGGTGCATTGTTTTGTGTCGTGCATTTGCTTTTTTAAACATGATAAAACTTGTTCAAGGTTTTAATGTTGTGGCTGATTGGTGTATTTGACTGCATTTCACTTATATACAGTATATTTGATGGCAAGACCATATTAAACAGTATAATTTGACTCCAATAGGGACCATTTGTACTCTGTGTTGATTTAACACTGAACATTTTACCGTCAAATACTCAAATACCCTCAAAGGCTGTAATTTATGTCAACTGAGGTACACATGAAATCATTTCATTTGGCATTAAAATGATGATCAATTGGTATTAAAGGGCCTAACGTGTATCATGAACACATTCCCCAAACCATCACCAGCCGGATCCAAGGATTCACCCTGTTTATGCCATAATCTGACCTAACCATCTGCATGATTGCAGCAGAAATCGAGATTCATTGAAAGCTCTGATTTATATAAGTATTCAAACCCTTAATTTAGTATTCTGTTGAAGCCCCTTTGGCAGCAATTACAGCTTCAAGTCTTCTAGGGTAAGTTTCTACAAGCTTTGCTCACCTGGATTTGGACAGTTTATCCCATTCTTCCTGGCAGATCCTCTCAAGCTCCGTCAGACTGGATGGGAAGCATCTGTGAACTGCCATCTTCAAGTCTCTCTACAGATGTTCTATGGGGTTTAAGCCTGGGCTTTGACTGGGCCACTCAAGGACAGTCAGAGACTTGACCTGAAGCCACTCCAGTGTTGTCTTGGCTGTATGCTTTAGGTCATTGTGAACCATCGCACCAGTCTGAGGTCACATGCACTCTGGAGCAGGTTTTCTTCAAGGACCTCTCTGTATCTGGCTGCATTTATCCTTCCCTCAATTCTGACCAGTCTACCCTGTCCCTGCCGCTGAGAAACAACCCCATAACATGATGCTGCCATCACCATGCTTCACCATAGGAATGGTATTAGCCAGGTAATGAGCAGTGCCTGGTGTTCACCAGACATTGTGTTTGTAGTTCTGCTCAAAGAGTTAAATCTTTTGCCTTTTGTTTGACAAGAGAATCTTTTTCCTTATTCTCTCAGAGTCCTTTCGATGCCATTTGGTAAACCATCTAGTCACGCTACCATAAAGGCCTTATTGATGGGAGTGCTGTTGAGATCCTTCCGGCAAGTTCTCCCATCTATGAAGAGGACTTCTGAAGCTCTGTTAGAGTAACCAAGGTCCTACTTGCCTGGTTACTCAGTTTGTCTGGATGGCTAACTAAGTTCTGGTGGTTTCATAATTATGGAAGGACACTGTGCTCATGGGAACACTTCAAGTTTTATACCCTTGCCCTCAGCAATACCTTACCACAATTTTATAATGGTGGTTTACAGCGAGTCCCTTGGACTTCAAGGCTTGGTTTTTGTCCGGACATGCAGTGCGAATTGTGGGACCTTATATACACAGGTGTGTGTCTTTCTAAACGACATATATCCAATCAATTCAATTTGCCACAGATGGCCTCAATCAATCAACTTCTAGACACATCTGAAGGATAAGTAAAGCAAACAGGGTACACCTGACCACAATTTGGAGTGCCTCAGCAAAGGCTCTGAATACTTATGATTTCAGTTTTTTAATTTTTAATACATTATGGGTTATTGAGTGCAGATTTAAGTGCAAAAATGGCAACTGTATCCATTTAAAATGAATTCTATAAAACAATAAAGTGTGCAAAAAGTGAATGCAAAAGCTACATTAAATGTGTTAATAACCATGTTCCCCATCAATGGTAAAAATAATAATAATGAAAACTCTTGCTTATGTGAAAAACAAATAATGTTTGTTTATAAATAATGTTTTATTATATACTAAAGCAAAATGTTAAACTGAAAACAGCTGTGTGCCTTTAAGATTGGACATAACTCAAATAATGACAAGACAACTCATTCCATTCAAACTAATAAAACATGTTTTTTGCACGGGTGCTAGAACCTCAAAAGAGAAATCAATAAATACAAAAATAGACTGCACACCACTTATTCAACAGTTTTAATGCCACGTGGATGCTGGAAATAGCCTATTCAAGATAGAATGTGAGAGATATTTATAATTTGCTTTACTTATCGTGTAAAGCACTTAAGTGGAACACATTCACGATAAAAGGTTTAACAATAAGGAAGTTTAATCTTGGGGTAGAGTACTAGTGGGGTCACCCAAGGATCAGTACTCAAAACTAGTCAACAGAGGTCAGCTCTTGCATGTTTCTTTGGCATAAATAGCCTTGATAAAGGAATTGGCTTACAACTAAGCCATTTTCATAAGGGTCAAGATTTTCATTTTACTTTCAAAGAGTGACTGAAGCACACACCAATCCATTACAAAGCTACTGTTTTATGTTTGGAGTGAGGGGTGGTCATACATCATTTTTTGTTGTTCTTGTTGATATTGCTGTGTACCTTTAGAATGGGAGGCTGGGCAGACCCGATTCTGAGCAGAACAGCTGTGTAAGGCATTATAATCAGACCACAGGGGGGTGGCTGCCTGCTGGACTCTTAGAACTCTTCAACTTTGAATTGAATGAAATCCTGATGCAGTACAGATTGTACAGGAAGATGACTGTCTAGACAGAAGAGGGAATATTTTCAGAACTGACTCCAGATTATTTTACCAGTTAAGACATCTTGAGGGGGGGTTATGGCAGTTTGTATTCTCCACAGTATTCCTTCCCTGTATTTCAAATATATTGACTATCAATATTGTCTTGATATTTAAGTGCCATTCTACCGCATTGAAAGAATCATATCTACAGCATATCAGATCAATAACTTATCCATCTATAAAATAATCAACATCATGAACTTTGATTACAGTATACTGATGTATTACACAGTTGTTTATAAGCTGTAGTTTATAATGTTATTTACATTTCCAAGTTCGCCACAGTGCCACCAACCTCCAAAAAGGAACACTGTAGCTGAAGCATGCAGACTCTTCATTCACATACAAGCCAGTAAGTGTGTTTTCAACATTGCAGCCGTGCGCGAAGTGAGCTAAGGTAGCCTATGGGAACTTGGTGAACCCTGGCTGACTCATGGACTTCTGAGTGGTAAGAGTCTGTTAGTGGCATAGATGTTGGTCAGGATCCAACCTACATGTGTATCGTTTAAATGCAGCTCGTTACAAATTCAGTGTACAATATAATAAAGGAAAACTTAATCTAAATATGGTGCAAGCATTTACTGTACATTCTTTTCAACATAAAGTGTACTTTTTAATCTGTTCAAACATTTGAATTTTAAGTTGTTACAACTCCATTATGGTCTGTACAAATACACAGTACAGTATGCATAATATACACAAATATAATTTTCCAGAAATATAAACATGCCTTTACCTTTTTATTGACCACTGAGTTGAGTGTCTAAAATCTGTCCAAAATGACTGATGATGTTTTTAGATACTACATGTATAGGACTTTCTTTTGGAACAGTTCAGGTCAGTATTTTTGGCCAGTGAAACAGCCCCTGTATCCAAGACAGGATTTCAATATGTTAACTTCTTTTTTTCCTTGTCTAGATTCCAGACACCACACCAGACCGGAACATGCTTTTATGGTCTTTTTGGATGATGAGATATACGTATATAAATAAGTGATCATATTGCACTGAGTGGCTAAGGTCCAGTGGCAAATTGCGGTTTCAAACAAAGAGCTCTTGTTCAGCAAATTCAAATATCCTGTGCCAGTGTTAGAGGCATGGCAATAATCAGGAAGCAAATTAGCAGACGCTTCCAGTACAACTGACATTGGTTAAGTTAATTGAGTTTTTGATCAAAGCCAATTGACAGTAATATTTGAAGTCACTTTTCAATTGGTGGTTTTTGAATAGAAAGTATGAACAGAATGACTTTCAATAATACAATATGTTCAGCACATTCAGTGTGTTTTCTTCATGTTTGGTATGGATTATAATGATTTTATATAATGATATAATTTGGATTTAATATAATGATACAATTTTGAAAGGGACATTACTTGTGTTGCAAATAATACAACATAATTAATTATCTTGTACATTTTAACCATTATATACTTTTTTTTGTTTTAACAAGACTGAATAATCTGAAATTATTCTCTATCACAATTACTACAAATTTAAATGAAAATGCCATTGCTCAAGTGAACAAAACAATCCCTCTGACCACCAGGTGGCAGTCTTGCATTTTGTACAGAACCTCTTCTGTTCTCAATTTTAATCTATGAGTCTCAAAACTATAGCTGGTCCATGGCTGCTTGCAAAAAAGGGACAAATTGGTTAAGCTTATTGCAAGTAATTTCTTATATAGCATGCATCTTTTCAATCTTTCTCCAGTTGTACAGGACTATCAAGTGCACACACCCATTTCCAAATAGCCCTATTGGCCTGCATGAGAAAAGTTGTTTATCAAATCGAGATTATGTAATAAAGATTAATTTCTCATAGATGACGAAACCTAATGTATACAGTACATCTCTAGACATGTACAGTAGTCTACACATGTACATTTCTTCATGTCATGCAGCTTTGGATTTGTGCATCCATATACCAAATACTGCCAAACAATATAAATACATCAAATGATGGCAAATGAATCACAAAAAAAGTTTTAAGCAAAATGTTTGCATTTGCTGAAAGCCTCAAAAGACAGGAAATTAAATTGATCAGCCTAATGCTAACATCAGCCTGCTCTCCATTAAAGTCTCCATAACTGCTATAGCCATGTATAATGTCTACTGTAGGTCAAACAACATGTGCTCACCACTGGGCAGATTGTTTAAGATTCAAACTTCTCAAAGAATTCATAATCTTTGAGTAGTGCACTGTAAAGTGTATTGGCAATTTGGCATATTAAAGTTAGAGGCAATATACTTATTTTCCACATTCATTTCTAAAGCATGCTTTATTTCCAGCATGCCCATGTGTCCTGTTTGGGACCACATATCTTGTATCACTCTTTCAGCATAGCTTGCCCACAAACTGTGTCGGTACGCAGCATACAATTTTTAAACTATTGTGATTGATAGTTCCTGCATTAAAGTGTATATAGTAAGAGTATAAAGTGTATTTTGTTATGACCTCATTCATGTAGGTTTGAAGCAGATATATATATATAGCCTACAGTATGTATGTATATTGGCCTATATATAATTATTAATCTTTGTCCAAAAGTAACTGCACAATTAAACAACTGTCCCTACTGTGCATTCACAGTCACTCAATGATAGTGTCACCCACAAATCACTTTGATTCTCACTATAGGAACACATGTTATAATGTTGTATGTAATATATACAATTAATTCTGTTGAATTCATTAAAATAATAATATTCTGCCATGGTAATGCTATGCAAATAATTGGGTATAAATGTGAAAGAAAGAGTAATAAACTACAGGGCTGTAGCATGTTGTCAAAGATCTGTGCTTATATCTTGATGGGGAGCAGGCTGATGTTAGGGCAGACCGATTTAACGTCCTGTCTTTTGAGGCTTCTGAAAATAATATTTGATAGGTCATTGTAAATATGCAGTCAAAATAAAACCATTGTCTGAGAACTTTATTAAAAGAATCGATTCAGCCCACTAGTTATAGTAAAGAAAATCCCATTCTCCAAATTTCTTGTACGCGGATGCCATCTACTGGCAAAAATATTTTTCTCCGTTAATTTGTGATAAATTCTTGATCGAATTGACCACTCGACCAACGGTTTTATTTTAATAACAAGTAGCTATGCATGTTTTAAAAGTATAGTAAGCGTCATTGGTTTCCATTTCAACAATTCTGCTGAGTGAAAAGCATTTGTTCAGTCAAATGTTGTATGTCATCCGTTGACTGTCATCAACACGGTATTTGTATATTATCTTGCCAGCGAGATTGCATGTTCTCTCATGTCATGTGTAAGTTAATGGGAAATATCCCATATCCGCCAGTCAGCTCGCTAGGGAGGTAGATCGCAAATTACTTTTAGAAGCCTAATTATAGGCTAGCTAGCTAGCTGCTATGAACACCGTCACTGCCATTTTTCCATGTAGCTAACGTTAGACCTGGCTATCTTAGTGAACTTTGTTGCTGTTTACGACTAGCCTAATAAACTGACATAGCTGCCGATTTTGCTGTAAGTTTTCAGTTTACATACGCCAACCTAGCTGCACTCGTGTGTGCTAATATGTCTAGCTACTTACCTGGCTGCACGCGATAACGTTGCTGAACATAACGGTCTCATGTTCGTTTAGAACTTTAAATTAACCTGATTCATTGTGTCTCCCCATGTTACGTCTATAGACAATTCATCGTCGAAATGTAATAAAAACGTACAGTCATGAAATTGGAAAAAACATGTGAATTACCAACAGAATGAGTGGTATTGTGTCGGGATCTGTTGGTTTTAAATTTGAGTTATTTTTACACAAAAATCATGCTAATTCCTTAGCTTTACCAAAGTCAGTAGCCTAGTTTGTGAGGCCGTTGCCTTTGTAGTGCGAAATGGCCTTGGGATTGGTTTTAATATTAGTGAGATACTGAGGTTCAAATTTGGCCATTTTCAATTGAAAGACCAAACCAACGCAAACATACGCGCATAATAGGCCTAAATGAATAAATTATGGACTATTTACGCTTTCGTGCTTTTTTATTTGGCTAATATGCTCCATTTTGCGATTTACATTTATATTGAATGTGTAAATCTTCGAAAGACAAAAGACCTCTGTAGAAATAGTGTGTTCTTTGCTACCCACTCTTTTTTTCTTGATTTTTTTTTGATACAGCGTAGGCCTATCTTGAATTGTATTTGTCATTATGAGCTGCTGATTGTCTACTGAAGTTAAATAAGTTACTTCGAATGGATTCCATTTTTATTAAGAAAACATTAAGATTTAATGACGATTGATACAACGTTATGATTTTATATTTAAAGGACTTGCAGCTTCTAATTTGAAGTGATTCTTAAAATGCATGTAACATGATCCTGAAATGCACTTTTGTGACGATGAATTCCGTGTGAAAAGGGAGGAGACACAGTCAGAAAATGAGCGCTACATTGGCGAGCCATGAGTCGGCTCTCTAGGCTGTAGCGTCAGCAGACAGCCTGACTAGCACTCCGCCAAGTGCCTGTCTATTGTGTGCGTGCTGCAGGCCAACTACACAGACGGAAAATAGCAGATCTAATCTAGAGAACGCTAAACCCCGCCCGCCCAGAAATTTCAATGCTTTATTGGAACACTGGTTGTCACCAGTTAATGAGATTGGAACTTCAAAGCATTCAAAGTTAGCACCCACTGAAGATTTACTGGTGTCCATCAGACTGGGCTTGAGGAGGACATGTCTTGTTTTGAATCTCATTGCCTAAATGCAGTTTGAAAGTAGTAGTAAATTACGGTCAACTGTAGGCTTGCCAATAGCAGTGAAACTGACCAGGTAAAGAATGAGCAATTCACTGACCCTGACCCTTTTACCACTATTTTTGCCTAATAATACTAATACTCATGATAATCACATGTCAGTGGTAACATCTGACACCATGTGAAGCAGGAGATAATATTAGGCCAGGGCTGACAGGGAGAGATTCACTGTAAGTTTAAACTTCCAGAGACCTTGTATATGCTGACTGATCCAGTGTGGGGGTTTCTGGGGCAGGCTTTGTGACAGTTGAGAAAATGCATCACTTGAACTGTATGAACTATCTCTCACAAACATATTTCTCTTCTGGCTTTTTTGCTCTTGTACTTTGTGGGGGAATTGTGTTTTGTGTGTGTGTGTGTGTGTACATGTACTGTACTGTATGTTCGTGGCTGCCAGGAAGCATGTGTGTCTGTTGATGGATGTGTGCATGTATGTGTGCTCTCATATCGATATGTTAACATTTCTGCAAAAGCTGCAGAAATCTAATGCATATGAGAAACATAAGAAAGCCTTATGGTAGAGGATGCATTTCTGCTGGAGTCTTACTATGACGTGAGAAATTCCGTATGCTAGTGAAAAACCACACCTCACTATGTTTCTTTTGAAATTAGCCCAGAATATTCTTTTCCATTTTTTGTAATCCTAACAGAAACTGTCCAGCCAGATTTGATTAAAGTGATTGGATTGTCCCTTTCCAAAAAAAACCTATTATATGGTATATTATTTTGTGTTAAACACTTAAGTTTTTGGACAAGATGATATATTGTAATACTATGATAATCAGTTATCTATGCTGAGGAGTGAAGTGGAGGGTGTAACATTTTAGAAAATGGAAACTCTATTTTACCAGATGGTTGCCATTGCTATGTCTGAGGCATAATGGTTTGTTCCCAAACTAGCTAACAAATGTGAACAAATGAAAAAAGACAGGCTACTAATATGGGTTCATTGTTGAATTGAGTAAGAATGGTGAGTTGACAAATGTATATTTATCTCACACTAGATTTCAGAAAATAAGATGGATTTAATGTTATTTATGATTTTGTATATGGTTATATTAATGGTTTACGTCCATTCCCTTTAAATTAATCAATGTGGCATTAATGTCCTGTGAGAAAAGCAACTGGTCAATATTCAACTGATTAGCAATAGACAATGCATGGAGACTTCTGGGATGAGGTGTAGCCAAAATGGATGCCAGATTTGATTTAAGAAGTCTCTTTTTTTAACTTTCACAGTTGTGTAATAGAGTATGGCTAATATAATCTATAATATTTACAGCTGTGTTTGGGGAATAAAAAAAAGTTTTGACTGTTCCATGGTATTATTGCACCACAGAACATATTGTGATGAATTTGCCAATTTTCCATGTAACCTTTTAAAAGGCTTAAATTATATTTTCCCCCTGCGCAGATTATTTTTTTGATTTTCTCTTAAAACTTTATTGCATACACTTACTGTATTGATTGCCATTTTGTTTCATTTGGCCTTGCCAAGACCACCTGGGTAGCATTACATAAAGGATATGGAGGAGGAAAAGAGGAAAAATTATGGTGGCCTCATACATTTGTTTGAATTTACAGTCTCACCAGGTTTTTTTTTGTCATTCCCTTTACTGTATTTGGTTAGTTGTATGAGCTGTAGAATGTTGTCCATGTGAATGCTGGAGAGACAATTACAGGTGCAGGTGCACCCAGAAATCACTAAGATGGAAGTAACTTACTATATCAGGCTTGTTGTAGGTCAGACCACTCTGTAGGCAAAGTGAATGTGTTTTATATGTTGCTCTTTTTCAAACATTTTACTTAATTCCAATTTGGAATTGCCAATTGCCTCTTAAGCCATCCTCACCTGTGTAAGCAACATTGCAGCTGAAGTGTATGTGCTCCTTCTTTTTTCATTTTTCAAATGTGTTACTGAACTTTGGTTTACCCCAATGATCATGCCTATTTTTCTGTTTTGCGATTAGTTAATTGGTGGTGATCAATCTTGTTTTGTTTTGTGTAGCTGTACCTTTGAGTTTGCTACTTTGTTTTAAAACCAATTTCTGGGACTAAAGACTGTATAATTTGGATGATGGGCAACCTGTTGAGATTTTTAATGGCGGACCAGTACACAGAGTGGTTTTTAAAATTTCCAGAAGGGCAAGGGTTTGTGAGACTGAACAGTGAGTGACTGAGTCTGAATGTCTACAATTTTTCGAGGCCTGGGAGTCATGGTGTAGATCCTTTGATTTCCAAGCTGTCCAGCCTGCACTTATACCTTTTCTTCCTGAGCCAATAACCTTTGTTTCTACACACCAATCTATTCATACAGTTGGATATTTTACTGAAGCAATTACGTATGTCTCTTTTGTCTAAGTATCTTGCTAGAAGGTGCAATGGCAGAGCCCCAGCTGGTCAACCTCTGAGTTGCAAACCCAGCTCCCTAACCATTTTACTGCATTATGATCTGGTCACTTATTATGAAGTACAACCTATAACAATACTGCCGACAGTCTTGAGTCTGTTCCAGACATGAGGAGGTGTGATGGGGAGGTCTGCTGTTGAAGAGCGTCCATTTGGGCTCATGGCTGGAGGCCGGTTGCCTCTGGCCTCATCAGTATCACGTGCTACTGGGCATCCAGCTGAGCAGCTGGCCAGTGTGGTGCTCCCCTGATGAACCCGGCCTGTCTCCAGTCAACCTGTCAGATCACATGAGCATGACAAACCTCGGTATGCAGGGCTGCAGAGTGTATCATTTATTTTTGCTCAGTTTTTCCACCTCCACTACAGGGATTTCACACAAAGTGACTTGCAATTGTTGGGCTTTGTTTTTAGTTTGGCTGCCTTGCCAGCTCACATTAAACCATATTCAGAAGCAACATAATTGCTTCTTTAAATCTCCTTACCTCCTCAGTCATCTGCATTAGTACAGGTGTATAGTAGGAAAAAATAAGATCACTACTGCTTGTGGTCTTACTGCTCTTTTTACTGAGGCCAGCTTAATCCCACATTAAGAACAAGCTTCATCCTGTTACATTGTCATTTAGAATCACAGTCAGGAGGCTCTCCGGTTTGTTGTTTGATTTTCCTATTAAAGTTTTCTGTTAAGGAAGGCCTGTGCAACAGTTCATAACAACCGCAATTCAAAGCCTCTTTTGTTCAGATTTTGCTTTGATGTTTTGCAAGGCACGTTTCATTGGCTTGTTGTTATCATGTGATGTGATGCTCTAAGGTGATACCCCACTGTCTCAGATTTGTCATGGTAGTTTCAGTGCATCTGGTGGTCTTCTAACAAAACGCCATTAGGTTACCCAGCTTCCAATTAACATCACAATCTTTCATAATCTAGTATTCAGGATTGATGTAGGGAACTGAAGCCAACGACACTGTGTTCTTGGGGTTCCGTCTTGGGTAGTCACAATACAAAAAAGTGCTTCTTATGCACTGTCCTGTGTCGGCCTGTAGCGTAGTGGTTAAGGTAAATTACTGGGACACGCAAGGTCGGTGGTTCTAATCCCGGTGTAGCCACAACAGCTGTTGGGCCCTTGTGCAAGGCCCTTAACCCTGCATTGCTCCAGAGGAGGAGTGTCTCCTGCTTAGTCTAATCAACTGTATGCTGTAACTGTTGCTCTGGATAAGAGCGTCTGCCAAATGCCAATAATGTAATGTAATGGAACAACAGCATACTTTTTTGTTTTGCAAATTTAGTTTACACATTGGAGGCAATAATTAGTATTTGTTGTTATATTTCCTCATTTTTATGTATTTGTTTATGTTATCATGTATTGTTTTAAATCAATTCTGCTAATTGCAGCTTTATTTTCCATTAACATAAACAGAATGCATGATCAAATGGAGGGTCTGTCAGAAGGCTCGTTGTATCGATGTACAGCTTTTAGTGACCTGAAGCCCATTTTTGTCCTCCATTGCCCTATTTCTATATACACAGTCTGAGCTATAAAAAGAAAGTGAGAGACCACACACATGCTTTTCCCCCATGTAAGGGGGAAACCTCCAGAATGCTATAAATCCTGCCTGTTGGGACAGACAGAAAACCAATAACCAACTTCCAATAAACAGGATATCATCTCTTAACATTGGTAACCTTCCGCCAGTGATTAACACACATAGACACGAATGAAGAGTCGCCACCAATGCATGTGGACTCAGGACATCTTTATATCTGTCATGTCAACAGCTGTCTCAAAGAAAGATAGATGGCACGAATGTGATGCCGGGGATGTGGAGGACGGAACTGGAAGTGTGGGAAGAGACGTGGCAGGATCGGATTTCTCCAAACTATTATGTGCAGAAGGGAGCCTGTTCTTTTTTAAGGAGCTTAATGAGAAATACTCAGCGAAGCCACACCTGTTAATGTCAGATTCCATGGCTGCCTCAGTGTACAAGGTGACAGGCATACCATTTCACACGCAGACTGCATGGAGACAGGTATTAATAGGTGGCTATGGCAATAGCTTGTTGGGAGTAGCCTTTACTCAAAAATGCACATTGGACATGTAGTAGTCTTTGTAGTAGACATGTGACTTTGGTCTATCTCTTGAACTCACAAATGATTTTATGAGTATGATCTGAAAAATAAGCATGCAACCCCAGCTCTTATTTGAAATAATTCTCTTGCTACGCCTATATAATTTATTTCCAGACAATTGGGAGGACATAGCTTATGAGGCTTTCTGCCTCTGCTTTGGCACCGTGTATGCTAACAACAGGTTAAATACGTCTTATTTAAACAAATATGTCTTGATATGCTACAGACGGTTCTATAGATAGTTTATTTCCAGCATAATGTGGAATTTGGATTCACAATGGCATGTTTGCATTATTATTTTTCTCAGTGTGTTCCTGGAAAACTAAGTGCATTATATTTTGTTTTTTTAAACAAGCGCCTATAAATTCAATTATTTCATGAAAAACAATTTTTAGATGCCCCAGAGTCCAGCTCAGTGGGGGGCTGGCTCAGTTATGGCTGCTCTCAATCATCACTTTCATGTTTTTACAAGCAGGGAAGACTACTCAAAACTACAGAGCTGGTATGCCAGATTAGCAGTGGGTTTCAATGGTGGAGACTAAATTCAAGGCAATGTGTGAAACATATTCGTCACTGCAAGGCAGACCACTCAGAAGAGTCGTACTGACCAGCCTCTGTGATTGTATGTTCTGCACATTTCATAGAAGAATGCTTTGAGCCAACTGCAACAGCAGCCATATTCTGATATCGCTCAATAGGAATTGGGATGGAGGGGAAATATGTGACTTTAGACACAGTGTAGTTTTTAGCCAAGGGTCTATCTAGTGCTATCTCTTTGCTATAGCTCTTTGAGCCAATGATATGTTAAACCTGACTTCTGACTTCTGTGCAAGTATGAGGGAGCTGACTGCTCTCAGGGATGAGAGTGAATGCTATGAGTTACTTCTCACGCTATCCGTTTAATGAGTTTACCCAGAAAGCTACATGTCAAAGAAATCACAAGTGCCCCCATTTCTGGGGTCAGTAGTGGTTAGCAGTTCAGCTTTGTTCACATTTGATCTCCCTGCCTTTAATGAGCCAAAACATGACACAGCTCTCCTAGAAGAAATGCCAAATGATTTCTGCCCAGATTGTCACCCGCTGTACAATGTGTCCATTTCTGACAGGGACTAGGTCTAATGCTTTAACAATAGCTCCCCCCGGACCACAGACCAGCAGTAGCAGGAGCTGAAGTTCATTTCACACCTCAGCTGAATGAACAGTACACCTGCCTTGAGTGTCAGGGACAGACACAGTCTGAAGATCAAAGGGTAATCCTCTCTTGCACAGCTTCTCCCTGAGGACTCCTAATGATCATCCAGCTCCAACAGGCCCTCAAGCTGAAATAAACTCTTATTAACCCTGAAATCCAATGTTGACTCATTAAGAATTCCTACTGAAGTGAGCCTCTTTCCAGCCAAGTTAATAAACTCAATCAATTTTTCCATCTACACGCTATAAGGATGGCTTACCCTCCCAGATAGAAACGATCAGATCAGAGTACAGCAGAATCTAGCACCGTGCAGTGGAGATAGACTGCAACAAGAAGCCTTTTTAATGTAATATGTTATTGCATATGGTTATACTTAACTCCTATTGCTGGTATCTCAGTTATGATAGATTGCTTGTGATGCTGTCAGTAGCATAAAATATACGTACCCAAACAGCTTATTTTAGCAACTGTTTTAATCTTGTAATGTGACTTACATTTTTTTAAATGTATTCATTTTAAGTTCAACTCATTGGAAATATATACCCAGTGGGCAATTTATTAGGTAGACCTGTACATCAGCTTGTTAATGCAAACATTTAATCTGCTAATCATGTAGCAGCAGTGTATTCTACATACTGTAATTCTGTGTTTCCCTTTTTTCATGTTACAGTATGTGTGTTTTGGTGCTGGGTAATGGGTTTTTATCATGACTGCAATCATTTTACTTTAATAAGTATAATGGATACAAATAGTACATATAATAAAGACAGTCAATCAGTAAAGCAACCATTACCTGCTGCGTAGTGCCAGTTTTAATGTGTACTTTGACTGCATGCTGGCATTTGACCCATGTATTTGCACACAGGCCATGAAGGAACACAGCTTTCGCCTACTGTCATAGGAAACACAGTGGGCAGTCGAGGAAAGTCAGCATTGCAGGAACAGTTAATCTGCTAGTGAACATCTATCACCATGTGATGACCTACCAGTGGGTCTGAAACTATGTATTACATTTCACAGACATGTTTGAGGAGTTCTTGAGAGTGACTAGATAAATAGAAGGTAAATAGAAACAACATGATTATTTAGTTTCGAATAGCTTTTGACAACAGTAATTATGTACCTACTCTATGAAGTTCTGGTGTTTAAAGGAATATCTCTCTTTATCAAATTTGTCCCTGAATATATTGTCAAATTCAGGATGCTTTTATTTAAAATTTTAGCTAATTATGTGGTTTAGCATTCTAAACTTAAAGGTTATGAAATGCATTTGGAATACATAGCGATTTGTGGGTCTTAAATATTCACTGTATGCTTGAGAATCCCTGTTTCTGACCACCTGTCTCAGTATATTAATCTCTCCCCCTGCCCATCACTTCTGACCTCCTTCTTTGCATTTAGTTCCTCTGGTTAACTCATACCATTCCACTGGCTGTTTACTCTCTTCCATAAAGCACATTCATGTCACCCCCCCCCTAGCTCCAGAAACCACACGTTTTTTTTCTTTGCCATTCAAAACTATTGATCAATCTCCCTGCTCCGAGTTCTTGGTAGGCATTTGACAATCATGTTTCTAATGAAGTCTTGACTTTTACTCAACAGCGCTGACTCTGCTCTGGTGGCCTCCTTTTCCTCAAGTCTGATTCTCCTTGACCTCTCCGCTGCATTCAACACTGTTGATTCTCCCAACTTCCATGTCTGCAATGGGGATCAGTAGCATTGCCCTTGCTTTTATTGCATCCTACCTTGCTGGATGTTCCTTGCAGGTCACGTGGGGTGACACAGTATCAACACCCCATAGCCCAGGGATCAGCAACTCACAGTCCTCGAGGGCCAAGAACTGCTGCCTTTCCACCCTCCCTTCCACACCTGGGAGTCAGGTGTGAAGGAAGTTTGGCCAACCATTAATAGCACTAATTACCCGGGAGAAAAGAAAACCAGGAGTTGATGATCCCTGTATTAGCCTCTTTATAAGAATTCCCCGCCTCTGTCCTTGGTCCACTTCTCTTCTAACACTACATCAAACCCCTTGGTCCTGTAATTTTAGCTGTGCTGTTAATACTCAGCTTTTTCTTTCCTTCTCACCATCTGACCCAGTGCTTGAAATGGACCAGTACCCACCAGTATGCTGTACCGCCACTTTTTCATTTCGCTCTTCGCATGCGTGACTTTTTCTTGCATAGCGGTACATATTTTAAGCCCCCTTTTCTGCCCCATCAGTGCTTGAATTGGGCCGGTACTCACTTTTCATTTTTGCCCATATGTGTACCGGTAGTTCCAGAACAGACTGGTACGCCGTACAGGAATTTTGCTCATGTGCACCAGCGCTAATTATTTTTCCACTTCGAGCACAGATCTAATCTGCTGGTCTTTGCTTCTCAGCCTGCCTGAAGGACATCTCGAGTTGGATGGAAAATTGCCACCTAAAACTGAACCTGGAAAAGACTGAGTATGCGCTATACCCCTGCTATATTTTCCTCACCCTTCATGACACCAGTGTGTTGGCTTTTTCAAGCACCAAGAACCTTAGAGTGGTGCTGGATTACAAACATCCCAACACTACAAACACCATGGTGAGGAGCCAGGTGTGCAAACTCTTCATGCATACACCCATTCTTCACTACCTACTTAACCCATCTTCTGGTTCAGGTTCTGGCCCTCCTCAGCCTCCACTGCCCTCCACTGGCTACCTGTAACCACACAAATCAAATTTTAAACATTGATACTATCCTTCAATAAATTAAAAAATATAATCAGACCGTACGCATCAGTCCCACAACCTTGGGATATTTGGTTCTTTCCCTTCTCGCCTGCACTTCCTGATGATGTCTGCTGCCTGTTCTTGTCTATCAGATTTGAATTAGCTTCCCACCATGGTCAGAAAAACTGATATCTTGTGCTGAGACTGAAGACTCATCTCTTCAGATTGCATCTAGGCTCCTCTACTCGACCCTGTTTAGCACCTTTACCCAGCCCAAACACCTGATTAGGGGGAACTTACTTTCCTGTTTTCAGTCTGTTTTCATTCATATAATGGATTTTAATACGTTGACTCAAATAGTTTTGTGTTCAATAGAAAGTTGGCCAGTTGTCAATGAAGTCAAGAGGTGGACTTGCTGTACCCCTTGAGGTACCCCTCTAGGGAATGATTGTACTTTCAATCCTTTATCTTTACACTTATGCTTGTATTGGGAGTTGCTCTGGATAAAGGGATCTGATAAATGCCAGTTAAGAATCACTTACAGATCTTCTGTCAAAGTCTCCATTGCCCTGCATTTTCCACATAAAGGTAACCTTTAATTAAAAGGCAGTGTGCATGTCTGCATCTGCTATTCTGATTGCTCGCATATGTCAGCCATAAAAGTTTTCACATTAAACCATGCTCATAATTGCAACGACCAGTACAATAAAAAAGTTCCCACTGTAGTGGTCTTTCTCCAGGCTGGTAAGCCATCTACCTTTATGCTCTTCTGGAATACTGTGTCCATGCACTCACTTTGTGTGGAACAACCAGGCCCAGGTCCTGAGGATAGAGAGCTCTGTCACTTGCATGGCCACTGGCGTTCATCTTCAGACAACAGAGAGGAAGCACATTAGGTAATGGTTGCTGTACAGTTGTTTTGGTGTGGCAAAGACTGACATGTAACCTGTGTTACAGCTGTCCGGCGGACAGAATTAAGCTTGGCTTGGCAGTTATTTTTATCTCAGTGACATCAGTGAGGAAGACAGCTGATGGCTAAGGGAAGCTGGCTCAGAGACAAGGAGCAAATTTAGTTTTTAAAATATCTATTCCAAGCTAATGATTACAGCTTCTGGTCCCAACCCACCACCATGGAATTTATTGTTACTCAAAGTAAAGTTATCATATAACAAAATTTTCTGTATTATATCAACTCTTACAGAGTGCATACGGTCCCTATTAAACTCATGTGTATTCTGTTACAGTTGAATTAACACTGGAGCTTCTACTGTGCTGAAAACATTTAAACTGCAATAAAAACAATGAAAGCCTCTTTATCATCAGAACATACATTACATGTCCATTGTGATATACAGTACTACATGGAAATGAAGCATTTGTGTAGATTAATTCACCATTCCATATTATTTAGAAGAGTTGAAATAACCCTTGAATGGCTGTGCAATAAGCTTGGATAAACATACACCAATGTTCTGTATTTGTTTAACATGGTAGACATCTAGACAGGGTTTAGAGTATATTCTGTGGAAAAGACCATATCCACAGAACATGAGCTCAATGAATAATGCTGACGCAGATGTAAATGCATTTTCCCCATCAGAGGCTGTTAACAATTTTCTTGGCAGTTGTTTCTAATCATCTGCAGAACACCATGTTTTTCTCTCCAAATAGCGTTTATTTTCAAAAGCGTAAACATGGCGTGTGTTTTTCATTGCTCTGTGTTTGAAGTCTGAGTGATTGCAATGAGCTTCACTAAATATGGATTGCTAGTTTCATTACAGAGAGAGGATTTCCACAGATGTTATTTTATTACAGTATACAATTGGTTCATAGATTTTGTCATTTAATGAACTACACTGTAAATCAGGGGTGTCCAAATGTATATGAAAAGGGCCAATGTGGGTGCAGGTTTTTGTTTTAAGACACCTGATGCTATGAAGACCATGATTACATGAACTGGGTTAAAATAAAAACCTGCAGTCACATCAATATTCACATCAAAGATATTATGCTAGGCCAAAGCCTATTTTATGACTTTATCACTTTGTTTTACTTTCAAGATGAATCTTTTATCAGAAATTGCATGATACTACTATGTACTGTCTAGAGTATTGATGTTCCAAATATCCCCCAATTGTTTGCCAGCTGACAGAAAGGCCCCGGGTAGCACTCCATGCCATATAGCATTATTGGAAATATGGTGCATTGTCATAATGTGATGTGAATGCAAACTATAATCAGGAACATATGACTTAGAGGAAAGTTTAGCCTGAAAGGTAATGCAGGCTTGTCGCCAAGTCAGACATGTGAAATATTTCCGCTCCTCTTTAAGTGCCAAAGAGCCTGTGGCATGCTGGTGTGAACTCTTCCCTGGTGTGGTACTTCCACCCATGAAAGGAAGGCTTGTAGCGTGGCGCCCACCAGGGTCCGGCCCCCTGAACTTGACTGCTTGTCTCCTGTCATCAAATCATTCATATACATTGGTCAAAGAAGGTATATTGAAACAATATTTCTGTCAACCCAAAGGTGTCAGAAACCAAAATTAGAATTGTGGTGTATGGGTCCAAATGTGTTCCTGGAAAGATAAACTCATATGACTCTTACATATGCATGACGCAGCATGTGTTATGATGAAAATGAAGTTTGGTAATTCAGCAATCTGCATACCAAAACTTGATGAATATCTCGTTATCTTATATTTGTGTGCTCACTTATATCACTGAGCACTATAGTAAGTATTTATTAGACTTCATTTTTAGACTTATTAAGTCTTCTGCTGCTGTAGCCTATTCTGCATACCACTGTTGTAATGTGTGGTTACTTGTGTTACTGTCACCTTCAGAGGAGAAGGGCCAGACAGGTCGAAGCTGACAGGAAGGTGACAGTAACGCAAATAACCACACATTTCAACAGTGGTATGCAGAAGTGCATCTCTGAACACACAACACAGCAAACTTCAAAGTGGATAGGATACAGCAGCAGAAGACATAATATGTCTAAAGAATAAGTCTAATAAATACCTAATAAAGTACTATAGAGAAAGCTTTTGGAACTTCAAGGCAAGTATACAATAAATAAACATTAGGTCACATGTTCATGAGCTGCAGACCTTCTAAATTTCATTAGCTCTTTTTACAAAGCACTTCTCCGAATCACAGTACAAATGGCTTCATGAGGAGCGCTCAAAATGAAGAAGAGAGAAATGTAGATAATGAATGGGTTTTGGGGAGATTATAAAGCACTTTCCTTTCATCTTTGGGAGACCGGCCTCATGTCTGACACTACACAGAAGGTACAGCCGTTAAGCTCATCTTGACCTGTGCCGAGCTCACATTTTTTTGTGCTGATGTTGTGGCCTATGTTGTGGCCTAAGTCCTACACATTTGTATCCACAATGATCAAATCCCATCGCTTCCTTTTCATAATATCATAAAAGGCACAGCACAATAACAACACTGTAGTTTCAAATTGATTGACAACAAAAACTTTTTTTTTTTAAATTGCAATGGCTTGTAAAAGGGTTCATTAATAAATCAGTATATCTGGGTGTCCAGTCAGGCATTAAATATGTCCTGTTTGACACCAAAAGGTACAGGTTTTTTTGTTTTTCACAATTTTGTTTCCTCTGAAACTTGGTCCTAACTTTTTGATTTCAGTTGGACCCAACATACATTACAGTTTTTTCATCAATTGAATATTTGGTTGGAAAAGAATATGTCATAAAATTCTTTTATAAAATATTATTTCATCCTGAAAGTAATTTATTACAGAATAACAGTTCTGACCTCACACTAAACCAATAAAAGATGAAGACCAGCTTCCCTCATTTTAGTGAGGTTTCTGGAAAAGCAAAGATTGTTTTGGTTTGCTTTTGAGTGATAAAGTAGAATTTCAGTATATCACAAAAACATTTTTATAAGTCTAAAAAATTGTAATTTATTACTCAGATGGTACACAACATTCTTAAATACAGATGCGTACATAAACAATTCCACAGGAATAATCTGAGGAGCAGATGCAGACAGTATTCTCTAGACAATATGATTGGGCAAAAAACAAATTAATCCTCAAGTCTCAGTGTATACTCAGTATCAGATTTAGCGCTCAGTGTTACTTGCTGTTTCTATGTGTAAAAGATACCATAAAATCATAAATAACAATACTGTTACCATAAATAATATATACTTTTTCCCCACTTGTTAAAACCAAAATCCAACCATTTTTGTATTACATTGATTTCTAAGGTCTTGCACTTGGCAACATGGTAACGTGAGGGCCAAGGCTAACTTCCCTTTCTTATTCCATCTTGCCTTCTGCACAGAGAAACAGGCCAAGATATCAATGTTAACTTTTCAAGATGGTTTGTGTGCTTCCATTATGCCATACAAGTTAAATAATAAATTGTTTCTGCAGAGGCTGCATGCTTTCAGTGTAAAAGGGATGAGATAAATCACATGCCTCACATTTTATATAACGCTTTTCCATTTTCTCAGATCCAGAACAGACTGTACAGTAAGTGTGTCTCAGTAGAGCTGTTAGAACTGCTTATATCTGATTAAGCCAAGCATGAGGAATCCCTTTTGAACTTGGTACAACATATTACTATGTGTTGGCTTGGGAACTCTTGCAGAGTGTAATTATGTTGGTACTTCTTTGGTACTTCTTTTCCTCTGGTAAAAAGGATAAATAAGGCTATCAGTAATCTGTAAATGTTGCCATGTCTGTGATCAAAAGCTGGCCATTTGAACAGTTGCACTCCAAAGCTACTTAATATAAGCAGTCTTTCTATTAAACAAAATGTCACAATACAATGGATACATCTATTGAAATGGGCCAGTAATATTGATATTCTCTGGTTGATATTGAGCATGTTGTGGTCTGCTTCCATTTCTCTTTATATATGTGTTTAATGCAAGTGTGTGTTCCAAGAGAGATAGACCAATGACATTATACAGTATACAATATAGAAGTCATCGGTTGTTATTCTGGCATAATTTTCACACTGTTTTTATATAAAAAGTCTGTTTCACTCTGTACTGTTGTTTGAGATTGTGGTTACCCGAGTGAAAATGTTTAATCTCTCTGATATAAACAGACACAGGGGGCTTTCAGTCTAATTTCTGCAGCAGCAGAAATTGTAATTACATTGACAGTTCCTAGACGATAATCTTGTTAATTTGACTCACTGCTAAATTCAAGATGTATTTGAATCAGGAAAAAATAAATCTTTGTAAGTTATCCTCTTAGAGCACTTTATAGGTTGAATTAATAGCCCAGTTCAGTTCCTTTCGTTTGACCTGCAATGATTGAACCAGACCGGAAGCATCTGTATTTCTTGTCAAAGAAAATAAAAGTTTCAATAATTTGTCCTATGATAATCCATGGCATGTTCCAGGAGAAAGGAAAAGGGTAATTTGTGATACTGTGTTAAATGTCCTCCAAGTACATTTGGACTGCTGTGGTAGTCTTGCATACAATTCCTAAAGTTCATGTTCTGACCAGAACAAGGAAAGTAATGCAATGAATAACATGGAAAACTATAATATTGACTGTGTTCTGTTGGGAGCGTTTGGCCTGTGTTCATGTCTTTTAACTGAAGCTGGGAAAACCATCAGGAAGAGAATTTCATTCCACTCAGAACCTGACCCCACCAGGGAACTGCTCAGAAGGAAAATTATATGGAAAAGGGATTTGAAGTCACAGAACCACACTGCTGGTACCTTGTTTCCACCCACTTATGTGACCTATCTCTTTTTACGTGCAAATACACAAACTGGATTTTCTTTTTTGTAAACTGCTAATTGAGAATGTTGAAAGCTTAAAAGATCACTACAAACAAGGTTTGGGATATTTTAATGTAAAATGTGCTTTGATGTGAAGCTTACAAGATTCCAGTTTATGAGGTGGCGTAGGCATACATGTCTTTGTAATTATTTTTTTTCCCATTAATCCACATATTAACCATTTCCCTACTAAGATAGAAAAGTATAAATTATTAATTTTAATACTTCGTGATTTGGAACACTGTTTTTTCAGCAGGTGAATGTAATACCAGTGTAATTCCTGAAAACAAAATCTGCGAAAATAAGATGAATTTGAAAGAAAAGGGTAGAAAAGGGAACTTTGAATAATATACAAAACAAGAACAGTGAGTAGCACCTATGCCCCCTACAAAAACACACTACTGCGCTCTGTCCTCCTCTATCAACTGGCCATCTTAACAAACTAGAGGCACAACATAATGGTTTATCCTAATCTACAAATCCCTCTTAGATCAGACTCCCCTGTCTATTCTACTGCAAACATCTGTCCTGGTTTACAAAATTTAGATCTGCCAGATACGTTCAACCTGAGACCCACGAAACAAACTACACTGGGCCTTCTGTTGTGCTGCAGCCAGACACTGGAACGAGTTGCAGAAAATGCTTAAAATGGACAGTCTGGTCTCAATCCCTGTTTATAAATCTAAGGTCATTGAAACATTCAGACTCATGTATTTGTTATATATATGATGGCAATGTTGCCTTTAATGTCTGCGCTAGAATCCCCATGTCTTTCTGTGGACACATCTTCTCTGACTCTCCTGGCCAGGCTGTCATCGTAAATGAGAACGCATAAAGTAAACATTTATGGATTTCCAGAGGTATCAATGATGGGCGTATGGGAGTTATATACAGCAAGGAACTGATACTGGAAATGAGCCCATGTGGATCTTGTACTGAAGTTAGGCCTGAGGCACAGAAGCCTTCACCATGGCACCTATCTATATTTCATGTGCAAAAAGGGTCATCAGTAGTAAGATCAGGGTATTATTATACCTGTACATAGCATTCTTAAACACCAGGTGTGCATTCAAATGATGCAGGTATTACCAGACAATAAAATATATTTATAGGTGTCATGAAATCCATGTGGGCTGATTGCAAATGCCGATCTTGTGAATTACCTGCATAATGGGAAGAGAAGAGTAACACAAATGATTGTTTGTGTGCTTCCCTGCTGTGGAAGATATTCCCTGCAGGGACTCATTAAACCCAGTCACAGCTGGCTGATGTGCATATTATCTCCACACAGTACAATCAACCCCACAGCAACAGCTGCCTTACCTTGATTCCAATCATTGGGATCTTTAAAAATGATCCATTTTGTTTTGAATTTGTTTGGAAGGGCAGCATTAACAATAATAGAAAAACAAAAAGCACAGATATACTGTAGCATCTTCACTCAAGGACCAGCCTCTGGTTGGCTGTTTCATGTCTTTAGAATTACATGGCCTGTATGGCTATTGGATGAAGCACCTACAGTGTAAAGTACACAGATTTTTTCATTAACTGAACATCCTTTTGACCTACCAGAGAACTGCAGTGATGGCCTACATATCTCTGTTTGAACTTACACTCAGCAGTCTATTTTCCCATGTAAAGACAAGCTTCAGGATGACTAATCCAAATAACATTATTATATTTTATTCTAAATACTGGAAACAGGGTATGAATAGAGCTCTAAGTATCTGTCATGTTTCTATTTATATTGAGCTTGACTGTCTAAATGTTTTATAATACAGGGTATTGAATATTCACTCAATAATATCTTTTACCAGGACTTAACTCTGATTAAAGTCGGATATAGTTTTGAGGTCACACAAGCCTCTCTGGTTCTCTCTTTTGTGGAAAAGCATGTCCTGTGGCAAACCTGGGCTTTTGATTTCTGGTCCATTCTTATTCCCCCAGGATGGGAGTCACTTCCCCTTCCTTTACTGCCCGATCTCCCTCCAGGCCCCCTGTTTTCCTCTGGTATTCCCCTTGTCCAGGTCCTGGTGACTTTACAAATCTGCAGTAAACATCCTGGGGGTTTCTGGAGTCCATATTAATGGAATGTTCTTCCCCACCCTCTGCTTAACACTATTCCAGCTGTTGTGCACACTTCCTGCCTTTTGCAATACAATCATTTTAAATGTGGCTGTTGCATGATAGAATGAAATTGCTGCATCATGAGTTAAATGAAATGATTTTTCCCAATAGTGTAAGGAAAATCGGAAGAGCAGATTTTTTGGAATAATTTGCACAAGGTAATTATTTAATTTGGTTAAATAATGAGCTACCTATGTTTTTCAAGGGCATTATTATTTTCCGGTAAATTCTGTATTCATTTGGTAGACATTATTATCCAAGGTTCCAGACCAGCATGGAAAGGTACATGCTGAATAGTGCAGAGAAATTAAGGGGAAATTTGAATAAGATGTAAAATTGAGTTATTACTCATCAGCCAGAAGCAGAAGGAAACAAAAAGGCATTTCATCCAGAAAAGCCAGACATTCAAACTGCTATGGTAATTTGTCCTTTGTCCACTCTGTGTGAAAAAAACCTCCAGCCGTATGGTTTCCTCATTCTCATACAAATTTGTCAGTCTGAAATAGTACAATAACAGAACAAAATGTAATACAACTTGAAGTACAAAACACCACAGAGGCTGGTAATATAATGTCCTCCATTATGTGACAATACAAATTGGAAAATGAAAAAATGTGAAATAATATGCAACATACAACATAGTCTGATTGACATCATGGTTGTTACTACTGAATTCTCATTTTACAGTGTTATGACACTTGAGAACGCCTTCACTTCACCATAGAACCTGGACCATGCCACTCCCTGAAGTGTAGTCAATGAGAGTTAAAGATTAAAATTAATGTGCCAGACCAGACCAAGAACCGCTTTTTTTTTTAGCCAGATTCATTTTTAGTTGACACAGTGCAATGGCAGAGTGAACCAGAATGGCTTCTCACAAAAATAAATGCTTTGCTCTTTTTCATTCTGTTTACCCAGGCCTGGATGATTTTGGCTTGAATATCATTTACAGAGGAAGCGCATTTCCAGGAACTTAATTTACAAGCTGTTACTATGAAGCATGTGGCTGAAAGACAATATGCAATTGGACCACATGTTATTTGGATAAAGTTTGAATAGGAAATAGTCTTTCTGGTGTTCAGATTACAATGTGTAGGAGGAAACATGTCAGTACTATGAGGCCAAGAGCCAGCTCAACTTTTCTTTCCTCTTCTCATAATCTTAATCAAGCTATTTTCAGTCAAATTTGAATGTATATATATATACATATATACATCATCCAGGAACAACACACAGCTACCTGTCCAGGAATATAGGCTGCACAATGTGCGTGTTAAATCTGTCTAGTATAATGACTCTTAAGAAAGAAATCTGAATCATCTTCCAATTTTTAAGTGGAAGGGACAATCTCTCCTGGTGATTTCTCATCCAAACCTCTGTCAGTCAATGGAATATAGGCCTAGGTTATGACAGGTGGTTTCCACTCATATATTTTCTGAAAATGTATTCTTTAATACGTGCATGAAAGACCCATCAATGAACACCTGAAGTTGGAAAATGTCCTAGGAGATTTCTAAATCTTTGCTGGAAGCAGCTGCACTGTGTTTGAAAGGGACTTTGACAGTTTTTACGTCATCTCTTGGCCACTTTTTTCCATGCCATGTTGCTGTCTGTCTTGGTTAAATTTTTCAGCTCTATGAACATCTAATTTCATGCTCATAAACATTTGTAATTCATTGTTAACCAGAAAGAAATGTAATCTTAGACTAGAAAAATGCCACGTAACAATCTTTACAACTGATTTATTGGAAATTTGAGACCAATTTCTAGACAAGGCATTGTACAAGGACAAGATTTAGGTTTAACAAGGATTAGATTTGTTGGAAACTGTTTTGTTAACAAACAGTGCTAAGCCTGCTCCTGTAAGCATTATCTTGGAGAGCATGGTGATCACCAAACATAGTAATGAGAGTCAGGTCCATTGAAATTAAAGGCTTGTGTTCTTTTCAACTGTTCAGTAATTCATTGAGATATGATAGCAATAAAACAATAATTTCTTAAAGATTAAACCTAGTGGGTTTTACTATTGATACATGTATTTTGGTACTTAAACTTATGTACCATTCAACACTTAGGAGTAGGGTCAGATTAAGAAAAAATGTAGAAAAAGAATCCCTAATTTGTTCTGGGCACAGGATAATTTAGCAGCTTCCTGTGCAGGTGTAAAGACACAATATGGATTACTTTGGGCTTATGTTGGATTCAGCACAGCATAACCTCCATACAAATACTACTTGGTAATGTAACCAAACTTGAGTTGAGTTTTTCATCAGAGATTCTATTTTTGAATTTAATTTACTTCATATACTACTTTTTACAAAAGGCATTGTCACAACACTTTACAGAGATCCGGGCCTGAACCCCACAAGAGCAGGGCTAGGGTCCAGTGATAAGAAAAAACTTCATGGCTGGTAATAGGAAGAAACCTTGAGCAGAACCTGACTCAAAGAAGGGACTCAAAGCCCATCTGTGCTGGCTGGCACTGGTTGATTACAAAAACAAAGTACAATAAACCTAGAAAGGGCATTGAAGCCTGGCAAGGATGATTGTATTTGTGACAAGAGACAAGTTGGAAGGCCAATGGGTGGTACTGTCAGGCAGGGGACAGGCAGGAGCTGAACTAACAGCATCTAGAGCGGAGTGTTCAGTCAATCTTAGGACTACTGCTCCAGGTAGTTATCCAAAGCGAGGAAAAGAGGAGAAAAGTATATAATCATTAGGCAGCTCAGAATGTCGGTGAGCTGCGCAGGAGAGATAGAGGTGCCAACCCTGTAAGTATAGGACTGGCTAAAAATCTCTAAAAAAGAAAAGTCTCTACTACCTTAGTATACCTTTACTTACTCTAGGAATATCAAGAAGGCCTGCTTTGTGTAATCAGAGTGTTCATGGGGGATTACAGGAAGAAAAGAGATCAGTCAGATATGGGGGCTAGCCCACATAAAGCTTTACAAGTAAAGCTTGTATCTTATAATCTATATGGAATTTAACTGGTAGTCAGTGGAGAGAAGCTACCACTGGACTGATGTGGTCAAATCTCCTTGTCTTGGTAAGAATATGAGCTGCATCATTTTGCATCAGTCGGAGACTATTCAGAGAGGAATTTACATATCCGGGCAAACTAGAATTACAACTAGCATTACAACATCTTTTGAAGTAGCACAATGTAATAGAGTTTGACTAATGTCTGTCTGAAATGTATCATTTTCTAAAATGAATCTGAAATTAATCATTTTAAGTAAACGGATTCACTTGTATGATTCTTAGTCACAGTAAACAGTAAAATTGTTCACTGGTGGATGCCTTTGCATTTTTGTTAAGAAAGCATTCAACAAGAGTACACATTGTGAACATTGTTATGTTCCTGAAGTATTGTATTACCCTTTTCATATGCGCTGCACATGTCAGCTTAAAATAACTGATTGCAATTAAACTTTGTGGGTGACATGGGGCCCTCATTGAGGATGGGACTATGATGGACATAGGCCTAGGTCACTAAAATCTGGGCCATTTTGTAGTCAATGGAAAGTCACATATCTCGACTGATGCTACGATTTTGAGTGGCTGATTCTTGGGCTATTTCAGGAAGGCTGTGATGTTGAAGGCGCATAAGCGTACCTGCTGTTCTTTAAAGGTAGAAGCAGTGTGTTCAGTAAATTTAGATTAACAGCAAAGATGGATTTACTGCCAACATGTTGAAATGAAGATACATCAAACTTAGGTTGAAAATGGAGTGAATGGTGAATAATGAATACAGACTGACACTGGCAGACCGTCAGGGCCATTAGGGTATTCTCTGCGAGCCCAACCAAAATTGATTGAATTTTGTTTATTAATACTTCATTAATTTTCTTTTGAGTGCATAAATAGCCAATTTTGTTGGACATTATTGATGGTTCCTTTTCATGTTATCAGACCATTGCTATGTCATTTCAGAAGGTGCGTCACAAGGAATTAAGTCCAAAGCAGTACTTGTTGCCATTCTAGCCCCTTTGGGTTAGCAGCGATCTGACTGCTAGACTCCACTCTATAATTTCATATTGGATTCAGACAATGTGTGACAATATATTGGCCTGTCATGTGCAGTGATTAGAACATCCCAAGGTCACCTATTCTGTTTCAGCTACCCCTGTTTGATGTCATTGCGTTTTGTATAAGAGTTGTTCAGACAGGTGACTATGTACAGTTCTCAAAGACAATGGTGGCAAACAATGGTGAACTTGATCTCACTGTGGATTTAATGCAAGTCCTCTTTTGAAGATGGAGTTTAAGAGAAAAAAGAGAAAAAACGAATTGCATTCTATGACCACAGATATCCCAAGGCCTTTTTTCAATGGGCGATGAACCAGACTTGATCCACAACAATATAATTATTACGGTTCCTTTGAGCTAATCGTCTTTCAGTGTCTGACAACTGTGTTGTTTATTGATCATAATATTTTGACAGCCATTGTAGGATTGATTGATTCAAAGACAAAGCACTATATTTGAATGAAGAGTCTAACACGAGATACCATGCTCTAGCTAGCTTGCTCAACATGAGGAAATTTAAAATTCATTTTGATAAGAATGCCAAAACATTATTTGTAGTACAAGGTAGCGTATTTCATCATGCAAATCCTACTATTTAATTGCTTCTGTAACAAGTGACATATCAAATTATGAATGACATACATTTCTGTTATTATTGTGAGTTAGCTAATTATGGTAAAAATAATTAGCAGAAATTATGGGAAGAACTATTTTTAATTTAATTAGTGCAAAACACAGATTTGAAATATTCTGTGTACCAGAGACACATAATGCCGTGGGCCAGCATGACAACCATAGTGCATTAGCGTGCCATAACAAGCATTGTTGTATTGTCATACTCATTGTGCAATGTGTATGTGTACAGTATATGCTATGACGGTTGAGCTTGGTTGTTAGTGTGTGCGTGGGGGGGGGCTTCTTAGTGCATTGTTGAAGGCCTTGTGTCTGATCTGCTACTGCAGATAGGGATTAGTTAAAAAGCACACCCAAACCACAGTATACAATATAATGATACACCCAACCTAAACAAATTATTTATGTAGTTTAGCAGTTATACACTGATGTATATTTCTTTCAAGAGAAAAATTACATTTTCTGTATAAAATGTGGGGTGCATGGTAGTGCAGCGAATAATACTTTCACCTCACAGCAAGAACATTAATTATCTGTGGGTATGAATGTGTGACTGAGTGGTGTATGGACCTGCAATGGATTGGCAACCTGTCCAGGGTGTATTCCCAAATACTAAATCTGGGGCCAGTAAATACTGCATTTCCTGTCGAAAGAACCAACGTAAAGCAACATAATTACAGCCTATTTCATACGGTGTGGAAATGATTTGTTCTAAAGTAAGTGGCACAGTAGTTAGAGGCCTGGGGGTTAAAATATATTTAATTGAATCAAATTAACTGAGGCATAATTAGATTTTTAATACACGACTTGCACGAACATGCTTGCTTGATCAATATTCTCTGTTGCAAAACTAGCTATAACATATTACACCAGTGCTGAAAAAAGACCACTGTAGCATTAATTGTGCCTTGTTTTTTTTTTTACATATTCTCAATGCATATTTTATTTGAGTCAGTTACAAATAAATAATACATCACTATAATGACTTAATCCCGTAACATAGCCTACTGTATAGGTCTGAGATAGCGCGTGATGTGTTAATCTTCTCAGCCCGCATAAGGGACAGCATCTGAAATATTATTTACAGCAAATGCAGGATATATCTTTTTTAAATTATGTGCTTCTAATTTAAGTATGAAATAAATATAAAAATTGATGATTGCAAACTAAAAAGGCGATCTGTGATGTCATAAGTCAGTAATTGGTGAAATTTAACACCAACTGGTACCGGGGTTGAATACGGCTCCCCTTGCAACATTGCAAGTTAAGGCTTCTGCAGAAACCACCGCCTGGAGGTACAGCACGGATCTGTAGCCTGTGTGCATGAAATCTTGTGGGAAACACTGTACTTGATTTAATACGGGAATTGGGAATGGTGATAGCGTTCTGTAAATAGAACTGGGAAACTGCAGAGTGAATAGTTTTCCGTTTATAGGTCGGTTAATTGCTGGCACTTATATTCAACAAAAGCCGCTCGTCTTCACTCAAACCACTACGGACGGAGTCGGGGAAACTTTCGGTGAGAGGGAATCTCGATCTCTGGATTCCCCTACAATGAGGAAATTCTGAGGTGGCAGTCTTCAGTCAGCTAAGCACTCCTTGGCTGTTACTAAGGGATAGCTCATGAACCGGTATCCTCTAGCGTGGAATTCTGTTTTCACTTAGAACTCTGCTGCTTGGACAAATGCATACAAATGCATTTAGGAGCCCAACGGACAAGGAGTGGAAACATTTCTCCTACGGCAAAAACGTAAGTTTTAACAGGTTTATTCAATTAATTTGGTTAGGAAAACAACGGAAACATAATCTATATTGCATGATATCAATCGCTGTTAAATATTTGTTTTTACACTTTCTGTTGTTAGCACATTGGAAGTTAGTACATATTACCAAGACAAGGCAGCTAACATATTTAGTTTGCTAAAAACGGGAAAACTTTGTGACATGAATATAGCTACTCATTCGGCTGCATTGCACCTTTGATACGTGGTTAAGAGTGGGTAAGAAGCATGCACCGTTGACACTTTGAGGGTGATAATTCACCGACTAGGGACAACAGCTTCCAGAACATGACTGGCTATTGAGCCCACAAAGAACGTTCATGGCTTTGACCTGCCGACTGAGCGCATGGTTGATCTTGTGAGGGCCCCAGTCGGTCGCCCTGAGGATAAAACACACAAGAGAAATCTGATGGTTTGCCATTAAACAGGTCTTGTGGGCTGAAACAAGTTAGTGTCAGACACTAGGATACCAAGATTGAACTCACGCATTTCACATGTGAAAGACTTGGACGGTTATCTGACGTCGAGGCAGCTTTTCTGAATGGGATTTTCATTCAGTATAACTAAGTTCAGACATTATGGTAATAGTCCCTTTCATTTAAAAGTTGTTCCAACCTAGACTCCGTGTTGTGTGTGCACGCGCGCGTGTACGCGTGTGGTGTATGAACCAGTGCTACAGGAGCTCTAGACATAATGGCAGCGGAAATAACATAGTCATTTTGCTTTTCATTACAGTATAAAATTGACAGTATTTTCAATAGTTTATAACAACAGTTACCACAATGCGCAGTTCTTTAGTGCGCATATAAATACTGTGTGTAATGAACTGCTTTCTACGTGAGCGAAGTTTAGCCCAGTCACTCAGCCTGGGGTGAATTCTTTTTGGTTTAAGACCTAATTGAGACCAGATGATCGGACTTTTAGAATCGTTTGGGATGGGAAGACATCAGTGGAGTTTTAAAACCCTACCTCTCCTGCTATATGTAGCCGAGCGATACCAATACATCGCACGGTCCGATCAGGTAGCTTTAAATGCTGCTATAGGTGTAATTGAACAGTACAACCCACGTACTGAGTAATTGCGCTGGGCTGCACAAAAAGCATGACCGCTGACTGAAAGCGTATAGCAGCTATAGCTAAACATTCCTCATGCAAGTGTGTATTGGATATTTACATCTTGGCATGCGGTTTCTGCGGTACTGTCACATTTATGGGACGCAGACACGCTGAACTGCATTTGAGGCACTCTTTGAAAGCCATAGCTGATGAAAAGTATATGCAACGTTGTTTTCTTCATAATATCCCTCCGTAACTGTTTTCAAGCCTTGGTGGGAAGTTTTGTTTTATGCTACCAGCCAGGCAAAAGCAGCGTGGTAAGAAATAGGCAAATAATTGTTCGTGTCCAATTAGTGGAAAAATGTGTATTCAAGACGTTATGCTGTCTTGTGTTCATTCCCATCATATTCGACAAGAACCATTCAAGGCATTAGGTTAGTAGATTGGTGCATTGCACCATGTTCTTAAAGGGCAATTCAAATGATTGAGCCATAAAAAGGTGGCTTGTGTCACACTTCTTGACTGGGGTGGGCAGAAAGAGGCTTCTGGAGATTGGAACAATAACACACTGTTAGCCTAACTCTGCAGCCAGCAATGAACTGAATCCTTGAAACAGTACCACCCGTCTTCTTTGACCAAATACTCCTGGATTTCTTATAATGCAGGCCTTTCTCCTCTTTAAGTGATAAAACAAACTAATTGAGAATATCAATATGGCTTTCACTATTCTTTACAGGTAATAGTAAAGAATATGTCGTGTGAATAGTTAAAATAATGAATATAAAAAAAAATGTGCAATAAAGTTGGCCAATGTTGAGAATATTCACATCATGAGTGCATTATTTGTTTGTAATCCATAATGTTGGATGCTTAATATCAATATTAGTTATTAATATCAATATTTACAATATTGAGGGGTGTGAGTGTGTGCATGTGTATGTGGGTGTGTGTGTGTGTGTGTGTGTGTGTGTGTGTGTGTGTGTGTGTGCGCGCGTGTGTGTGCGTGTGCGCCAAGCCCAACATCTGCAGGTCTTCCTATGGGCAGGAAAGGGGAAGCCAATAAAACTCTGCTGAAGTTTACTCACAGTCCTTTGTCTGCTCATGATCTTGTGGACCAGGCAAATCTTTACTTTGTACAATGACCTCTTGACTCTGACCAATCAAGTGGAAGTGGACCTAGGCGATTTTATTGTACTGTGGTTTAAATACTATAGATCTCAAGAGTCGCAATGTGGAATTCAGTGTACATAAGATAACGAGATTGTGGTGATTATGTCTCTTATTTTATGTCCATGCAATTTCATCTGAATTTAATACCTTTCTTATGAGCTCATCTTCTAGATGCAGTTGGGAAATAGCGACAGCTGCAATGAGGATGTGCTAATGGCTTACTATGCATCGGCTTTCACTGGCCTGTTAGCAATCACTGGATCACTATGAGCCAAGCTGAAAAAGATTATGTTCGTGAATACCAAGAACAGAACACAATGTGGCAGCACAGTTAACCTAAAGAAATGTAACATACAACGAATAACATGTGTAACTAATAGAAACAGATCATCACTGTAACATATCTGTCAAAGGTAACACCACAGCTGTCAATATAATGGATCTCGAGGTCATATTTCTGGCTCATTAGATATGGATGCATATTCGACTGTCTCCAGTATACAGTAGCTGCTCCCTGATCACAGGCAAAACAGTAGAGCAAACATGCAGATAACCTCCATGTCCAGTCACATCATTTTTCACCCATAGGTCAGCTGAGGCTAAGTCTGCTTCTCAGTTATAGACATATGTGCTTCAGAAATAGGAAGTGTCTAAGTCAGGATACACCATTGCTGATAACTAGTGTTCAGTTAAATGCATGGAGGAAAATGTTTAATGAAAGCTCCCTCAGTTAAATTAACTTGAGTTAAAAATCCCGTTGTAAACTGTCTAATATGTTACTGTTACTTTGAAGAAACTGAAGAACAAGGCCTACATGAATTGTATTGCCTGGCTAGTAAATGCTTTTGCTTTTTAAATAAATTGTGATAACATTTCATTGTGTGTTAGCTACACTGTGACTTTTACTAGTTTTCGTATGCATGTAAACAATTCTTGAAAAGTATCTGTGGTTTTAGAAACTTACATTATGGGTACATTTCGGATGGTTACCATGATGCTTTCCATAAAAATGTACCAGAAATATTAGACTTGTTTTTTGTAGAAAGATTAGCTCACAGTTAGTAGTTACTAATTGATTTCGTAAGGACCCTGTTAATTAGCCCCTTGGAAACTAGTGTCTAGGAACTCACATACTGGCTTGAAGCAATAGTGTGGGGATAATGGCTCCCTTGTCTTAATTAAAGATAATTATAAACAAGATACTAGATTTGGTCCATTTCATGGTCCCCCCCAGAGAAATGAAATTGTGCTTTCTCTCCTAAAGTCAACTGATCTGCTGTTGCAACTTTTTTCAAACAAACTGAATGCAGTTTTTCTCTGACCCTCACACACACACACAATGTTTAAGAGTGGTAATTGTTTACAGTCCCGACAGCGTAGGCACAACCACATTGTGGCATTTCCTTCAGTCAACACCATGTTGTTTGGGTTCTTTTCCCAGACACTGTCCGTGAGAGATGTCAAATGATTTATCTTGTACTTTATAATACAACATCAGCAAGTTTGAGAGCACTATTGTTTGCATTAAAAGAAAAAAAAAAAAAGCATCTTGTGGCACTCTTTACAGGTAATGTTAAAAGGAAGCTGAAATAGCACAATGCAGAAAGTAACTCCAGTGAGGCATGCAGTGTTTGGGCAGGGATGTTGGAATGCTCTTAAGACCACCCCAGTGAATGTGACTTTGCTTAGAATCAATAGCTATTAAAATAGCTCACTATAGATTAAAATAGCTCATTCCATCCCTGGGTAACTTGTGAATTTATAACTTCTGTACCTCTTCTTTGTATTTACCTTGTTCATGTTTGGAGTTTCAGAGAAGCATGTCTTTTTTTCTCTGCTGGCTTAAAGTGTGGTGCCCATTTTCTCAGCTGGTGCATTGTGAGAAATGTCACACCAGCATCTCGGACAGGTGAAATGATTCATTTGTTGATTCCCTTGCTGTGAGCCCACTGGGCAATGTTTATCTGGAAAACAAAGTAGAATGGATGTGCTACTTGGAGAAGGATCTCCCCCTGAACGCAAGGCCACACACAGTAACATCTATGCCACTTGGAGATACTTTGGTCCTTTGTGCTGGACAGTACTTGTTCTTTTCATAGTATGCAGAGTTTGAGATTGTCCATTACAGCTCACTCACATCATTGTCTGTTTAAAGGAGTCTAGTTATCCAACTGTTTGAAATGTTCAGCTTTCATTAAACATTTTCCTCCATGCAAGCTTCTTGCAGCTGTGTGTGGTTATCTAAATCTCAGATTATGTAATTTAATATGAATGGCAAAAGGGCTTGCCGATAAGCAACCATTTTGAATACGGTAGGGTAATTATACAATAAATCTGTGTGATCTTGTATTTTGTTTTTTGTTGAGATGCAGATCATTTTCCTAATTAAATAATTCATGGTAGGAATGATTTTGCCCCTCCCCCAACTTGTTTGGCAGTGTTTTAGTCTGCCTGGCAATATTTAGAAGGGGATTGCTGAGTGAAATATCTTTAACAAACATAACATTACATTTATATTGTGGCCAGAAAACAGAGAAGACACAAAGTATGGGCCGGTTTGTGATTAGCTGTAATTTGCATATATTAATATGATAGTGATGCTGAAATAGATTGGAGCCATGGAATGACCTTAAGATTTTGAAGTTCTTCATGGAACTTAGCCTATATACAAAACACCCAATTTAGGCACATCGTTATCTACTACTTTCATTCATTTCTGTGTCCATAATTTGGGTTTATCTGCAGAAGCTTGTAGACCCCTGACCCTGACCAAAGTTTACATTATCATTCTCAAGACCAACAGTGTATTCTGTTTCCTTTTAAAAAAGTATTTCCTTCTTTTACCTCTTTCAGTCTGAGGAATGTTTGAGTTCTGCATTCCATACTTTCTATTCTATTACACAACTTTGCTTCGGACATATTTTAAAGCATGCCTTCCCATCATTAATGCAACATACTCTTTGTAAACACATGAAGGCATAGCTCATTATTAAAGCATGATTATGTGTTTTACTGCCCTGCTTCATGATTTGCACAATGTTTCATACAGGAATGTATGCCTGCGGACAGGCTCACATAGGGGCTGGGTTTTTCAAGGTTAGAAAGGGAAATAATTACTAGTTACCTAGTGAATGGGGTCTGCCTGTTCAATGCAATAAAGGTGATGGGAAAAGCAGAATGCTATCAAATAAATCAATCCTGATTTGGTTTTCATTCTCAAAGCACCAATGTCATTACTGGCACTACTTGTCCAGGTTTTAAAAGTTCACCTGAGGGTCTTCAGAAAATATGTTATTCTTAATCTCTAACCGTCAACAATAATAAAGGATTTTGTTTGAGATTATGTTCTTTTGTATCGGCCCAGCAGTCAAATGACATTTGGAATCTTTTTATGCAACAGGACAAATGATTAAAAAGTAGATACTGGCTACAGAATATCTATTATCTGTTTCAGAATCTACAATAGTGTTTTTGAGATGCATGCACTGCTACCCAGAAAACATGAATGTTTATCGTTTAGACTTAGCCCTCTAAATGATAACAATTTTAAAGTTATACAGTCTGAACAGTGCTGGAGTTAAACATTTTCACAAAATATTTTACATCTGACAAGATTATTTATTCTCTGTCAGTTCTATTTTTGTGTGACCTTTGCTGTCACTAACATGTTTTCCATCCCTTCCAGGAGAACCCTCCTCCTGCTCGTCTCAATATGCACAGCATTACTGTTTGCACAAGCGCACTCTCAAGCACAAGGTAAGCGAGCATCCTGCAGCCTTTCACAGCCTCTCTGAGCCAATGTCCTCAGGTCACTCTGCCCCCAGTTCAGTGACCGCACACCCAGAACTGCGTCTCTCTCCCAGATCTGTAGTGAGAACGATGACCTTTCTCAGCATGGACGCTATGAGGTTATGGAACATTTTTCCACAGCAGGACTATTGCTTGTAATGAAAAGTGTTGATTGTTGTAGTCCTCTGTGTGGGATGCGGGGGCACAAGCCGGTCGAAACTCTGACCTTCTGGGTCTTTAAATGAAAAGCATGATGTAATGGGACTGTAGCCTGTGTTTAACACTGTACTTCCATACACTGCTTTCACTGCACTATGCAGTAATTAGAATTAACCTAGCCTGAAAATGTTTTATAGAGAGACTGAAGTATCCCATTACTTTTTTGTATGCAAGGCTATACATGGATTACCTGCAGTAATGGCCAATTTGTGTAATTACCAAATTTACGATGTTGGAAAAAGAATAAACAGGTGTTGGTATACATTTACAGACACAAGCACACTGATGTGTTGTGCAATTAAAATACACTGGATTTTTCTATTCAGGTTACCAAAGATAAAACTATAATCTACAGGATTTTGCTTTTATGATCCCCTTTGGCCATAATAAAAAATATGCTGGCAATACTGTCTTATTGCATACATTTAAACTGACATATTTAAACTCAGGTGGCAACATCTGAACATTATTGGTAATTAATCTTATCTGATAAGAGCAAAATATCAATTGGCATGAGCTACCTTGTTTCCATGAATGAGTACTTTTCACTTTCTTGTGTTAGCATGATCTCCCCATAGCCATTATGCATCTGTAATTGCAGTATATGACACATTATATGGAAAAGAGCCACATTACTGAGTGAAGAGTGAGAACACAAGCTATTCTGCCTCACAGAGGGACAGCTGCAAATTGGAGCTTCTCTACCCTTTCTTTTTTTAAACACTCCTGCATGTCCACTCTTGTTCTCTGGATCCCAGAATGCAGGTAGCGACCGTCAAAGAACAACTTGAATTATCTTCTTTTTTCATCCTTTTTTTTTTGAAGAGAGAACTAGCTCATACAAAGCCATTTCTATCTCACACTGCAAGATCATTTTGAATGTTTGACCAGTCATACTAAAAAAAGATAACTAAACACAATTCTTGGCAAGAATATCTTGGCAAGAAGCTCTATCTGCTCAGATGTTAGAGATTAAGAAGGATGATTGCCATTGGTTTACAGACCAGCACATGGCGGAAGGCATTGAGCAGGCAGGGTGGATGGAGTTTCCTTTTCTTTGCTTGGTCACAAGCTGCATAGCTCAGGCCCCCTGCTCAACCAGCATAAATCAACACAGGCTACACCTACAAGTTCAATCACATCAGCAATGCCTTCATCCTGTTCTTCCAAGAAAACCTGCACGTATACATCAGCTGCTCCTGTATGGTATTTAAACTTTCACATGAGCATTTCACATTAAGTCACGTGAAGGGGAGTGACTAGGGCTGGAGGGTCCTTTGTAATTGCCGAGACAGGTCCAGTGTTTTTAAAATGATGGTCATGGTACGTAATTCTACCGCTGACCAAGAACACATGGGACCCAAGCATAGCTGTCTGCTCTTGGCACATGGGTCAATGTGACTGATGGAACATCTCCAGTTGTCATTAATCAGCGTCTCTTTGAAGCTCTGTGGTCATGGAGTAATTATAAACTAATCAAACCGCTATTTGGTGAAAATATTTTTAGATAGAGCTATCTTAGAAGATTCTAATGCAATAATTATAGTGTTTTGGTTGAACTAGATCACAGCCAGATATTTTCTGTCTTGGCAGAGATAAACAAAGCTCTGTCACAGAACCTTTTAAAAATTATGCAGTGTTGTCCTGCACTATAAACTGAATCAATTCATCCTTTGTAGGAATGCAGACTAAGGGTGAAAGAAGCTTGTCTTCACATATGAGACAGGTTCATTGGAATCCAGGCTGATGTTGCCTCAGGCATAGAATGTCAAGGACATCTCTGCATGTAGAGCCACTTAAGATACTGTACAGTGCCATGGACCCAGGCACATTCTGTCTGTGGACACAGCAACAGTACACTGCAATCTTATTCCAGTTATATTCCGCATGTGCCCTCATATCGAAACAATACGTTATTGGACATGTCCTGACACTGTTACTTTAATAGATTTCACCATTGTTAAATGACGGATGTGTTCATACATTGCATGAGTTCTATTTAATGTCACATTGAGCATACAGCAATAAGGAACAGACTGCCCCTCAAATAAGGAAAGTTGCCTACAGAGGTGCAGCATTAATTTGTGGAAGCCAAATAATTTGACACACTGATCACACAGGCAGTATATACTGTATGAAACCTCACTGCAACTTTAATCTTAAAGGAATACACCAGCATTTTAGGAAATCTAACTTTTTTTTCTGATTTCATTTTCATTTTTGTGCATTCACTGGCTCGGTTTCCATGTTAGCATAACGTGTTAGCTTAGCTTGAAGCCTATAGGAGTCAGTAGCCTACCTCCTTCAAAGTGAGGAAATACACTTCACAGCAAC